>NC_140124.1:128411432-129611432 GCF_964035555.1 Netta rufina
TATATGACAAAAGAAAGCCTAGCATCATGTTAGTTCACTTAAGTTGTTCCTTTGCTATTTTTCCTCTTTTCTTCCTCTTCCTGTGGGTGTCCTGTCACAAATTAAAATAGCATACAAATTCAATCTCTTTAGCTTAATCAAAGCCTTTTTGTCTGTTTTGACAATATAATTTTCCTCCTCATATAATTTGCCTTTCTCCTGCAAATTCTGGACCTTTATCTCTGACCAAACCATCAGAATACTTACTCATCGTACTGTTTCCTGTCGTGACTTGACTTCTATTGCTTCAGGGTCATGACAGTTGCTGATCTCATGACTTTTCCAGATTTCTCACTACAGATTTTCTCTTAACTTATATGTATTCTAGCCGCCTTCCTTACTTTTGCATAATAAACAGCGAAGAAGATAGTCCAGCAGTCCATCCCTCAAAGGAAGATGTTTATATTCCAAAAATGGATGAGGATATCTACCCTCAGTTAACTAAGGTCAGCATCAAAGGTACACCTCAGAAAAATGCACATCTCAAATTTTCTTACAGCTCTGCATCTGCACATATATATATAGATAGATAGATAGATAGATTAGAACACTATGGCTACATAAAAATACAAACTCCACATACACAAAAAAAAAATTGACTGCTTTCTTATTGTGACTTAGAACAGAGCTAATCACTCTTCTCTTTAAGAGATTTTTGTTTTGTTTTGTTTTGATTTTCTTCTGTTTTACAGCTAGAATCATAACCAATGTGCTCTACTGAATGTTGAAATGAATTACATTTTGCAAAAGCACTGTGACTGTGATCTACAGTGATTTTTTTCTTACTATTTGTTTTTCACTGTTTGTAAAGTGAACACTTCAATAATTTTTTAACACCTGGTATTGGAAAAATCAAACCCTCTTCTGGACAACACTCCAGTAACACTACCTAGATTTTTGAAGGCCTGTATTCACCTTACCAAACTACTTTGTATCTTCTTGTGACGTCTGGGAGGTATTTCAAGGCTAATAGATCAAAATGGCTGGCCATGAGATATGATACAGCCCAGGCCACTGATAGGCTAGCTAGGAGTATTGCATATGAACAACAAATTGTTTGCTGTCAGTACCTTTTAAGAAGAGACTTTGGGAAAAAATATGTCCATGCTTCAACAGTGGAATTCAAGAGAGAAATAAAAGAGTCAGATGTCTTAGAAAGGGATCTTTCCTGCTTTTTGTTTCTTGAGATTTACACCACCATGCTTTATACAGACAACGTTTTTCAATATTACTTTCTCAGTGTGACTATAAGCTACAGAGTGATGCAGCCACGAAAACATCTAGAAATTCAGGAAAAGCCATGCATAGACCAGAATTCTGTCTGTGACAGCAAGCAGAATTTTGGTGCTTAAAATGGTGGGATGCACTTCTACTCAAAATATTCATACTATTGTTTAAGTAATTGTACCTCCTCATGTGGAATACTGTTCATGGTTCTAATAACCCATGTCAAGTAGAGATTAATTTAAATTGTTACAGCTACACGCAGCAGGAGCTGAAGTGATTAGGGGAATAGGGATCCTATTTTATAAGCTATGTTTACTTGGGGTGCAAGGTGTTTCTTTCCACAGTGTTAACAGAAATATCTATATTGGCAACATTTCTGTACAGCAGATCAGGCTTTGAGAAATGTGGCTTACTAGAATGAATAAGAATGAAACCTACTAGTAGAGGAGTGAAATGGGAAACAGCTATAAGGAATGAGGGAAGGGATATGAGTGGTTTCTATAAACAGACCAAGAGGATAAATGTCAAGGAGTGAAATGAACTGTTTAAGATACAGGAATATGCTGGTGCAGGAAGATACGCATACAAATTGCCTCTGAATGAAAACAAACCATGAAAATGACTAGTATAACAAGGCACTGGTCTCACTGAGCAATGGGGTCCCTTGCAATCTTACATCCTGTGTTTTATATCATACCAAAAAGATGTGGCAATATTTCAAAATGTTCTAAATTTGGCTTTCAAGTAATGTCTTATCTTGGCAAATATTTTAAACCAAACCAAAACTAAACTAACTAAATAAATAAAAATAAACAGGGCATCTGCTAGTACTTTGCCCAGCCAAGATGTCATTTCTTTTCTTTCTCAGTCTCTTATTTCTCCTTTTAATGGTATCCAGAAAAAGTATGAGCTGTGGTTATGAAGTTTGATTAACCACTTAAAACAGACAAAAGAACTTTATTGGGATAATATTTGCTTTTCCATGTGTTGAGTACTCCATAACATAGACACCCAGTTGTCACTCATCATAAATCTACAAATGCACAACTACCATACTGCGTGCACACATTTAAAGTTAGAATTATAAATTAAACTTTTATTGGTGCATCTATTTTCCCACCGAGCAAAACAATTACAAAGCAAATTGAGAACTGCCAGGATACCACTTGAGCATTAACTTGGTAGCTGCCTCCCGCTGTGCTGGCACTGTCTTAACTCTTCTTCCTACTCAATAGTCTTGCAGCAACAAAGTCAACAGCTGTGGCCAGAGGCAGTCAAGTTTGGCAGTTGCAGTACCCAGATGACAACCTCTGGTGTATCTCTTTCCAATAGCAGCAGCAACGTCTGGATTTATTGACAGCTCAAGGGTTTCTCTATTGGCTGGATTCCTCCCTAGCAGCTGTGGATCTGTCTCTATCGCTATCCTGAGGTTGGGCTGTGGTGGGGATAACAGGGTTTCCTCATCCTGCTGTGATTATGAGATTCATCACTGTGTACCTCTAATCAGTCTCTCGTCCCAATCACATTATACCAAGTCCAAAACAAAAAACAAAAAAAAAACCACCAATTTAATTGCCAGTTTTTATAGAATGGCCTGTTCTTTGCCCTTCAGACAAACTGCCCACTTATGCACCATGTTGCTTCTGATTAAAAAAAAAAAAAAAAAAGAATTTCAAATCCCCTCCCTTATAGACTATTTCCGTCTGGGTTATTTTATTTATTTATTTATATATTTATTTCATTTGTTCTATTTCTTGCTGTAAGTGTAATTTCTTTTTAGCGACAGAAGCATACAGTAAATATCTGTGTTCTCTGATTATACAGATGATTATGATTAAGTAACCATGCTTACTTAAGCATGAGGGCTGATTATTATCTTAAAGGTGATGGCTACTGATCCCTGCGTTATGGGATACCAATGACACACAGGAAGGGATGTGGAATAATAGGGGATTGTATCAGTAGCTCCTTGCATAGCTGCTACTTGACAGGGAAAAGGGGACAGGATGTGGTGCAGTTGCAATTTGTACTGAAGGAAAGAGACTCCATTAAGACTACCTTCTCACTCCCAGCCCAATCTCTACAACCAACTTGTCTGAAGTAGAGAGAAGTTTATAAGGGGAGTAAGTAAGGGAGAAATGGAAAGAGGAGTTTGGACGGAAAGACAAAGTCAGCCTTTTGGCGAAGACATCAGAAGAAACAGGGAGAGTGACTTAGGAAGTCAAAAAGATTAAGCTGGCCTTCCAGTACTGACAGGATGCTTTCAGAAAACAAAGCAGAACAAGAAAAAGCTAACAAAGAAACAGAGCAAACACACACAAAGCAAAACAAAACAAAACAAAACACATCAAACCTTTGTCTCTACCTTTTCAAAGTGTTGAATGGGAGTTTAGCTAAGAGTCTTATGCCAGCCAAAGTCTTCTGGAAAAAACACTGCTCAGAGCTTTAGAAATTTAAAGATAAAATGCTTCAGTGTGTAAGTACTGAAAACTTACAGGGCAATCCTAGCCCTGCAAATAACTACTCTGTAATAATTTGGTGAACCCAGCAATATAGTTGTGACCTCAAATGCTGTGTTAAACAAGGAACTTTCCTGCCCAACTGCTATAATTCTCTCACACGGGTTTCGTGCTTCTTTTAGAAATGTCTGATCACTACGTGAAACCTAGAGGCAGGAAAGCCAGACAAAATTCTGAGGCTTACTAAAGCTGGAAATCTAGAGTTAGAATTCTACACAAAATATAAATTATTAGCAGTACAGTGAATCATATTGCATAACATAAATTAATAATATATTACTCAGTGAAATGCTAAGTGTGATTTTTAATACGATATGACAGATTTTCTAATTTATGAACTGTCTATTAAATTTAAAAGTCCTTCCATTTCTTTCTTCTCTATCATATATTAAAGTCTCCTTTTGTTTGAGTCTCCTAATCCTTCATTTATTAACAATATCACTCTCTCTTTTATATTATTGCTTTCGGGTTCCTTCCTTTCCTTCTTTCCTTTATTTTCCTTTTACTTTCTAAGTCTCTTGCGATTCAATTTTGAAAATAAAAATGTGTAGGAATTAGGCACAAATGTTTTCTCTCTTTCTCCACATGCATATAATATCTTACATGAATATATTAAACTCACATATGTCACTCTTAGAGTGATCCATAAATAATATAAAATAATCATAGGGCAAATATTATCTATCACTTGTAGTAGGAAATATATGGTAGCTTTTCTTTTTGGATTTCTTTTTCTCTACTGGCTTCACTACCTAGTAATTAGTATAACGTGGAATCCAGATCCAGATAATCCTCAGTCGAAGTGTTGTTGTCTGCCAGATACTTACTATACAAACATTTATATAGAGATATATACATATATATATATGTATGTATACTGATCAAAATTTCCTGGATCTCAGCTACATCGAAACCCAGGTCAAAAAGTACAAGGTTAGTATTTAAAAAAGAAAAGAAAAAAAAAAAAAGTTACTTCCCTTGTAATTATATTTCCTTTGTGGAAATGTAAATTCCCATAATCAAAACTGTATGTAATTGCCAGTTAGTTGCCTTAAGCACACTGATTTGTGTTTATTGTATGAACTCCCCGTCCCTTTATAGCATGGTTACCCTTGGGAAGGTCCATAAATAACATGATTTTTCGAAACTCTCATTTTTCTAACTCCATGATCACCATATATAAAAATGGACAGTTTTCTACATGGCTTTGTGGCATATTTTCTGCTTTAAATGTAGTTTTTATCCACAGGATTTTGCACATGAATTTAAATTGGAGAAGATTTGACCCAGGGTGTGGCTCTGCAGCCTACACATTATTTAGCAGCTCACTGCAGTAGCAATAGCTGCACAGGGGATTCTGCTTATTCTTCAGGACACACACCACCACCAAAGCCGTGTCTAGCAAAGGGTCACCACTGAGTTGCTTTGTACGTACTTTCTGATCTCACATACCAAACAGGATGACAGAGGAGAGGCCATTGTAATACAAGTGGCATGAATGATCACATCAAGGGGGTCATCTGAGCAGTGTGTCTAACTGATAAAGATTCCTCCTAGTGCTTTTGCAAGTAGAAGGGAACTGATGATACCCACAATGCTACTATCAGTGATTTGTGAAACATGCCATGTTGTATATGCATGCCGTGGTGCACTGTGCAGGAGAGATTTGCAAGCCATTAAAGGAATTATTCTATTGTGAAGCACTTGAATAAATTTAAGCACATGAGTTTCAGCAAGTAAATTGAAGCCATGGTGACTGCTCCTTTTACATCTGTCTTATTGTGCTTCTGGGTGCTAATGTTTAATATGGGTGTTATAAGAGTGGTATCATCTTTATTGTTTAACTGAAAAAAGTTGTCGGCTCTTAAGAGGATTCCCAGGGAAGAGCCTGAAAACTGATATCCTTTTCATCCATAGGACAGGTTCAAAAAATTAAGTGGCAGACACATTCTCCTGCATAATCTGCTGAAAAGCTTGAGTTTTGCACTGACATCAAAGAGCAGTTCAATCTACGAACCTGTTCGGACTTTGGGCCCTACATTGAGTCTGCTGAGAATGGTGTCAGCTATGATCTAGACACCTGTCTGTTAGAAACTACGCTGAGACCACAAACTCATTTCATACAGATCACTGAAAAGACATTAGATGGCAATAATTGCTGTTACTTCCAACATGGATTAGATTTGAACCAACAACCTAGGCTTCATATTCTATTACTGGTCCCCTGAGCTGTTCACTACCCTTGAATTCTTTCTCCGATGTTGTGCTATGTACTCTTGAAGTAAATATATCAGATTCCTGATTCTGTGCACAGAGGAATGAGAATACATAAGGATTATTCTTTAGTCTATGTGGATTTGTATCCACTGAAAGAAAAATATATCTTTTAAAACATTAAAATTCTGACAACTTCCAAGAAAATAAAAATTAATTATAACCTTCTCAAGCTAGGATCTTTCAGAAGTCTCCTGCCTCTACCAAGGACAAGTCTTGTTTTGGATTATTTGCATAAGCAGCATCAATAGTGCCAAACCCAAGTATTTGCTGAGGTTACTGAGTTTTATGACAGGATACCGAGTGGGACTAAATATTCTCCTAGAGTAAATCATCTACTGAAATAGATGGATTTGCACCAGTAAATATCAGTAAGGAATAAAGAACGTAAATTGTTGTGACATATTAGTTGGGGGAGTTATATTAGCTAAAAACATACATACTGCCATCAGCAATACCAGCAAAGATTTTGCATAAAGATGTGAATAGGATCAAATAGCCGTCATAAAGGACCATTTTATAACTGTGCTGTAAAGTCTATTTTAAAGGTACATATTTGACCTCACAGTAAATTGGGACTGTGACAAACAGCATTTTTGCTCCTATAATTTATCAGCTAAACCACAGTGGGTTTAGCAGTGTTTGAGTCGGTATTACATCTACACACACAAATATCAGAAATGGGATACATTCATTTCAAAGGTATGTATCATCAAAGATCTCTTTTCAGTTTAAATAAATAAATAAATAAATAAAAGACAATCATAACCCAGAGTCCTAGATAATACTTTCTATACAGTGCTGTGTTTAACTGAGAGTTCATGTTTACAGCTCAGTTGTAAAAAGCTGATAAAATAGAGCTTTGTTACCTAGACACTGATGAAACTCTAAATAGCATCGCAGGCACAGCAGTATAATGAGTACATATTAAAACATCTTTGGTGTCTTCTGAGAGTGCAGAACATTATTTGTTACTCTGACCATAAATGTATAACAATTGTGGTTTTGTAAAATAAGTTGAAACCTCCTGCAGTCTAAAATATAGAACAATACAGATGACTAATTTGAATCAACGAGGTTGCACGTGGCATGTCACAGTGGGATTCCTAATGATCTTCTACAAGGATTCTGTTTGTCTAAGGCTCCCATTTTCTGTCCTGTGATGTGTGGATGTGAACTATGCTGAAAATAATATGAGGCTAATTACCAGCCTTGTCAATGGCAATTCACATACAATGATAAACCGTATTTCAAAAAATAATAAAAAAAAAAATTAACCCACACATCTTTTCAGTAATAATGACACTGAAACTAAAGATGGTTTCAGCCTCTGTTCATAGTTTCTTTGTTCCCAACAGCATTTTTCAGAGTAGCTGTCAGCACAGGTAAGATTAAAATTAAGGAGGGGAAAAAATAAAATAAAATTAGAGCCTTAAAAAAGAATCAGTCACAACACCATAATCTTTAGCATTTCTTTCAGACCAAAGATATGAGAAAGGACATAAGAAAGCTTTTCAGGAAGGATCTATATCCTGTTTGTCCCGTTTTATAAAGTTCCTCCCTCTTTTCCTTTCTGTATTCATTCCATGAAACTTAGTGCAAAGATCAAGTTCTGTAGACACAGGGTTTCATGTTTTAAAAAATATTTACCATTGCATTTTCATACAGTTAATCAACATTTATTTTGAGACAACTTTGACCACAATCCAGGAGTCGAAAGTGAAACTGCAAGCCTTAAATCCTCGTGCTCCTTTCACAAAGATGCTGAATAGCCAAGACTATCAAATGAGACAAGGAAAATATTTAATACACTGACAAAGGGTGATGTACATTGTTTTATTTTTCCATATAATGTCCTCATCCTTGTAAACCATTTTATCCCTCTAGTTTAAATACACACAAAATATCCAATGCCATTTACTATGTAAATGCTGAAGCATACTGTTACTAAGAACACTCAAAGTTATTCTTATTGACTTACTTTCTCTGTTGGCTTCTTTTGTGATACATGACTTTGGGAATGAGGAAAATGTTACTCTTCCAGTAATTGCGTATGTGAGCTTCCATTAGTATCTTTGTATGTACAATTGCAGATGCAAGTATACACATACACCTCACTATATGGCACTCTGCATACTGCTACACACATAATTATGCATGTGTGCATATGCAGCTTTTCTCATTAAAAACATATCAATAGGTCAAAAATCTATGTATTCTATGAAGTATGACAGAATATTGTGTCAATAGTCATACCACTTTTGATGCATCCACATAAATAGCTGTATTACAAGCATTAGAGAATCTGCCTTCTTGATATGCTATTGAATTAAAGTAGCTTCTTTTATAGTCAGTGCTTCTGTAGCATAAGTGAGTTTAGTGACAAAACAAAACAAGAGATAGAGCAATTGAAGCAGATGTTCCATGAAACTCTGACTATACAGAACACAAGGGTCTGGCATATAGCTCATCAGTAAAACATGAGAATGTACTTGAGTAGAAAAATCACAATCTGGTACCCACAGGCTATTGCCTGCATCTCATGTAAACTGATAAATTAAAGATGCTGCACCATTTTTCCTTGTCTTTCCTTTGTCAAATGCAATCATTTAAACATGCATTTTGGTACTGGAAAACTTAAAAAATAAGCAAACATACCAACATATACCTAGTTCGCTGAAGCGCAGCTTTCTACACACATTAGATTTTTTCTTATCACCTCTATGTGTATTTTTTTTTTTAATCTGAAATAATATTGTTTATTTTGCCTGAGGATTTGCACTTGTAAAAGCAAATTTCAAAGTCTACCCACTCCATCCTTTCTATCCCTATTGGTGGTAGTGAGAGATGTTTTTATCACGGATTCTGCAGAGTAAAAGATCCATTTATGGTCACTTTGTAAGGAAGCGTTTTAAAAATTACGCAAGTATTAAATCTACTCACACAGAACCAGTACATATATATGTGTGTGTGTTTGTTATGCTACGTAAAATAAAAGTGTTCTGAAAGCCAAAATAATCAAATAAAGAAGGCAAACTGTCCCCAGACATTTTGATAGACTGGAAAACAATGTAGTGAAAGTACAAGAATGTTCAATAGTGATGTATAAACACAATTTATGGTTTCTGAGAATTTGATTATATTTATACTCACAAAATCTGACTAGATCTAGGACAGTTTTAGTGTTCTGTGCTGGGAGAGGTCAGACTTAACAACCACTGAGCAAAATCATGCAGCCTTAATTTGGTAAATTTTGAATATTTCAGTATAATAAGAGTAAATATGAAAGATGAACAGTTTGATGTTTTAAAATTTAATCATTTCTATCATTCCTTTTTTTTTATCATTCTTCTTGTCTGTTCTTTAGTCCTTGGAATTTTAGCTTTTGTGTAAGTGTTTTATGAATGCTTAATATTCTTTCCTTACTCATCTCTGGCAATCTGATGCTAAGTGGGACAAAATGCAAACAGAGCATTGCCTGTTAAAATTTTAATGCCACATCACAATTTTCTAATGGAGCTATCAGAATTGCAAAACAGTGTAACTCCACTGAAACTAATAATAAATCAGGTGCTAAGAGCAGCACCTCCTGCAAATAGTGGACTCCAGCCAAGCAGTGGGAGACTTACAAGGACAATTGTTTTTTGTTTTATGTTGTGTTTTTTTGTTGTTGTTTTGTGTGTGTGTGTGTGGTGTTTTTTTTTTTTTCATTTAAAAACTTAAAACTGTTTTCTCAAAGCACTCAGAATTAGCAGGATGCACTGCTGCTTTGCAGTTTGTGGCAGGATTTTAATTTGTGTATGTTTGAAACAATATTAAAAAACAGAAGAGAAATGTAAATTGAAATAAATACTGCAGCTTTAATTGCAGTACACAGTATAGTTAATTAACTAAAATTAACTAATTTGCACATGTATACACTACAGAAAACATTCTACCATTCATTTTGTCCTTTTAGGCTTTTCATTTATTATTGAGGTTACTAAGGAGGACTCTGAAGCTTCTTTCTGTGGATACATCCCTGCATAATGCAGCTGAACATATAGCTACTTCCTTAGCAGGCATGTTGTCGGAGGTATTTTGGGTATTTGGGCTTTCTCTTTTGCCAGGTTGGTGAACACTCTAATTAGGCTACATGCTCACCACTGCAGAAAAAGTAATAATGTCCTATAATTCACAACTCAGAAAATAAGGGGCTGAAGAAAAGTTCCTTGACCTTCCATAGAGTTCAAAAATATTATAAAGGCACTCAAATCCTTTTAAAGTGCAGCTATATCTGCATGAAGAGTGAGATAAACTCTTCCTAAAATCTCATTCTCAATGTCATTCTCAGCTCCATACCCTCGATGTCAAGATGGCTTTGAGTCTTTATTTTGATGGAGCTATGGCATTTAGATTTGTTGTAGCCTTCGGCTCTCGCTGTAAAGGCAATGATATTTTCACTCCGTGCTTGCCTAAGTGGATTAGGCTCTGCATTGAGACATGTAATGTATGAGCCAGGGCCTCTGCACCGCAGGGTCTTAGAGCTTGCTCTTCCAGGGTTAAAGCCACAGCACTGATCCCCCAGCCATGACTCTTCAGGGAAAATCACATGGTCGCTCCCTGCAACACCACCCACATATCTGCTCAACGTTTTCCCTCATAAAGGTCCTGGATTTGATGTTCGCTCCTGATGCTAGCTTAATTGCAGTCCATTTTCCTCACGGTTGTACTGCAGATTGATCTCACAAAGCAGACGCTTGCCAGAAGCACCTACAACCATTTCCCAGCAGTGCGCACAGGGCCTGAAGCATCTCACATCCATGAGATGCAGCTACCTGCCCCTATTGCTCCTCATTCCTCTTGAGTAACACTTGTGTGCTCAGTAGAAGAAACTGAGTTCACTTGGATAAGTACTCTCAGAGCTTGCATTTTGAATGTGACATTTTGCAAAAGGATGCTTCCATAGCTCCCAGAGATATGACTTTCTGGAAGGTTCTTTCAGAACACTTGCTCCGATGAATAAATCCCCCAAATACCTACAAGAATGGGAGTTATTGATTTCCACAGGTAACAGTAAAGCCTGCAATACTGAGCAATTGCCAACAGAGCATTTTCATTTTAACTGCAAGGAGGTATAGTGAGATACGTAATTTGTGAGTGCTATGTACATCTTTGGTACCAACCTGTCATCTTTGAGGGCCTGGGCTTAATTCATGCTCAGGTCACAAATAAGAATATGTTCAATGGCCTTATCGAAGTCTTCAGCTATCCATTTCATAAAACTACCACAATTTGACATGGTGAGCAATCTCTGCTCAAGGCTCATAACTAGAATAGCAAGGGTGCTGCAGGTCAGAACTGAGATGTATTGAAAGGGATGTGTGGAGAAGCTTAGTCCCTCACTTTCATGAGCACTAAATTCACTCAAGATTTTAATAATAAAAAATGCAAGGTTGTCTGACAACATTCATATTTTTTTCATGAGCCTGTCTTCTCAAATTCCCTGGCTAATGCTGCACATAGTGACACAGTCAGTGTCACTCATGGCAGTGTTTACCTGCATTGCAACAACATGACTTGCCTGTCAACCTTAAATGTTTGACAAACTGCTCTCTTTTTTTTTTTTTTTTTTTTCAAAATACATAAATAACGTGAAGATAAGATAAGGAAAACTGACTTTTTTTTTTTTTTTTTTTTTAAGGGGCAGGAATATGGGCTTTTTCCTTTGCAGTTCTGGTTGCACTGTGGATGGCCATGCTGTGGACCAAAACATGCAAGAGGGTCTGAAATGACTTCCAGCAGTTTTGTTACTAGCTGACTCCTTCCCTCCCTTTCCTTGCACTACCTAAGGCACCCAAAATGGCTGCAGCACACAATCAAAAGTTTTAGTCCAGGGAGTTTTAGCAGGGAATTTCCTTCCATATTTTTTAAGATGCTTATCCTGTCTAACATGTTCTATTTATATTATGTGTGCAAGAAAAACAAAACAAAACAAAATGAAAAATTAAATGTTATGCATCTTCATGTGGGGCCTAACAGAATAATTTTGAAAAGAGAAGAACTTTAAGAACTGTATGTCACCAAAACCAACACAATATTCATTAAACCCAAAGCGACATTTTGGTACCATTAAAAAAAAAAAAAAAAAAAAAAAGTTTTTTCATTCAATCATTTTTTGTAATAAAAGCATGCAAAGTGATAGCTTTAAGCTGAAATGTATTGTTGTTAACAATATCAAATATGCTGACTGGCATAACACTATACTTTCTACATATCACACCATATCTCTCTTTTTTCACTGGTATAGTAAGAGCTCTCCCACTTGTTTTGGTCTTCTCTAACTACTGAGAAGATTTGTGCTGGGAAAAAAAAATTAAAAAAAAAATAAAAAAGAAATGGAGGTAATGCTAGGCTCTTCAGAGAGCTTGCTGCTCAACAAGATCTCACATCGTTATTGTAAGAGACAGGCATTCTCACTTTCATGTTGTCTCCTACATCTTATAGCTTTAATGTGCTTTCTGGAATATAACCACCTACATAAACTGCTAAGTTTATTTAATCAGCCTGGGTGTAAAACTGGATTGCTAGAGAGCATAAATTGGCACCCGCTCATCTCAAAGAAAGGTGCTGTTGGGCAAGCTGAGGTTGTGCTGAACTGAGGAGGACTGTTCAGTCTGAGTTTGGAATGGTAGAAACAAGAGTGTATTAACCTAATTCGCCTGCAGCAAAATTATCCTGTAGCATTTCAGACCTAAAAACCTGCATATAGGGAAAGGTGGTAGAATACCATTGGCAGTTAATCATGAATGGTTTCAAATTCCTCTGGATAATAGTATATGACCCTGTTGCTTTACGTCACAGAGGAGCAGAATCCCAGGCTCAACAGTTTCTTTCAGTCCTATAAATACGTTGTTTATTGTATGTCACTCAATCATTAATTTATTTTGGTCAAATGACGAAAAAGTGGATTTGAGATCTATTGAATAAACTCCAGATTTATCTGCAATGAATGCTTTGGCCAGCTCTGCAGCCACATGTGCATATATGCTCCATAAATCACCTTCAGCATAGCACAAATGTAAACATTAGCCTGCAAAATGCAATGCCAGTGCTGTGTATTTTTTTCATGGGTCCTGCTAAACACATAATCTGTGTCATCTATTCCTTCCCTTATAGGCAGGTTGTCTTAAGATAGCTTTAGGTGAAAGTCTTAGATTACCTCATAACCTTTTCTGCAGTTTTTGTTCCAGGAATGCCTACCCATGGAATGCTTTTTTTAGTAAACAAAACAACAAGAACAAGCGTTTAAATTTTTCTGACGATCTGAACTGCTGGGTAGGCAGAGAAGAAAGTACAGGTTTGCTATGTTAAAACGAAACTGCAGCTAAGCATCTAGTACAGGTCTGCCTTTTCCCAAATTCAGCCGTGCCTCAGATGATCTGTACTGTGTACCTTCTACCAGGCCAAGAACATATTCCTAATTTAAGAAGGAAGAAACACCATAACAGCAGACATTGGATGAGACATAAGACTGTCAAATCAATGGCCCTGGACTTGGCTTTTGTCCTTGCCAAATTCTTAGTGATTATGTACATTCCCATACAAAGTGTTTAGCTTTCTTTCACTGGGACATTGAAGTTCATTTCAGACTGCATAACAGGATGTCATAAACTGGAGAAGAATTCCTCCTGCTTTCAGTTGTCAGTACTGGGATCACTCAAAAGCAGCTGGAATGCCTGATTAATCACATCACGGGGCCTCACATGTGGTTCCTTAGAAGCAGACACTAATAATTGCACTATATTATAAATAAAAGAGTGCTGTTTTCTCCGTTGTCTTAAGCACATGGATTAATTGATAGGGATCATTGAGTGTTGATGGTGTTATCTGGAGTATCCACTGCCAAGATCACCTTAAGCATATGATGACACCTTGAGAGAAATGAGAAAGAAAAAAAAAAAAAAAGGAATCTTCCATTTCTGCTGCTCTTTCTGGTCAAGTCAGCCAGAATGGGTCTGCCCACTTGCATAGATGAGAGTATTATTTAAAAGGAGTCATTCAGTACATTGGGAGAAATAAGTGATGTTTAGTAATTTCAAACTTACACTAATTCAAATTCTAATGAGTTCCTGGACCTGGACCTGGACCACGGTGAATGGTCTTACCTGAAGTATTTACATTTTGCTTTTACTCAGAATGAAAAGACTGTTTTTCCTATGAAAACTAGAACAACCCTACCTACTCTAAGGATGGGTTTATATTTTCCCACTTCCTTTCAAAAGTAATGCCAGTTCAGCATATTTCCACTACACCCTTATTTTTTTCTCAGCTTTCAAAAGCATGAGTTTGCCGAGAAAACAAGGGGAAAGTACAAGTGTTTAACATTGTGATAAGTTTCACCAGTGGTTTTGTCAGCTAGGCAGCACGTGTTTCTTCAGGAAAGACTTCAAAGGAGGACACATTCAAGTAATGGAAGCAGACAGCTTTGCTAATGACAGATTCATGCAAGATTCATGCCTTTTTTAACATCCTGTTCTCAGACCTGAAATGCAGAAGATCTTTGACAAAGTCACACTAGTCTCTAAATCTGCTTATGGAGTGTACCTGTGTCGACCTGTTTGGAAGTATAAAAAAAAAAAATAAATAAAAGGTCCAAGATGTTTATTCTTTAAACAAAACGTTAGAGAGAGAGAGAGAACACGGAAGAACAACTGGAGAACAGTACTTTGCAGTTCTGTGCAGAAAGCTCAGCCCATATGAAAATGTCTCCATTCTCTGTTTTGCCTTAAAATACAAGTTGTATCTCACGTTATCTGACAGAAATACTGCGAATCAGGTATTGTCATGTTTAGCCCCAGTGCCAATATCTTCAGTCTCTCAGCATACAAACAAAAAGTTTATAAATGCCTCTATGCAGAACCAGCATTCCCTCCAGTTTTCTGTTTCTGTGGAAGAACACTGTAAAGTCTGCCTTCAGATCCAGTCCTGCTAGAAAGCCCAGAAGCATTAGTTGCCTACCCATTATTATCGCAAGGAAAGTCATTTAGGAGGCCTCCAAAGTTGGTCTGAGTAACCAGAAAGCAACACCTCTTGCTTGAAGGCTTGGAAAGCTGGCTGAATGTTCATTCACACAGGCAGGCTCTGGTGCACAGTAAGTCTTTCACATGCTCTCTAGCTGATAGTGTGATGCATAAACACTCGTGCATGCTAAGGCACAGGCCACAGTCTGTCTTACAGATGTATACTTTCAGTGTTCAAGAAGCTTTCTGTTTCCTATGCTTATTATTATATACAGTGCTATGCTTTTTATTATATTACAGTGGTCAAAATCCTTCATACAGTTTGTTTTTAGCCAAGAGAATACCAGACCAGACAGAGTTCATCATCCTTTCATTAACAAGGCTTCCTTGTGCCTCTATCATTTGATTGAAATGCTAAGAAACTCCACAGCAGATAATGGCAAACCTCCCAAAAGGAGAAAGCTGCTTTCTAAAACCCTGGAGGTGATCCAGGAAGGTACTTGTTTAAACCTTGACCATCCTTAACATCGAACAACAAAATGTTCTCATGTACTTCATTGCTTGTAATACAGCTGAGATTTTCCATTTCTTCTAATATGCAGTATAATAACTTGTGCATATTATTCCAAGTTCTGTCAAAAGGTAACAAATTTGAAACTGCTTAAGGGAAATATTTTAGTGAATATTTTGCCTTTTTTTCCCCCTTTTAATTAAAAAAGCAAATATTAGGGACCGAGTTTTTTTCCTCTACACCATCCATTACTCACTATGTAACTGTCCAGCTCCTCATATTTTTTTCTGTCTCTAAACTAAGCAGGGCTCATCATTTTACTCTTTCACATTCAAATCTTTACAAGACTGATAATTCTTGAAACCTGTCTTTGAATTGCTTCAATTTCATGTTTTGTATTAGGGCAGCCAAAACTGAACAAGGCACTCAAAGGGAGCAGGCTATTGCCACACACAAACACACAGTGTTCTCCACACAGGTGCACAAAACAGCAAATTCTTCATTTTACGTAATGAAAATGAACAAAAACAGGGTGACATTGAAGGCTTTCATGCAGATTAAGGAAATAAAATAAGACTTGGAGGTAAAACAATGAATACTGAAACCATGCACTGAAAACAACATCATCCAACCAGGCCAGACTTCAGCAGAACAACTGGTCAAAACCTGTGGATTAGGTAGACCCAAGTTTCACATGAAAGACAAAAGGGGGGTGTGAATGCCCACAAAAAGGAAAAGAATTCTCAAGAGACCATTTTCACGGGTATGGAAAAGGACAATTATCATTTCATTCATGCAGAAAGTTTCTGTACTGTCAGTTGTGGATCAATATTGCAGCCTGGTATAAACAGAGGTATTGTGAGTGGAGCAGCAAACACATGATTTCACGATTGCTGTTTTCTCTGTGTGTTTGTGAGCCAAGATCAGCCTATCACCTGAAATTTACTTCATGAAAAGGATTTCTGAGGAGGGCCACCAGAGAGAAAGAAATCACATTTCAGTACATTGGCAAAGAAAGACTAGGCACACATTTAAACTTATTTAGCCATAGTACAATACAATGGTCAAATATCTGAACATCCACTGTATGTTTTTTCATACTTAAGCATCTGAAAGAGGCTCAGACAAAAGGCAAAGATTCACTTATAGATTTGAAACAAAAGGTCTTTCTCAGCAACCTTAGAAAGCAAGTCAAGTGCAGAATAGGTGCCAAAATACTTTGGTGTACGAGGAGAACGTCACTCGCCCTTCTGTTCTTCCTGGAAGCCTATCTAAGGGAGGGCATATCTCCTGTTTCTGCCAACATAACTTTTGATGTAGCCGAGGAGTGACCCCTAATCAACACAGCTCTGCCAGCAGAAACTCCTAGCATGTCTGCACTTACACTAACAAAGTGGTATTATTACTGTCAGTATTTGCTTTGCTGAAAAACAAAGCAGGTTTAAAACAAACAAATGAAAGTACTTTTTATATAGTATGTAATTAAATTGTGAAACCCACTGCCTACAGGATCAGGCAGAGGACAAAACTTTATCTGGATTTAAAAAAAGCATTAGGCAAATTCATAGAGGAGACGTATATCATTGGTTATTAAACATGAAAGCCCAGATGCAACCTCTGGCTCAGAAAAAAAAAAAAAAAATCACTAAACTGCTGATTGCTGGGAGCTGGGAAATTATACCATGGGAAGGATCACTCTATAGCTGCCTTATTTTTTCTCTTCTTTCCCTAAGGGTCAATGTTAGAGCTAGGAGACTTTGGTCCTTTGATCTGAGCTCCCAAGCAGGTCACAGAGGCAGTAATTCCTATAAACCCTTACTGAAAATAAACATGAGTACTCTCACTCCAAAAGGAGTCCTACCTTATTCAAATGTTATTTGGTCCTCATGTTCTTTCAGACATTGCAGCCTACTAATAATCATGAAAATTTATATGTATTTCACATGCTATAAGCTTTGAAGGGACTACACGTAGTTTCCTGGTCCCCCAGTTCTACCCCAGGAAGCAAAGCTAAGAAGGATTTGACAAAATACAGTTTTTTTTTTACTGGGCCTTCCCCTCTCTGTCATTGCTTTGGTAATTTTGTCTAGCTAGGATCCCTCCCTTCCCGTACAAACAGAACACAAGAAATGTTCTACTGAGGCAGGGCAAAGGCCCATCTAACCTGTCTGCCTGTCATCTGTGGCTCAGTCTTTTAGCAGATGGTGGTCATTCAGCCATATTGTCCCCCTGACAAATAAATCTGGAGGACAAATAAGTTTAAGGAGGAAACCTGGACCATTTCTTGCTGCCAGATCCTGGACATGAAGGTAGTAAACTATACTCTTAACATCCCCTCTTCCTCCCCGCTGGCCACACTATTTCCTCCTCATCAAAGAAAAGTATTTCAATGAGTTCCCATAACAATGGCATTGGAAATGATAAGCAAAAGAGGGAAGAATAAACCAAGAAGCAGCAATCAATTCATACTCCGCAGGCCACTCCAAACTCTGGCATTACCATGCTGAGGCACATGCCTCCTGGAGGTGTGCAAATACCTCAACCTTTCCTGAAGGAGCATATGAACAAAGGCAGCAGGTAAATCTATGACATCCTGCTGTCCACAAGGCCACCTTATGTGGGAAATATTAGCATGTCAGAGGAGAAGAGGGCACAGGGCTGTGATCCATGAACCTACTGTTACTTGTTGGATTTATATGATATCTTTTTAGTGAAGTTTAAAAGGCACTGCAGTACGATATTTTCCTATAAACTGAAAACCAAGAGTAAATACAATGGACAAATGACAGGAGTTGCTCCCATGAACCAGTTTATCAAATATTTATATAAATTTCATAACCTTCAACAAAGGCCAAGTTTGTTGTCAGAACCAACAGGTTATCTTCAGGCAAGTAATCCCTTTCATCAGTCTTCTAAAGATACAGAATGACAACTTTCAGAATTAGACTTTGAAAAATGCAGCACGAAACCAGACAACTTCCTGTAAAGGTCTCCCCCCTGCACGTCTGCTTTGCTGCTTTGCAAGGAAAAGACAGGTGCTGATAACAAACCTTGCCTTTCTCAAAAACGATTTGTACTAAAACAGAGAAGGGACAAGAACTTCTTTCCACTAAAACAACGTGTCACTCTTGGAGTTTAAGGTAGCAATACAAGTTAGTTCTACTTAAATTTAGCTGATGAATGAATCGTTGTCTCACACCTCCTGATGTACCTTTAAGATTTTCTCAGTTGTGTTTCTTCATTGCCACAGTCCTCCCATTTTATCTAAAATTTTATTAATGAACTACATATAATATATTAACACACATGTAAACACACAGATCACACCTGTGTATGCAGTGATATATTCTCTCTTTTTCTTCCCTATCCAATTATCGCCTCTGATAATGTGAACAGGCTAACATGATTACAGGTAATGAACCAATTACTATTTCTACAGTCATGCTGAACTGTTTTTTCTTTGACTTAATTACGTTTAAAAATAACAAGCTTTCATTATGCTTTTTATTGATGGTCACGTTTACACCCAAAGTCAGCTAATCAGCCATGAGCACATAACAACATGATTTGAACGCTTATTGCCTATGTGACTACATTTTTAAACTAGCAAAGCGACAAGCAGAAATAGCTGTAGTTGCAGTTTATGGACAGAGTCAAACCCTGGAAACAGATGAATCCCATGGTACCCCTCACAGAGCACACAGGTACACACTGTGTATGCCTTTGTATATCACCAAGCCTTTGCATCAGCAGAGAGAGTATATAGGAAACAGGTAAGAGAAAGAAGACAGAGTCAGGGGCAAGATTAGGCTTGCTCGGTAGCACTATTGTTCTAATTTAATCACCAGAAGCTTAACTTCACCCCACAGGGGTGTTTGGTTAGGCTTTTCTCCCCTGTGAGCTCTCTTGGAAGGATGATGAATTGATTTTATTTATCTCTTTAGTTATTTATTTATCCATCTGTCCATCCTGCAGCCCATCCTGGGGCAAGAGGGCAGCCCTAGGCCTCCAGAGCAAAGCTGGGGGCAACACAGCCTCCGTGCACTTAAATCCATTGGTAGGGGTCTGGTCCCAGAGAGCCCAAACAGCCCAGAGCAGACTCGTTTTCTGCCAGACTCATGTGAAGCTGTATCCTTGCACGTCTCCATGCAACAGGCAGCCACTGCTCTGCTCCAGGCTCGGAAATCACGGCTTCTGCTCCTTTTCCCACTGCTCACTTTGCAAAAGCACATTTTGACTGCAGAAGAAATCCCCAGGGGCTCTTCTGTTGCTGGAGTTGTGATGTGAAAGTGGAATAGTGAAAAGAGCGTTTTAACCATGTATTTTTAACCAAATGCAACAAGGAGGGTTTTGGTAAGGAATAAGGGTTCGGGCCTAGAGCACATTAGGATATTTAGGTAGCCAGGTGAAACTTTTGTAACTGAAAAATCTCACTTTCCTAGCACAGACAGACAAGGTAAGTTTCCATCAAACAGCAGAGGTCACAGTTGTCTCTTTTCCAGATAGGTCATGTTTTCCTATGACCTGTTTTCCTGCCTATGTTTTCCATAGGACCAAATGGCTAAACTACTTCCCAGTGAATTAAAATGCATTAAAATGCATGCTTGAGGAGACTAGCCTAACTGCCCACCAGCTGGTGGAAATACTCTCCATTCTTCCCATTACATTTTCACCAATGGGCCGGAAAACTCTGACTTGGGAGCAGACATGCAGAAGGAGAATGGCTCTTCAGCTTGGCACTGACGGAGCAGGGGAAATACCATACTAATTTTCAGCTTTTATTCCAAAGACAGTTTTTTGTTTTTTTTTTTTTTTCAGAGACTATTTTTAAAAGGGAAACACTCTACTCAACTATTTTGTAGCAATTCAGTTAATCTTCAGGAGAGATTTAAAAAAAAAAAAAAAAAAGAAAGAAAAAAAAGGTGCTTCCCTTTGGCCTAAGCCCCTGTGGAAGGCTTTAAAACTGTCCTAGTAGTTGCTCATTCAGCTTGTTGGCCATTTTGGATCTTTTTGCAAGATGCTTAAATCTTCCCTTAAGCATGGATGTTTGTTGTACTTGGTAACTTTAGATTTTGGACTCTGTTTGAGGAGCCAGATGCCTCAGAGTTAGGTACTGAAGCACTTTACTTTCAAGCACTTATGTTCTTAATTATATCCAGCCCTTTAAACTACGAACATCGCAGAAAAGTCTCTCTGCATTAAGAAAAAGTTATATTAAGCCATAGAAAAATGTTAAATTTTAATGCGATGGAGCACTCAAACTTGGTTCTTAGCAGTAAGAATCTCATTTACAAAATGGCTGCTAATGAAATCTCAGAGAAAATATGTTGGCTTCAAAGCAAAATTAAAATAAAGACAAATGACTGAGGAATTATTGTTTTCAGTAAGTTCTTTTTTCATGTGCTAATTACAGGGTAAGAAAGTGATTCGAGTATCTTATTATCTATCTTCTCCTTTTTCTGCCAGGAGTTTGTAAAGTGTGTGAAAATGTAGGGGGATAATAATTTAATTTATGTTTTAAAGAAAATAATCAGGTTAGCCAGCATTTATTATCTAGAGCCTGAGGATTCCATTTGCATGACTTTGAAGGACAAATACGATATTATCACTTATGTCAGTGAAAAGAAAGATGGGGCCTTGAGCAGATCTATTTATTTATATATAGACAAAAAATCATCTCATCAGAGAAAGAACTGACACAGGAGAGAAACCCATTGGGATACAGGCAGAGATACTCATTTTGTTATGACTGGCGCAGTTATTCAGATTTGATAAAAACAGGATTTTGCTGCTATGAGCTTCAGCATTCTATTACTTAAATCTGAGGGGAGGTGAGGGGGACCAGAATTGCAGTTTCTACAAATATTTTACCATTCCAGGTAAAAACTCCTGAAATAATGTGATTATTACTGTGGTTTGAATGTTTGCAAGTTGCAAACTGCTAGCATATTTTAAGGGAATGCAAACACATTTTCTGTGGTCAAGGTTTGAAAACAGAGAAACAAAGACATCCATTGCGGTCACTGCTGAAAAAAAAAATCATAATTCAGTGTTTGGTACATTATAAAGCAGGAGATACATTCCTCTTGTTTTTAAGCTGAAAATTGCAGGGACACGCAGGAGTTCTGTTTTCTTCAGACACCTCTCGGTAGTCACTGGCTGTCTCAGCTCCTCCCGGTTGAGGATGCTGCAGTCAGAGCATCAGCATTGATTTCTCTCAGCACATCACTCCTGTACTTTGGGCTCTGCCATGGATGCCCATTAAATCTAGAGTTACACATAAAATTGCATTGCTGACCTTCAAAGTGATGCACCAATTTAGTCCTGCTTACCTCACAGACCTCCTATCTAAGTATTTGCTTAGTCATTCCCTGAGGTCCTACCCTGCTGCTCTCCTGTCAAATCCTACATTTAAAGCAAGAGCCTTTGGCTCTTGCGCTTTCAGCGTCTCTGCTCCCTGGCCATGGAATTTGTTGCTGGTGAAGGTTCACGAATCAGCATCCTTTTTCTTGCCTGTTTTACAAACACCCGTTAACTCTTATCTGTTCTCCTCAGTTTCTGCTCAGCGTGCTTAAATAAAAATGCCGCAGGCTGTCAGTCCTTACTTTGAACAGCAATTGCTAGGGTTTATTTTTAAATATAAACAGCCAGGAGGAGTCTGGAGGTGCTAAGCGATTGGAGAGCCTGATGCATAATGTGTGTCATTCGTCGCTCAACCCAAAAGCTGCCACTTCTGGCCTAATCACCAGAGCTCGGGGAGCGGGCAAGCCAGCCTGTGCATGCCACTGCTCTGAGATGGTGCACCGGGCCTCCTGGGCAGCTGTCCCATGTCAGCCTGCAGCCCTGTGATCTCTCTGCGGCTGCAGGGTGGGCCGGAGCCATCCCCATGCTGCAGAAGGGGTGCTGGGAGGCATCTGGCCATGCTGCCTTTCCCACAGAACCAGGGGGCTATCCTGAGAGCACTGGTACCTTGGGGGGCACATGGTGCTATGGGTCGAAAGGGAGACACATTTAAAGAGATGTTATTTCTCAGACCGCAACGGTAAGAGAAATACTTCAAAATAACAGACTGGGCCTGTATCCAAAGTCTTTTGAGCAGTGCTGTTTTACTTTGCACTGAACCAACTATATGCCCTCTGATACTCAGTTTCCATGTCTGAGCAGTGAATGGAAAAAAAAGCACCTGCAAGGTGGCAATGCTTTAAGCTCTTACGGCCATTTGACAAGTAAATGTACCTGGTCAGTATTTCTCAGAGACCACCTTTTCCTCGTGTGACTGAGATCAGATTTTAAACAGTTGAGAAGTTTCCTTGAATCCATTCCCATCTCTCTTACTGTCTCTTTGTCTTCCTGCACCCTGGATGGGAGCAGTTTGCATCTCCCCCCAGGGGTCCTCTTTGTCCCTCGTGTTTCCCGCCTGACCGGGACTGAAGGACTGACTTCAAAGGACTCCCATCTACATCCTGAATATTATAAGTGGGTTTATCTGAGATCACTGTCTGCACCTCCGGCATACTGGCAAGCCACAGTTCAGATTTAACACACTGAGTGCAGAAAGGCAGCACATAGGTAGAAATAGGCACACAGTGTTCATGGTTGCAGGAATGATGCTGAAGTCTGCCACATTCTCCACAGCAGCATCCCCTTACTCCTCTAGTGCATGGCTGGTCACAGGAGGAGCTGGCAAAGCTAATGGGGAGATGTCCCTCATTCAGGGCATGCATCACATCCTCTATGAAGTTTAGCACAGAGCAATTTCTGTATAAAAATGAAAATGTTGACAGCACAGCCGCTTTCAGCATCACTTGTCCTAGGAGCTAAGAGGAGGGGAATAGCACTCCACATGCATGGGTTTGACTATGACAATTTTTTGGCACAAGAGCAGGCTCAGCCTCAGTGCTGAAGGCAACCTGTCCTTACACTCTCTGTTTTGTCAAGCATCCCAACATTAACTTTGCCAACATACAGATTTTCAAGTGTATTTTGAATCATTCTTATTTGGTCTTTTTATTTTTTATTTTTTCTCTGAGCTTGTTACTAGCATAAAGCCACCGACTTCTGTGGCAGCAGAAGGGAAAGATGCAATAGTGAGTATGGATACGCACAGTAGCATTGGGAAAGGGCTGGCTGAAACAGAAAGGACACACATTGCCTGGGCCACCCTGGCTCTGATATGCCTCATGTTAGGGAGCCTTAGCTTCAGCCTGATTCTCCTGGAATGGAGACAGTAGTTGATCTGGGATCTGTCCCAGAAAGTGATCTGTCACCAAAACAACCAGAGAGAACTTATCACAACAAGAAAAATATCCAAAATTTCTTCAACAGTTAACTTTCCTGTCTCTCTTTCCACAGACTTTCAAACAGAGGAGGACAGGAGTACATCACCCTTTTAATTTATCCAAACTGGGCACTAGAACGGTATCTTCATTTTTTTTAAAGATGCTCACTACATTTTGAGTGTGATGTATATTTTAACACCACAACAATAATCAGAAATAAGCAAATAATTTGCAATGACTAACTTGAAAAATTTCATCTCATATGTCATTCATGATTTGATTCTAAGTGGCTAACAATGTTCTTGAATCTACTGATCATTCAGTTACTCTACCAGTTATTTTAGCAACTTACAGGACTAAATATTATAGACTAATATTTAGCGAGGTCTACAGATTGTTCATGAACTGTTTCCTACAAGCATAGAGAAAATGCTAAGTTTGAGCTGCCATTGATACATTACATTGGATATATAGATCACATGAATTGGATACATATTTAATACTGAAAGACAATCATTTCTGTCAATATATAAAGGTGATATGTCATCTCATACATCTTCCCTTTCCCCCAGTTCAGCCTCAGAATGATCAGGTAAAACACCATCAGACCTAAAGACAGTTTCACCAGAAATTTTTTTACATTTGTCCAATGATGAATAAATGCAGTATATTTTCTTGCCTCTGATTCAAATTAATGTTAATAGAATAAACATGCTCCAGATTTCCAATACTGAAGAAACAATAGTAATTCCCAAAGTACATTACTGTTTTTCTCTCTCTGTGTCTTTTTTTTTTTCTTTTTCCAAATGCAAATACCAGATCTTGCAAAGATCCTAAGTTGTGATGCCTGTTGGGTCTGGTTCCACCATCAAGTATACCCTGTGATATTCCACTGGGCTGGCATTACCTAACCATATTGGCACAAGCAGTTGGTGGAGCAGGAACCTCTGGTCAAAACTTACACATGCATTAGATTTCCACTAATATTTAATCTTTGTTTCTCATTAACAAATACATCTTTTTGAATAAACAAGTACTAAAGTAGATGGGTATTATTTTCTAAATTTCTGATTCAAGATGAAAAATGTCCCCAATTTATGCTGACATATAGTGGGAAGGGTTTTAGAAAGCCTGTCTTTTTATGTGCAGATTAAATATAGGCACTGGGAAAACCTTTTTTGTATATACAAGGCTTGGTCGCATGGTTAACATCTGGAATGTATTCATTTCTTCTATAAACTACATATGACTCCCTTTCTACTGCATTCCTCAAGCAGCAAGCAACATAGATGTATTAATATTAGCATGCCTTTGATTCAGTTCTCTCCATTTTACAGTCCACCGCCATATGCCAACAGCATGTCACTGGGCATGATGTAACCACGTCTGCCCCAGGAAATTCAGGAAGACTATTTTACTAGAAACTAGGCCTAAAAGACCACAATTTAATTTCATACCATTTGTTAAGCTGAAAAATATGAAAAGAACTTTGGCTCTATATTACCTTCATATTCCTGCAGTGGTAGGAAGGGCAAAGCGCTAACTCAGGCCCACAGCTGAGTTGCTGAAGAAAAAAGAGATTCCAAGAGGGGGTAAACTGGATGCAGGTAGCCTTGCATCTATCAGTTCCTCCTCTTGGGCAGGGATGGAATAAGCAGCATGCAGGTGGGAAAAGCCTTTCCCAGGACACCTAGCCCTGTCTACCCATTCCGGAATGAGCAGGGCCAGCATGTGGTCACTGCTTTATGACCACCTGTGATGCTTAGGTATTGGCAAGGCCAGGAAGGGTGTCTCACCCCCAGTGAAGGTATAGCTGTATCCTCATATAACTATGGCAATTTACACCGTGGAAATTTTAGCTTGTGTTTGCTCCAAAAGCATGTGCCAAGCATGATCTTATCGTAGCTGTAGCTCTGGCCCTTGTTGTCAGATTGGTGCTCTTCACAGTGACCTGATATCCAACACCTAACAGTTGGTCTGTATCATTATCTATAGAACTCAGAGTTTGAATTATATACAAATAAAACAATTAATGCCTCATTACTGTTCATTAAGGAAACTGAAAATTTCCAAGATTTTAACAGCATCAAATACTGTAAAACAATTTAAGCTTAGCAAACTGTCTAAGAGACTAAGTATCTTGAGGTTTTGGTCACAGGGCCAACAGATCTACTGTTGGGAGTAAGTAAAGATGGATATTACACTATTGCTCTTAATGCTCCGTGATGAGATTTGTTGTTTTCAATAGTAAGGTGTTTCCATATGAGACATACCACCAAGATAGATGGCAGGAATTTAAACTAATTTTGAGTAGATCCAACAAAAAGTCAGATGCTGACAGGACATTGTAACTCTCTTATTTGCCTCTTCTAGAACAAAGCGTCATCTGGAGTACTGTGCCAAATTTGGTGCACCACATTTCAAAGAAGATTGGAATAAATCCAAAAGAAAGGTCAGAAGTCTAGAAAATATATTGGAAAAGGAAAGAATACATGAGTTGGAGCTATTTTGTTGGAAGAAAAGAAGGCAGAGTGTGGTGTCTCCATCATTAAAGGCTTTTAAGAATAAGCTAGAAAAAAAACATCTGTCAGAAATGACACTGCAGTAGATAATCCTGTCTTGGGCAGGGGAATAGACTGGATGACTTCCTGAGAGGTTTTTCAGCTGTAAGGTTCTATTATAGGCCAGATCCAGTGGCAGTTGTCAAGTGATGCTTTGGGTCTGGGGAGAACCTGGCAATATGGAGAAGATTGCCTTTCCCCAAGTATCCTTGCATTATATAATGGGCACGGAAGATTTCCTACTCCACCCAACTGCCCCTGCTGAGAAAAGAAGGACAGTATAGCTAGGAGAAGGCTTTTCATGCACAGTATTTTATTTCAAGTACAAAGTAGAATAGAAAGGTAAAAATAACATTTAGAGAAACCTTGATTTCTGGGAAACTCAGCAAAATACTTGAGGATCACTTTATGAGATACTAGCGAATATTCAGAAGAAAGCGTTTTCTTATTTCTCTTTTTTAAAATTGTTTCTCTTGATTTAGAGGACAGAATTTTGACCTGACACCTGTGATCTGTGTTACAATGGAGTATGTAATTATGTGAACACTTAATGTATCCCACATAACAATATTTTACCAGTTTTTCCAACATCTTATACACAAGTATATAACAGCAGCTTGTAATTTAATTTAAAAAAAAAAAAAAAGAAAGAAAGAAAGAAAAAAAAAGACATTTGCATTATTTTCATTTCCATAATGGTATAGTACAGCTTTTCTGACTTGTAACATTTTATATGACAGGCTTTGCTTTCTTAAGCTATGTATTTTAATCATGTAAGCAGTAGCTGTACACTAGATGTTTTATTTTCAAATGACAGCCTAGTTTTTCCTAAGTACTTTCAATGATTACACAGACAAACAAAATAAATCCTTAATTTAGCTGTTAATTTTTGACACTGTGTTATTACAAGCCAAGACCTTGATTCAGTTTGAAATGCTGAGTGTTTTTCATTTAAGACATAGTTATGGATACTTTTGCTTTCTCTCTCTCTCACAAACATATGTAGTATGGTATGGAGCACATTTGCCATGTGTTCTGTCTACTCAATAATGTAAGAGAAGGGCCCCCAGCCTACATTAGATGCCTGTGTGCAGCATCATGCAAGCTCTAGGCAAGCGAGCACAACAGTGGTGCCTGGTGCAGGCATCCCAGGGTTAAACCTACTCTGGACACTATACAGAATCAGTGTGGGCATCAAAAGCAGTGTGTTATTGTCAGCCAAACTTCACTTATTAACTTTTAACCTGTCATTATATCTCAGGGCTTTCTGCCTCCACTCAGTCTTGTTTGTTTGTTACTTCATTTATTACTCTTCTGCATTCTTTGAACAAATGTTGACTTAAAAAGAAAACAGCATCAGATTTGTTCTTATTCTTCACATATAGTCAAAAAGCAGAAGACAAAGAAGATTTTCAGCCACCTTGTCCCCCTTCTATCACCGTGCCAAACTTATCCTAGGCAGAATGCCAGCACTGATGACTGTAAGAGACTTTTCTGATAAGTGTAAATCTTCTGAGCATAGTCACATTCTGGTAGCACTCCCAGTTCCCAGGCACTGGAAGGAGATGGCATACAAGCCAGAACATCTGCCCTTAGTCATTGGAGATTTATCAGATAATCTTCAGGGATCAGACATGTTTGTTGCTCGGCTGCTTTTTGCCACCAGAGCTCCTGGAATTGACCCCTGGTCTAATAAAAGCAGGGGGAGGGGATTACTTTAAATTTGAAGCAAACCAAAAGCAGGCCTCCTCCAACATGTAATTTGTAAGAATGCAGCAAAGACTCCAAGAAGCACAATCTGCATCACCACCCCCACCACAAAATTAAAGCATTGTCGTTAACTATGCACAGAGCCCACTGAACTCAAAGCAGCCTTCCAAAAACAAACCATTCCTTTCTTAAGCAATCACTGCAAATTGCAAAAGCAACAAATGCTTTAGCCACAAATGAAGGAGCCACTGCCTGTCCACAAAGCTTCTTATGAAGTTTGCCACATACTAAGGAAACATATAAAGACATTTACTAGTGTTAAATTGGTGAAAGATCGGTGCTTTCTAGGAGGTACTGAAATTCTCTTTTTCTGGACGCAGTCATAGGTTGAAGATAATGAAGGAAAACCACACATTCCAGCTGTCAGAAGTATTTTTTTTTCTCCATAATAGAATTGGTCAGCAGCAGTGTCCTTGAAGAAGTGGAATTAAAAGAAGGAAAAAAGAAGCAGCAGCATTCTTGTTGGTTACCAATGAGGGAAAAGACACAGAGGACACCCTAAGAAAAGTAGTACCACAGAAAGGTACATGAAAAGAAATATACCAAATGTGGACAGATTATGATGAAAAATCCTTACTACATCATGGGATTTATCTTCTGATGCAAGAGATTGCCCGGGACAGACCTCATTTGTGTGATGAGAGCCCTTCTGGGATAGGTCATGAAGAGGGATTTGTTGTCTTGCTAAAACAAGAAGCTACCATTCTGACTTTTCCAGATTATCCTTCTTCTGGTGTCACATTGAAGGAACCAAGACACTGCAAACTCCCAGCTCAGTGAGATGTCTGTGTATGTTTAGCTGCATTCTGGTAAAAAATGACCACCTGCTACCACACGGGTGACCACAGTTTCTGGGGACTGAAGCCAGCTCAAGGGAGCTCTACAAGACATGAAAACATGCAGTGTAATTGGACAGGAGTGCCCTCTCCACTTCCAGGATGATTTAGCATTCAAGAACTCAGAACAACTGGGTCAGAACCCAATCACAAGAGCACACCCAAGAGAACTCTATCAGCCTCTGCTTTCTTAAGGGAGGTTAATTGCCAATTACTTTCTCTTCTATTACATGTCTGTAGATCTGAGTACTGGAAAGCATTTGGTCAGTTCTTGCACTTAGCTCAAGAATGAGGTTCAAACTATTCAAGTTTAGATACCAATGCTAAGCATCTGAATGTACATTTTAGGGGTCTAAGTTCAGAGCCCGTATGCAAGCTCTGCAAGGATGCTAGGGAGTGGCACCTCGTGGCTATAAAACCTTTCCAAAGATCAAAGCCCCTAAAAAGACATTTGTTTACACAGTGTTTTGGTATAATGCCAGAAAACGAGAACAGAAAGAAGAATTTGAGGGGGGAGGGTAGGGATTCAGGGGGAGAGATTCGGGGGAGGGGATTCTTCCTTTTTTTAAAAAGGAAAAAAAAAAAGAAAAGGAAGGAAGGCATGAGACAAAGACATCAGAAGGAGAAAGAAAATCAAAAAGTTGATAAGAAGAAGTGCAAAAATTAACTCAAAAAGCCTTCCCAAAACAAGAGAAAAGGAAAAACAAAATCTAGTGTGGAAGGGATGAAAAGCAAAAAGAGCAAAAAGGTTGGAAAAGAAAAAGAAAAAATGGAACAAAAATAGAAAATTACAGTATGGAGATGGAAAGTAAATAAACATACAAGGAAAGTAAGGAAAATGTTAGTGAGGTTTTGTTTCAGCATTTATTCTCCATAAAAAGGGTAAAGCTGTGTGAATTCAGGAATTCATGAATGATACACTCTGTGTTTAGGGAAACAGTGGCCAAGATTCCGACTGAATACATAGCAGAGCTGTTGAATCATTTGGGTTTAAGGCATCAAAGAAAGCAACAATATTTTTTTCAGCATTCTTAGGGACAAGAGCAGCATCGCTTCTCTCTCCAAAACACAGTATTTGAGACCACAGGCTCTCTCACTTCCTTTCAGTACAGCTCTCCAGAAGCTGGATATGGGTGGGCTGGGTGGTTGTCAAGTGCCTCACTGAAAGTGCACTCTGGTCTTGCTGAAGTCCTGGCATGACTGAACTGGAGATTTATGCTCACAAGGAGCATAATTTTTACCCTTTTTTACCTAAGATGCCATGTGCTCTATGCGTCCTTCTCCCTACGTAACACTGCCTTTCCCACTTCCACTAGAAACAGGCAGCCCACCAAAACAGTTCCAAGCAGCATTGTCAGACTTATGGCTCTGTGAAGCCCTGTGAAAGCAAGAAGTACTGCTCAGAAGTCTTATCCCCTTCCTGCCTGCAGGATGTTAAACTTGCCCCAGGATATTCTGGAGGGAGCACAGCTCAGAGTCTGGTTTTATGTCCATGGAGATCTGGCAAGTCTATTCTGGGCCCTGCTGAAAACCCTTCTGACTGCCCTGTGGAAGCTCTAATGGATTTTTAATCTTTACCTCTGTCAGCACTAAAATCAGTCCCACAGATTAAAACTAAAAATCTCAACCAGCTAAATTATATAGGTCTTTTGTTCAAACATACTTTTAAGATTTGCATAATTTAGTATTGTGGTCAGTAATAAATGTAGAGAAACAGGGCTCCCTTTCAGGAACACCTAATCTTAATAAGGTGGTTATTCAAATGTCTACTTTTGTTTATGGAAATACAACATTTAAAAATAGAAAGTGGTTTGGGTTTTTGATCTTCTGTTTAAAAGGAAAAAAGTGATTCAGTAGAATTAGTAACACTTGCAGCATATCAACCCACTCTCATAGAAATGCAATTTAGCAAAATGAATGTGGTTGGAAAGTCAGGCCAGAATAACAACAGCTAACTTCAGATCCACCCAAGGCTTGTATGGGGGCCATACCAATTAGAATAATAGTTGTGTTTGTTGGGAAGTGAAGTCTTTGTGCCTGGGATGCGTCCCAATTAAAGAATTGTATTTGAAGTGGGATTTAATTTTAATGTTTCAGTGCCAGAACATTTACTTGCTGCGTCTGTTTTTATTTCAAGTGATGCCGAGGTTACATTTTCAACTTGGTACTGCTGTCATCAAGACTCTCCAGTGTTTTTATTTACTGTAAGAGAGTGACAGTGGAAGGGTAGTATGCCAAAAATCATGGTTTCCCAAAGTTTAACCCAAAACGGATGACCTAAATTGTATAAGACCCAAGTCATGGAGAATTTAGTGGGTAAAATACTCATTATCATCAACGGGAGAACTAAGGAGACTGAAGAACTGAGTTCTTTTTCAACAAACTTTACACTGAGCTTAGAGAGGTCTGTACCATTAAATTATTTCAAAACAATGCAGATCAGATAAAAAAGAACCTCTGTCAGATTTGGATGGAAAAATCCATGCATAAAGTAGCCACTAAATTTAATCTTCTTTTCTGTTTTCAGAATATCAGTAGGGCAGCCAAAGTTCCCTTGAATTTACGGATTTATCAAATATACTTGACAAATCTTTTTAATAATCTATGGGCAGGTCACAAATATTTAAAATTTGTCTTTTCTTGCTTAGGTGTGACTGATCAGCTAAGTCATGAGTTGTTTACTTTCATCATTCAAGAAGAATGCTAGCCTTAAACCTCATATGTACTTAAAATGTTATTTCCATGAAAACAGTCTTTTGACACTGAAGCTATTTTCCACTAAAATATTTGTCAGGAAAACACAAGTGTTTGAATTTTCAGAAAAAAATAAACCAAAGCACAGAAGAAGTAAAGTCATTGAAATCCAGATCCACTGAGATTTTATTAATCTCAGAAAATTAATCCCAATACGGCTGAAAAAAATGTACTACTAGTACGTAAATAAGAGAAGCAGAATAAAAGCTATCAGTAGTTCCAAAAGCCACTTGAGTTCATGACATCATGAAGTTTACAAGTGGTATTTAAAAATCAATATGACATTTTATGGATAGATAATATGAGTTCAGGGAAATGAGCATATCAAGTTTTGCTATGTCAAGAAGATGCATGACATAATTTGGTACATGCTGAAGCTGCTAAAGAATTCATCTTATTAGAAGGCAATTATAATTGTCCAGACATGTATAAGCATGCACGTGTACGAACATCCTCTCTTGCATTTTTCCGATATGCACTAATATTTGAGTATCCTCAACTACTACTGGTTTAAGGTGTGGTATATTTCTGAGTTAAACGTGATGGTTTAATATTTATATTTACATGGTTCAGAAGAGACAGCATCAAGTCAAACATAAACCCAAGGTTTCCACCCCTGGGACTGACACTATCTGAGAACTGCCAACTTTCAAAGTGAGGGAAGAGTGTTGACGGACTGGGGATAAGGTCCAATCAAAGGAATTTTGTCTTATATGGATTCAGTTTTAGAAATTCCCTGGCTTTCCAGTACTGTAAATCAGCCAAACACACACATTGGAAAGATACCATAAAATATTTTTTTAAGTGCAGAAAAAGGTCTGCATGCCTTCTAAATATATATGGTTCGACAGATCATGGGCTTGATTCTCCCCTAGTTTACATCACTGTGACTCTGCTAATCTCACTAGAGTAACTTCAAATACACATTTGTAATGGAGAATGGAATCCAGCTCTCAATCTGTGTGTGATATAAACTTGGTAAAATATATAAATCTAAACAGTTATTGGGCCTAGCCCCTGAGGTACCTGATTATACAGCAAGACGTAATTTGATTTATGAATGCTGAAATTAAATATGGAATGAAACCAGTCTGAAGCAATGTCAGAAAGACCTTTGTAGGAGTATATTTTCATCAAAAGAATTTGGAGAAGGTAAGGATCAGCAACAACTGATTAGCTCACAACCAGCAATATAAACAGCTAGAGTATCATTGACATACTCAGATAAGATTCTGAGTTTCTGGAGAACCATTCAGCTGTATTATTCACTCACTGCTTGTTTCCTGAAGTGCCCACAATATAAAAGATGCCATCTGAACATGGGAAGTACCAGTCCATTTACCAGTGATCTGAAAATCCAAAATTATTATATGAAATTCATTCTTAATCTAATTCTGCAAATATATTTCTGGAGCTAAATAACTCCTAATTAAAAATAAACTGCTATAAATTAGCAACATTGTCTCTTCATTATAAAGGAGTTGCAATTGCAAATTTTAATCATGGCAATCCATCAAAAGTCAAAGAGCTTAACTATGAAGAGGTAAACTGAAATAAGTAGAACATAGCTTCTTTCAAGTGAGGAGGGCCAAGGATGAATAATTGGAAATGGATGTGTAAGGTACTTAGATAAATATCATTTAATTATCAACAGAAAGCGTATTAAAATTGGAAGAATATTGATAAGATATACCCACTGTATATATGGGTATGTCAGATATAGCCATGTATATATATACACATGCATATGTATACGTGTGTGTGTATCTGGATGGAAGGACACCTGAACAAATTCAAAGCTGCTAAGAGCCTCAGACTGAGGTAATCTAAAATATGAAAGTGGACAGTGAAATCTCTTGGGATCAGCCATTTTCTAGAACTGCATAGTGACAGATCCAAAACTAATCGAAGACATTCCATATACAACATATAAAACTTTCCACTCTGAAACATGTAAATGAATAACATTGAAAAAAAAAAAAAAAAAAAAAAAAAAAGCTGAAAGACCTAGCTGCATTTTTTTCACTTTTTTCTCTGTTTTATATTTCCCTTTCTGCTGTTCTTACTCTGCTCTTCTACTCCAATAAATAAAATGAATTTCAAGCAATCTTCTCTTTACTTATCTGACATTACTTTTTCCTCTTCTTCTTACTAAGAAATACATGCCCACATGCCCACATGTGGCATGCTTGTTTCCCTTTCCCACTGCACCTTAACCTCTAGGTTCTGAGTGCATACATAAGAGATAGGAAGGAATCCCTTGTTTCAAATCCTACCTCCCGTGGAAGAATGCCAAAGGTATAGAATCAGAAATCTGCCAAGTTTTTGTTTGTTGTGTTTTGTTGTTGTTTCGATTTTTTTGTTTGTTTTTCCTGGAAAAAGATGAACATTGCCTAGGACTACATACACTTTTCATGGATCCTCCAGTAACTGCAGGACCTACCCTGAAATAAATATTCCAGGATTGGTGACCTTCTGACAGTTCCCTGCTAGGGAACCAAAGGAGGTTAAGTTAAGTCTGAATCCAAATAAAAACAAAACGCTGTCCATAGATAGCTGTGAGCTTTCAATTGCTCTCGTGGGAACCCTCATGTTACAGATTCTGGAAGAGTGAAGCCAAAAAAATAGGGCTTGCAAAAGATTACTTTCCAGTTTTGTTCATTTTCTTCACATTAATTTCGTAATGTTATCATTATTTATGAGGTAGCAATCAAGGAATTGTTCTGTATTGTGACAGGTACAACACAAACAAGTAGCAAAGATCTCCCTGCCCCTGAGGATTCACAGTCTAGCTGTCAGATAGGATGCTGCAGGTGCATAAGACATGCAATGAAGTTGAGGTTGGCTGGAAAAGTGAGAGAAATAAAATTTAAAATGGGTTGAGCAGAAAAAGCTGACTCTCCTCTAAGCCTATCATTGCCAAGCAGTTGTGATTTGTAGGCACAGCAGCTGAAAGTGTAGATTTAAGAGAGGATTAAACAATGCAGCAGATATTCCCATCAAACTATATGATTATTTTTTTTCTCGAGTTCATTTTTGGGGCTAAATTCTGACAGTTTTTTTGTGACTGAAAAATGAGTCAGTCCCTCAGAAAAGAACAATAAGGCCTCATGGAAATGACCAACTTCTAGACTGGAACAAAGGAGCACTGTCATCTTGTCACCTTCCCTAGCACTTCAAGGGACAATAAAAAATTTGTACATTCTTAGGACAACCTGCAGCTAAGCTAAACATATCACCCATCTGACTTCCAAGCATCCCTGTAAGTTCGGAGTTGATGTGCATTAAAGCAGCAAGGTTAGAAACCTGGAATGAGTAGAGTATAGAAATGCTAGCACGTTTTTTTTAGATGGTAATTAACAGCAAAAACCACTTAGATATCTGAGCAGTTGTAGAAAAATTAGGGGAGAACGCACATTTCTTGTGCATACCACATCTCTGGTATTGCTTACATTAAGCCATAATTCAGATAAGGAATGTGTTCATCGATATTTGTAGAGGGGGCCAAAGAGGATTCAGGTTAGAGGTTATGCATCAGGTATATTTTTTCCTATTATTCACAAGGAGCAATAAGTCTATTAAAAGTTAATGCAATAGGAAATTGGAAATTGTACAGCAACTTCTGTGTAGTGAGACTCATCTTTTTAAAGTAAGTTCTGAAGGCAAAGAGGAATAAATCTTTGTCGGACCTGTGGTGCCATAAAGCCAAGAAGATCTGTGGCCCGCATGTTAGTCCATGATTGTTAAACAGATGGGCTTTTGTTTGCAGAAGTGAGATGAATGGTAGAAATAAATGACTGCTAGTGGTCACGTTTCAGTTTGTTCACAGGAACGTAGCATGGGAATGATCCTTCTTGCTCACAGAGTCAATCACCGTACAGTTTTTTTCATGAGTTGATGCTGCACTATCTCAAGACTTGCAAAGGTTACACTCCCCTGCTCTTTTAATAGCTCCAGGAGTGCAGAAGAGAATGTAAACATGGAGCTTTCCTCTCCCCAAACTCTACTACAGTAGGGCAGATTCCCTTTTGAAAACTATAAAAAATGGTACTCTGGGGCCCTGAGACCGGAGATGGGCGTAGAGTCACACCAGTAAACCTGCTTGAGGTTGTCAGACTACTAAAGCCTCACATTTTTGTGGTGAATCATTTTCAGATACAGCCAGGATGAAATAGTCTCAGGAGACTAGGATTTAATATCGATGGTTCGCAAAAATACCTAAATGAAGCCAAACTCCTGTACAGACAAGGCCCCAACTGATGTTTCGCCAAACCAGGAAATGCCTGTAAAGAAACACACATGCACTAAAAACAGCAGTCCCTGGGGCCCTCTAAAAGAGCTGTGGTGGAAACCGAGCAATGCAGCCGGTTGAAAGCATACCCCAGAGCTGCCCCATGCCTGCAGCACAACCGTAGGAAGAAGGCTGATGAGGCAAGGGTTAAAAACACTCCAAATAGCCAGCAAGCAAAAGAGCCAAAAGAGAAGCAATGTTCATTCCTGGTTATATATACTGAACTGACTGCATTTTAAAAGAAAATCCGGGGTTGATAGTCTGGGGTACGACAATTGTGATCTTATTAACTACAGGTCTGAGCCTAGCAGGGGGGTGGATATCTCAGCTGGTGCTGAGGAAATTACAAAAGCTTGCAGGATAGTCTGTGGGAGCATCTTACCACATCTTAGAGGCACTCGACACCCCTCAAACACCAGCCCCATGCCATCACCCCACACCCTGAGCTAGGGGGTGCAGGGTCCCGGGGAGCTGAGGTGACCTTCCCATGGTGGCTCAGCAGACCAGCGCTGGTGCTGGGGTTGGTGCTCCTCAGAGCCGGGCAAGCTTTCCTATTCCACAGCCGCAGCGTTATCCTAATTCTTCCAAAATCTTTCTTTGGCTTACTTTTCTATTTGTTACAGTGGCACCTGCTGGCAACAGCACAGGCAAAAGCAGATTTCTTACTGTTGGGCTAAGCGGATAAGTTTAATTATGACCCAAGGTGTGCAGTATTTCATTTCTCTCTCACACATGCTCTCACCCTCTCTTTGGGTCTAATATAACACATTATACAGAACACAAGGCGGCTTGTTAGATTACTGTTGGAAGATGCAAGAATTGGTTAATTTTGCACCGTTTCTCCCTGTCATTATAATCTTTGCCACAAGAATGGCTACATTCTGTGAAATGTTCTGTTCTCAGTGCAGTCATTGTCATGTGAATGAGCTATCACAGAATCCTAACGCCTGAGATGTTTTATTCTTACATTCGTGACATTTGTATTTCAGTGACAAAGACTTCAGCAAGAAAAGGGAATGGAAGAAATTTAATCCAGTCTCTTGATCATTTTTAAATTGTAATTTTATGGTCTTTTCTTTCCCAGACGCTACAGCACGGTTTCCTTCATATGTGAGAAGTCTGTATTTAGCGTAAGAATGAACTGATGAAATCAAACCTCTGGGATGTTTGTATTTTAATGGTTTCTGCATTAAAGATACCGTATCAGTGCAAATTGCTGATTGTTAGGAAAGGTGAAAACCAAAGAACATTTGTTAGTCAGTTTTTGCCACTTACTGCGTATGTGTTATCTTAAAACTCTGATGAGCTGAAGCTTATATTACACCAGTATATAATAAAAGATCAATTATTTTCAGACATTGATAACAGTCAATGGGATAGTTAGAACTAATATCAGAGGTAATTGGACAAAGAAAGAGCACCATGAATCACTGTAAATGTGCAATGATGATGATGTGACATCTAGGATGCTGTTCTGCTTTCCTGATTTCAGGGGCAAAGATTACCATTGATTTTAATGGGACCAGGATCAAGACCTCGGTCCAAAATCTCCTACCCAGTTTAAGTCTTTGTCAAGCCAAATGTCTCTGAAGTGGCTTGCATGAGTAGTAGTTTAGACAACCCAGCACTTTTTTCTTTCTCCTTCTCAAATATGTTTTAAGGTTAACTTGCAGTTTCTGCTGATCCTTAAAATTATAACATTTAGCAGACAATTTTGTAGGGGTTCCCCAGTACACACATCAATGGGTAAATTATTATGGCATAGCAAACAAAACACTCAGATCTGCAGGAGGAGGGAGGGATTCTGATTATTTTTTTCCAGCTATGGGTACAAAATAATTGTTCTTCAATGATCTTTCCTATGGTGTGACCATAAAAAGGTGTCTGAGCTGTCAAAATGGTATTCAGATGGCTGACTGTCAAGGATCTGCTACAGCATCACAACTGGAGATTTTAATTACATTCAGACATCACACTGGAAAGTCGTGAGTGCATTTTCTTCCTTTCCTCTCCCTCTTGCATACACATATTCTTTCAGAGCATAAGCTTATGTATTCATATACATTTTCACAGCTTCAAAATTGTATAATATTTTAATCTGTGTGCATGTCAGGTAATAATTCCCCCTCACCCTCTCTCTTTTAAAATAAATGTTTGCAGATTCCACTTTTGATACCAGAACTGCAAGGCCTCATTATTTCATATTTCCAGAGGTTACAGAGTTTTAATGTTAAAATGTAATCTTTGAGATAGTTTCATTTGCCTAGCCTAACCTCTATGATCAAATGAGTACCTTTTTTACTTTTCAAAATACTGGGATCTCAGGACCCATGCATTCTCTTAATCATTGCTCAATTTCTTTTATCCATGTTCCTTTTTTCCCTACACTCATAACAAGACTGCAGCTCAGACCTGCAAGATCTGAACTCTAGTCCATATTTTTAATGTCATGGTTCTATAGATAATATATTTTTTTGATTTTTAGTTCACAGGTAACCTACTTAAAGATATCTAGATATGTATTTCAAATTCTTAGATAAAATGTTCAAGTAGTTGATTTTAACTTGCAATAACAAAGAATTCAGAAAAGAAAATCCATTGGGAACAACCTAACAAGTACATGGTTATACTTTTCTACCTATTTTACAGGGCTGTATTTTACTGGGAATCTCCCTGTTTTCATGCACTGCCTTTTGGCTTCAGTTTTCCTTTGTTGTTTTTCTTTATAATGAAAAAATAAAATAAAATTGAGACTTCTGTTATCTAGAGAAAAGCCACTAAGTTCATTACTCTGAATATTAAATCTTTCAATTGAAAATGGATATTGACAACAATAGTTGAGAGAATACCCACCACGAATACAACCAGTTTGTACTAGCAACCTTCAAATTCCTCATTACTAGAATCAAATTCAGAGGGAAAAAATAACCAAGGTCTGGTGTTCCTGTTATGGTCTTGCACAGACACAGCTTTCAAAGCAGTGGTAAGATTTGATCATGCAGATTCTTTCTATATTTAAATGTTTTGATACAGTATCTCAAGCTCTAGTGCCTGCAATGGAGGAGTAGCATGCTGTGGAGGTCCATGGGTTATTCCAACTCTACCCTGATATGCTACTATGATAAGAGGCAACACAGGAAATGTGTTTTGCCTTCTTTATGTGGCACCTTGTAAAGCAATAGAAATGCTTTCATTTTGAATGGAACACTTTCTCTACAACATTTGGGAAGAACAGCTTGAATAGGCTCCCCCTGCCTCCCCCTTACCCTGTTCAGCAAGCCTCACGTAAGAAATTTATTAAAAAGCCTGAGCACCATGCAAATTTACTTGCAGTTACGGATAGTTGTTGGCTCCAGGAGAAAAATGAGGTGGTAAACTAACTTATCAAAGAATTTTGAAATCACATGCCAGTTTCTGCTTTTTGTTCACTTTCAGCTTTGTGGTAATCACTGGCTGGTATTCCAGATAGCCTAAACAGACAATATGGACGTATGGGGCAGCTGAAGATCACGTACTTGGAATGCTGCAAAGTTTGCTGAAAATTAATCTGATAAAGGCACTGGAGTTTGTCAGGCGTGAGTTTGGGAGAGAAGTGCAGGCAACACTTTTTTAGGACAGTCTCCTTACTCCTTTTCATGTTCTTTCACTATTTTTATTTTTATTTTTATTTTTATTTTTATTTTTATTTTTATTTTTATTTTTATTTATTTTTTACTTTTATTTTTATTAAATTCTATGTCATTATTAATTTAATCTTATTCAACTTGGGAAAAATCTTCAGAATTGTACCATAGCCCCCATTGAAACATGCTATTATTTTTGAAGTGTCTTAGTATTTTTGTTTCCTAAACAAATTTTGCATAATGTGAATATTCTGCATAGGCTGCTGAGTTAAGAAAATAACCTGCTAAAAATCAATGTACAATATTGAGAAACTTGAATGTCTATTTCATTATAAGACTATCCATCCTGATTCCTTTCATAGCTCTCATTTTTTCTCTGTATTGCTATATAATAGCTTTTTGGTTACCTAAATGGGTCCATACCATTTCTAAACTTAAGTGCCAGTTCTGTACTACAAGGTAAACAAAACTGCAAGTCAACATCCTACAAATGATACAGCTATTTTAAATCATAATTAAAAAAAAAAAAAAGTTTGATTCTTTTGCTTACTGTCTCTGAGCCTTCTGTGGGCACTCAAACCATGTTTTCAGGTTTTCTTCTATATTCATGAAGACCAGAAACTCAATTTTATTTTGAAATGAAAGCTAAGATTATCAGATGATAATTGAATCCAAGGACTAGAACTTTAAGTAAAATACCAGTATCATGAGACCTGTGATAAAATCACTTCAGTTGGCAACAACTGAGGAGTCAGGCAGAAAGTATCACTATTTTAATCTTGTTATTATATATATAAAAAAAAAACAGCACCACAAGTAATAACAAATATTTCTCCATGATCTACCAGGCCATGTACTCAGTTAAACTAACAATAATACCTCCATCTGGTGACTACCTCCATCTGTGCCTCCCAACCTATTAACACCTTACCAATATGCAAGAAGGCAGATGTCCTTGATTTATAGGCATATTACACAGAACACAGGCTCCAGCTATGTACACATCAGTGAAATAGGGATGACAATAATACTCATAACAACTATTACTCTGAGAGGCTGAATTAATTCTTTTTTTTTTTTTCCAAAACACATGGATATCTTTGCATAAAAGCCAGTAAAATTAGAATTTAATGAGCTATCTGTATGTATTAAAATAAAGCAGAAAGAGAGAGAGAGAGAGACAGAGAGAGAAACTGGTATTTGCATTCTCTTCAGTTAAATACCAATGCAAAGATGGTGTGATATGGTTCAGATTTTTAGTCCAGCTACTCCCAGATAGTCATTCGTATGTTGGCTTCAGAATAACTTTTCAATATCCAAAAGACAATTTCATACATCATCTTCCTAAGGTTTAGAAAGCATATTTTCTGCAAGGATCTGAGTAATTAGGGGCAATGCTTTGCTTCTTAAACATATATTGACCTTAACTGGGAACTGAGGGCACTTCCCACTTTTATATCAGAAACAAAAGACCAAAAGAAGGGAAGGAAAAAAAGAAAGATGACAAAAGATGAGTTAAAGTAATGATTTTGACAAAAAGAATAAAAGTAATAAAGGACAGCTGAAGTAAATAAAAATAGAAAATGAAGAAGAAAAAAAAGAGCTCAAAGTGAAACAAAGGACACAGAAACAAAAAGCAAAAATTCTGGTGCAGTAGATACCTAGGGGCTACCTGAAGAAAAATAGTAAAATAAAATAAAATTAAATAAATTAATTAATAAAAAAAAGAAACTAACAATCTGTAAGAAAAATAAAGCTGAAAATAGGATGACAGGACAGTAAGGTCAAAAAAAAAAAAAAAAAAAAAAAAGACCAGAATCATAATGGTGATGAATAATATGTTTTCTACTTTTAACTACTTTTAATTTCCCTCACGGAAAAGTTATTGCAAAACAACCTACTGTAAAATGATATAGTGATAAATATCAAAGGTTAAACCTCTTCTGGAATTCTGGAAGAAAACAAAAATGTGAGCCAATTCCTCTGTTCTGGACCAAGACAGTAAAAGCAAGAATATGCTACATTGCCCAAATAAGAAATGAATAAACTGTACTTACATCCTTTAACTTACTACTGCTATGATAAGAGTTCCTAAGTTGCATTTGAAGTAGTACATACCAAACAATATATGCTTTTGAGAAGAACTGGTTTGACTCAGGATAGCAACTCTTGGTTCCTGATGGGACATAGACTATTCTTGAACTAGCGATGTTCTCCAAGAATCAATACTGGGTCCCATCCTGTTTAACATCATTAACAATCTGGATGATGAGGCTGTTTGCTGTTTGTGACATCAGCAAACTTGGTTGGTATGGCTGATGCACCACAGATGGCATTGCCATCCAGAGAGACCTCAACAGGCTGGGGAGGTGGGCTGACTGGAACCTCATTATGGTCAGCGAGGGGAAGTGTAAAGTCCTGCAGCTGAGGAGGAACCACCCCATACAAAAATACATAGTGGGGGCCACCCAGCTGGAAGTCAGCTTGGCGGAAAAGGACCTGGTGGACACCACAGCTGAACACAAGCCAGAAGTGTTCCCTTGAAGCAAAGAAGGATAATGGCGTCCTGGGCACCAGAAGTATTTCCAGCAGGTTCAAAGAGGTGATCTTTCTCCTCTGCTCAGCACTGGTGAAGCCACTCCTGGCGTACTGTGTCCAGTTCTGGGCTCCCCAGTACAGGAGAGACACGGATGTACTGGAGAGAGTCCAACAAAGGGTCGCTAACATAGTGAAAGGACTGGAGCACCTCTACTGTGAGGAAAGGCTGAGAGATCTGGGACTGTTCAGCCTGGAGACAAGAAGGTTCAGATGGGATCTTATTAATGGGTATCAATACCCAAAAGGAGAGTGTGGAGAGGACAGAGCCAGGCTATTTTCAGTGGTGCCCAGTGTCAGGACAAAGGGCGATGGGCACAAACAGGAACACTGAAGGTTCCATCTGAACACCAGGAAACAATCGTTTCCTGTGATGGTGATGGAGCCCTGGCACAGGCTGCCCAGAGAGGTTGTGGAGTCTCCTCCCTAGAGATCTTCAAAAGCTGCCTTGACCTGGTCCTAGGCAGCCTGCTCTGGGTGTCCCTGCTTGGGGACCAGAGTAGGGGTCAGGCCAGGTGAGCTCCAGAGGTCCCTTCCAACCTCAACAGTCCTGTGATTCTGTGGAATTAATTTTAAATTTCCACCTTTGACCTTCAACCCCAACTTGCTTCCTTAGTAGTGAGAAATGTCTTTGCCTGAACTTTAGTCTTCTGTTCCAGCCTCCAAATTACTATTCATTTCCACTTCCAGTAGAAGGAATTCCCTAGAAAACAAGTATTCAGGAAAGTCAGCCATCAGAGACAAGCAATTTAATAACATACCTCTTTTGTTCTTTTATTGTAATTCCAAAGGATTTGGGACATCCTAGCTGTACACTAAGCTATTTCAGAAGCCAATGATCAGATCATATAACTGGCTTTCATGTCTTCCTTCTTTTCGGCTATATGATGTCTCAGGTTAGGTCTCCATCTAGGCTGGTGCAGTCTCAAATAGCTAAAGTGACAGCCTGCACGAGGCCTGGTTTGTCTGAATCAGACTGCAGGAATGTTAACATGCCAGGTGTGGGCCCGGTCTTTTACAGTACTTAGAAAAATGAGTCCTCAGTCTCAATTAATTAAAGTAATAGGTAACATTGCATACAATCCTATATGTGAGTATTTATATACATTAATACTATTCAAACAGCATAATACTGTAAAATTATTATTTTCTGAAGAACGCATTAAGCTAGTGATCTTGTATGTTAACAGCATATAGGTTTTATAGTACCCTTGGGCTCTCTGTTTCATGATGCTAAAACTGTAGTTTAAACACAAGTTCCTCTCCCTCCATATGTTTTAATTTAAATGTGAAAGGTATGGGATATGACCTTGTGTTCATTCCAGCAGTTGGATGTCCCTAAACCAAAAGGCCAGCCTATTAACAAATTGCCTAATAAAAATATTTTTAGGGAAACTAAGTCAACCATGAAGATCATGCAAAAACTTCCCTGTCAGACTATAAAAACTAAAAGCAATGCTTGAAAAGCCATAATAATAATTAAAAGAAAAAAAAAAGTGATTAAGGTGGTACACTGTGAAGCTTCAGCTCCCTTTGTCACAAAACACAGAACCTTCTTTACACCAATTGCTGCTGGCTTCTGTCTTAATTGGACAATTGCCATTGTGCTCATACTCAGAAATTCGGTATTTCAATGTTTCAAAGATTGACTGCTGCTGGCTTGCACCCTCCCCCATTCATTCATAGGGAGCTTTGAAAGGTGGTCTGCTTTGACATGTACATCATTAGACAGAAGAGGGGAAGCAAGGTATCAATATCAGAAATGAGCAATAGCAGGAAAAGAGTGTGGCAGGAAAAGAAAACAATTAGAAACAGCTTGGTGTCCTGAAGTAAAAATAATAATAATAATAATAACTGCCAAGTTGGGCTGACAGAATCCCACCTAGAGAAACGGAGAGGCAAAATACAATATATTCACTCACTGGCCGGCTTTATCAAAGAAATAACACAGGAAAGCCTGCTTATATGGACTTTGATGAGAGTCCCTAATGTAAGAATTCTTGGTCTGGGATTTAATGATCTTCCCTACCTTTTGGCTAAGGCTGTAGAAGTAAAGTGCAGTTCAGGAATAGATAACTACTTTCAAAAAGCTCATCTCCAGCTTTATCCAGATTCTCACAAAAGTATTCCTTAGAACAGAATGCAGCATTCCCAGCTTTAAGAGAAATGGCGGCTTCTCAAAAGTAAATAAAAAAATTAGCATCACAGTCTCATTTAGAGTAGAAATGTGAGATCTGTCCTCAGACACACAGCAATCATAACTGCTTCAGACAGAAGTTATTTGCTGAACACTTCATCTAGGACCCTTCCACTTTTGTATACTAGTCATAGGATTTCCACAAATGTCCGGGATTGGGCTAATACTGTTTCTAGAGACATCAATAATAGAACTCCCATTAATTTTAAAGGCAGACAAGTTAAATCAATGCTAAGAGCTTTTGAAAATCCTCTCCTAAAGGTTTTATACGACATTCTCCTGCCACCTAAATTATACCAGACATCGCTAGCATCTCAGGTTGCATTCAATAATTTGTTTGATGTAGTGCTTACTCTGTTTATTTAAAAATAAAAGCAAAAGTCCCAAATGAAATAAAAAGTTTAACTGGTTTTTAAGCTTTTATTGAATTCTTCTTAGGATGTCAAATACTGTTGTTTGAAGTTCTGCAGAATCAATGAGCAGTATTTTGCTAACCTTTTCCTTGGTTCCAGTTTGCTTGGGTTCTCACTCACAAAATTTCACTTTCAGGTTCAAACTCACTTAAAAGTTCAGAATGAATTTCAGCCAAGTCTACTAAGTGTGATCTGGTTTATGTTAAAGTCAGCCCATAAACTGCTCAAAACTGGGCCCAGATTCTTTTGAAACTGGGCCTAAGGTCTGTGTAAAAGCAAACTCAAGAAAATATTTTGATGAACCTAGGCTCAATATTTCAAAGTCTGTAATGAAACCTGAAACAAACCAAATTCCAATTTGTTTGGGGCTTCATACTGCAAGTGTTGCATCGCTCTGTCAAACTGATGACATTTTACCACAACTTTTACAGTGAAAGATTTTTCTTCCCATAATTTCCCCCAAACTCCTTGGCTGCTGGAAGCAGTAATGTATTACCATGGATACAGATTACAGAGTGGGGTATGGGGAAGAGAGTGGAGGTTATAGCATATAAAGAAATTTCTTTGGAGTTGGTATTTGGAGCAGGGAATCAGACAGCACAAGAGCTTTCTTTTATTCAAATATGTGCAGATCATAAAAAGGTTATTTTCCAGAAGATGAACTAAAATAGATTGCCTTTGTGTTTTTGTGTCTTTGGTAGAGGCATCTTTTTCTGGAAAGCAAAGTGAAAACCTTCACGTATTTACTTGTTTTGGTTTGGAAAAGTGCAATTTAAAAATTAGTGAATTAATTGTAAATTCTTTCTCCTTTCTGCTGGACAGGGAGGAAATAGGAGACTGTCTTGTCAACTACAAAAACAGTCAGCCTTGGCTACCTCAGCTTTCGACATGGTTGAGTGCAAACATGCTCATATACTTTGTTGTTCTGAAAACAGAGCCAATCGTGGCTTCACCACCACCATGTGCAACAGTTAAAGGAAGCCAAGAAGTGCAATCTGGAAAGTCCAAAGTGCATTGATAAGCAGTGAAGGGCCTTCCAGGGAAGCAGCTAGGCCCTCTTCCAAAGGACCTAGCTCTTCTAAAGACATGGACAAGTTACAGGACAGACAGAATTTTTTTATTTATGAACTAATGGAGACCAACAAGATGCTCCAAACAATCCTATTAAAAATAGCTTAATGAAAGAATCCCTAGTAAAGTCTAGCAATGAAAATGTTAAAATTCCACTGCGGTTCCCCATAAAGCCCTCTCTACTCAAAAAAAGTAAATTATAAGGGAAAATGATATTATTTTGATATGTTTATATCCATTCCATTCAATTATATAGGAGCCACACAGATATTTTTTCTACCATACTTTCTAAGCCAGTTCAAAACCTATTAAAATATTATTTTCTAATCCTTCTATAGGTTTGCTCTTAAAGTGATCACAAAAAGAGCTGGTGGTCAGTTCAGAGAAAAGGTTTATGCTACTCATTTTGCCATTGAGAAATGTGTGAAAAATATTTGCACACCTGCAAAGGTTCCATTTTTATACACACAGAACAGCTATTTTTGCTAGGGATGCTGAAATATCCTTCCCAAAGAGAGCAGTCATGAAGCCAATTAAGATCCAGGAAAGGCCTAATTGTGCTCCCATTCCAGCCCATGACAAGGCTTGCACTCGTTTAACAACAGCAGAATCTGTCCCAGAATAATTTGCAGCAAATGGAGCGATCGAAAATGGAGGGGTTAACAAGTTTATTTTAGAATTAACTTTTTCCTCAGCGAAGATTAATATGTCAAGCTGCACACTAAGTAGAGGTCAGTGCTAAAAGACCACCACACTAATCACGGGAATGTGTTCGCTCAGACATTGATGTGTTGCAGCAAATGTTTCTGGAGGAAAGCTGAGAGCAGTTTCTCTGCAGCTGCTGGCCCGGCCGTGCTGGGTGTCTCCGGAGCAGGGCAGCTGCACAGCCACACTTCTCCTTCCCCTGACACAAAAGCATCCCAGACTTCAGCTGCACCAAAGTCCTGCCACTGTCCCCATGAAAGGTCAGCTTCCCACTCTTGGTTAAGGGAGAAACATGCACTGCAGGTGTGTGTGTTCCCAGCAAACAGCTTTGCTCTGGAGCTCAGCCAGGGCCAAAGAAAGGCTCCCTAAATTGACACCTATGGATGCTAGTGGTCCCCCTCAAATGCAGGGATGGAGGAGGGGAACACTGAGGAGTACAGTCCAGACCATAACTCATAAACAGTCTGCATGCATCTTTAGTTTAAAAAAATAAAAAATAAAAATGTGTTTTCTGGAGCTCTAACACTCAACATTTTATTTATGCAAGAAAAATCTTGCAATTTTCCATACCATTAATACATTTTCTGTACCATGGTGCGATCATGTTTGAAGACTTCTAATCAGTTCTGCTACTGAGGAGAACATCCTGAGCACAGAAAATGAGGCAGCAGGGCCCAGATAAGGAACACCCTCCAAGTAAGGATGAGGAGGATCCCCTAACCCTGAAGACAGTCAGCTATGTTGCAAGACAAAATACCTCTTCTTTTTCTTTGAACAGATGCTGCCATGTCATGGGCCTTACTGGTGCATTTGTAAGGGACACAATATACTTTTGTTATGGGAATTCTTCATGTTTTGTTACTTACACAAGGCAGCAATCCTGAATTGACTGCAGCACACGGGCACATTGCTACTTCTGCAGGATTGAGACAGCTGGAGCATGCCACTGTCAGCAGCTCCCCAGCTAAAGCTGCATGCAGGGGGAAAAGTTGTGATGGGTGATGCTTCTGAGTCAAAAAAGTTTGGAACCCACAGCTTTATTCAAGGCATAATTAGCCTACCACAGCTCCGATCTCTGCAGCTCAGGGGCCAGAAATTCTGCAGTTTTCTAGAACAGTGGCCAAACTTGACAATTTGTCATGTTTTACTGTATCTCCTGAACAGCCCCTCAGTCGTATCGTTTCAGCACTTGAAGCTTTCACACAGGGTGAAAGGAAAAGGTGAGGGGAGAAATATTTAAATCAAGTGAAGCAATGAAACTTGAAGTATATACAAACCTGCAAATTACCCTCACAGAGGTGTGATATCAGAAATACCTAATGTTTCCCCTGACACTCAAACTGCCTCCTCTAAGATGACTGTGTCCTTGCCAAGTATTTATCACTGCAAAACCTTATAACACATTTTCACCTTCGTAAATATACGCAATTATGCTGATGTGCCTTAAAACTGCAAAAGGGGAAAGAAAAAAAAGAAAAAAAAGAAAAAAGAAAAAAGAGACAGAAAAATGGTCTTACTATTACACCAATTCATTTTAATCTTAAAAAATGAGCAAGATTACAACTCATCCCTTTATCCCAGGATAACTTCTTGGTGTTATTTCCATCCCTAGAGAACAAAGGGTTCCTAGTCTGTATGCTGTAAAACAGGTGTGTGATAAGGAAAAAAAAAAAAAAAAGAAAAAAAAAAAGCAGGGCAGGCTGCTGTAGGGAAGTCACTGGAACTGACAACAGCAGCATATGCATTTAAACAGATCTCATTCCTCCACGATTCCCTAGTAGACAGAGCAGAAGTTTGGAGGTTCTTTTGTGGGACCCTTAGTCTCAAATAGATATGCACAGTTTACACAGCTTGCTAAGGCTCAGGGATCCTCCAAAGCTGCAGGTTTCTTCCAACTGCTACAGACAGGTTTTAATGAAACCTGCTGAAAGACACAGATATGGAGGCTGACAACCACCAAGAGGCAAAAGGATAGAAAGCAGAACGTGCGCCTGCAAACAAACAGTCACGCCTCCAGAAACATGGGCACACAACACAAGAGCAGCTATATTGATTATCAGATAGCATTTGACACCGTTAACAGATAAGCTCTAAGGCCAAAGTTGTTGGTTATCACGTATGTATCACTACACACTACTTTAGCTTTAATAGTCAGTCTGACAGAGAGAGGGAGCGAGGCAGACAGACAGAGGATTTTAGAAGAGGGAGGGAAAGGTGCTCACCTCTAACACAATCGACAACTTTATTCAAATCTTTTTTGACCAAACAAAAACAAACCAAACAACAACAACAACAACAAAACAAGACCTAACAAGACATCTTTCATGGAAAATTACTGAGTCCAAAAATAATATCCTTTTGAATGAGCAGTGGAGGTTACCACAGCATATAGTAAGGGAAATAAGAAAGCAATTAAGATACCTTTGTTAAGGCATTTTTAACCTGTCAGCAATATATGCCTTTTGTTCTTCAATTTTTTAGGTTAATAAAATCAAGGCCAGTTCCCTTAGAGATTCTGAAGCTATTAGATATCAGTAAAACTTAATGTACCACAGGGATCATGCAAGAAAAAAATGCACTTAATTGAGTGTTCAGAGCCAGAGCCACCCATTGTAAGTATATTCTGGCAATTGAGATGTTATTATTGCCAAGGCTCTGCCATATGATGATATAAATGCATCTTTCCTGAATGAGAGCTCTGAATACATGGATGAAAAGATGGCTGTGTTCCTTAAAAAATGGAGCTCAAGCTCTTCTTTTGCATTTTGTCATTGCCATCCATAAGAAGCAGTAGTGTAATTAATGGGGTTACATTTCTAACAAATTCCTAAGTAAATCTGGGGAAAAATGACTTTCTGAAATGAGAGATATTCAGTATTTCCTAGTCTGAATTTGCATTTCTAATAATGTCTCTGTCTAAATGGTAACCTTATTATCAGTCTCTCAGTAATCTGTTCAGTCCTTGTGAAGAAACAAAGACACTCCTTTCCTTCTTACTTCATTTCTCCTCTCTGGATGAATGATGTATGAGCTTTTCCAAATGCTTTCAGCATATGAGGGCTCTATTTAGCTATGCACTGGAAGTGTTAGGAGTGAATAAAGACAAAGAAACCCAAACAACAGCACAAACCATAATTCAGACTCTGATTACTGATCCAAATTAGACTGGACAAACCAGAAGGGCAGGGGGTTGATACAGATTCTTTTAATAAGAGTGAATTATCACAAAATCCATATTTATCTGGTACATCCAGGGCTCCACACTATGATTTCTTGAGTTGCAGCAGAGAGAACAAAACATGATACAAAGCTAACTCCCCACATTTAGTTCCACGTTATTGATCTTCACTCAAAAACTTCTAACACTAAGCAGGGGTACATGAACTGGAGGAAACTTTTCCCTTGGGGGACACTTGTCCATGGCTCCGGCTCTCACACAGAGGGGTTTATCGAGCATGTACACCTATTCCCTTAGGGACTGAACACGTAGTCTCAAATCTCTTCAGGCTGAAAGTCTCACCTTGCTAGAGCACAGGCTTTGGGATAACTAGCAGGGCCCTGGAAGCCTGCCCCCACAAGCTGAATTTAGACAAGAAAATATTCCCAAGCTTCCCACTACATTTTTTCCTTGGGGGAAAAAAAAAAAAAAAAGGCCAAAAAAAGCACACTTTTTTAGAGCTTAGAGGCATTTTCACAGAAAAGAAAAATAAAGTTTTTTAGACACCAGAGGTGAATTGTTTGCTGCAATATTAGTCTTCTTCAAAGTCATGATAATGCTGATAGAAAATGAAGCCATTAAAGAATTAAGGAATAGTAGTAGAATCAGAGTCAACACAGCTTCATGGAAAATAGATCTTGTCACTGAAATCTGATTTTTTAATGTAATTTGCAGTGTTCTTAGAAAAGATAAATCACAGAATAATAATCTTTCTAATTCATATAATCTATAGCATATTGTTTTATAAGGAAATATTACCCTTCACCCCCCCACACACTACTTGAGCATTGATCACAACATCTCCATTAATGCTACACTGTCTGACAACAGTATTTATAAGACTCCAGAGGGTATTTCCATCTCATCCCATGTAGGGGGATTTCCATTTGTACACAGCCTTTTCATCCAAAGTCCTCATCAGCTCTTCCTCATACTACTTCTTCTGGAAAGGTGTTTGCTTCATCCTGAACACTTTATCATGCGGTTCTGCCTAAATAATAAATTCCCCTATATACCTTGGGGGTATATATACACACACGTACACACACGTGCACACTTACTATAGCCCACCATTGTACGTTTGATGTTTAAGGGGTTTTTGTTCCCTTGAGCTTCCCACCAAATGGCAAACATTATAACTCCATATTCATTGTTACGCTGGGCCTCCTTCCAAACAGAGAAATACCAGATACCAGATTTGGGTGTGTGAAAGCTTGATTTTTTTGACTAATATCCTGTGGAAGCTTGGTCAAATCCTGTCACTGTTGTGTGCCTCAGACTGCACCTGTTAAATGAGGAGGCGAACTACAGATTCAAAAGGGCATCCTGTATTTTTTGAGGTGCAGAAAAGCACACAATAGAAAATAAAGCCTATAAATAAAAGCTACGAGAAAAGGCATATTAGGCTTCACAATAAGGTATGTCAGAGGGTGGTAGGGGTCAGTATTGAAATAAATTTGGCTGTAGGCATTTCAATTTCAAGATAAGATATGTTGAGGTGGTTAAGGGAAACTGATTAGATTAGTCATTTATATTCATTGGTAGAGAACGTTAGCATGAGGGACATCTAGAAAAGGGGATGCAGTTAGCTCATATGTAAGTATTAATGAAAAAGATGTGTCCATCACTGGGAAGTCAAATTGGAGTCCATATCAAGCCTCTTCTCTCTGCTCTACCTGCCTTTTAACAAGAAATCCTACCTCTTTGTCTACAGCCTGACTCCCACTAGCTATGCACCTTAATTTCCACAGGACAGAAAATGTCTTTGGATTTTGGGGAGCTCACTACAGGAGGGAGGGGCAGGGGGAGGAGAGATGTTATGAAAAAAAACTTATTTTCTGTCCTGACAAGATTTTTCTAGTTGAGATTAGACACATTCTAAAATAGAGGTGGACTTCTGTTTTGCGTAAAAGATTTTCTTGATGGTCCCACAAAACTCCTGAATGGCCTGAAGAATCCCTGTTTCAGGATATAACCGGTCGTTTAACGTAGGCACTGTATGCATTTTTGTCAGCCATTGCACAGAGGATCTGCCACGCCAGACATACCAACACCCTATCTCATTTCACACTGGAGCACAGTTGGGAGGAAACGGTAATTTCAAGCCTGGGAACGTTACTGTCCTTGTGCCGGTTGCAAGTAACTGTGGTCTGCTGCAGTGATAACCCAAGGTTTCTGCTTATGTGTGCTCAGAGGCCAAGCAGCAAGCTGCCGACCCATGTGCTGGTGCCTGCACAGCGGTAATCCCTGTCTCAGCCTGCAGGCAGCGGCACAAGTGCCTCTGCAGCTGCTCACTGCCTGGCAGGTCCCAGAGGGTGAAATTAAAGACATTCTTTAAAGTTTCATTTTTATTTTATTTTTATTGTTTTGTTTTAAGGCAGGACTTAAAGCCCACAGCAGAACATCTGCCATCTGGGCTAGGAGTGAGCTGAAGTCACGCATCCCGACATTGTGACCCAGGCCTTTCCAATCAGAACGGACCCCGACTCCTGTTTCTTCTATGGATCAAGCATGGATAATGAAACATAAAGCAAAAGCATGTGTGGACAGTAGCAAAACTGAGAAGTCTTATCATACTGGTGTTGTTGCTGCTTGCTAAGTTATGTACAGGGAATCACATTATTCACAGAAGATCCAAGAAGCTGTTTATGGGAAAGGAAGGAATATATACAGCTTTCTCTCCCTTGGCCAAATGCAAGGAAATGCTTAATTAGCAAAATCTTGCCAGGCCAGAAAAAAAATGGGTTATCCAAACCCCTGTTTCCATGGCCAGCTCCCTAATTCTGTTGTTAACGTGTTATGGTACACTGAAACAGCTTTGCAGTCAGAAGAGGAGCACGACAGAAGAATCATTCTGTTTTCCAGCAAATAATTACCAAAACATAAAGATCTGCATTATTAAATTTCTACAAAATGAGCCTGTGGGTAATAAAAATATAAAGGAAGTTTAACAGGATCCAGGGATGGAATCTTAAGTTCCCTCATGTGAGGCAGGCACATTTCTCAACAGTTTTTCCCTAACTTCCATCAAATGTGCTTCTTCTTGTCAATCAGTACCTAGTACCTGATGTCTAGATTTTTTTTAAGCTAAGGACCGAGTTATTTTTTCCACTCTGCTGATGGTCACAAGCAGAACAAGCTAGTGCCATGTGAGAACACTAGAAAAAAAGACAAATAAAAAATAAAATACAAAGTCCTCTCTATTCCTACCTGTGTCTGAAGAGCTTGGTGTTTGTCTGTTTTATAACAAAGAGGGATAACTGGTCATAGTTATGTAGCATGCCTGAGGAGTGCCTTCTTCAGGTCAAGTTGTGTGTCAAGCCTTTTTAGACCTGGAAATACAGTTCTGGTTCTTGGAGGAACACGTACTTTTCAGGGATAATCTTTGCCTGCTATTGTACTGCCACAATCTTAAAGGAAAAAAACTGTTCATAGAATTTCTGAGACAATAATGCTTTTCTAGGTCTGTACTGTACAGAGAGAGAATAAATATTTAAGTGCATGAGACCTACTAGTTATTAACAAGAAATCCAACAAGCATTCATTTGCCTGGCCACCTTGACAAGGGTTAATCACACATTTCCATAACCTGCTTACATAGCTCTTCCCTATATACTGTGGATGGCTCTGGAAGGTCAGGCTTACACAATCCTGTGTGCTCAGACTCTAAGGCCCTGCAAAACACACATGACTCACATCTAATTGTTAGCATTTATCATTTTTATATTCTGAGTATACTCAGTAAAATGGGATTTACTCTGTTGATGCGACAGTTGAAATATTTTTTGCTTAGATGTAAGCAAAAGGTTATGATCGCTCAGTTTTCTGATTGGTACAGGCACATTACAGCACCGTGTTTCAAGTATAGAAGTGTTACAAGGGAATAGATGATAGAAATCTTTTGAACAATAACTTTGTATGCATAATATACACAGTACTGTACACACATACACGTGCCCCCTTGAATTCTAATATGAAAATACATTCACATCTAACACAGAACTTGCACTAAAAATGAGATGGAAACGTGCTTGTCTAATGATGAGCATCTGAGAGTCACAGGTTAAATTTGCTCACCAGTTTAACACAAGGAGAGAGAGAAAATAAGTGCAAACTACAGAGAGTTCCCTGGGCTAATTTTCTAACCATCAGTCAGCTGATTATTTCTACTAAAAGAAAATGAAGAGGAGAGATACAGAGAGTTATTATAATAAATATAAACTAGCTGCAGCTAGTTTAGCTAGGAGAAACTATATCAAAATGACTGGGGAAGTAGAAGAAAAAGGATGTGATCTGTCGCATTAATTGCACTATAATTAGTTATATACATCCTGCATCCACTTCTCATAAATGTGTTCCACTTTTTATATAAAAAATGCTCGGCATTAAATGCAGGAGCTGTTGTCCAAACTCATATCCATTATATTCTGAGATGTGTTTCCCATACGTTGCTGGCATCCATTAGCTTTTAGAGACTAATTAGCACAAATTCTAGACCAGTGTGGGCTGGACTGCTTCACTTCTCCTTTTTTTTTTAAAAGATAGAAAAGGAACAGATGCATGTGTGCTTGTGTGTGCCTCTACTCTCTCTTCCGAGGGTTGTTTACACAGAGAAGCACTGAATAAGTTTACACTCATTTGAAAGCTGTATGTCAGGTCTCACAGTTGCATCCACATTGCCTTTCAGCCAGAGCTCAAATCTCAGTCCTTCCCACCAGGTGTACACATTTTTAACTCGCAGTAACAGCTGGACCTGCTCCAAACAGTGCAAGACCTTATGTGCAGAGACTACAGTCTATCTAGTGTTTACAGTCAGGATCCAGGCTAACAGGACAGTACAGAGGTAAGCATGCCATGAATACAATCTTTCATTATATGCACATATGTATTAACTAAGCAAACAAACTTATTTACAGACGTTTCATTTGAGTATGGAAAGGAATATTCCTCACCTCCGATTTGTCCTTCACAGCTGACTCCTGCAGTACAGTATATACAGACAAAGCCTTTGCCATGACATCTGCCTGATCCCTGAATAAACATGGCTGTGAACACATGTGCTATTTCTGCTTCTGTATTTGTATTAGGGCAATGTATTCAACTATGAAAGTCGTGTGGCCACTGAAATACAGCCTGCTTTAAGGAAGAATTTTAGTAGAAGGAAGAAAAAGAATAATGTATTTACTGAACATTTAGAATACAGAAATGGTGAGTAGTGTTTTACCAAGAAAAGAGCAGAAAATACTATTGTTAATCTTATGTAGAATGATTTCTCAAACAGAGTATAAAAAACATAGATCTACAAAGACCAGTGTGGATGCAGCAGTAAAACTGATGTTTAACTATTTCTAACCAAGGCCCTGTACCTATAAAGAAAAGAGTTAAGACAGATTCTTGCACTCACATGAAGCTCCTATTGATAAAAATATGACTTGTAGAAACCTTCTTTTATCCTACGGACTAAGCAGTACCTCCATTTGGAAACTGCACAGCTACAATTTTGCTATCTCCTCTTTCTATTGCCCCCTTTCTATTGCCACCAACACATAAAATTCCATGGGATCAGATATCCTCCCTTGTATGTAGTTTCATTACAACAAACCCCATGATTCACACTGGACATTAGACTTACTCTTCAGGCACATCGTATTTGATGCTATGCCAAATCAAACACTTTTATTTTGTATCAGATTTTTAAATTTCAGAGCTGAGCACAAATCACTTTTGTGATTTGTACCCACCGTTCTGTCCCCAGTGCTATGTCGCTTTTGGTCAGAGAGATTATAGTTAGTTTCCTGGTTGGATGAGCTTACAGTTAGAAGATAAACACTTACACATTTGAATTGTTATGTGAGAGTACTTGCCAATACAACTGCAAATTCACTTTCTGCAAATACGCAGCCAAACTAGCCCGACTACAAAATACTCATGAAATGGCACGTGTATCTGTAAACAACTGCAATTAAATATACAGGAGAAACCTAATGCAGAATATTTGCAATATCAATTCACCTCTATTTTTTTCCACAGTAAAAGCTTGTGTGTCTCTGTGATCCTGCTGTACAAAAATATTAATTCTGTATTAGTGTTAGGTGAAATGAAATAGAATCATCAGCTTCTGACTGAAAGCAGAAGAGGCAACTGTATTTGATATTTGATCACTGGTAAAAAAAAAAAAAAAAAAAAAACAAAAAAAAAAACACCTCTCAGCCCCAAATTAAAAAGACCAGTAGATAAAATTCTGTTTCAATCTATTAAGTAACTCGCCTTCTTTTTCTTCCTTTTTCCCTTAGATCAGATTTCTCCTTTCCACGACCCAGTAATGGGTTAATTGCATGCAACACATGTTCTTGTAATCAGTGAAGTTTGTTTTCATCTAGGTGCCCTTTTAAGAGAACCTTGCTTGTCTTCTCTGGTGTTACAGCAGTAAGAAATTTAATTAGCAGGCAGAAAAGTTGTTACTGAAAGAGTCAAAACCTGAAGCAGATAGTTCCCAAATGTAAGACTTGTAGCAGGCCAACTGCACTAACTGAGCACAGACTCAGGTCCTTTGGGATGACCTATTCCCTCCCAGAGCTTCAGCACAGAGAGTCATCAGCTCTGCTCCTCATTACTATTGTCTCAGTTTACTATCCTAAGGAGAGGGGTAGTGGGAGGATGAGAGAGGTGCTAATCCACAGAGCAAAATACAAAAAGATTTACACCAGAGCTGTGTAAATATGGGCAAAGAAATGAACCCACCGTCTTTTTGAACAAAATCCTCTGTAAGTAATTTGCTTGATAAAACACAGCTCACATTTGGGCGGGGAGCTAAGTTAGCAGACAGAGTGGAAATAGCATGAAACCTCCTTTAAGATGGTTTGCATAATGTCAAATAGGTTAAAGAAACCCTGCTTCCTAAATTAAAGCCATATTATACTTAAAGGAAAAATTTACTTTGGACAATGGTAGTGGAAAGAATGACTGAATAATATAACTGTAATTAATTGTTCACACATGAACAGTATATAATGTTTGTGATTGCCCAGAGTGTGTAATGTACATAGGGAAGTAATTGATGTGTGCTTTTGTGTTGTCTGGGCTATCGAACAGTGCCAAATGAGGGAGGGAAGGGGAAGCACGTGTTCAGAGTTTATGTACACAGGAAAGCCCATGGCAGCTTTGGAAGGGTCTCCAGGAACATGCGTGTCAAGTCATGAATTCTTCAAGAATAACAGCCTGGATCCCCCTTCTAAACCTGTCCCCCAGCAGCTTCTCCTCACCACAGAAACAAACAAATAAATAAATAAATCCAATTCAAAAATATGGTTATCTTTAGGGCACCTTATGCAGAACAAAAACACCTAACTAAAACCAGGACCTGGACCTTCCTTTGAGGAGAAAGCAAAGATTTCCAAATGCCAGTCTTCCTCCCTTGATCTCATATACTTCTGTTGTTAGTGAAAACTGTAAAACAGTATTTACAAGATTCTGCACAGCATGAGGCTGTTTGTATGCAGCACTGCGAAGGAGCTTGCTTGTTCTCTATACAACAGTGCAACCTAGTGGCTCCGCATAAAAGCTCGAGCATTCGTTTGCAAAGCTGTTTGACATCTTTGCAGATATTTTAGTATTTGAAAAACAGTACTTACAACAAACACTCTTCCTTTACAAGTCATTCAGTTATCTCGTTAGGGCTGGCACAAGAGAAAGGTCTTGTCGTTATTATCACAGAATTTCTAAAAAGCTGGCATAAATCTGAGCTTTGGGAGGGTAAAATGGTCTGCTGGCATTGGGTTGCGCCTTGCAGGCTATTACTCAGGTTGTGTAATTTATGCAACTGGTTTTGATGAAACTAACGTGATTATTCATGCGTGTAAGGATTTCTCCTTTGCTTAAGGGTTACTGGACCAGTCCCCAAGTCAGGAATTCTTCAGCTAGCTGTCATCAGTACCAAAGTAATGCCACTGACAGGCTTGAAGTCATCTGCATGAGTGGGTATTTATTGCAAACTGGTGTTAAAATCTCCCACATTACTGGGAGGATTTCAGGTTCACAGTATAGGGAATACTGCAAGGACAGCTGTAATGGCAAATATTGCAGTGTGGTAAACTCCATTAAAAAGAAAACGTTGTCCAAATAAAGGCTTGGTCCAAAGACCATTTAAAAGTCTTTGCAGGGAGGGTGCTTTACATGTTCTGATCTGCCCATTAGAGAAAAGCAGGGGGGAAAAAAAGCCTCATTTAGTGCTGACACAATGTTTTCAGCGCAGCCCATTTGTAATAAGATGCTCTTTAGCCAAATCATTTAAGTCATTTGGAAATCATTTAGAATTCTCTTTCAGAGCAATTAGTAAAAAGCTAAAAGCCTCAAATGGTTCTTTGTGGTGGTTTCATAATTATTATTTTAAAACAGAAAATATCACCTTAAAGCAGAAGAAGAAATCCATCCGTTACAATCGAAAGTATCTGTGCACGTTCTGGAGATCTGAGGGATAGAGAAAAGGTGACCTTTTCCAGATCTATGCATTCCATATAACAATCTTTTCTTGCCTCCCGAAGAACACACTGGGGAGGAAATCATTCACTATTCTTGTTTATATGAGATGTTATAGTAAGAATTAAATGTAATTTAGTGGGACAATAAAATCTGCTCAAGTACTGATATTCGACACAGTATTGTTGTGTTTGGGGTGGATTTGGGGATGATTAAATGAGTAAATCACACAGATCTGAAACATTTTTTTCACCTCCTCAGATGGCATCTTGATCGTGCATGCACTGTGAACACCAAAAGCCTATAGGTCAGACCTGAAATTATAGCTAAAACTCAGCTCCTGAGGTACATGGACTGTTTATATCGATGAAAATTTATGATCTCTATACCCTAAATCCCTGGCCTCTCTTTTACATTGACTTCTTTACTATTTGCTGCTTTATTTTATGGTGATCCCTTGCCCTCTATAAATATATCACGGTTATTTAACCCTAGATCCCAACCATAGTTTTCAGTATTTCAGGAGGGATCTATTTGTTACATAGTCTGCTACTGGGGGGTTTATAATCCTATACATTAGCAGCTATTATTTCACTGAAGTTAAAAATTTTCAACTATTTTCCTCTTGTCATTTAACTTGATGCTATTTGGTATTACAGCCAAGAACAGAAAACTGTCTGCTGTTTTTCTAAGATTATATTGAGGTAAAAATCTTCTTTAATCTCCTGCAGTGATTGAGTTATTTTCTATTAAATATTTATCCGTGGAAAAAATGAATAAATTTAACTGTAATAAATTACAGTTTGGCAGACTTAATTGCCTATTGTTATTTAAAAAAAAATAAAAAAATCAGCCTTATAAAAATCTGACCTAATCCTAGAAACATGCCATGGAGTAATTAAAGTTTTCTGTGGGGTTAGACTGCAATAATTATCTTGTTTTGACTGAGCTTCTTATTATTTTAGCCTGAAAAATAAAACTGAAAAACAGGAAAGGAATATAGATTTGCAAAACCTATTGTCTGATGTTAAAATTGTTAAGAAAATATGAGTCAGTATTATGCAAATTCTGACCTAATCCCAGCAACATATTGGTAGGTAATTGTATTTTTCTTTAAAAGGGGACAGACCCTACAATAATTATGCCTTGTTAGTGTCCACATTGCTATATTTTTGATTTATGTATTTTTGTGGGAGCTGACAGATAAGCAAGAAAAATTGACATATTATAAACTAATAAAAATAAATAATATCTGAATCTGCCTAGCAGCAGTGCACATTGGGAAGCTAAATCAATGCATTAATCACACAAATTTTGAGTAAAGTATAGTTTGTGCTAAATGAAAAAAAAAAAGTGACCTATACAAAACAGAGCTAAATATTAAAATCTTAGCACTACTTCTCTTTGGATTCACCTTAATTCCTGAGGTCAAACAATGTAAGAATTTGACTGATCCCATTTTTCTGGTTATCCTGCACCATATTGCAGGACAAATTTGTGACCATCTTATCTTTCTAAGGATTCTAATAATGTTCCACCTGTTAGAGCTGCCTGGTTCCCCAAGGAAAGAAAGAATCGCTTTGAAAGAAAAATTTGGTTAGCATTTCTCTCTTTCTCCCTTTCTGTGTTAGCACATTTATTTTAGAGTGCTTGTTTACTAAAATGCTCTAGCTTTTATGTGGAAAAGCATTGCCTATTAAGTGCCAGAATTAAAAAAAATAAATGCAATTTTGGTATATGGTAACTGCTAGTTCTGGGAGTTCTGCTCTAGCGCACTGGTGTTGTGGACAAATTGACAATGTAAATATTACAGAAATGAGCTTAGGGCTGGGTGGGATCTAACAATTGATACTGTCTAGTGCAAATGGCAGAAGACTGATGAACTGTGAGTACCATACCTGGCTTCACACTTATGCCCATCTAATCTCATTGCATTGACGTGCTTATGGGCTGGCTGGGCCAAATCCAGATGTGGTATAATTAGTGCTGAAGTTAGCAGCATGGGACTGATTTTTTTTCCCAGTGACTGTAATTTAAATATAAAGAAAATATCAAACTATCAGGAACAAATGATTTACAACCTTTTCTCCTGCTGTCTGCAAATGCCACTATATGTCATCCTGTTTTGGCATTTCCAGAGTAATCCCTTGCTTTAAGGGCTTTAAAGCAAGGATTGCACAAGCTTGTTGAAAAAAAAAAAAAAAAAAAAAAAAAGTAACAAGGTTTGAAAAACAGCTGAGCTGTAAGACAATCCTCTCTGCAGCACCCAGGTAAAACTGAATTCTTCTCACACTCTCAGGGTACATCTCTGCTCCAACACGGACTAGGAGTGCTCTGCGGCTCAGGGTGCCCACCACTGCGATACCTGTAACACCCTTTGCAGCCAGCTGAGCTCAGCATGAGCTAAGGATGCCACAAATTCCTTTTGGCATGCACTGGCAAAGTTAGGTTTTGATTTGTCATTGAGCTGTAACGTCCTGCATGGTGAGGCTGTGCAGACCCACTCCTTGTGTACCTCTGAGTAGCTGATAGCCTCCAAGAACACCAAACAGTGTGTAATATACATGGTCATGGTATATACTTGTCTTGACAGCCTCTTGAGGGCTGTGTTCTGCCTAATGTTGCCACACCAATACATATCATTGACTGTGTCATTTCAATAAAAGAACTAAAGGAGATCAAAGAAAAGTAGCAAGTGATGGGTTCAAAATTTAAAAAGAAATGCAAAATATAAAACTAAATACAAAGAAAGTAGGTTTTCACACAAAAGCATTTGCCACCATCCACAAGCCAGCTGTTAGAAGTGAAAGCAATCCAACTTAACCTGGATATTGGGAAGAAGCAAAGAGTACTCTAAGTTCGTATTAGTTCAAGAGATGACTGGACAAATTATTGCAGAAAAAGCTAACAAAAACTGTTACAAAAAAGACCATACGACAGTGAATGCAAATTTAGGTTATACGAACATATAAATATTTACACTCAGATATATGTGTACATGACTGTGTACCTGAATGCACATTTGGCAAAAGCAAATAACTTCTAATAGGTATGGATTTAGAGGTACAGCAAAGTGCTTCTAATCTGCCATTCGCTTTGGTATTTCCACTGGCTAATTTAGCCACCGTGCCTCAACAACACAGTAGTAGGTGAGCAAATCCCAGACCTAAATGACAGATGGACCATTTGATGGGTAAGGAATTGGCTGGATGGTCACACTCAAAGAGTTGTGGTCAACAGCTCAATGTCCAGGTAGAGATCAGTAATGAGTGGTGTTCCTCAGGGGTCAGTGTTGGGACAGAAGCTGTTTAACATCTTTGTTAGTGACATGGACAGTGGGATCAAGTGCACCCTCAGCAAGTTTTCCAATGACACCAGCTTTGTTGTGCCATCGACATGCTGGAGGGAAGGGATGTCATCCAGACGGACCTTGGCAGGCTCGAGAGGTGGGCCTGTGCAAACCTCATGGAGTTCAATAAGGCCAAGTGCAAGGTCCTCAACAATCCCAAACACAAATACAGGTTGGGCAGAGAATGGATTGGGAGCAGCCCTGAGAACATGGACCTGGGGGTGTTGGTGGATACGCCACCAACATGAGCTGTCAATGTGTGCTTGCAGCCAAGAAGGCCAACCACACCCTGGGCTGCATCAAAAGCAGAATGGCCAGCTGGGCGAGAGGGGTGATTGTCTCCCTCTGCCCTGGTCTTGTGAGACCCCACCTGGAGTTGCATTCTGCTCTGGGGTGCCCAGCACAAGAAGGACATGGACATATAAGAGTGAGTCCAGAGGAGTCCACAAGAGGCTGGAGTACCTCTCCTATGCAGACAGGCTGAGGGAGTTGGGGTTGTTCAGCCTGGAGAAGAGAAGGCTCTGGGGAAACCTTACAGCGGCCTTCCAGGAAAGCTGGGGAGGGACTCTGTGTGAGGGGGTGGAGTGATAGGGCAAGAAGTAGTGGCTTTAAACTTAAAGATGGTAGATTTAGATTAGATATAAGGAAGAAATTCTTTACGATGAGGGTGTTGAGGCACTGGCACAGGTTGGCCAGAGAAGCTGTGGATGCCCCATCCATGGAAGTGTTCAAGGCCAGTTTGAGCAACATGATCTAGTGGAGGTGTCTCTGCTTATGGCAGGGGGGTAGGAATTAGATGAACTTTAAGGTCTTTTCCAATCCAAACCATTCTATAAATATCTAGGTGTCCCATTGACAACACAGAGGAAATACAGGCATGAAGCTAAGAATGAAGAACTACATGACTCGGTGCTGTTCCTGAGATCATAGGACAATGATAATTTCAACCATGTTATTAAGTAGACAGCCTGCTTCAGGGCCTTTTATCAGTCACACTGCAATGTAAGCCAGGCAGTATTAGGTCACGTAAGACAAGACCATTTACTAAAATATCCAGTATAAAAATGTATTTCATCTGTATTTCTCAGTTTTACAAAGAACAGCTAAAATAACATAATCTATCTCATTATCTGTATCTACTTAGTAAGGTCATAAAAATATACTGACAAAAGTCAACTAGTACCTCCATCCAAATCATACAACCTATACCTATAGAATCATGATTACATGGTGTTTTTCTGACATTTCAACACATGACAGTGCTTCTGCCAAGACCAATTTCTTCCAAGACAAAGCAGACAATGGGGTCCACATCAGCTAATCATGAGTCTCAGTAGGGAAGCCTAGAAGAGGCACCTACAAAAAAGATCAATCTGGAAGCCAGTTGGCATCCCTGCTGCGTATCTGGGAATATGTGGATCTGGCAGAAAAGATGCAGGGAGGCAGAGCAGCCTCTTCAACCAGTTTGGTACCATGGGTACGGGACCAGCAGAAGCTGTGCTCTCCCGAATGTACATGGGACTTGGAGCACGACACCAATGGGAGAGGGGAGGAAGAGCTAGCAACGGAGGGAGGAAGAAGTCCTGGAAGAAGTCCAGAGGACTCAGTAGCAGTAAGAAGAGGTGATGAGGAAATAAGTATCAGCTCACTGTAACAGGTTTAACAGCTGGTTTTACAAAGTTGAATGTACCACCTCCCACACAGCCCTTGGAGCATATATTAATACAGATTTGTACAATAAGCTGTAATATAAAGCTTACAGAATTTTAAGATCAGTAAATCTACAGCAAATACATTATGCAATTAACTATTAAATGGTATGTCTCAACTACCTCTCTGACCCAAATACATAACAAGATTGCAGTCCTTCTGCCTGGGTGATGGGACTGACATATGCAGAGGGCAAAAGTGTACAGTACGGCAGGACATAGAAAAGGTCCAAAACAATCAGACCCACACTTCTGACTTGAGATACCTACAAAATCTATGCTACTTCTCTGAAAGTATACCCACATCCCCACCAAGCCACAGACCATTATAAGACAATGCTTCTGGAAAGCAAAGGCATTGCACAACTGTTATGATAAATATCCGCATTAACAAATAAAAAAGCAGCATTTTGATGCAAGAGCATTCTACATAACCTGAAACAGTTTGGGCATGGACCTATTTATAGTAAAGCATTGAGTTTAGCTATAACGGTAGTTGACTGGTTCTCTGGACCCCTATTCACTATAAGGCAGCATTACAATTAAGGAGTGATGAGTATTTTAGCTGACATAGCATTCCTGATATAGGCACAGTCAATCAAAGGAAAGGCCAAAGCAACAGCCAGATAAAAGACTAATAAAGCCCTGAATGCTAATAAAAGTCCACCAAAATCTTTATTAGGCTGGTGAAAACCTAGCTCAAAACATACAACAGCACTTACACAGAGTAACCCCCAAATGTCTCAACACCATTCACAATACATGTAGATGTCACACTATGCTGGTAAGGGTCTTGAAAAGTCACTAAAAATACAAAGACCAATCAGAATTGCAAATAGGCTGTTATTCTGAGTAAGCTTTTTTATTGTAATATTGTATGATAGAGGCTGCACCCCTCTGACTCCTCAGGAACAGTAAATCTTTAGCTGCCATTTCTACCTGTAGATCTCAAATTAGGTTGAAAGAAATGTCATGTTTTCCATTTGGCAGAAAAGAATGTTGAGACATAGAGGGATGTTGTAACATTTCTTTATAATTTCTTCATAATAAATTAACCCTCAGATCAAGGAAAGATGTTATGTGGGGTAAGCAACTTCACATACATATACCTTTGCTATGTATTTCTTGATATACCACTAGTTTAAGCTTCAAAGTCAAATAGTCAGGACATTCACATATTGGTAGCTTTGCTTCAGAAAAACACATATTCTTGTTAATACTATCTGTTTTGTTTTGTTTTTAAAGAAAAGCACAATATGACATAGTAAATTTTATATATTTGCTTATAGTGACAACATGTCCATGTCTCCAAGACATCTTTTGGGCAACTGGCAAAGAACAGTGCACCCTTCCATCACTTAGATACAAGTTTTAGTAATTATTAAAAGACTGTGCAAGATTATTACTGTTCTGTTATAAGAAGTAAATCCAGTGTAATGAACATTGCCATGATGAATGATATTTACACACACGAGAACAGTTGAATGTGAAGAATTGGATGAATGCTGCTGATATCAGAGCTGGATTTTTGCTCAGAGTAAACTTTATGCTTATTTAGTGTTTCACAACAAAGTCATGTGTTAAAGAAAAAAATGTCCCACACCAAAAAATATGCAGACAAATGCAGGTAAAGTATTTAGCAGTAAGAAACATAAATGCATATATATATTAAAGCTACATTTCTCTTTGAAATAATTACTTTGTGACTTCAAAAATAATTATCCCAAGATACCCTTTATATTTAAGATCTAGATACCTGTTCATTTATAACTGAAATTGCTGTGTAGTTATGAGGGTTTCCTCCAAGTCAGTCAACTATATATAACCAACTCAGACACTATTCTTCATCTTCAAAAAAAAATAATTCTTGCTATAAGAAGTATTCTATGTTTGAAACATAGAATGAATACTCATTCTATGAACATTCATATGAACATTAGAATACTCATTCTATGTTTCAAACATAGAATACTCCCTTCAAATGTAAGTATTTCTAGGACAGAAACTTGACTCTGGAGTATCTTAAGCTGGGATGATATCCCCAACATGACAGTGAATGTTGTGTTTAAGGCTTGGTCCTTAAGTACGTTCATTTTGGGGCATGAGATAAGTGAGATTTCAGTCTTTTGCTTAAAATAAAACTTCTAATTACCCCACTGAACATAACATTGAAGCTTTTTATATAATCATCAAAGCTGAAACTGCATGTTCACCTCACCAAGAGGACAGCAAACTTCACCAACTCCCAGAATCTGGGATAGTCTTGGGAGAAAGGGGATCAAAGGAACAGAGAGAGACTTCCAGCTTGTGTGTGTGTGCATGCACATGCACACTACCTAAAACTGGGTCATGACGCAGCAGAGCACCACCTTCCTGCACCTAGAAAGTAAGCGGGAAGGTGGTGTCTGGTGTGTAGCCAAATAGTTCAGGAGTTCTAATAGAGGACTAGCAGCCATGCTGTTAGATGAAAGCAACTGGGTCTAGTGTGCTTTGCACTGTACATATCCTTAATGCATATGTACTTAGTGTAATGAGGCATTTAAGCATTCTTTGAGCATATATGCGAAATTAAAGCTGGTGAAAGCTTGCCTCCTTTGCAAGAATAATTCATGCCATGAGCTGCTCCTTACAGTTATCCCTTGTGAGATTGCACCAGATATTTTTTTTTCCTGCCAGATGATACCACCTCTAGAAATATCATAACAGGATTTTTGCCCTCTCACATCACCACTTTCCATGGTGTGTACCTTTATGCAAAAAAAAGTTGACCCTGACATAGGCTGCCAATATAACCTCAAGTTATTTCAGTATTCTGGACTAAAACAACTACCCCCCAAAAAAGTGGTATTTCTTAGGGTGAGAGATGGCCACAGGCCTGAGTGCTTGGTAGTACAAATGCATACTCTAGTGAGAGCTAATTCGGAGCAGTATGGCCAAAGACCAGCGTACACCATTTGATTTTGAGGCCGGGGATTGCTCTTTGGCCCTATTACATTTGAACAACAGATTCAGTGGCTTTAGACTCCAGGGAGATGGAGCAATGAAAAGGAGCTTACCTGTTCTCAGGCAAATTCTATAGTTTAGGTCTTGACCCTATGGCTTAATATTCCTATCTGACCATTACTATTGCATCAGTATTGTCCAAAGAACTGAGACCATATGACTCACTCTGTTAAGCACTATGAAAACATAAGGAAGACAGCCCTTTTCCAAAGTGTTTGTGATCTAAACACAGACCTCGAAAAGGAAGAGGACAAGAACAGAAAGATGGGAGGACTTGCAGAAGCTACGCAGCAAAGAAGAGTTGTCCTTATTTTCAGTTAATTATATTTTACTAATTCTGCTTCTCTGTGAGAAAAAGAACAATGGCAAACATTATTTGAGGTTGTGGAGTTAACATCCTTGGAAATACTCAGAAGCCATCTGGACATAGTCCCTGGCAACTGGCTTTAAGTGGGGATGAGCAGGGAGTTTGGACCAGATGATCTCCAGAGGTTTCTTCCAACCTCAACTATCCTGTGATTTTATGAACATTAGTAACTCATTTGTACTTGTGTACAGATTTAAACCAGTAAACTTAGGTACAAATCTGCATATCTACTCTTTAAGTTTTATTGTTTGATACATATGTATACATACATACAAATATAGTGTATTTTTAAATATATTTAGTTCTTGCAATAAAATAACCTTTAACAATATTCTTAGCGTGCCCACCCTTCTTAGATTTAATAATATTGCAAGCAAGGAAAACATCTGACTTTGGAATTACATCAACACAAAGTAGTTACTTTTGGCCTTCATATATGATAGGATCAAATACAACATCTGCAAGTCATTGGCTGGAGCACAGATTAGAAGGAAAAAGGTCTAGGATAGTATGCATATGTACAATTCATTAGGCCTTAACTCCACTTAAAGCAGCATGCATTCCATGTACCTTGGCTTATAGCAAGTTACTATAATGAACAAACAAGGTGAACTGTGTTCAAATTAATACCTGTATGACTTGCCTCAGTTGGCACCTGCTAAGCACTACACACTCTGAAAACATTATTCTGAATGCTTTCAAGAACTTCTGAATAACTTTGCAAGTGCAGGTGTTTTCAAATTATGTATAAATACCTCAGATCAGTTAAATTCCCCAGAGGCTATATGCAGCTTGTACGACTTTTGGGGTGAGAGGGGTGAGGGGAGTTAATAGCAAGAATCTGGAGATAATATATTAATTTATGACATAATCAATTAGTGCTTATTTCCCTTGTACAAAGAAACTTTGTTTCTACTTAAAAAAAAAAAAATCAATTGTAAGACTAGCTTTAAATATTTCTTTAAAGGCAGATACAGAGGCAGTTGAGGGGAGATCTGCATTACATTCTATTTTTTCCTTCCTTTTGATTGTCACTGCTAAAGAAAACCTGAGTCATGAAATAACCCAACACAAATCCTTCTATAGGGAAGAGAAGGTGTGAAGTCTTAAATTAAATAAAGAAATAAATACAGAAGGAGAGAGAAAATGAGAGATATTTCAGACTCATGCATGAAACCAAAGCAAACTGTACAGGCCAATTTCACAGAAAGTGCAGCACAGTTATGAACAACCCCTAGACAGTATAAAATGCAGCGTATCACATGTTGGAGCAGTCTCTGTCCTGTGTGGTCATTCTATCTGGGGCATGACACACTGTATCATTGGTCTACATAACAAGGAGCTTTAAAATTGCTAATCAGATATGAGATTTTCTTTATTTTGCTTATTTTACCCAAGTATTGGAAACAATCTTTATTCTTCATGCACCACTAATGAGAGTTGCTTTTCTGTTGTAACTTATCAAGATAAATTTATCAAACTAAAAGACAAGATTCATTTTGCATATCTATGTTTAAGCAATCAGTTCCTGAATAGTAAAAAAAAAAAAATAAATACAATTTTTAAGGTAATGTAATTTTTTCCAAATATATAAAGATATAAAACTTTCAATAAGAAGTTATAGCAATTCAAATGCTGCTCAGAAGCTGTTGTTATCCAAAGTCTGCTACATGTAAAACATACAAGCATTTCTGATGTTTGGGCTTCCTTCATCCAGTTAAGTCTCTCAACTACAAACTACAAACTGTAGTCCTTCCTTCTCCTTCTCCATCTCCCCTCACCCTGCATTTCCACCAAAAAATCAGATTCCCTTCTGCTACTCACGCATGCTTTGACACAACTCTTTAAAGTGAGCTGCAGTTGCCACTCCCACCCAGGAGCTTGAGTCTTCTACTTTACAATGACTGCAAAAGTGAGGATTCAGTTCAGAAAGCACTAGTACTTTTTTACCACAATCTGATTAAAAAAAATAATAAAAAAAATCATCCTTTTAAAGACTGGATACCAGTTCCTACCCATGGGATCCATGTATGTATGTATGTATGTGTGTGTAATATACATGTACAGATATATCTGTATCTCTTGATGCTTGGTGACAACTGACTTTTGCGGGGGAGCTCCAGAAAGGGCTGGAAACAGATGTATACAGACTAGAGCAAGGAAAGCTCTCAGTTATTCCCTGACTAGTATCTATGTCTGCCACAACACCTTTCAACGGCACACAAAGGTATGATTTAGTGTACATGGCAATTAGCAGATCAGAATTGTACTTTTTTTTTTTTCTTCTTTTGTACAGACGATTATGTTCCAGATGGATCAGCTCTTTCCTGCTACCTGACAACAACAAAAGGTCATAGCAAGAACAACTTGTTAGCAATGGGATCACCTTACTTGGTGCCATTGTGCTTAGCTGATTTAAGCTGATGCAGAACCGTATCATGCATCCATCCTCTCATCACACACAAAAAGTGTAGTTATGCTTAAAGGTGAGTGAGGAGAATCAAGCTTCCTCCCCAAGACTATGGCCATTCATCTGTCTGTCTGTTTGTCAGTTTCATCATGATTTTTTCAACTCAGTGGATGATTTCAGTTGGGTAGACTTAACTGGAATTTAGAAATTTCTAAGCTGTGGAGCTTAGACAAGATTTGTGAAAAACCGTGTCTGCATTGGGTGGACTCCTAAGCAGCTCTGCATGAGGAAACAAATTTTAAAAAGCAGTATGAATTCAAGAGCTATGCATGTTCTTTCACCAATCAGCATGACAGGACAATGTGATTCAAAATCAGCTTGGCATTGTTCACCCTTAATACAGGCAGCAAGATTCCAGGTAGATGAGGATACTGTGATGGACTATTGGGGATATGAAGGAAAACTCGAGATTCTCATGAGGAAAGAGAAATTAAGTAGTAAGAGACATAAGGCGAAACTGAGACAGGTATAGTCAAAGCATATGGACACAGAACACAAATCCACTTAATTACAATTACTGGAACTTCGTGTTAAATTATACTCATTAATTCTAGATGCTGGAAAAATACATTTAGTCTTCTACCTTTGTTTAGGAAAATGGGTTTAAATACCATTGAAATAATTTTTATGGTTAGCTTTATTATGACATACCTACTCACATCACTCCATCAGCAACCAAATTAAAGTCTGTAGCACAAATAGTGGAATTAGAAGTTTTAGGGTACAGTTATTGGTGTTAAATCAAGGTCCATATCATAAAAAGGATAGTAATTAGGAAGCTTCAAACAACTAGAAAGCATGAAAAAACACAGGGAATATCAGAATGAAAACTTTCCTGTGAGTACTTTCAGTTTTGGCATTCATCGATATCAATGAAACAGCTGTTCCTGTGCCACATCAACCCAGGGAGCAAAGATACACACACACACACACAAATAATAATATTAACTAAAAAAAAAAAAAAAGGAAGAAAAGAAAAGAAAAAAAAAAAAAAGAAGAAGAAAAAAGAAAGTATTTTCAATTTGATCCTAAAAAAGTCTGTAAATTTTTGTGTGATCTGTTTTCTTTTATTTGCATAATCCTTCACAGTTCATTTTGAGAAGTGTGACACAACGCTGCCTATCTAAAAGCATATTGTCCTTTCCATAATAACTGCTCTGGGGCAGAGCAACGGGCAAGGAAAAAGCACAGACTAGATTTTCTGTGCAGAGGGAGAGGAACTTGTGGTATAAACTTGAGTGGATAGTGGAGTTAAGGAGAATGAGAAGTAAGGAGCCAACTGCCAAACCACGTTTAGGAGGCTCCACTCCTGGGTGATGAGCAGCGTGGGTAGGAAACAGGTTGTAATAGGAATTTCAGGGAACAGTTTAGCCAAACTGCTGACAGGAGGCAGTGTAATTTTTTGTAAGGTGGCTACTGCTACACATTTAATCTGCCCATGACTAAATATCAAACTGACTTTGCATCCTGCCTAAATATAAGCCTAAATATAATATAGTACAGTATACCTTGCATATTTGGTGTGTAGAATAGTCTGAATGGGAAATATTCAAAACCTTGAATGTGAAATCTTAATGGACTCCTGGAAATACTAATATAATATCAGAAAAAACAGAGAGACCAGAAAATGATCATGTTCCTTTCCAAAGATTATACCTAGCCCCAAGACCTCCAAAGACTCAAACATGCAATGGTTTTTCTTTCTTATGTTTCACAAACTATTTAAATTGTCTCAGACCCAACATTATCTATCACTAGTCTGACAAAAACTTTGAAGACACCTATCTAAAAAGGACATCTTGCAGCAATTATATGTAGGAGAGTATAAAGCTCTGATCTAGACAATAAAAACCCTTTTCAACACCATGCCAGCTCTCCCAGCTGGGAGCAAGCCTAACTAAGGCAGTACTGAAATGATGTTGGCAGTCAGCAACCTCTCTAAGACTTTTGTCAGTGCTGCCAGCATTTGTTCAGTTGAATTGGTGTCATCAATACAGAGTGTAAACAAGACTTAAGATGCAGAGAGATGCAGAGAACATTAATTTCACACTGCAGTGACACTACAAGAGAAAATAAAAATGAAAACAATCTAACAGGAATGGTTTCATCTAATTGGACTGTGCAAAAACAATTACAGAAAAATAATTGCCTGATAGTTTAAAAGGATTGCTAATGGGCAGAGTTAAGGTTATCTGAGTACATTAGCTGTGTCCTTTTGCAGCTTAGATTTCTATTAAGATTTGCCTTGAATCTAAATTTCCAAAATTTATCCCTTCTCTTTTCAGAGGAATTAGAGCATTCCTTTAATGCATTTCACTCTAGCTTACTGATACATTGTCTCAATTCTGATTCTATTTTAATGTAGATTTAATCTAGGAATATAAACAAGATATTTTTGTTTTCTACTTATATTTGAAAGGTTTATATATGCAGATTCCATTAAAAGCACATTATGTTTTTCACACACATCCTACTGTGGACCAATGGATGAATAAACCTGTGTTTTTACAGTGTAGAAATTCCTTAAGACTGATTTATTTTAACAATCTGAACCTCAAGTCTAGAGCTGGATCTCAAGCACAATCCTGGAAATCTGGAATAACAGTTTATTAAGGTTTCTTACCACAGGTAAGGCCAGATCATGGCACAGATATGCTATTTTAGATTACTCATGTTATTGTATAACCGTTTGGTTTTTTTTTGTTTTTTTTTTAAGGAGGAGGTGGAAGGGAAGTTTCACTGCATATTTGACTCTATCTGATTTCATTTCTATCCTTTGCATTACATACCTATTTCTAAGTTTATTCTAGACAACTTCTGTAGAAAATGCATTAAATACGAGCATTTGCAATGATAAATTGTAAAAGTATTTTTCAATAATTCACAAACAATAAACTGCATGAAGAGATTTGAAGGAAAAAAAAAAAAAAGCTACTTTTTTCTCATAGATAAATGCCCCTCCAAAATTCAGACATTCAGACATTGTACCTTACAGAACACGTGATACTGAAAATAATTGTTTCCACTCTACAATTTATGATCAGCTAGTTCTCTTAGGTTATATCACATGTGGAAAAAACATCAACCTCTGGGAGCACTGGAACAGAAGAGTGGCCTCTTAAAGCAACACACATTTTTACAGATATGATACCAGACATCAGTTTGGATGGTGTTTATGTTTCATCATCTGACTTTTCACAACAGATCTAAGTGGAGTCATCCAGTAAATTAAAATTATACAATTATCCTTTATCAGATGCATTTTCTCTGCTTTGTGTGACTACCATCACTTTTCTCAGAATTATGCAGTTTCGTAGTTCCAGAACTTTATTTTCTAGACAGGAAAAAAGGATTATTATTCTTTATTCAACTAACTGATTTTAAATTACCCTTTACTTTTTTTTTTTTTTTCCTGAAACATCTCCAAGAGATGCTACATGACAAGCTATAAAGTAAAAGCAATCAATTTAGCAATAAATAAAATAAACTTGGTATTCAATTAACAAACACAGTCCCTTAAATGACATAGCAACATAAAAACATCAAATCTGTTTACCTTTTCAAGGCTAATTTGCTTCCATTTTCATAATTATTTATTTAAAGCTGTGAATTACAACAGAGTTGTACTGATTACTGTATGAATATATTCAGATTATACATACACACACATATATACTGAGCAGGCACAGTAGCAAGTATTTATTAATAGTGCATTACTCCAAAAAAATGTTTGTATTAATTTACATATGTGTTTCTATACTATGACAGCCTTAGTCACATGGCTGATGATAAATTTTAATGCATACAGCTGGAAAAAAAAAAAAAAAAACAACTTTTGCATTGAATCTTAAGACCTGGAGCACACCTAAAGGATCTTCTGAAACTGTAGTGTCATTTAAGGACTTTTTTTATTTTATTTATTTATTTATTTTATTATTTATTTATTTAGAAGGTGTCTGATGTTCAACAGGTGTGCCTTACAGATCTTTAAGCAGCAATTGCGCCAACATAATAATAGTAAGACATTTCTCATCTGTTTAATGAAATTTCATTCCTCTACAGTTTCAGGGACCAAAAAACGTTCTAAAATGCAGTAGGGTTTATCATGCATTCGCAACACAGTTTCTTATGTATCTTGGGGAGCACTAGGGAGGAAACTGGCATTATACTACGCCCACAAAGTCAGGGTGTTGGAGAGTGGTGTATCGAGAAAGGAGAAGAAAATTGGAGACATAAGAAGCTTTCCAGAGATCTCCTTCTGTACCATTTCTTTGCCTATCCTTTCAAAAGTAAAGGATCTCAGTTCCAGCATTACTGTTGATTCCATACACATCACAAACATCGTTGATTCACAAATACATCACAAATACATTCTAAATACATCACAAAGAGATGCTGCCAGTCATGCTCTCTGTATTTTTAGCTTATTTTAAAGAATCTCAAAAGTGGTTTGTGTCCTGGGAATGCTAAGATAGCTACTGTCTTCTGGCACAAGATATATCTGAAATATCACTGGTATTTTCTGCTTTGGCAAAGAATTTAAGGACAGATGGAAGATTTTCTGAAGTCTTACAAGTTTCTTTTTCAACTTTGTCCTACACATTGTTAGGACAGGTTAAATGTGGACAAGAACTGAGTTCTGAATGAATATTCTCAAATAGAAATAGGGTTCCATTTCTCATTTACAATAAGGCTGCATCGTACTAGTCATTCTACAAATGAAAGTCCTACAGTTTGTAGGACAGTTTCACTTCATTTTGACTGTGGTCGTGCATCTCATTATTCATATTGCCTAAAAGTAAAGCACTGAGCAAGAAAAGTGTAAATTATTACTTCTGGATTCTAAATATTTATGTAGTAAGAACCACAGAAGTGTTAAAAGTAAATCATTTAGTATTCAAGTTACATGAATTTATGGAGTTCAGCCATCAGAAAGAATAGACATCGTTTTATTATCTAATTTTATTATCTATCTAAGTTTTAATTATCTAATTATATAGAGAGAATTAAGATTAGTATGAATGGACAATGACTGAGTACATACAGTTGTGGAAACACCAGGAAGAAAAAGACAGGAAAGGGCCTATATCATGAGCTTGCATAGATGGCACCCACAGGTGTCATCCTAGCACACACTTAGGCTGAGCTCCACAAGGCACCCAGGTGGGGACACAAAGAACGAAGTAAACCACGATGCTCACAGAGGTGGGTCAGGGTGGAGAGAGTTATCATGGTGACTGCCTAGAAGGTTAAAAAGGTTCATCCAAAGCAAAAGGTGGTTACCATATGGTTACCAGTCTAAGAAAAATCCAAGAGTTTTGAAAAGGATTATTAAAAAAAACGGCTTCTCTTGTCTCCCTTGTTCTCCTAGACTGATTACCTGGATACCACCATCTTGCCGTTTGTGAGCATGTGAGTATGAGACTGTGAGCTCGGATGAGCACAAACATTTTTGTTTCTATTTGATTTTAAAATAAAATCATCTGCTGCCTCTATTGGGCTTCTCACTGAGATTTCCTGCATTGTTACTACAATGTTGCGACATTATTTCCTTCAATTACTTTTCCTTGGTTTAATTGCAGCTTTTATTTCAATCTAACTCCATTAACTTCATTTACAGCACAGCAGATTAGAGCAGAATACATCTTGCTATACAACAAATCACAACTGCTTCATGGATACATATAAAATGATTTAGTGTATTTTTCTATTAAGAGGCACTTAAAATATGAATATATCTGGAGGTTGCTGTCAATTTTTTATTTTTTTTTCAAAATAAACCTTTTGTTAATCATCCATAATGGAATACATTGCCTTTTATTTTCTCTGATACAAATATGTTTTCTTTGGTGTAGAGATGTGTTTTCTGGTAAGAACAGGAAACCCTATTTTCAACCTCAGCAGAACTACCTGGATGTAAATTAGAGCTTGAATCCATACTGTATATATTTATCTTCAGAATGCAGGTAATTTTAGTGTAGAAATGTCTGAAAAAAATGCTATTTCTTTCTTTTTTTTTTTTAATGTATTTTGCCAATCGGTATACTTAGAGATTGTACAGTGACAATCTGAAAGGCATGCTCTTCTTTCCCCTAGAGTGTATCTCTGCCAGTAAATGTTCTTAGCCAATGCACATATTGTTTATTACTCCCATCCTGCAAACGATGTCTGGGAAGATTTTGAGAGATCATAGGAAAACCCTGAGATTTGTCTCACAATCAAAATATTTGCAACCTAGATACATTTTCATCTAATAAAAATGTTATTCCATACACACCTCTGCAGTCACATAAGGGAAAGAGATTACAAGTTAGACCTTATTTTCTCACTTTCTTGACAGCAGTATTGCCAGCTGTATCATTTCTACCAAATCACCTCTGATGGCTAAGATTCGTCAGTTGTCATATAGTATCTATGGAAATATGCAGTTTCAGACAAAAACTCTGCATTTGCTATCTCTTTTTGGATTAAATGTACCAAAATCTGAAACCACACATATTGTTTTGGCTCTGCTATCATCAGTTTCTTTGATGCGATGCATTTCTTTGGAACAAAAACATTGTTATAGGGTAATCTTAGTTCTCAACTTCTCCTGATGTTGTGCTGTAATTCTAAAAATTAGAGGAGATATATGCTGTGAGTAGGACTGCAGTATACAATCTGAAGAAATGCTAAATCTGTAAACTATTCTTCTCTCTTAGGCTTGTAAACTGCTCTTCTCCCTCATGCCTGCTTTAGTTGAAACTGAAACAAGTACTTACTTTCAAAGCAAATAAAATATCCTTTATTATGTACAGCATTTGTTCTTCTGATAAGACACTCAGATAATGAATAATGCAGTACCGATATCTAACTATTCATTTTTTATATTATTGTGAATAACCTTTGCTGAATATCCAGGTATAGACAGTGCAGACAAATATATAATAAGCCTTATATGTAATGCATAAGAAAGATGGGTCATCCAAAAGGCATTAAGACAGCATTTTTTTCCTTTTCTGTGATGAATAGATAAGGTTGAAATACAAGTATTCTGCTCATTTGTTAAGAGAAATATGAAGACTTATCCTGGGATAATGGGTTCCCTTCCCAAATTAGAGAATCAAGTCTTCCACACAAAGAGATTTACTCTGTGCAAGCAAACAGCAAAACAGAAATTCACTAAAATGGTATTAAAACATTAGGAAGGAGTTCTATAAAAAAGCTGTGGACAGTTATCAAAATAAATGAAGAGATGTCAGGCAGGATGATTAAACAGTTCACAAGCAATTCACTGGGGAAGAAAACTTCCAGAGATTCTGATTTGTCCCTTTTAACTCACTCCCAAAGTTGCTCTCAAACCTTTTGTTCTCAAAGTCATATTTGAAAATCATGCTGCCCAGCTGAGGGCAGAACACACACTACATAAATAACACAAAAATAAACCACATCAGCACGTGGTATTATCAGAGGTTGAGACTGAATTGTTGCACTGAGATATATTGCCTCTGTATATCAATTAAGGCCCTTCTGCAACAAGTACTATATTAAATTATTTCAACCTTTCAACAAAGAGATAAATTGCCTCAGGAATAGATTGGCTTGACATTCTTTCTGCACTTACCTTTCTACAGGTAGTCAGAAGATTTTAGGGTCTGAAGCTACTGTTCCTTCCAGCATAGTCCATGAGACAAAATGAAAAGCTGCTCCCTCCTTGTTGCCTCTCTAATCAATTCTTCGGTGACTACACATTTTTTAATCTGCAACGAGGAAAAGCTAAAGTTCTATTCGACTGACACAGTAGTGAAAACAAAGGTTTTTATATTATGAATTGGATTCAATTAACAGTTTAATGAGCTTTTAGAGAGTGGCTAAAGTGGTTGCAAAAAGCCTTCCTCAGTGTCAAAGAGGAGATCTGTCTCAAAGATGTGTAAAATTAAAGCTCTGTCCAGAGAAGACAATCATAAAAGCATAGTAAAACTATGCACATATATACCATTGTAGGTTGGCAAACCCTCCATCTTAAGTTTTGTATTTCTCATTGTATAGCTTCTTCTTTTCAAAATCACTCTAATCAGAGCTACCATTTGGGACATCAACATCTAAAACAGTTAATTACAACTAAAACAGGTACACTCAACATTCATCACAATGATCAGCACAGCTCTACCTTACATGGGAAAAATTAAGAACTGAACTTGTTAGGCCACCAGAATGAGGAGTGAAGGGCAATATGATTTTTGTTTGTGAATAAGCAATGACAGTAAACATCAAATAAAGGAAATAAATAAATACAAACTGATCAGAAATAAAGTTAGTTTAGAGAAGAGAAGTTTCTAAATCGCTACAGTAATCAGCCTTCTCACTGGAATAATGGGGGTAAAGGTAAATATATATCTGAAAACGGCAATTTGTAAGTTTCTGCAAGGAATAAAGCTTGTCACAGCAGGTTATGCCACTGAAGAGGTTTTTCTTGGTCCTTTGTTCTTCAGCATGGAATTCACAGAAACCCATGCACCAAATATACAGAGGCATAGGAAATGCTGAGAGTCTTGAGGAAATCACAGAATCACAGAATTTCTAGGTTGGAAGAGACCTCAAGATCATCGAGTCCAACCTCTGACCTAACGCTAACAGTCCCCACTAAACCATATCCCTAAGCTCTACATCTAAACGTCTTTTAAAGACTTCCAGGGATGGTGACTCCACCACTTCCCTGGGCAGCCTGTTCCAATGTCTAACAACCCTTTTGGTAAAGAAGTTCTTCCTAACATCTAACCTAAAACTCCCCTGGCGCAACTTTAGCCCATTCCCCTTCGTCCTGTCACCAGGCACGTGGGAGAACAGGCCAACCCCACCTCACTACAGCCTCCTTTAAGGTATCTGTAAAGAGCAATAAGGTCGCCCCTGAGCCTCCTCTTCTCCAGGCTGAACAAGCCCAGCTCCCTCAGCCGCTCCTCGTAGGACTTGTTCTCCAGGCCCCTCACCAGCTTCGTCGCCCTTCTCTGCACCCGCTCAAGCACCTCGATGTCCTTCTCGTAGCGAGGGGCCCAAAACTGAACACAGTACTCGAGGTGCGGCCTCACCAGAGCTGAGTACAGGGGGACGATCACCTCCCTAGCCCTGCTGGTCACACTGTTCCTGATACAAGCCAGGATGCCGTTGGCCTTCTTGGCCACCTGAGCACACTGCTGGCTCATATTCAGCCGACTATCCACCATCACTCCCAGGTCCTTCTCTGCCTGGCAGCTCTCCAACCATTCCTCTCCCAGCCTGTAGCTCTGCTTGGGGTTATTGCGCCCCAGGTGCAGGACCCGGCACTTGGCCTTGTTGAACTTCATGCAGTTGACCTCAGCCCATCGGTCCAGCCTATCCAGATCGTCCTGCAGAGCTTTCCTACCCTCAAGCAGATCGACACACGCACATAGCTTGGTGTCATCTGCAAACTTACTGAGGGTTCACTTGATCCCCTCATCCAGAAATGCTGAGGAATAAATCAGTTTATTCCAGAGAGTACTGAAAGTCAGCTCCCAGAAGTAATGGATGAAAGACAGAAATCAGTCTTCAGAGTTTTCCTGTGAATTAATTTTAGGTGAGTCCTCATTTGGTTTACTAGCATTTTTGTGTTTTTCTGGATTAATCACGTGCTACATCACTTAAATTTCTGCACACTTTGTACACTGTGACAGGTAACATAAGGCCAACACTGAGGCATTGTAATTCTCTAGTCGGTGGCATCAACAGACTTTTGGAATGCAACTTTAGATTTTTGCAATTCAAGTCCTACCAGTGATCTCTTCTTGTAGGGGACGGCCCTTACAATAAGGCCATCCTGTTGTACCTGTTTCAGATAATGGAAAACTCATGTACACAGGTTTATGCCTATTTACACAAAAACACTCTCCCTGAGAAGGAAAGGGTTTCACTTCTTTCACCATTTGGAAAAGCTCTTTAATATTTCTTGATTCTTTATTTTATTCCATGCATCATCTAAAGTTATCATTCACCTAATATCTGAATTTATTTTCCGTTCCAGTACCTGTTGCCAGAGCAGGGAGTTTACTGTCATCATATTTATTCCCCACAGCAGGGTAGGGCCCAATATGAAAACACCGGGAACTTCTGATCCCTATAGTTTACAGGTCTGATCTACGGTATAGCTGTTCCACACAATTCCTTTGCTACAAGCAATACTGTTCTGTTCTTCCTAGTGAGGCATATAGGATGGAAAAAGGATGGCTTCTGCTATCATTGTTTCTTCATCCTTATGCTGACCAACATAGTTTGTTTTGCTTTGCTGTCAGAATACCTGAAACTTTTAAATTTTGCTACAGAAGATAATAACGGGGCAATAGGTTGCTTCAGATTGGTTGCTACAAAAGGTAGAACACCAGCCTCCTGCTTCTTCCTGATTACAAGCAGATTAAAAAGCAGGCATTATGAGCATATCAAGATGTACCAATGTCCTAACAACGTGTTCCTTAAAACACCTTTTAAAATATTCTAGATTTCTCTTAATCAACAATTTCAAAAAAAAATTAATGAAGACATTGACTAAACCAGGATTTTTATGCAGGTTGGAGCCCTCTAAAATGAGGCACATGTCTTTTTATTTATTTTCAGCTCGATATGAAAGCAGAAAAGATCATTTTGATGGAAAAAGCAAATAGGTTTTGTTCTAATGTTTTCAAAATGAATCATTTAATCTTTGCCTGTTTGAAAGTACTAAAATAAAATGTGTTCTGTTTCTGGCACAAACTGTTCACCCATTTAAGTTCCTAAATACTTGTGGTCCTTCTGAAATTCATTTGATTTAATATTCCTGGAAAAAATCACTTAGCACTAATTTTTACAAGTAACAGATACAGTCAAGAGAAAACTCTCCACCAAACACACCATCTTTTCTTACAGCCCCAAAATGTGTTGTAATCTCCTTGAAAACACTTGCTATTCAGATTTATTTGATGAATAGGTCTTGTTCAGGAATTCAATTTGCTAACTTATAACCTTACTCTTGATGGGGACTACGTAATCAAAGTTGCTCATTTTGCAGCCACTACAGCATGAGCTTTTTCACAGCTTGGCTACAGTAGAAAGCTTTTTATAATAAGGATCTGGTAGACAGCAGTGTACCGGATATTAGACTTGTCCCAGAGGGTCCATTCTCCTATAGCTCTGCATGCATAATGGCAGAAGAAGGATATAGCCCCTTGATCTTTAGCACAGAAAAAATAAGAAATCAATTATGTCTGACTTTCTAGCAATGTGCTGCTATTAATTACATTTAATGGTTACAAAACTCACATGTAGGCATCCTTACGAAGAAATAAAGAAGCAAAGGGCCAAGGAGCCAACATGACCAAACAGCTTTTGTATTAATAATAACGTGTAAAGTTGCCAGAGCTGTCTTGCATACACAGAAAGTTAGTTCAACCCCACCCAAAGTCTGGAGAAAGCTTCTCTTGTTCTGTCTTTTCTTTTCTTACCACGCTGTGCACAACTAGAGAGGAATTTAGAAGAGTCTTGGAAAGTAAATTTGATGAATCTGTTTACCAATTGCAGCATATACTTTTTTAAGCATGGAATATTGGCTTGAGCAAGTAAAAGTTTAACACTATTTCATTTCTAGAAATATTGAGTTTTTTATTCTACATTTTAGTCTAAATTGATGAGTGGTACACTAGTTTATTTTCTATGTTCATTCTCAGATATAAAATACACAAAATAAATATAAACAACACTTAAAAATGGAGCTCATAAAGTCTTTTCTTTTTAGCGTAAAACATTTATCCATTTGAGCTTCCAAATACCCATTGTTCTCCTGAAAACTAGCCATTTTAAAATTAATGGAAAAGAATGCATTCCTATGATTGTATTCAAATTATTTAATCAGTATTCTTAATGAGTGTAATTCTTAGTCAGTATTGTGATGGTTAACAGTATCAGTGAGTAGAACTAGACCAATCATTTTCACATAATAATTTATTTGCTGAAATATGTGAGTTCATCTACTCAAACACTATCTTTGAAGTAAAGTCAAATATGCTTGAAGGGGGGGAAATTGGAAAGAGCAGTAAGTTATTCTCCCATTTTCAAACATTTGAATTTTCAGGACAGATTCATAAGTGGTCACAGAGACTATTTTCAGCTGGATGAGGAAGAAGATTATCAATGTAACTTTTCATTTCTCTTGCTTTGGTTACACATCTTTATAGAAAATGTTCCTTGTTCAGCTGAGTACTCTTTACATACAAAAATCCCAGAAATATTTAGGATTGTTCCTTTAGGAAAACAGGGGAAAATAAAATAAAATAAATAAAATAAAATAAAATAAAATAAAATAAAATAAAATAAAATAAAATAAAATAAAATAAAATAAAATAAAATAAAATAAAATAAAATAAAATAAATAAATGCGATCAGTACTTCTTCCATTTTTAAAAAATATCACTTAGCAAACAGCGACCAGACACAGCAGTCTACTCCATTCTTTGCACATTTAATGCCACTTCCTCTTATGATTGAGGTCCTTGTGGACCAAATGGAGACATTGATGTAGGAGCTACCTTCTCGTCATCCAGAACTTCTACTAAATTTCTATTCCCAGCAGTGACTGCGACTGAACTGGTAAAGGACAGCTCTGGTGCAGGCAGTGAGGAGTACTTAGCAAAGTACAGCAGCTGGGCTAATCTTTCCCTAAATTTCACTGCTCTTAGAGCTGCTGTAATTACAACAGAGTCAAAACCCCCTGGGTCACTGAGGTTACTCTTACGGTATCACAAGCAACCACCTCATGTAACATCCATTATAAATTGACTGCACTTCAGCTTACACACACAGTGTCACTTACAAAGGATTACAAAGGGACTTAAAACACAGGTGTCTGTTGAGTCAGGCTTGTATCATACATCTCTGAATAACGTCTAATAGGTTTTGGTAGTTTAGAGGACAGGGTTTCCTTTTAGTGAACCATCAGTTATGCTGATGGTTCAAAACAGCATATATCAAAGCAGTATATATCAAATAAACAATATATTTCAGAAAGAATGTAAAAACTGTCCTTCTTATAAAACCAGGAAAACAAAGCCATCCCCATTTTCTATGCTTTTTCTTGGGATTTTGGACTATTGGCTCATAAGGAATGTAGGGTCTCTCTCACTGAATCAAACTGGCTTTTCTCTGCCATCATCAGTGCCTCTCACCTCTTCTTCAGATGCTGTTTGTGAATCAAAAGAGCATGACTTCGAACAGACTGGAATTTGCTAGGAAGTAATTGCAGCTTTTCTCTGCTACTACAGGGCTCTTAGGTTAATGGCATGGTTCATGCATTCCATGTGCATTTAACCTAGACCATTCCTCAGTCAAGCCTTAGGCTACCACAGAAAGTCCAGTCTAACATTTACAGCTGGCCTGTAAAATCCAGTTACAACCATACACTGGACACGTGCCCAAACTGCCACCGTCTTCTGGCTTGGAGAGGCAGATGGAGATATACGTTTGTGTCAGCTTGCATGGTCCACTTTCAGCATGTGTCCTTCAAACTTGGAAAGCTACAAATTGGCAAATCCCACCAAGTACCCCTCTTTCTGCATAGAGAATTACATTCATGGGCACAAAGGCAAAGCAAAAGGTCTAGACTTTTATCAGAAGCAGAAATACAAAGGGCTTTTAGGGCTTCCAGAGTGCACATGTTAGTGCCATCTGGAATCATTATAATAGGCATTCATTTGGCTCACACCATGAATAAAAAGATGTTTTATCTTTTTGTTGTTGTTGTTGTTGTTTCTGTAATTATTCCAGATGCACTGTTATGTTCTAGGTTTATGACAATAAAGAGAACAAGGACCCCATTTGGACCTCATCCCACAGCTTCCTGAGTGAGGACAGAACATTAATTTTGCATGTTGGCATTACTCTGGGACTCAGTGCATGAAGATAGTTTGGCAGAAAAATGATATATATAAAAATCTCTCTCTTTGTTGCTTTCACGATTGTTCAATCTTCACCTTCAGTAATCCTCTTTAAAACATTATTTTTAAAAAATCTTTAGGAATTCTGTATCTTCAGGAAAACTTTATCTTTTGATAAACCACAAAAAAACGTCATTAATGAAATAAGGATAGTTCAAGGCTGGGGTAAATATTTCAGGAAGAAGCAAATTCTGAAATGTGAAAGAGTTGAAGACAGTGGAGCTTGGGGATCTATTGGGAATGAGAAGGTCTCTGGGTTAAACAACCACTTATATTTACCCCTGAATACATATAACCTATACCAATCCTGAATGATATTATTTATAACTGAGCTCTGATTATACACAGGAAAATGTGGTAAAGTTTTTTTTAATTATTTTTAATTTGGACACTCAGTCTGACAATCCCAAGAAACAGCTAAAATTCTCTGCATGTAAATTTCTACCCTCAGCTAAATACCTAGGGATGTTCAGGGAAGAATTAATTGGAAGCAAAGAAAAAAAAAGGAAAGAGAAAAAAGAAAAGAGTTGCAGTGCCCCAGTGAATAATTTATAGCTGTTTCCTTTTCAACAAAGGGAATGTTGAATGTTTTTGACAATAGCAGGTACATAATTGTTTTATGCTGGGGGCATTTATTGTAACTCATTCATTATATCATCTTGCTAGTTTTCATGGCATGCATGTATTTGTTCTCTTAGTGGAACAATTTGAATGACAACGAGGAGAAATAGTGGGGGACAGACAGTGAGAAATGATGTGTTAAAAGACTTAAACCAGTTTGATAGACAGCTTGAAAACACCATCAATACCAACAACACCATCAGCACAGAGAAAGTGAAAGGCCTAGATCCAGTGGTTGTCTTAGTCTGAGAAATATCCTTTTTTTTTTTTTTTTTTTTTTTTAAGAACTATCTTTTTTCATTGATTTCAGTTAATTTTGGTCGGAAAGGAGACTATTATACAATAGAAAGCTTAACACTGTGAAAGAGGGAAAAAAAGACAACATATGAAAAAATATGAGAAAATCTTGAGGGAAACTCAAATCAATGAACTTCCTCCAAAGAAATAACTAACCCTAGAAGTTCGACCCAGACAGTGAGACCATATATCAGACACAAGTCTGAGGTTTTTGTGACCCTTGTCATTGGGAAAACATTTTAATTACACTGAGTCATTTCCCCTCTATTTTTTTTTCAAGTTGTAAAAAATGAAAATACTCTGCATTCTTTCCTCCCCAATCTTTCCATCTGAGAAAATGTAATCGTAATGGGTGGCAAAAAGACAATTAATATATATTAAAACATACAAAAGGCTTCTTCTAATGATCAAGTTAAGTCACCAGGTCCATTTTAAAGGTATAAACCAATATCATTTCTGTGACCTTAATGATGGTAACAGGACTTACACTAACTGATCTAGCAAACTTACTAAAGTCCATTAGTATTATTACTACTACTACTACTACTGTTATATCACTATAAACTGTACATCCAGTTTTGCTATCATATATATGGACATAGATACAGATATGAAGATACTTATGAATTATCTACTTACTACAGTTAGTATTCTTCCTGAGTTGTATTAATTTATAAATGTGTCTCTAAAAACTTGACCATTGCCAAGCAGTATTACCATTTCCAAATAAAAAAACAAGAACACAGACAACTATTTACCACAGCAGGCACAGTGCTCTTCTATCTGTGCTCCAGCAACCATCTCTTGATTCCCATCCTTCCCCAGTCCTTTTTGTGAAAGGACTGTGTCTTACACAGATTAACTCATTAGTTTTGTAGGACTTTCAAATGATTATATCTGATGTGATATTTTTCCATTTAGTCAACAGCCAGAAGTATTCCCTAATATGAACATACATCAGGAGACATTCCCATTGTCTTCTGTTTCTTTGAATCACAATGCCTCTGTGCTTTGGCCTTTGATGATTTTGCACTAGATTGCTACAACTTTTGATTTGATTTCAACAGTTTTCCATATAATATTTGGTTTTATTTTAATAAATTAAATGGCATAAACCAGAAAAAATGGACATTGAGAAAGATGGATTTGGCATGCAAAAATACAAAAGTGTGATACGTGTGAGTATTCATGACAAAGAAACTCACTCCTAGAGCCATTCTCCCACTTCAAGGACAAAGGGCATCTCGAAAATACTATAAAAATCAATGCAGGGTTTTGAATCCCAATTCTATTAGAGAGAATTCTCTATAAGAGAATTGTTTCTTATGACCATGCATGTGTGACTATATGCATGTAGCCTTCTCATATTGTGTCCAAAATATTTCTATGTGTCTTCCCTCCAAAGGAAAAAAAAAAAAAGGCTCTGGATGCATCCAATATTATGAATCACAACCATCTGTGTTGTAGTGTAGTGTCGTAAGTCATTGTTCTTGTCCCCGCATATCCTTTCTCCCTCTTCACTGCTGAGCTAATTCTCCCAACAGCATCTACAATTCATATAGGCCTAATCCAAAATCCACACAAGTCAAAGTCACACCACTGACTTCAATGGAGTTTGTAAACTTGAGAAAAAAACGGACAGTGACTTTGTTGAGTTAAAGGGCGTGATTTGGCTTTTTTGATTCACACAAAACTTTCACTGTAATAAAGGGTGGGCAGGAAAAAAAGTAATAAAAACTCAAAAAAATGGAAATACTAAAGTTCTCAAAGAAATTAAAGAGGTAAGAAATATTACTGTAGAAGAACTTAAATCTAGGCATCTCTTGATGTCTGAATAATAGAAAGTTTGCACCCTCCCTGAAAGTGCCCGAACCATCAAGACCATACGAATGATAGACTGTGAGACATGCCAGGATGTTAATGAGGGTCAGGCTCTTCCCCTCCTCTGAAATCTATAGAGTGTGGTGAAGTTGTCACATATCCTGTGTCTGAATACTAGTAATATGGTAAACTTCATCTTGAGAAGCAAGATAGGACTATGCTTAACTGCTTGTTTATATACATACAGAAGACTAGAATCTTAACAGAAAATCCTCATTCCCTTAAAGTTAATTGGAGTCTTGCCACTGACTTCGGTGTGGCCAGAATTTCATCGACAGGCTTTAATAGGACTGACTATCCAAATAAATAAAGCAAGGGGGATTTGGCTGTCAGTGACCTATGCAAGATCTCACAGTCAGCAATAAAATCCAAAGCGACTAAGTCAGAACACTATTCTGAAACCACAAACTTCCTCCCCAAACCCAAAAATACAGGACGTTTTGATAACAGAAGAGCAGTAAGTACAGGAACAATTAAAGAAATTGAAAGAAACCCTATATATTTAGCCAGTTATTGTCAGAGCTGTAATATTTAGAATTTTGATATCTGTCATCTTTTTATTGCATTTAATTTTTTAGAAGGAAAGTTTCCATTTTTTTTTTGGTTCATTTTCTTTTAAGGAAAACAGATGGAGAAGGAAAATAAAGTTTTGAAGTTCAAATATAGTTTTAAAATGGCTGTTAACTGTTTAATATCAAAAGCAATTTTATCAACTAAAGGCATTTGATGCTTGCTGTTTCAGGTGTTAATTCCTTCTGATGAAACTAAGTTTTATGATTTTAATGAGAATGTTTTCTAGTTGAATTCTAGGACAGCTGAGTATTTGGTCAGAGTACCTGAAGGAAAGAAAAATCACTCCACCTCTACAACTTTTAGCTCGGGAAAAAATATTTTGGATAATCATGAGTGAAATAGAGGATAACAATGAACATGTTTTTACAAAATAAATTATAGAGAGTGCTACTAACTTCCTGTAATAAATGTAATATATGCACGACATGTGCGTACACATGCACACATATATGCATGTGAATATATGCGTGTAGATCTTCAAAAACAGAACGCGCTTTTTGGAGAAGGAAATCAAAGCACTCTTTTGTTTAAAGACTACATGATTTTCTAACCCTATCGGCTACAGTTACTATACTGAAATTTAGTTAGATGCCTAGTGCTCTTGCTTACGGATCTAATGCAGTATTTTTTGGATTCCTATTCAAACTGTCTGCTTTTTTTATTCTAATGTATCACGCCATAATTCCATGTAATTATGGGCACCCAGTCTTCCAAGACAAACAGCTGACACCTGGAGACATGTAAGGAATAACTCATAAGTTAAGGTTAGCTGCCCAACTCTCATTACAGTGACATTTAAAGTATATTCTGTGAAGTTCAAGTTAAACCAAAAACGTTATTCAGTGGTTCTTGGATTCAGAAATAAACATACAATAGGCTAGACAGAGATTGTCAGCCTGTCATTATAATACTGGCTGTTAACAACCACAATTAAGGAAGACTACATATCAATTATTATTTGTCTGGAACATGAACTTCCCTAAGCATGAAAGGAAGTGATGCAGCCTGTATTACTGTCTCCACTCTTCAGCTAATTAGTACTGTTTTTAATGGCTTCATCTGCCCAGGATCAATTGTCTAATGGGGAACAGTTCTCTGTCAGTTAATAAGGTGAGGAACTGTATAATATGATTATGTCTGGCTCCAAAATAGTGCTTCAAACAACACTAAAACAATCATGTGATGGAATAAATAGACTGAAGCAGGACTGCCAGATAATTCTGGAGCAAGCAGAGTGTTCCAGTAAGGGTACAAATATCTGATAAAAGAATGTGCAGCACACTGTAAGGAAAGTGTAGGACATTGTCTAGAAATGCTGGAAGTTTAATTAAGAGAAGGAGCCAGTGGCAGTATGTGTTTAAACTGGTGTTTAAAGAACATTAGCATAAGGAATGTGAAAGGGAAGGGCTCCATTTCCAAAAATACTTGCTGCAAAAATAAACTGCTTTGTGGTTGTCCTGCTTGGAAGAATGTGCATTTTAAACTTTCCATTCAGAAAATGCCAGCCAGTACTGAAAAGGGTAAAAAGCAACTTGATGATGTATACTCTGTGTGTCTCCAGGTTGCAAAATGCAGTTTATATATATGCACACATATATCATACCTCTGATGCTGCAGGATAATTGGATGTTCTCCTGATGGTCAGCTATAGACAGTTTGGTAGATTACTGCTCATCATGATGGAGGCATTGGACAACTCAGCACTGCTCTGCACAAGGCAAATCCAGGAGGTACACAAACAGCTGTATGACTTCAGATGACTTCTTTCTACTACAATTGATCACCATTACCCACAGGCTAATTGGCATTGTTCTTGGCATTTACAAAAAAAGATTATGCCAAGCCCTTATAAAAACAAAAAGCAGACTTTGTGGTATAGGAAATAATGAAGCTTTACAATTAAGCAAGCATAGATGTCATTGACTTTCCTGAATTCAGGCAGGAGGGGAGAGCAGTTTGGGAAAGCATTAGTGTAATATCCAAAACATGCATTTTTTTATTCCAGACCTAATTACGTCATCTGCTTTCTTCAGTAATGTCCAGTTTTTCCTTTGCTGTCCTTTGAATCACTGTTTCCACAAGAGATACAGGCTACACTCCCTGAGAAAGAAAAGAACATAGCCAAGTAACAAAGAGAAAAAAGAGGGGTATATTTAATAGAAGTTCTTTTGACGAAAGAGCTTCTCTCAAACTCTTGAGGTCTGCACCTCTGCACTCAAATCCACTAAAGGAAAATATCTGTTAAGATTTGCCCCTCCTTTTGCAGCTGACTTAAACTGTTTGAACGTAAATTGTGCACCTCAACACACAATTGCCTACCTAGTTTTTATGCCCACCATGGTGAGAAATCAGCACTTCAGATCTTTGGAGCTCAATAAACCCAGACTTCACTATGCAAACTGCATTGTAATCCTGCGTGAACCTATTGCCTCTAGAAAGATCATTGATAACAACATTAGGTGTCTAGCCCTTGCCTCTCCTCTGACTGAATGGAAGGCCTGTATCTCCCAGAAAACCATTTCAATAATTTGGACAGTAGAAATCCTACCAGTGGTTCAGGGCTCCACAGCTAAAAAGCCTGGATTCTCAGTGCACTGTATTTATACACACAGGGAGATGAAGAGTAGTCCATCATCACAACATGGAGACCACTTCTGTTAGACTACTGGAGAGAAAAAAAAAAAAAGGCTTATTTTTTTCAGAAGTGGTATGTGTATTGTAGTATTGTATATTTGTGCTGGGAAAAAGAAAGGTCACACGGCTTTTTGAAACGCTTAGCTATAATACATTGAAATGTTGCTCTTACACAGAGTACTGCAAAGATATAGCTTAAGCTTTAACCTGTACTGGTCAGAACACATCAAACATAAAAGCATTGCACAAAGACTGTAACAACTCAAAAAAGAAAAAAAAAAAAAAAAGTTGATAATCATTGCTGTGGGGCAGCCCTGTGAAGCCCATATTTCCAGAAAGAAGGCGGCATTTGCATTCCTTGAACAGAACAGAATGGAACCGAACAGAACAGAGGAGTTAAAGGTTAAATGTGTGAGAGAAAAAGAACAAATTTTTCTGTCTGAGTTACATCATTCAAGAATGGATATAATTTTCAGCAGATGGACTACCTCATTCTTATTTTTACTTTCTATTTCTGGTTCAACTCACTTTCAACCAGCACTTCAGATTATTGTGGACAAGTGGAATTTGCATCCAAGGAGAGATTTTAGCTATTGCACATGCGAGTGTCAGTGACCTGTCTACTTCTCTTTTGCTAACTGCCACAGCTTAGAAAAAAGAAAGATCTGGTTGGTACTATCTTAGGTTCTTTAAACTCACTACTGAAGACAATTTTTGTGTGTGTGTGTGTGTTTTTTTGTTTTGTTTTGTTTTGTTTTTCCTTAAAATGTGCATTACTGCAAATAGCTACAGCGTGGACTCAGTCAAGGCAGAACTGCAGTTACTCAGAGCTCTATGATGCTACAAAAACATCTCTGATTCTCAGAGATACACTCTGATATCCATTTCTAAGCATAAATATATGCTTAATTTTCAACAAACAGTAAGGAAGATTTGAAAAAGAGATGTCCTTTTGGAGTTGTAAACAAAGAAGCAGTTTTGAATAGGAAAGAAGATGGGGAGAAGTGCATTAAGGAGGGGGGAGAAGTTTTAATTGTCTCCATTTTCAAAATGTGCCTTTCCTTTGTCGCTGAATATATTTCCTTAAGTAACACATAAACTGGGAGGCATCAACATCAAACATGTTATTTAAAACTGCCTATTGGACTATTTATTACAAAAAGAAAATTTATTGTTAAAGTGTGCTTTCTGGGACAAATTACAGCTTAGGTATCTTGAGGTTCCAGGTACATTAACAAATATATGCAGAGGGATTAGGAAACCAGCTGCTCATTTTAACAGGAATTATTTTTTCTTATGGAAAGACTGTTGTTAACCTGGTATCTTCTTTCTCATACTCTCTCATATTGCCTTTCAACATTTTAAGGAGTTGGTTAAAAATAAAAAATAAAAAATATATAATAAAAATAAAAATAATAACAATGGAAGTTAAGATTGGCCAGCCATATGACAATATCAGTTAATGATTACATTTTCCTAATGAGATTTATGGATTTAGCTTAGGCAGTTTGCACTTTAAATAGGAAGTGAAAGTATTTTTTATAAGCCCAAAAGATTCATCAACAAAATGTGTGGCAGAAACATTTGTGCTTTTATTATAGAATATGGAAGAACATGCTAAATAAATGGATGCACTTTGTTGAAGGCATTTGAGGCCTAAACATCCATTCTTCAGAAACAGATTTTGTAATACTGAGTGATTGAACAGAAATTTTGTTTTTCAATACAACAGTGCTTTGCAAATACACAGAGGAAAGAGGTTGTTTCTGGGCCAGCAAATGTTACAATGAAAAAATGTACGAGATGTTCTTGCAGAAGAAATTATAAACCATGGACCAGCTTTAAGAAAGTTAAAGCTGCAGTCATGTAGGCTAATCTTTTCTGCTGCACTATTGTCCAGGATCTTAAGTGAAACAAGAAGTGTTGTGACAGAAATTCATACAAACTTTTTTTTTTTTTTCTAAGAACAAACACAAGAAGAACTTGATGAAAGTTCTTGCCATTTTAATTCAGAGCTGTAGCCTCCATTTTGGAGGAGAACCTAAGGATTCTCTCATCTGATGTGGATTCACACTCTTGAGATCTAAACTTCACTCCAGCCTATAACCTAATGGTATTTCTGTTGGTATCTTCATGAAAAATAAATAAACAAATAAATAATAAAAAAAAAAAAAAGAGAGAAAAAAAAAAAAAGGAAAGAAAAAATTAACATTGCCCTCTGCATAGCATGTGGCCATGAGGAATTCAGCGTGTGGCAAAGGCCCCATCTTCAAGAAGAGCAACACAAAACTCAACAGCAGTAAAGCAAGGCCCATGAGCAGGCTATTCCTCTGGCAGCACAACTGACAGTGACTTAAGCTAGCTCATCAATAATGTCTTCTTCAAATTATGTTATAGGTTAGAAACACATAATGGAAGCTCATGAGGCTTAGTTCCTTCACAGAGCTCCTTCACTGATTGCTGTCAGGAAGGAGTTAACAGGGAAATGAAAGGGCAACATATATGTTTAAAGGTAGTGCTCACTTAGAAATAGGAGACTGCAAACCTTGCTTCTGTTGGGTGCTTTTACTACCCTCAAAGATGAAAAAGAGAGCAGGTGCTTACACAGTCTGAGTGGAAATCACCAGTATGGAGCAACTATTCTCACATTGACAAGAGGAGAATTCTGTCCAGGTGGTACCTTCCAGTTGCTGTTATCAACACTTCCTTGTGTTCCAGTGCCTCAGAGTTTAATTCTCCGAGGGCAAAGCAGATGTTTTTGACAAGTAGCAGGGATTGCTCGGTCCCCCAGAAGAGTGGAAGACAGTACGACTTCCACCCTCCTAACTCTGTATTTGTATTTGTGATGGGTTGGCCCCAGTTTGCAGACCAATTCCCACCCAGCTGCTTGGTCATTCCTGCCACCAGGAAAACAGGGGGAGAAAATAGGAAGAATGAGAACAAGAAAGCTCATGGGTTGAGATAAAGGCAGAGTGATCACTTACCAATTACTGTCACAGGCAAAAGAGAGTCAACCTGGGGAACATTAACTTTTGACAAGTAATTTATATACATTTAATTTATAATTTGGTTATTGAGAAGTAAAAAGACAATGATTAAAACACACAGAGAAAACACCTTACCCCCTTCCTAGTCCCAGCTTGACCTTCACTGCTGACTCCTCTCCTGCCCTGCTATCACTGCAGGTTACAGCCAGGCCGTTCAGCAAGGCACCAGGCAGCACATGGGTGGGCTGCAGGGGTAGCTGTCAGTCTGTGGCAGTCTGTGCATACTGATCCTTCCTCCACACACTTTTTCCCTGCTCCAGGGTGGTGCTCCATGAGCTGCAGTGTGGACATCTGCTCCACCACGGAGCAGCTTCTCCTCATCCTCCTTGTTCTCTGACCTTGGTGTTCCTTCTGCTGCTTCTCACCCTTCTGTTCCCTCTTTCTCTCTACATCCTGCGCTTTTTGTGCTTTCTTAAATGTGTTTTCTTACAGGTGCCACTAGCAGCTGTGCCACAGAAGGGGTGGTTGGCAATGTCTGGAACTGGATGGAACCAGCAGTGTCTGGCATGGGGCCACCCTTCCTTACAGAGGCCTCCCCTCACAGGGACTTCTCTTCACAGGAGCCACCCTGCAGCTGCCAGTGCCAACGCTGGGACACCGACACCCAGTACATTGTCACATATTCTACCTGTAAAAGGGATATTGCAGCCCATCTGTACTGATATACATGACAAAATCCTCATGAAACTCCCCAAAAGCATGACTGGACACTACCTGAGCTCCCAATAAAATCCTGAGAAAGTAAACCCCAAAGTAAGGTGGGGAAGAAACTGTTATAGTAGCAAAATGACTGTGTGCAGTTTGATGTGATCAACAATTTCATTGGCTTGGAACTTGTTGTCTTCACTTTCTCTGTTTCATGAAATAGTAGGTGTGTGTTCCCATATTGTTGAGTGCTGTGTGACCCAGGGGATACTCAGGAGGGTGCTTTGCTTGACGTGTCCAGAGTCAATAGCTACTGTAGGACAGATCTTTCTCTGCTGTGCACAAAACAGCTGAGTTCTACCGTGGTCTGACTTACTATTCCTTTAATTCTCCCAAATTTCTGGGAGGAAATGATTATAATCCTCCATCTTTAGGCCAACCAGCAAATACGTTGTATGCCCAGCTTTTTGTTTAAGGATTTTCAATTAAAAATGAGGGATGAGCTGTGAAATCTCCTGACACTAGGCCAATATGCCTTAGCCTTGTCTCCCTCAAACAGTCAAAAAGTACGCATGAAAGCATATTGTGCTTCTTCATGATATTTGGGATTTTCTGTATTGTTTCCCACTCTTCACCCTCCACCTCTAAGGAGGTTTCCCTGTTGTGGGTGCTTTTGGCACCAGAATGGTCATTCTTCATTCCTTTCAGAATTCCCTCCAGGAAAAGAGGGCCTTTATGAAGAACAACAATATCCAGAACTTGACAGAATTAAGCAAAGGCCCCAAAGTTTTGTTTGCACTGATTCACTCCAATGGAAAAAAAAAAAAAAAAAGAAAAAAAAATATTTTGAATGATGTCACACTGACACCATTTCTCTTTCAGTGAAAAATCTATCTCAGTGAAAATCTTTCTGTCAAGGACATTTCCTAATTTAGGACAGGTTTCTACGTGTATTGTAGACTAGCTACTAAAAGCGATTTTAAAATCATGATTAGTGGTAATCAACTGAGTTTAATAATTATGGTCCAATTCAGGAAGGTATTTAGGAAATGAATCAGTTGAAGGCAGTGGTGTGTCAGTACCTACTTCCTAATCAGGTGATTAGATGCCTTTTGCTTTCCTTTGCTCACTTGATATAGTACCTGGCCAGAGCTCAGGCTTCTGTTGAAGGATGTTTCTATACTAGACAGCACTTAAACATAATAAATGACATAAGCAAAAAATAAATAGTAAGATATTAAATATTAAGACAAACTTTCTAAGGACTAGATAGTGAATGACTGAGAACAAATTACCTGGAGAAGCTGAAGAGACTCCAACATTGGAAAATTTATGAACAGATAGGCATCTCTCAAGACTGGTATTGCTGACGCTGTCCTGGATACAGAGGACAGACAAAATAACTTTTGCTCTCATGCCTACTAACATACTCCCCTACCATCCTGTTCCATAAGAATGACCCAGCTGGCAATTTTCTGTGGTCAGTGGTTTGCAGGTAACTAACAAAACAGAATTACACAAACCAGGGTGTTAACTGCATCTTATTTACTTTCTACTAATAGTCTCAGCTTATTCAATATCTTGATCAGTTAGAAAAAACAAGTTTCTCACATAAAAGCAAAAGTGCTAAACTGCCCGGGAAGGCAAGATAATCTGAATAATCCTCATTATTTTACTTCTATTAACCCTCTGGATATATACTGCTGTTTGATTTGTGTGACAGGATAGAAGAATTGTACTTGTCTAATAAATAAGTAAGAATATTAACTATTGTCAGGAGAGAAGGAAGGAGGGAAGGGGGGAAGGAGGGAAGGAGGAAAGGAAGGAAGGAAGGAAGGAAGGAAGGAAGGAAGGAAGGAAGGAAGGAAGGAAGGAAGGAAGGAAGGAAGGAAGGAAGGAAGGCTCTCAATGTCTCTCAACTGTCATGGTATGATTGTAGGTTAGCAGTACTTGAGCCCTGATCCTTTTAACAATGGTTGGCTGCTCCCCCTTTCTCATCTCAAATGGGTAAGTTGAAAGCCTGCCTCTCTCCCATCCCTCCCTCCTTTGTGTCTGAATGTGCATGGGAATAAAGCGGAGGTGGGGAAGGCTTGCAGCTGTAGCAGTGTGTGCAGGAGGAATGGAAGAGCCATTGTCAGCAGGAGGCCACAGTGTCTTCCCTGGTACCAAACACCTCTGAGAATGCTCACAGGATCCTCCTCGCTGCTGTCCCCTCCTGAAATCACACTCTCCTCTCCCTCAGGCCCCTTGCCCCACCGTGGGTCTATTTCCAAATGGGATGAACTGAAAACTTTTTAACGGTGCTAAAGAAAGTCAGTGATGAGGAGCAAACGAGGTTCACATTTGATTTAGGTCCTATTATTAGAGAACATTAGGTGGAACAACCAAACTCAGCAAGGACCAAGCTGTGAGTGATCTACACATAGGAAAAGCTTCAGAAATCTCTCTATAGGTCACTAGCAGTTTAACAACTGCATGCAATTATTTAGATGTATAGTTTATTCCTGCATAATTTATGCAGATCCATTTTCAGCTATTTTGCCCAAATACAAAATAATAGTTTCATGATTACAGCATCATCAGGGGACATCAAAGCACTCCACCAGTATGATTCACATCCCCATTAACGATAATGCACAAGACAAATGTGATTCTTTATTAGGTTAATTCTATTTTGCCCATTTTGCAGATGAGTAAGTGGGAGCACAGAGAGGTTAAGTGATTTGCCCCAGGTCAGAGTGAAATCTGGAAGTAAAAACAATGTGTGAGTATGGCCTAAAAGCCATATAGATTACAATTAAATAATGAGGTATTTAATAGTGAAGAAATTCTAAAAACTAGGGCTTCATACCCCACCTAAGTATGGATTTAACAGGTAATTTCAAATTCCTCATAAATTTTAAACTTCCTGTGATCACTAAATAAATCTGGCGAATGGAAAGAAAAACAAGAAAAAAACTTTTCTTTCCCTCTCTAAAAAGCAGGTAAGAGAGGAAAAAGCACTGCTAAAGCTGCAGCAAAGAGAAATGATCTGTCCTAAAATGACACTGCTTTTTTCACAATGCCCTATCTCAAATGTCCTTAAAAAACAAAAGCGACGCAAAGCAAAGCTCTGTAGTCTGAAGGGAAGTAAAACTAAAGGAAAGATTTGTTCTATAAATAACAAGGTTTAACTGAGCTCCATTTATTTGACCCATTAATAAGGTGGATTCAATTAACTCAGTTTTAACTTAAGGGTCAGTAACAAATAAATTGTTAATTGCTGCTTCACCAAATAAGAAAGTTTTTAATAAATGCCTGCATAACTAGAAATATTGCAAAAAAGCACTATTTTTCTGGTGTAAAAGTACTTTCAAAGCAAGACTTAAAACACACTGAAAAAAAAATATATAGTAAACTAACACCAATATGCAAAAATGCAGATAGCTCACAGTTCTGAAACAACCAATGTTTTCCATATTTGTATTTGGTTTTCCTTTGAGAATGAAAAGCTAAGCCAAGTTTCTATCTTCAGCCATTTAAACGAGCAGAAAGTTTAAATGAGCCCACATGCTTCATATAACTGTGAAATAGTTAACTGGGCTCAGTTGTTTAGTTTGAAACTGAATTTTAAAAGTTTCAGTCACAAGAGACTGAGCAGTACAGAAACTTCCACTGCTGAATAAAAGTTAGTATTTATAATGCAATAGAAACTGAAAAAAATATAGGGGAAGCAGGCACTAACTCCTCCTATTTTTAAACTATCTAAACCGTCCCATTAGACCCATAAGAATTTGTCATTCCTTGAAGCAAACCTTTTATCATGTGGTAGGAAAAAAGTCCTCTGATCAGAAAAAGTCCCTTATTTTGTCCCGTGTTTTAGTGCTGAGAAATGACATGTCCTTTTGCTGATTACGCAGGTGACAGGAAACATAGCACCATATGAGAAAGGTCAAATATACCCCTTGACTTGGGAGTGAGGGAACCTCATTCCCAGCACACAACCTTTTTTAATGCCATCTTTACTTCCTCTGTTGCTGTTTACAAGGAATCAAATTCTGGAATTTCCTGACAGTGTTTTCACGTTATTTCTATGTGCATTTTAGTTGTTATCTGTTCAACTGTATTGAGAACTTCTGGCCCTGTATGGTTGCAAAATTAACCACTCTGACACATCATTGATGCATTGCTATGGTCACTAATGCTAGGCAGTTCAGAGCTGCAGACTGAGGGGGTAGAGAGCAGGATTCCTTGCAGTGACATGTTTAAAAGGCTTTGTCTAAATGATTCTTCCAGAAAGCTCAGTCTTCTGTTTGAATAAACATATTCTTTCCCAGAGGGACTGGGTGTCAGCCAGATCTTATCCACACCATGATCAAAAGTTATTCTCTACTGACAAGCCAAGAATCGTCTAGCCAACATTATATATATATATATATATATATGTATGTATATATATATTAGAATATGAATTTTCAACGAAAAGTCCCCTTGTCAACAAAGGAAGGGCATTTTGTCATGAACTCCCAGAATAATAGTCTCATTCATCAGGAAGTATTGAACAGTTCAGCAATATACTCAGTACAGCCATGTTGTTTTTCTTGTATCTCATTTTCATATCTCAGATGAGCTCAGCTTCCTCTGATTCACAAAGTAGGGAGATCTACAAGGAGGCAATGGCTTTTTATATTCCCTTTCTCCCTTAGCTAATCCACTTATTTCAAGGGGGTGCTTATAAAACTGCTCATACAATCTATCCAATATTTTTGTTAGCTTTAGTTTCACAGCTGAAACAGTAGAGGCTAATAATGTTTTCTGGGTATTCTTGATGTCCATTCAAACAATGTATGAAAGACTGTGAACCTTCCCATCCAAACATATGTTTATGAATCTGCTGTAAAATTAGTGATATTATTAAGTTACCTGGCTCAAATTTAAAAGTAAATAATCAAGCTCATTACCTTTGAAACTAATGATAGCCCATTTTACCTCCATTTTCATTCACTAATAATTTCATTGGAATAAAAGTTAGTTGTTAAGTGTAATGCCAACATCAGATCTAGAAACATTGCTGTTTGAATTATAAGAGTGTTCAATTAAGTTAAAAGAAGGGAACTGATCAAAACTGAAATATGAAGCAATTAGATTACTTTAACATGATATATCTAATAAAATAATTTTATTTAAAGTTCAAAGATAATTTTTAAAAGCAGAAAGCAATTATTCATTACACACGGAAAGATAAATGCTTACAGACTAATGTGTATTCCTAGCTTTTGCAAGATATATTCTCACTTCTTGCTACTTGATGAATGGGAAAAAGGAATGTATCAGTTATTTGCATTGTTGAAACTATTGAACTATGTTTTCTGATTGAAAATTTTTTACAAGAAGTATACAATTCTAGAGGAATACCGATTGAGAGGCCCAAAATTTTTTGCATAGTATTTAGTTGAAAGCAATAATGCATATTAATTTTTATAATAAGTCAATTGTTGCTTTATGCATTTCAGTACAGAGCTGCAGCTGAGATAAACTATTTAGTCCACTATGCAAAGGTACAAATAAATACAAGCAGTAAATAAAACAAAATGCTTGCTGGGGTCAATGCAATCTCATAGTTTGCAGTTAATAAGTTCACTCATTTTATGCTATAGCTGAAAGCGAACAGAATAAGGCAGCTGATATACCTTACTTGCATTAATATGCTTGTTGTTTTTTCAACTTAACATTCAAAATATCTGGAGCTATTTCTCTTTGCAGAAAGAACTGTAGGATTTTTAATAATTATTAACCATAAATTATGGTGGTTTATATTCTTTTTAAAAGAATAAATCAGAAATGTTATTTTTTCCAAAAACAGTAACATTAGCTTTTGCAAAATGTTATTCACTCAATTTTGGATTTTCAGTAGTATATGACAACTCAAGACACTTTGTATCAGACGTTCAGATGAGAATACATATCTATAAATGACATGAGAGTTGTTCAAAATTGTCCCTCCTACTGCAAATAGGATTTGCAAATACTGCAAATTTCCACACATTTCTCTCAACCTAAGCTGGGTTTATACTAGTATAACAGACCCTACGGATTTTGCCATTTAAATTACTATATATATTTTTATATGTATGTATATAAATTAGACATTTCACAAACATTTTGCAAAATTTCTATTTCCCACTGAAAGCCATTCAAGAACTTGTCACTGTCACAATTGGAACCTGGAAATATCCTGTTGTCTTCTCTTTTATCTTCTCTTTTCTTTATTGATTGATTGGACAAGGAATTTGGACAGGTTCTTACACTCTTTTCATAATCAGTTCTTTTTTACTTTAATGCACATTATGCTATTATTATTAGCTATTATTAGCTTTAATGTGAATGCTAATGCTATATGCTATTATTAGTTTTAATGCTAATACACAACCAGAAGAACCAAATATTCACTTTCATTAAGCCTTTTAGGTCAGATTTTATGGCAAATGCGAAACAGCTTTCTGAAGTTGTTTTTGTGTACACCAACTGAGACTTTGGTCTCAAATGTTTAGTGAAAACACCATTTACAGCTTGGTTCAGAATCTTATGCATTCTTGGCAGCTCTCCATTTAAAAAAAAAAAAAAAAAAAAAAACAACTTTTGCTAGTGTAAAAAAAAAACAAACTTTTACTGAGATGTAGAAAACTGAGATGAGTGAGATGAGGTAAATGGGGAAAATGGGTTATGAATACAAACAAGAAAGGCCAAGACATGCTCATTTTTCTCCAACAGCATAAACCAGTTAACAGGAGTTGATAACAAATAATAGGCACTTTGGTAGATCTTTGCAAGATCTCTAAATCTGGGATTACATATGCATACATAAGAAAACAAGATGCAGGGTATGATATTCAGGGTCAAACAGTTGCATTTGCTTTCTCTGTTATACCTAAATATAATTATCAACATTATCATTATTTTGGCTTACTTTGGAAACATTATCGTATTTTGGCTTATTAAAAAATATTTAGAAGCCCCCCATTTAAAAAAAAAGTACACAGATATTCAACTCACTTATATAGGTATCACTGAATCTGAATTTGTTATACTAATGTCAACATATATTTCATACAAGTCATTTTGAATTAAAGTTTAAATGTTTATGTACCCCTATTACACTGAAAAAAAAAATATATTAAAACAATATTCTACTTTACATGACAGCACTATATATAACAATAATACATGTAGCATGCAAGTGTCAAAGAACCTTTTTGTAAGGTTTTCCTCACCACAGTTATTTATGCTTGCAACAAGTTATGAGACCACATTGTTATATGCTTGGTAAAAGTATCGTATGGTCCCTGTTTAATTCCTAGAGAAACCTGTCAGAGGTAAAAGACGTGCTACAAAAGGGATAAAAAGTAAAGAACATGTCTATTATCAATTTAATGATAGGACAGACGTTCTCTTCAAAGTTTTTCCTGTTACGAAGCCTCACCGGTGAATAAAAGTATCTAATGTATTATTCAGATAAAGGCCTCTGAACCTTAGACAGAAGGAAATCCATACTGCCTTACATTGCTTTATTAAGTCTATATTAAGGGCTCCATTACTTTAAAGAAACTGTTTAAGTAACATTAAGGCTATGACCCAAACTGACAAAAGTAAGGAAATACAGATAACTGAATTTCCATCTTTAAAATATGCTGCTGTGGGGAAGAAAAAGGAACAATGGAGTATGAGACTTAGCTTCTCATCTTGGGCTGAGAGAAATATTTGGGGAAAGAAAAAAAAAAAAAAGTAGAAAAAAAAAAAAGAGAGAAGAAGAAAAAAAAAAACCTGCCTGACTCTTTGCTTGGCACTCAACTGAATACAAATAAAAACTGCTTAAAATCTGGATATCTTCCCATCGCCTCACACCATAGGGTCACTTGTAGATCTAGGAGCAAGTTTTCAAGTTGTTATAGGAATGCTAGGCAATTCCTTACTGCTCTGCTACAGCAACAGTTAGAATAAAGGACCCAATTACTGCTGTCAGGGCCATATGTAAAACAGTGCTCAAGGGTTTTCACATGTTCCCTGCCCAAGTATGAACTGTGAAATCTCCAGAGAGTAAAAGATCTCTCTCTACCTTCTTTTTCCTTTAACACTGGGGGAATGTGGGAAGGAGGATATAAAGGGAGAATCAGATCACTGACAACAAGATCAATAGTTTGCAAAGTGACCATCACTATACAGGAATAGAGAACACTATCAGCCAGATATTTCTCACCTGTAGCTCTTAGCCCAGAGTTAAAATTAATTTGTCTTTTTAACAGGTCACTATTATATTGTATGAATTCAACTGAAATTCTGACAAGTAATAAGTAAACTAGAAATATCTGCCTAAATCTTGCTTTTCAAGGGTGGTATTAAACTTAACTGAAATTCTATAACCCAATCATACAATTATACAATTGTATAACTTTGCATTGTATATATTTGTATAATATGTATAATAATTGTATAATATGTGTAATTATATAAAATAATTTAAAATAAAAATAAAATATAATTGTATAATACAAAATGAATATTGTGTAATATAATGTGTTTAATAATTGTATAATGTATTGTATAATTGTTTCACCTTACTTGAATGCCTGAAACAATCTCTGTCCCTGCCCATGGCAGGAGGTGATGGAATTAGTTGATCTTTCAGGTCTCTTCCAACCCAAATCATTCTTCTCTCTCTTGGCTGTTGAAGGCACTGATATACACCTAAATCAGTATTTTAGTATGTATTTAAAAACTTTGATTACAGACAAAGTATTTAAATGCTTGTGGCTAGGAATGTCTTTAAATCTGTCAGTAGTAAAACATGGTTTAGCCATGAACTTCAGCTTTATTCTTGTGGTCTCATTTTTGCATTGGCATAGCATTCTGCCTTCAATTTGTTTACCTCTTATACCAAGATTCCCCATCATGTGGACAAGAAAAGCAGAAAAGCTAAATAGTATTATCATAGCAAATAAATCTGCATCACACTATAGGATCATACACACAAAACTGCTGCCCTTTCAATAACCAAAGTACTTGTGTTGCAACATTTTCTGTTTCCAAATTTACAAGAGACATTCTTCTATTTTCTTGTTTTACATTCTGTAACCTCAGCATTCATATTATTATTCAACATTATTGATAATAAATCTGGGGAACAATATCACAAATTCCAAACAGAGAAGCTCTTGTTCAAATTCCTAGCCCTGCCAGTGGGTCTCAGCAAAGCTGAATCAAAAAACAAGTATCGTTATACACCTGTTTAGCAGTGGGAGTAATTAATAGATGAACCAAATCTAGAAATACACTGATAACTTCTCCATCTCCTCAGATCAAGACAGAATGACTTTTTGAAAATAGTTTGGCCATCTAAGTTTAAACTGCAGACAGGGCCAAATGGGTGAAAGTGAGAAAAGTGCAGTATTTACATATGATCAGACTCAGTTATCTATGTTTTTTTGGCCTTACAGACAATGTAATTATGATAAAAGTGTATGATCTTCAAACTAGAGAAGCATGGATTTGTGTAATTCCCACAAAAAAAAAAAAAAATCATGAAAATAGAATGCCTTTTTTTGACAAGACATTCATTTAAAAGGACAAATGGCTAAGTGGATAATAGGATATATTTAAAAGGTTGAAAATGAGCAAACAAGCTCAAACAAATTAAAAATTAACTTCCTACAATGAGGCATGCATCTGTCTTTCAGTTCTCATCATTTCCATTCTGACGGAGATAACACACAGGACATTGTGTGTCCAGACTGTAGTGTTCATATATACAACCCAAGCCTTAAACAAGAAAAAAAAAAATCCCAGAGAGCTTTCTTGTACAGACCGGACCGTCTCCATAGATCCATTACAATGAGTGGAAATAGTCTTTCTTACCTCACCCTTGGCCAATATCCTTTGAGTCCCACATCTGCAAATCCTTTGGCAGCAAGATTCTGTTGAGCTTCCTGCACACTTCATCACTCACCAGCATTGTGGCTCCTGGTCCTGTCCCTTTCTGGGCTCAAAGATAACAGTTTTCTGAGGAGTATCTGCATTCATTACTGTCTTTCACAAAGACTATGCTCTTAACAAGCTAGTGAAACACATTCTGCATCATGGTACATACCTCTTAACCACCCAAGAAAGTACAATTCTGAAAACAGAACACTCTGCAATATTTCACCAATCTTTATCATTGCCACTGTAGTTTAACCTTTGAAAGAGGGGAAGAAATCACCTAGAAGTTAATAAGTTTATAGTTCTTTGTTTGATACATCATGTTGTGTACCCTGTCACAATAATTTCTTTTGTAAAATGGAAATAATAGCTCTTTATATATCTAAGTGTTTTGTTAGTAAATGAGTGATTAGTAAATGATTTTTTTTTTCTGAAATTATGTAGAACTACAGCAATTGTAAGTATTCTGCCTGTTCATTGTCTGCACCTGAAAACATAGGGATGGATCTACTTTTTTCCTTCTTTTTGAAGGACTCTTGCCCCTTTATTATATCAATGAATTTTTAAAGGAAAATGTTCTTGCTTATTCTATCTGCAGAGCACATTTTATACCACAGAAGAAAAAAAGATGTAATCTTAAAGCAGAGACTTCTGTGCAAAACATGGGCTGCTTGCTCAACCTGGCAATAGAACTGCTCGTCCTAGGCCTGTTGATTGAACACTGGGAGAGACTTTATCCTGCAAGGTGCTGATAACCTGTGGCAAAATCAGGCCTATGTTAACATTTAAGCATAAGGGCAGTCCTCATGTGGGTTGTACAACAATATATGCTCACATATATACATACAAACATACTCTCATAGATCTCTACATATGAATACACACAGATAAATGGCTGACAGCTGGATACAAATGCAAAAATATGTCTCAGACTGGGACACTTTGAATTATTTCTATCATGAACAATGTAAACCATCTATTTGAAATGTCACAAAGAGAATTTTCTCACCAGATGAATTATTGTATGCTAAAAATCAACTAACACTGGTCTTCTTTTTGGAAAAATAAATGTTAAAAAGACCGCATTTCAAATGGAAGTGCTGACAGTCCTTTAACTATCGCAGCTTGAATAGTATCACCACTGTATATTAACAACTGTAGTCATAAGATCTCAACATTTTTCCCCTCCCTGTCTTTCCCTGGAGCTGCTCAAAAAGCTAAGCCCCTTTTCACATTCTTAATGACCAAAAGTTAAAAAAAAAGGAAAAAAAAAAAAAAGAAAAAAAAAAAGACTTAAAAGTTCAGCTGGATTTTCTTCTGGTTTCCTAATGAGCTTAACATCTCATAAGACGCCTTTGGTAAAGGAGAAAATCTTTTCAAAAAGACCCATTTTCCTGCTGACAGTACAATCTTTCTGAAGTAACATCAGAAGACCATAAGGGTGACATCCAAGACACCTGAGCTGGTGATACAAGTTCTGTAACCAATAGATTTCTATCCCCTCTTTACTCCACATTTTCTTGTAACATAGTTCTTTAGAATAGGGTCAAAAGAAAAATTTCTGTTTAGTTGTTTAATAGAAATAAATAACTTTTTCATCAGATCTCTGCTAGAGTTTGCCCAAAGTCAAAGTAGGCTGTAATTTAATTTGTCATAAAAGACACGAAGTAGCTAGCTCTTAATAAAACAGGAGATCACAAAGTTATGTAGTTTCATGTCACCTTGAGTATTCATGAACAATGGTACCTGACCTATTTAATGATTTTTTGTGCTGTTGGATAACAGAGAATAGTCTCACAATAAATCTGAATCTGCACAGCTGCAGAAAGTAAGAAGCAGCAACTGCTGTAACACCAGTGAGAAGAAATGCTGTCTTCAGTGCGACGACTGCCTATTACAAATGTGCATAGGCGTTTATTATGCAAAACAGTTACTTACATAACTGTCATTACTCATGTCAGGTGTCTGATGGAAAACAGCAAGGCTATCTCTGTGTTTGGATTATTTATATGTCAGAGAAGTCACAAAGCTGGGCCTTACTATGTACTATGTATATGTGTACAGAAAAATATATGGGGAAAAAAGCCACTTGTGTTATGATTTGGTGGCAATACAATACAGGAAGAAGTGGTGTTTTCCGGTGACTTAAGTGTAACACCATGCTGTTACAGGGAGAGGTTGAGTTACTGGATCAGAATCATCAAATTCTGCAATATATTTTTGTGACAGAAATTTGTAATTTGTGTAATAAGACTTTAAGCAAGTTAATCACGGGTTAAAACAGAAAAAATAAGACAAGAAATTCAGAGATTCTTAGTTTTGAATGTTGGTGAAAGAACACATTTCATTTTCTATCTTTTTAAAACTTCTACCATTTTTGCAATGGTTGGTGTAATTCCATAAATTCTGTAGCCATGGAGCATCTATTGTGAAATAAGCCACTAATAATCATTTCAGTGTACCTGAGGGCCTATTTAAGACCAATGCTTTTCAGAAACAGAGCAGAACACCAGACCAAGCTGCATGAAAAAGGCAGTTTTCCTAACACTCACATTACTCACATGTACAAATCTGTCTTCCTGGCACAATCCCACACCTAGTGAAGTCGGGATACCACTTCACTAGAATAGGGGCAAGTCTGCCAGGTTGGTGTTCCAGAATAAGGACTTTCCAAAGGCCTTAAACTTGATCTGGCAGCTGATTGTCTCCAGAGGTGTGAATTAAATCTTCCCCCAGGTCAGTTTAATCCCTTGTGAGAAGAAACCTTCAATTATGATAAACTCTGCTAAATTATTTATGATATCTCTTTGATATAATGAAGCTTTATTCAACAGCAAGACCTTTGTCTCAGGCTCACCCATGGAAGGGAATGGGGCAGCTGATCGTGAAACTACAGTAAGCGTAGGCTTCTGGAGCAGAAGCGTTAAACAGGCTGGTTCAATTTTTCTCTTAGAACTCTGTTGATTTCAGAGGAGTTAACATGAGAAAGAATCTAGCTCATAAAACTTAATTCTGCCCTGTTTTACACTGAGTATGGTGGTGTCAGAGAGGCAACCATGTTTATGTATGTATGAGTATGCCAGGGCAGCATTTCAGTTCCTGAGGTAGATTGCAGAGTCCTATAGTTCTGCTATTCTCACGCCACCTTTTACTGTCTTGTTTTCAACTGGTTCCTGAAAGCTGTAGAAATGAATTTGTCAAAAAGAAAAAAAATAAAAAATAAAAACAAAATAGCACAAGACTGGTGCTTTGGGATATCCAGTCTTAGAACCTGACCCAATAAAAAATATATATGTACATTCAACTTCCACACCATTAAAGCCAGACATTTTCTTTATAACAAAAGTTGGCCCTCAGTTGTAGTCAATACCATACAGAGGCATTTAGAGAGTAACAAAATCTCACAGGAAATTCTTTATATAAAGAGATTCAGAAATGAAAATACCATGCAGGTCACAGTCATTGGCACATAATGGTACAGTTAAGCCATTCATTTCTAATTAGGCCTGTGATCAGAAAATAGGCAATTTTGCTTTCTGCTTCTTGGTGTGTTCAACAATTTTGTCAGCCAAAAACTGTTAGCTGCTGAATTTTTAATGATTCTTTATTGGATAATAAGGTTTTGTTTTCATTTCTCTCAAACTTCTGGAGCCTCCGTTAGCAATTATATTGGGGAAAAGGTTTCCGCAGTAGGTGGGCCTCACAGTCTGTCTAAACCATGGATTAACATTATGGAAAAAAAAAAAAAAAACGGGGGAAAAAAACAAAGAACACTTAAGAAAGGCAAGTTTGGGGTTTGGGTGTGTGCAGAATTAAGTTACTTCATTACATAAATTAAGCAAACCAAATGAATACATTCAGTATGGTTAAACTTATATGAATCTGCTACTCTTTGGGTCTGCAAGACCCAGCCACCTAGTTGAAGTGGTCTTTAATTAATGGTAATATAAAGCCATGCTTATTACTTTAGGAATAATATGAGGTTTTGATAGTAGACCTGGTCAAATCCCTGGCAGGTGCATGCCTGGCTTAAAAGCTCCCTCTGTCCTACAGTGGTGTTTTACTGACCTGTTCCAAGAACGCAGTCCTTTGTAATTCCTTTTACAGCAGGAATTTACATGTCCACATTTAATTCAAGTCTGCTTCTCTCATCACCTCAGGACTATCTTCGCTTCAAATCAAACCATTCTTTTCCTGTTCCTTTTCATTTCTGAGGCAAAGAGTTTCTTATCTGCTCAACAAGCTACATTTCTTCATTTCTTACGTTCTTCGTTTTAGGGGATAGCTTTGGGGCTTGTGGATAACCACTGCTTTGCTTTCTGGTGTCACATACCAGCCAGCATCTCTGGGATTTTTGAGATGGCAGATCAAGAAACAGTGTCTGTTTTGGGCATCTGCCTGAGTGCTGAAAGTTGAATATAAATGAGTGCCTGAATGGTTCTCAGGTTGGAGAGACAAAATGAGTTACTGCAGAAGGAATGAGGACAAAAAAAAGAGAATGTGAAGAAAAAAAAAAATAAAGTTTGAATGCACTGAAAAGAGGGAGACAGTGCAAGCCATAGAATAAAGGAGATTTTAAAAAGCAAAAAGAGCAGGGTTTGAATTGGAATTGTATTGCAAAGCTTCCAAATCTGTGCACATGTAGGAATGCAGACATAATATATGTTGGGCTCATAGAACCACCTATTTCCTGAGAAGCTCCCTGGCACTTTGTATTAAACACTAAGCCTCAAATTGCTTTTAACTTTGTCAAACTTTAATGATTTCCTATATGGGTATAAAAAGGAATGATATATTGAAAAAAAAAAATCCAGCCACACCAGACGAGCTATTTGCATGCATAAGGTAAAAGAGCAATTTGTTTCACCACTATAAAAATAATTTCGCAACCTTTCCTTTCTTGCAAAGACTCTGAAGTGGAGATTTAAAATTCAGCATTATTGTTGACCATTTTGACAAGGATATGATTGCTGTTGCAACACCTGGGCAAACATAGCCAAGTCTCTGAAAAGTCTTTTTTTTTTTTTTTTTTACCTACATTAATTTCTCCATTTCATCAGCCAAAATGTCTATAGATTTCAATCCCACAAAGCATCCTCAAACACTGATACTTCCTAAAGATAAACTGTCTGCATATCCAGTAACCCCACAGAGCTCTAACTTGATACTGGACTGCATTTTGCAAAGATAAATTAATTTTTATGCATCTCGCTAGTATTATCACAGTCACAAAAATATGAAGAGAAAAAAAAAAAAAAAGAAAAAAAAAAAAGCATATGAGGAAAACTTCTGCCAATGGGGTGAGGTGTGAATAAAGTATATTGAGTAAAGTATTGGATCACTGTCTGAATAAGTAGAAGGAAAACCAACATCAAAAATTTCAAGAAAGAAGAATGGAATTATAGGCAGTTTTAAATCATCATTTCATAAGTTAGATTTTTTGTTTTGTTTTGTTTTGTTTTGTTTTTTACCTTACTAATCAGCTGTAAAATATTGCTTGGTACATCTAATACATTTATACAAGAAAGTAAATGTAAATGTATACATAGAGTCAATGCACATACAGGCATACATGAGGGCACACACAGACATAGCAATTAAAACAATGAGTGAGAGTGATGCAATATAAGGGTGCAGGATAAATTGTGCCTTCCTCATTTGTAATTGCGGTACATCCTAACCATATGTTGAAGAACTATATAAGCCATTCAATTCAGTATATGCTGAATAGGTCACATTCAGTTTGCAACATACTCTGTGTTTATGTGTTAACTTCAGTCTGTCCAAAAGCACTTCCTTGGTTAGTGGAGCCCACCAAACTGACTCCAAAGTGGTAGATGAAAGGAAGTTGTCCTGTCACAACACAGCCAATATAGCATATGCACTCAGCTGCAGAATATGGTTAGAGGAATGCTCAAAAGCTCTAAGCTACAAGAAGTGATGGTAAGTGTCCGTGGCTTGCTACAGAATACACATGTTGTGGGTATTGGTACTCATATTTAAATAATCTATTTGATATTATAGCCAACAGAAGGTCTTCCTAAGGAATCAAGTAACATAAGGCTTGGCTGCTGTAGAGCTGTATTTAACCTTCTATGCAGTCAGGAAATTGAGATTGCCCTGAATCTCCTGCCCAGTGGCCTAAGGTTTTTTCACTTTTTGATTGTACTGGTCCACATTCTTTCAAGTCTCAGGCTTCTTCAGTTTCTGCTTCACCTGCTTTACCAGGGTAAACTTTTCTATCTGTGCTTTGCACTCCACATGCGACTTTAATAGGCTGCTAAGCTTGAAGCTCCAGATGGAAAGAGCTCGGTGAAATCAATGGGAAATATCTGTGTGCACCAAAGGCCAGATTTTGATCCATTGTGTTCGAGCAGAATGATCCTCATTAACCTAACAGATAAAGGCAGCAATGAACGGCGCTTCTGTAATATCCTTGAAATCACTATTTCATGATACCAGTGAAAGCCCAGGGAGGAGGTTTCTTGGTTGCAATAATTAATAATTTACAAAAAGCTTTAACTAAGCAAGACATTGCCCACCTGGAAATTGGAATGAAAGGATATTAATGAAGCTGCAATGCAGATGGTCATGTTGAAGGTGATGAAGAATTTATTAGGGAGACAGCCATCAGAGGCTGTGTAGTATATGAAGCATAAAACTGCTATAACTAATGACAGCAAGTAGTTTAGGCAAGTAATGGACAGCATAGCTACAAAAGGGAACATGGAGATATATTATTTAGTAATAAAGTTCTCATAAAAATGTGAAATATGAAGTAGAAAGATTAATATGATTGCACAAGCCATCTTAAATATCCATATCCAACTTCTCCCTTTTAAAAGAAGTAGAGTGAATTTATGCCCACACAGCAACACGTAAGTCACAGCACTTATTTACATAGTTTATGCAAACTACTACAGATCTATGGGCTTAATTTATTGAAATAATGTTTGAAAGTGGTTTAATTTATTGCATTAACAATAGAGCAGATGCTATATTTCTACCTGCCAAGTGATCCAAGAAGTGTAGGTCAGGTTATCAATCATCATATCATACTCCAGAAGATCCAGGGACCTGCAGGTTAGCGGCTGCTCTGCTTTAATAATTTCAGTCTTCCCTGAGATTGAGTAATAATCTTTTCTTTACTTCTCCACTGTCGGAATTAATCTTTGAACAAAACCTCAGTGAAAGAGCTGGCTGCAGAAGACAACACAAATAATAAACATTGCTTGAGACACTGTCTCTGGCATTTTGTATGCAACTGGAGCCAGAAAATATTTTTTATTAAACCATCTCTTATACAGCTTTCTTTTAGTAGAACTGAAGAAGTATTTTAGATTTTGCTAACATTCGCATGCGGAGGAGGTGAGTAGGGGGAAATTGCTGAGGATTCTGGGCTATTTTTAAAAGCTGTTTAAGCCTGATTTTCTCTCACCCATCTGAATTCATAATACATTAGGAAATGTGTCTTTAATGCATACATTGATCAAGCCACATAATTAGAGGAAGCCATTCTTTTTTTTTTCCAGTTCTCTTTAAAATGTATGAATGCTTATCCCAGACTAAAACCACTATACTTGAATGTGATTTTTTTGTCCAAACAAAGTAGTGTTCTAGTGCAGATACTCTGTAATATAAGAAGGATTCCAAATTGCTGCACTTCAGTCCAAGGTACGAGTTTATCCTTCTCCCTGGATTAAAAGGAATAAATGATTCCAAAATATTCTTCACGTTATCAAAAGGGGGCATTTTTGTGCATTTGCCCAAATTTATGCATGATACTTGTCTTAAGTGAAATTACACTAATGTGAGATTGGTACTGAATAAAACTTGAAAGTATTTTCTTAAGAACTTTGACCTGATCATTCATCTAGAAGGCCAGTTATTCATCTAGAAAGCCACTCCTTTACTTGATAAGGTTTTAATTATGTTATTTTCATGTCATAGAATTTTCCTGTAAAGGGCTACTTTTGGAAATGGCATCAAGCACTGTGAAACACTGTTTGCATCTCTGGTTTTCTGAGACCCTTTTGGGAAAAAGCAGATATTGAATTGACATATTTTTGCTAGAGAATGGTAAAAATATGGGATGTGATAAGATACTCTGTCAGAGTTTTCTCAGTCCTCCATTTCAATGTGGAGAGTTAAAAATGGAGCTGTCTGCCAAGATTGAAGGTAAACCTTGTCTTCAGAGCACTCAATCACTGATACTAAACCAGCAAATAAGCAGTGAATACAGCATCTATATATGCATATAGATATCTAGATAAATAAATTTAGCTTCTCTGAGAATGTTGTTTGCAGGGTACAGGTAGAAAGCTAATAATTGTAGCTTGCATTCAGAATCTTAAGCTTTGCCTAAAAATACAGATGATAGACTTTTGTAATGGTGGTTATAGAATGCATATATCTTAGTCTAAAGACTACCCCATGTGTGTTTGTTTTATAAAGAAAGGGAAAAACTACATTGAAAGTCATTTGCATAACTCAGAGACATATTGAATGAAATGTAAAGGGCTATTTTGAAATGTCAGCAGTAGTATTACACCCACCAATTCTGGGTCACTTACTATTGAGAGACTTACAAAATCTTCCAATGGCTATTAGTATGAATAAATCTATAGCTTTTGTTGCTTTGGGGCACTTGTTTGCAAGTCATAAAGCCTGCCATGAGGAATATTCCATTTTCTTTTTAAACTATTTATTTTCTTTCCTTCTTCCTCACTCTCTCACTCTCTTTCTTTTGGAGGGGTAAAAAGCTTAAAAAAATTAACCAACAGGGTGTATAATTTTCTTTTTCCATAGCACAATGAATTATTCTGCTACCTGGATGTAGTTTGTCATATTTAGTGAAGGGTTTTTTTCAATCATAAATGAATAAAATAGTTCATTTAACCGTTACTGGAATTTTGCTCTTTCCCCTTGTGAGTGGTTTTGCTGGCCTTGTAATACTGTTTTGGCCAGTTGAAATCTCATGAGTTATGAGTGTTATTTCCTTACAATTGCACATATTTTCCATATTTCACACAAACCAATTATTTATCACACACATATACATGTGTTTCAAATTATTTTTAAATTAGTTCCTTCCTATTTTATACAGTTTTTAAATTACTCTCAATGTTTTGAATCTTAAAATAAATGATCTATTCAGCACTTACTAATGTGTTTCAAGATTTCATGGAATAGCTGCTGGTTTGTTTACAATGAACACACTTCCTCACCCATGCATCTTATCTTCATGCACCAAGGGATACTTGGGACTGGCTTCTCCTTTTCGCTCCTATGAATCATGCAAAGTCTGACCAGTATGGTATAAACTGGGAATGCTTGAGGTTCAAGATATTCCTGTCTTCATCATCCATTTCTGTTCTGCCAGATGGCAAAGGCTGAACAGTTCCAAATGCCAGTACTGCAAACAGTGGGCATAAAAGAAAAATAATATATGGTTGACAAACTAAAGGGATTTTTGTATATATTTTTTCTATATTTAATATATTTTATGTGATGTTTTAAACTACATTAATATCATAGATATCTAAATGTTATATATTATTTCAATATATATCTGTAACTATCTTTTTTGTTTTGTGATGTGCCACCTCCGCAGATTCTGACTAGTATTGCATTGAACCTTAGTGCTGTCACTCTGCATTGCAAATTTGTGCCTATTTTTTCCATAATCATTCATGAGCCCTTCTGCAGTGTTATTTCTTTCCAGGTTTCACTGTCTCTGTGAATATTTGACTTTTGAATTATATTTCCTGTAGACAGATAAATGTTTTTTTATTCCACATTGAATTTCATTTACCTGTTGTCTGTCCATATTTTAACCCTTCTAGCTCCATTTACAGTTTCTTTTATTTTTTTCTCAGCAACACTTTCCAGTTTAGTACCATTGATGAATTGCATGAATAGACCTATTACCCCACTTCAAAATCAATATGAAGGATGTTAAATGAAGTAGAACTTAAAACTAATTCCTGTCTTCCTTCACTAAGCTCCTCCCTTTTCAGTCTACAGCAATCTATGTTTTTTCTTGCTTTATAGTTCTGCAGTCACATTTCAAGCTGTGAACTAATTTGGAGAATAACATTTCATGAGACATTATGCCAAAGGTTTAACTAGAATTCAAGTTCCCACTGATTTTCTTTCAGTCATATTTTTTCTTTCAGCCATCATTTTACATGTGCTCACAGCTAAATATTATCATCGTTCTCTCTCAACGTGTCATCGTCAAACCTCATTGCTGCTCTAGATCTTCAGGTTCCTGAACATCAGGTTACACCTTTATGCTCTTGTTTCCCATAAGGAAAGTACTGCTTCAGTTGCAGACCACTTTCCTTGTGAGTGAAGGCAGTTACTCTGTCCTTCTCCATGAGGCAGTTCTTCTAAGACACAGGTAATGCAGAAAATTATTTCTCCTTTTTTCAGTTTGTTTCTCTGCCACTCTCTCCTCTGCCTGCTCATATAACTTGAATGAAGTTGGCTTGAGGATTAAGAAGGGACCTGTTCTCTGGACAGCTGAGTAACCAAACTCCCAGTGCGGTTTGTTTTTCTCAACATTTTTCCACTACGTTTCTGCAATACAGAGAGAATCTTCAGAAAATAATTGCCAAAATCACTGCTCTTTTTCCCTTTTGAACTTTGTTTTCTTTATGGTGTTTTGGTAGTTACCCAGATTTTCATGCCACATCATCGATAATTGCCTGTGGCAGAGTAAATGAATCTCCTAATTACTTTACTACCTGTTGGCTTGAACAATTTGTAAGTGTTCCACTCTTTCAAGTACTCTTTTGTCTGTTCTTTATCAATTTATGTTTGAAAATGTCATCGTTTGCTTGCTATATGAGCTTTTGTTTATGCTTCTTGCTTAACAAAGATCTTTCAAAGGACAAGTAAATTTCAATAATTTTTAACCATTACTAATGTTACCTTCTCTCCCTTTTTCTGAATGATATGTTTTCTTTCAAGGATTATTTCTGTCAAGGATTTTTTCTTTCTCAGAATAATTTTAACACCCTTTTCATTTCCTTAACAACTTTGGCATACAAGAAATGACACAGCTTAATTTTTATTGCCCAAATTTTCCTTCTACAAACTCTACTTTTACGATGCAATCTTCATAAATTTGGGTTTATTCATCTTTTTCCATTTTTGCATTCTGAAAAAAAAAATGTTTCAGAACATTTGACAGATCTTCTGAAAACAAACAAACAAACAAACAAAACAACAACAAAAAAAAACCAACAGTATATCTATTTCTTCTTCTTTGCAATCATCTTTCATAAATATAAATTATGTTGGTCCTTAATTAAAGTATGCTTAAAATAGGCTGCTCTTAAGGATGGCATGGTATCCTAATGGACATCATATCTCAGCCTATAGTGCTGCAGGTTGTGGTTGAACAATTCTTCCTTTTTACTTCATTAGGTGGAAAACCACTACAGACAGGCCTGTTTATGTTTTAGTCATAAAAAATTCTTACTGAGAAAGAGAGAATTAGAAGGATGTAAAATGTAGATTAAAGAATATGCAATTGTAATTCACTAATATTGCATCTATGCTGACTTTACATTTTTGCTGTCCTTCTTGACTTTTAGTTATAAATTTAAAGGTATGCTATAATATTCCCTTTAAAAGAACCACTCTTCTAGATACCACTTAGTCCTATTAGTACTATAGATATATTCCATCACTTTTGTATTTCCTTTTTGTGTTCCTTTTGATATTTTTTATATCCTCAGTGATATTTAAATATAATAATTCTCCTCTTAGTCAGTGTTTTCTATTTCCTAAATACTTCATCCTCTCTTTTATGCCAGTTACATGCTAGGCCATACATGAGGTTGTAGGGTTGAAAGCAGTGGATGAATTATAGAAACTTAAGAATAGAGCAATTTCATGAAGAAGATTCATCTCAGAATGGCTGGAGATAAGAAACAAGATAAAGCCTGTCTATACTGCTTGTTATGTCTGAAAGGGACCCAAGACCAAGAAGGTGAATCACATGTTAACAATAGGGAACTTACCTAGTCTTGCCCTTAAGGTGGAAAACCACCTTAGCACTTAAGAGAAGGAAACAATATTTAAAAAAAAAAAAAAAAAAAAAAAAGAGGGAGAGAGAGAGGAAGAAGGATAAAATACGAGTAGAATAGTGGAAGTGTAATTTTGCTTTCCTTTTGGTATCAGATGTGGAGTCTATGTGAGTTTCTAAGATGCTGAATTATCTTTAATTATCACTGAAAGGTAGGCTAACATTGAGAAGGTGGTGAAGGTTATCAGAGAGATACTGACAGTGCTTGGAGCAAAGGACCTCAAAAAACTCCAAAGTGACCATGAAATTCCAAGACCATTTTAGCTGAAATATCATCTAACAGCAAAACAAATAAACATAAAAACAAACAAAAATCTGACCTCTTTGGAAATACTCAGCACATAATTACAGCCATAATTACTGCCAAAACTTCAGAAGTGAGAGATAAGACAAATGTTTAACATAAAGCCAACTTAAGAGTTGGAGCTGTTTTTAGAAACTGTATTGTAAAATGGTCAGAAAATTTTAAGGAAAAAAAAAAAAAAAAAAAAGGAAGTTACATATCAGCCTTGAAAAAATAAAACTCAAGGTAAATGGCATAAGCCTTTACTTTGAATAGACAGTAGAGGTATTATTCACAGAATTGGTTCTTTTAAGGTCAATCAATATTGAAATATTGCACTTTCAGAAAATATGGGCAATCAATGTAAGGACATGGAATTTTCTTTTAAAACATGAGATATATATAGTTGAAAAATCTAAATATTAAAAAATCCAGACATAATTTAAATAATTAAAAAGCAGTCTATCATAAGACATGCCATATTGGAAGGAAGGTGGCTGTCCATCAGAAGTGTATATAGATATAAAATATTTCAGGATGCATGCCATATATATGACTATGATGTGTCCATCATAATGCTCGCATGTTCTTAGCCAGCTTTGCAAGGGATTTTAAAATGAGAAAGGATCATCAGTCATCTATTCTGATTTCCTGCATGATAAAGGAGTAGCATTTTCAAAGCGCATACATAATTTAGAAACATATAGACTGTGGGGTTCTCGTTAGATGCCCGACTCCTACTGATTCCACATTTGATAAATGACATTGAGTATCTTAAATCTGTAAGGTCCAGATCCTCAAAGGCACTTTGGAAGCTAATTCCCCCTACAATCAAAGAAAATCAAACGCCTAAATGTCTTTGAGGACCTGGGCCTAACCCATTTTTGAAAAATTTGCCCTTTATGTCTCTCTTGATAAAGATAGGTGCTGTTAGATGAGGGGCCATTTTCATTTTCCTTCATAAGGAGGTGATAATGCAGGCACTTGTCTTTAAGCATTCATCCAGGAAGTGGATGACTTGGAATCAGCCCTCTTCTCTGTCTGAAGATATTCTAATTACATCTTCTGCCTCCCAAGAGGATGCCCTATGCAGTACTCTCTGCTAAGACATATTCTACACTATTCAAGAGAGGGTGCATTATCCACTGTCTTTTGCACAGCTAACATGCAAAAAGCAAATTCAAGATTCAGTGGGTCAGAGAGAGAAAGCAGAAATATGACACACATTTGGAGAACCCTGGTCCCTACCTGAGTTAATTCCTCATCTATATTATTGATATATTATGGAAAATACAGCTGTGGATATGGGAATAAGAGTTCTACCTGCTCCCACTTTCCAGGGAAGTGCCTTAGCAACTTGGCTGCTCTATGAAAGAGAACTGGTGCCAACACTAGCACCAGCACAGTCACAAGGACCTTCTCCTCCCTCTTTTTCAGCTGTGCAAATCCTGCTCCTTTTCTGAAAGAGAGTTTGAATATACCTTCAGGAGAGGATGTCCATGAATTTCCAGTAGGAGACCTGAGCAAGGCTGCTAAACCTTGAGGACAACTAAAAATGTACTCTTTCTTAGAGCGTTTCTCACTGTCTGCTGTCAGTTGTGCTAACTTCAGGTGTGTCCTTCCTTAACTAGTTGACTTTTTGATTTTCATTCTCAGTAACATTACCAACAGCCTCCACAGGGTGCCTAAGGACCAAGCTCCATTGTACAAGGAGGTAGTGGGCATTGCTGGCATTGCATCTAGCTTTTAAGATACCAAAATCCATTGTCAGATCCAGTTGTAAGGCACTAAGTAAGAGCTGCCCTTTCCAAAAGTGACCAGAAATGTGGGGTTAAGGATTCTCAGGAACATCCTGACATGAAGTTAAGCTAAATGACTGTCATCGTTGGAGTGCAGGCAACAACTTTTCAAAGGCACAGGAGCATCGACACAGTTTAAAAATCTCTTGCTACGACTGTCCCAAAATCTAAATACACCTTGTCTAGCAGGCAAAGCATTCCTCTCTGTGATCAAGAGAAATGAGAAAAAAACAAACAGGCTGCAAAATGTTCTGATTACTAAAGCCCTAGACGGGAAGCTCCTTTGCCATTTTCCTTCTGCCAGAAGTGCACTAACATAGTCTGTTTAGAAAGATCAACAGTAGGCTTTAGGCAAGACATGTAAGGGGGCCACAGTAGGCCTGACCCTACAGTTATCCTATGATTTATAGTCTTCTTACAGCAATGTACTGTATTTGACACTGGCTAAGGGGTTAATCAGTTCTGAGCACTGGCTTGGTAATAGGGTCCTGCCCTCAGGGTCTATTCAATCAATCAGAGTTGTCCAGTGCTGTAATGCCTCAGTTCTGTGTGTAGGCAGATGAGTGTGTTGTCTTTCAGCATCCTGGAGGTATACAGGCTTTGAGAAGCTTAGTCGAAATTCCACCTAGATCAGGGCTGTCAAGCTCATTCCACGGAGAGCACTGAGAATAAGAAGTGAGGTGACCATGTTGAAACAGGGGTCACCATCTTCTCTGAGGGCTGCCTGAAGCCTTGGACCTGCTGAGAATAGGAAGCTACAGCCATTTTGAAGGAGGAAAATGCTTGGCCACATCCCCTCTGGAAGGAGTTATTCTTCAGGCCTTGTTGGATAAGAAGTTTCTCATTTTGAAGAATACAAAGGAAAATGACTATTAAGTTGAATACATTTCTTTTCAAAAATAGTCAAAAATCCAGAAGGCATAAACTCAGGGGTCATGCAAATCTGGGTTATTTCAGTAGGGGGACTTGAGACGGTATTCACATGCATAAAGAGAGATTAGGTCAGAAGCTGGAAGAAACTAGCTTGGGTGTTTCTGTTGTTCTGTTGTACGATACGGCAGCCAGCTTGAAACAAAATCATTCACAAATTATTGATGCAGTTCTTCTGTACAACTTTTTTAACAGTTTCTAAAACTGATAAGTTCCCTTTAAAATAGGTGGAATTACCCCAGAAATTTGGGTTAAGATACATTCCAGAGAAGTAAACTCCCTCTTTACCTGCAAAAATTAAAAACCTAGCAAATCTAGATTTATCTTCAAGAAAACTTTCATTTACCTTCCAGTGATAGAAAAAAGGAACTCAAGCAATAAAACTAATGAAGCCTGGTTTCCCCCCCAATAGTGTGGTTTCTTTCTTAACCCCTTCCTCTGTTACATGCTGATAATCATGCCTGCATCCCTCTGATATATCCATTGGACAAGACAGCAATGCATCTTCATCTGCAGGCTCACCCATCTGCTTGTATGTCAAGCAGAACATGTAAGAGCTCAGTTCTGTCTGCCTTACCTCTCTAAGGAATCATGGATTTTCACAGAACTTGTGGGGAACTTCAACTGCATGAAGTTCAACAAGGCCAAGTGCCGGGTCCTGCACCTGGGGCGCAATAACCCCAAGCAGAGCTACAGACTGGGAGAGGAATGGTTGGAGAGCTGCCAGGCAGAGAAGGACCTGGGAGTGATGGTGGATAGTCAGCTGAATATGAGCCAGCAGTGTGCTCAGGTGGCCAAGAAGGCCAACGGCATCCTGGCTTGTATCAGGAACAGCGTGACCAGCAGGGCGAGGGAGGTGATCGTCCCCCTGTACTCAGCTCTGGTGAGGCCGCACCTCGAGTACTGTGTTCAGTTTTGGGCCCCTCGCTACAAGAAGGACATCGAGGTGCTTGAGCGGGTGCAGAGAAGGGCGACGAAGCTGGTGAGGGGCCTGGAGAACAAGTCCTACGAGGAGCGGCTGAGGGAGCTGGGCTTGTTCAGCCTGGAGAAGAGGAGGCTCAGGGGTGACCTTATCGCTCTCTATAGGTACCTCAAGGGAGGCTGTAGCGAGGTGGGGGTTGGCCTGTTCTCCCACGTGCCTGGTGACAGGACGAGGGGGAATGGGCTTAAGTTGAGCCAGGGGAGTTTTAGGTTAGATGTTAGGAAGAATTTCTTCACTGAAAGGGTTGTTAGACATTGGAACAGGCTGCCCAGGGAAGTGGTGGAGTCACCATCCCTGGAAGTCTTCAAAAGACGTTTAGACGTAGAGCTTAGGGATATGGTTTAGTGGAGGGCTGTTAGCGTTAGGTTGGAGGTTGGACTCGATGACCTTGAGGTCTCTTCCAACCTAGAAATTCTGTGATTCTGTGATTCCGTGAATCTTTAATATAAGGGGAATTTCCAGCAATATCGGGTACTTGCAGTGCTGGAGGTTCTTCCATCAACTACCTCCTCCAGATGACCTCCCAGAATAGCTGGTACTCATAAACCAAGTGCCCCGAAAACACACACATGCTTATAAAACTGACTACATACAAAAACAATGCATTCCAACAATGCATATTCCTTGTCCAGAACAGCCTGGCTACTGTGGAGAAGTAAGATGTTTCAGATGAAGTGGTGAAGGTAAGAGCTGCTATAAAGCATGGAGGGAGGGCACTTTACTAAAACCTTTTGTTAATAATCATTCCCAAAAATATCTGAAGAAAAATAATAGCTCTCTACAGACAGCATTCTTTATTTACCCTAATTATAGTTCCGTATGAGATTACCCAGAAGCAGGTATCAGAGGAAAACTAAAGGAGCTTTCTGTGGTAATGGTACATATGTGTGAGGTCAAGAGTTTTTCAAAAAGCTTCTGAAATACTCTCTGAGCAGGGGAGGAGTGGAAATGTGATCCTTCTCTCTGGGTGGTAAATAGGAGGTGTAGGAAATTGTGTGTGTGCATATGGGGGAAGAGGAGGGGGGATAAATGTTTCTGTTTAGACCTCAGCACAGCTTTCAGCCAGTATTTCAAAACATAAATGGGAACACATTTGACACAACTGAATATGCTCTAAAATAGTACTGATGATAGAAAAGCTAGCATCTTTAGATTGAGTGTGGTATTTACCATTGGTTTCAATGGAGCCAGGTAGAAAATCCATTCTTACTAAAATTTTAAGTTAACAAAATATACATGTGAGAATCATGCATGTTTCAGAGATGGATCTATGTCACTTTAAAAATTTAGACTCACACAAGTTGCATTTGCTTTTTTCCTGAATAAACTCAGAACAATGCAATTATTATCTAGAAAGCTTCTGCATACGAATGACTGGACTGGATGCATTGCTGATCTCATGGTTTTTTGTTTGCATGGGTATGTCTTTCCTGGTGTTTTTTTGTTTGTTTGGTTTGGTTTGGTTTTTGTCCTACTCAAGTTGTTCTTTCTACAGCAAGTTGCTTGTGTTAATAACATTCATTGACATTTACAAGACACTTAGAGTTGTGGGTGTCCATGGATGGAGAAGTGATTGTTTTGCATGTGTGGCCTTGCAACTTTGCTTTACTTACAAATAAGAAAAATAACTTGTGATGTGACGAGGGTAAAAAAAAAATAAAAAAATAAAATTATTTTTGTCCACTATTGGTCATTTTTGGTGAAACTGCCAAATAAAATTTTAAATAGTATTAGATATGTTGGTAGGACTGTTTTTTTTGTTTGTTTGTTTGTTGCTTTTTTTGGGGGGAGGGCAAGAGGGAGAAGGGAATTTCTTCCTATACGTATGTATATTATTTTTGGTGAATGTTTTAACAATTATAATTATTTTCTTCAGTTGCTGTTCACACTATTCACCACTGAAGGACAGGGGAGCTTAGTTAAATTTCCATAACCAGCACAAAATTACTGGACACAACAGAGATACGTTAGATAATTAAGCAATATTTCGCAACATTTCTATTTTTTTAATATCTTTAAGGCGGATAATGTGTTAAATGCAATATGTGACCCTTGAAATTCTGAGGTCACTTCAATGGTTGCTTTCTATGAAGAGAGGTAAGAGAATAATAGCAATATACCAATGTGGTTGCTTCCAGTTTAAGCTCAAGATAACTCACTCACTGCTGAGGGACTGCAATTGCAATGCTTTTTGTGAATAAAATGGTCAAGGCATTATTAGCATCAAAATATTTCGGTCATTCTGTATGAGAAGAAATGACTGGGGAAAAAAAAAAACAACAAACAGTAAATGGAAAAAAAAAAAAAAACATGCTTTCTGGACAATGCCAGTTTTATTTAATGCTAAAAAAAAATTTGCAATATACATGACCAAATAGATATGTAATGGAGGTAGCATTTTTAACTTAGGATGCAGCATCTCTTTGATATATCTTTCTTTGACATTGGCATTGTAATCAGCCACCAATGCTGCCATTTCAGCAGACAGTACAAAATTACCAGTCAAGAGAGAACAAAAGGAGGCAGTTGATCTTTTTATAATGCTTTTAAATAATGTTACAATTCACAAAATGAATGCTCATGTGGTGCATCATGTAGTACAGCACAGTACTGTGAAGCTTCCTTAACAAATAAAATATTTTTAAGCTAACTGCTCTTGTTAGTGGTGTGATGGATAAACTGGCCATGGTCTGACTGCAATGACAAGTCCTGGAGAAAAACAAAGCTTTCTTCTTTATGTAGATCAGCTTGTGTTTGTTTTGGTTTTCATACCTATCTTTTCTGTGTAAATACTTGAAATCTAAAGCTGCAATAACCCTTCACGTGTTTTTTTTTTCTGTCACAAAACCTCCATTAAAAAAAAATAAAAATCTTTAACAGCTTCTTTTTCAACACACATCTGGGTATGAGAATATTGTGCATATGAGTCTATGGTTTAATGAAAAATATTTATTACCAAAAGAAACATGATTCTGTAATGAAAAAGGTATTCCAGTAGATTTTTTTTTATTTTTTTTTTGGGGGGGGGAGGGTTTGGAGCATTATAAATAGAAACTAATAATGACCTAAGATCTTCAAAAGCAACCAATAATTTGGAAGACTTAATATTTTGTTGATTCAAATTACAATAATATAGAGGGAACTGGATTTTAGAAAGTACCGAGAGCTCTCCCTGCTGTACACAGTGTATTTTAATTGCAGCATGATAAGGTAACAGACGCTATGATCCATGCAGAAACCATTCCAACAATTAAGACAATGTAAATATGCTGCTGTTTTAGCTTTATGGTTACAGTCATCACGGATGTCCTGAGTCATTGCAATAGTAGAAAATCTGTTAAGTGAAACTGGCCAAGAAAGCACTGTCAAGTGCATTCTGGCCCACAGTTAAAGTGAGAAGCAAAATTCAATAGGTCTGTGTGAGCTTGACCTTGCAAACACTCTTAAATCAAAATCGAGAGATCAGTTTAACCCTAAATGACACATATCAGTCAGACCTCTGAGCGCTTCTCAGATACCTATAAGAACTTAAGCACTTTTTGCCCACACTGCAACACTTTGTTCTCCAGAAAAGGCAGCAAACATAAAACCCAGACACCATTCTGAACATCAAAAGGAGGGGAAAATCCTTCCTGGCCACAGCTAGTAGCCCTGAAACATATGTTACAAAAACTGTATGAAATCCTCCTTCCTCTTGAAATAAAAACTAATTTAACACCCAAAGATTCCTGTAAGAGAAGGTGATGGTAGAGCAGTGGTTTGGGAGCAAGCCAGACTGTTCAATCCTTGTAGGCTGAAGTCCAGATCCCTGAGCTGGGAGCATGCTGGGTCTCTCCTGAGGCTGAGGGCTGCTGAATCAAGCTCCTCGCCAATGAAGTGTAGAGCACCATTCACCTAACAGGATGCTAATATCCGAATGAATGGCAGCTGAAAGATCCTTCAGGCTCTGCTGGGGATGTTTTGGCAATCACAACTGATTACAATAGCAGCCTGGATACCCAGTGCACAAACACTTATATGAACATACTTAAATGTAAGGGTTAATTATGCTATTGCTTCCATCTCTAAATGAAAAGTTAGAAAGTAGTGTTTGTTTGTTTGTTTGTTTTTCAAAGAAAATACACTCCTGACCCTAGACATACACTTTCAGAAGTACAAACAGAACTTGAAGTCACTGAGCTTGCAGTGTGTCAATTAAGATACTACAAAAAATGAAGGACCAAGTGAAGATCCACACTGTATATGTGGCACCCACATGGACAACTACTCCCAAAAGCACAGTACAGGAACTCCTCTCTTTATTTACCAAAAGCTTATGCCAGTCTCTAGCTATGATGCAGATAAACCCAATCTCTTGTACCTCTTTTAACATTTGGTAGACTTGTCAGTGCTAAGGTCGTGGTTGGACTTGATGATCTTAGAGGTGTTTTCCAACCTAAATGATTCTATGATTTGTCTCTCAGATATGCCATACATTAAACTCAAATGTTGTATAAAGCCCTATGTTATAAGTTAGGCCTTTTAAATATCTTTCCCACAGGCTGGGAAATGGTGACGATGTTATAGTCTGATATGGAGCATAAGCCAGTGGTTGTAATGGCTTGCACAATCCTGCATCCTGATATAGACTACCATAGTATGTCTCTGTGTCTAGATTTTTGCCAGACATACTTAAGAACACCCTAAGTATTTGTCTTTTTTCTTGAATATACATTTCTCACAGGCTGGGACCCACCAATGAAGCTGAGGAACAAAGCATCCAACTAGGACACAGGCTGTCAGCCAAAAAAAGGGCAAAGCATATGTATAAATTCAAGTAAATGTTTCACTGGATCTTTTTACTGCTTTAAGTTTTACTTAAGAGCTTTGTTGGACTGAGTCCTCACTAAACTTACAATATCTAGTAGAAAAACAAAGCTACTCACAGCTACTCGAGAAGCTGAACAACCACAAGTGGGAAAGGCCAAAAACTAAGCATCAGCAGTTAGGAAGCTATTATTACCTTTAACACTGCTGGAAAAATTCATTCCAGACTGGTATCTGGATTCTTACTCACACAGGAATAATGATTACATTAAGTTTTCTTAATATTGTAGTCTTTGCATAAATGAAATGTAATGTTAAAATGTCACCTATTGGAAAAAAAAAATGACTTAGTGTATGTTAGACAAGCATATTGACAGAATGATATTTCCTGCCTGAAATCAAAAAGAGATCTATGTTCCCATGGGAATTTATAATATAACCAAAAGAAAATAAATAGGCAATTGTAAGTTGGGGTGTGTGCAGGGGGGAATTTTACAATAAGGTTGTTACTATTTTATTATTTTTAGGTGAACTATTTTTAATGATAAAATCTTATTAAAAGAGCATGGAAAAGTGAGTCCTTAGTTTGTATACAATGTTATTTCTAGCTTTTTGAAATTTTTTTCCTTTTTTTCACTTTCCAGAATTTCCAACACAATTGCATTTTTATTTGTTTAAGAGGTGGAATAGCTTTAAGAAGGCTAAAAATTGGGGCTGCTTACCATGAAGTAATCCCCATTTTCCTGCAGGGATTGGATGGTTTCCTCTGAAGTCCAGAGAAAATTTCCTAATATTGCCTACTACCTAAGCTAGTTGTGTTTCAATTCTGAAGGTAATTAAATTTTCTACTAAATGTTCATATAAAATATGTCATGTCCACACAGCTCCAGAGTCCTCTAGTGCTTGTAATTCTGCTTCCTGTGTACCTTCTCAGGAATAATTCCATCTATTTTAGTGGCGTGAATCACCAGAGATTAATTCAGCTTGCGGTGCAAATTCTTCATGCTGCTGCCTTCACATAAGTTGGTACCACAGTAAGAAAAGCCAATACGAATCTGACAGGGAGGTGGTAAGGCTGGAACTGCTGGAGCTTTAGGGAGCTGTGTTGTCCACTCATTAGTTCTCTTCTGGGTATAAACCGTGCTAGCTGCCTTCTGCAGCTACACTGTCAGAGGAAGCAGCTTCCATACATATGTAGTGATTATTTACAGAAGGCTTTTCGAGAGCACACTGCTCTCGAAAGAGCAAACAATCTTCTTGGTCAAAAGCTCCTCTGTGGCACACAGCCCATGCTTATGGAAACAAGATGGAAAGAGCCTTCATGGGAAGTATAGATCTTGCACCGTTCAGAGACACCTTCTCAAGTATTCAAACACATACACACATACTCCAACACAATTTTTCAATAAGCAGTTAAACAAGAGCATGCATTATGCTTTGGCAATAGAAAAACACAAATTTGAGATGCATATTTATAGTATTCACATCCTTAACAGAAAAATAATGTTTGGTTTTTAAGTTGGTTTTGGAGGAATTCACTTATAAGGAAGGACCAGTAAACAAAGTTGTAGTTAGCATCTAGGCACTACTAAAGCTACCTTCTTGGTGTAAGTCTCTGGATGCAGACATATATAACTTGGAGAAGTTCCAGTCATTTGGACTTAATTTCACAGCTCATATTCAAGCTAGTATTTCTTAGAGAAGTAGGAACAAAACATATCTACCATTTCTGATTACAAGGTGGGGGGAATTACACTATCAGCTATGCCAAGCCTTTTGGAATTGGGGCTAGGCACATGGACTCTTATGGAGAATCTCAAGATGCTTCATGTGCCACATCCCTTTTCTCCCACATTATATCACTCAAACAAAATGAAAGTTGTTGTTTTAATTTATTTATTGTTGTTGTGTGACCACAGCACATTTTGTAGCATCAGAGAGATAGAAGAGAGGAGGGTCACACTTATGACCAGATGTTGTTCGTGTATTTCATACAATATAGATAGTCTCAAGACGTAAGAGGGAATACTTGCATTTTGGTTATGTGTAAATGTACATCAGGAAGAGTGGAAGAGCTTTGGAATGCTTGAATAAAAGGAGATGGATTGTTCTCATGAATTATAGTTAACCACCAGAAGTCAAGTCTCCAAAACACCATTCAATGACCTTCCTTTGTTTCTTCTTAGTTTACTCTTCTTCCAGCTTTTGCAATAGTTAAATTATGAATGTCCTATCCCAAGAATGCCCTGCGTTCTGGTGGTTAACTATAATGAACTAGAATTGATTTATCATGGAGACTGGGAAAAAATAGACAAGAAGACAGAGATGGATATGAAAACCTGGGTAGCAGAGACTACAGCCTAAGAAAACTGTCTGCTATCTCTGCCTGTACAGAGTCCCTACACGTACAAGGTACAAATAATGAACAAATTTAGAGACTTTGAACCATACATTAAGCCAAACAATGAAAATACTTTTCCATTATTCTAGAAGCATGATTTAGAGTGTTGTTCACTACAGTACTCAAAAAACTATAAAAAGCTTTTGACATCATAATGCTCAGTGCTACAATACTTAAAAGTTATATACTTGGCATATTCAAACAAGGAATTCACAAAGCTGAGTCAAACATCCAACTGTGTCTTACATTGCCTAGAAGAAAAATTGCATCTCTGGACTGGGATTCAAAGCAAGCAATATGTGGAACATGAAGATGCATGATCCCTCTCTGTCAGGCAGGTTCAGTGTGCCTAAATTGTCTTGCTTGGATTTAAACACCTGTTTCATGGCCACAGCTCAGTGTTCCACATGCCAAGTGCCTGAAATCACTTCCTGCACTTAGATACCAGTTTGCTCCCAGGGTAGTTTAAGTATTTGGCCTTAGGAAAACATGAGAAATAAAAGAAACTGCAGGACTAGAACCCATATGACACTTGTTGGCCAAATGCCCAAAAAACTATTTACAGGACCAGGGTCCTTACTATCTGGTCTGATGAGATTTTTTTTTTTTTTTTTTTTCTGGCTGTAATACATCTCAGTGTTAATAGAAGGAGAAGCTCAGTCTTGGTCAGATCACTCCAGGGAGTGTTGGTACAGATGCCCTCCTATAATACAAAAGCTGGAAGTGAAAATCTTCTTACGGTGAGGAGCTAGATCAAAGAGGTCCTTTGGCAAACAACTGAGTTACTAGGCCATCAGGCAAATGTGGTCAGCAGGATCTTCTTCCCCTTACACCCATGCAGTAAGAAGATATAATCTCAGTGAGTCTAACTAGCTGCTCATCTCCAGGGTCTGACATATGTTTCTGCCTCAGAATACATATATTTAAGTATCTCATACACCCCAGAACACTGAATAAGGTTTTCCTGAACTTAAACTATCAATTTCAGCTGCAAAGTTACCTGTTTAAATGGATTCTGTTGATCTGACTCAACCTCTGGAAAAAAAAAATAAAATGTGACCATGTCATTAAGTGCATTGTCCTACCTACATTTTGCATGACAAAAAGTTGCATATGCAGCCTGAACTGCATTTTTGACTTTTGAATACTTGTGTCTTCTATTGCAAAAGAGAAATATAATGTAATGCAGTAGGATAGATAGCTGAAAACATAGCAGCAGTCTATTTAAATGGCATTAATATCAAAGAGATAAAGGAATAACTTTTATACAGTACCTGTGCAATGAGGACTAATAGAATGAAATAAAGAAAAGAGAAAATTTGGAGAAAAAGCACCCTGAGCATTAAAACTATTAAATTGCTGAATAATTTCCCAATTTCCTATAGGTGTTTCATTGCATTTTTATAAAAATTCCAGTCAAATGCAAATGATCTAGAATCACAGAATATCCTGAGTTGGAAGGGACCCATAAGGATCATTGAGTCCAATTCCTGGACTCAATCTGTACCAAATGCTCCTCAATTAAAGAGAAAATACTATTTCTTTCCCACTTAGGCATCTACTTTCTGTTCTGGTGGTTTAAATAATAATGAGGGCTAATAATTTATTTACAGTGACACAAAGCTGTAGGACTTTAGAAGAGGCAAAATCCAATTTTGCAAAGTGCTGAGATCCTTCTCTCCAGCTCTAAGTACGCAGAGATTAAAAAACAGATTCTCTTTTTGTTACTGTTCTTCACCATATTTATGATTACAGTTCAAAGTTAGTCCAGTGCACAACTGTGTAATAGTAATACTAATTTCTTGGCTTAGTAATAGCAAAAATCACATGGAAATGTAACAAATGAAGATCAAACCAAGACCAATCTCTCTGCTGGAGATACTATTTAACTAGAAGATACTGTGATTCATACAGTTTTCTACAAATAAGAAAGAAGTTGCTAGATAAATAAATGCAAAAATAGAACCAGTGACATTCAGGGCTATACATAGTTTCAGAAAGTTCAGCTGGATCTAGATAACTACTGAAAATTGTGGTGAACAAGTTTCCACTGAAGATCAACTTCCTTCAGATCTTTTTTTCCAATAAAAATATTAATCAACAACCACTCCCATTGTGGCTAAATATTTGTCAAAATTTGGGGGATTGTTGAAAAGCATATTTCCTGTGCATCCAGGTATTATTTGAGATAAAGCATTTTTACATTAAATGAATATACATATATATATAAATATATTAGGAAAGCAAAGGAATTATTGATTCTTCTCCATAGTTACTTTATTTTTAAAAAGTATGGTGTGTGGTAGTCAAAGACTTGGTGTAAAACCAAGGTATACTGCAACAGTATACCTTAGAAATCTTTATTTGTATGTGTCAAGTCCCAAGAAATGTTGATTGAGCACACTGTTAAGTATGTGGTCCATTTTGGTATTTACCTAGATCGACTGTTTGTGTAGGTAGGCAAAATCAACTTGAAGACCTAATTTTGTTTTAGCCTGAAGGTTCCATAGTTGCCTTAAATATGGCAATATCTTAGAACTCAGTTTGGAATTAAATCGTTTCAAATCTGAGTTCATTTGCTCCCATGTCAGTGGGTGTAGTCAAACACAGACCTAAGACTATATGCAGCTAAGCTGGAAGATTGCTGGGAGCTTGCAGCCACTTAGTTAAATTGGATATTACATATCCAAGACGTTTTTAGTTAGAACAAGTATTTATAGGAAAGAATAGGTTAAATTCTTGTCCTGCACATGCAGCCAGAACAAAGGCAGAACAGAGTTATGCTGATATAAATCTGACTCAAAACATTAAAAATACTGAGCTTTTAAGCACAGTAGCTCCGCTATAAACTTAACATTTTGTAATAAGATTACTGAAAATACAAGAAACAAAACCCATCTTTCCAGACAGTTGCTACATTTGGGATTTTAAACAGGCTCTTGACAGTCAGATTACTGGTATAATAGGTAGCTTCCCTGCATACCATATTGCACTGGATGTTTAAGTTTGCTGTCATTTCATTCCCATGAATGAAGTTGCATGCAACAGTGTTGCATACATATCTTTGACAAGAGAAGTTGGGTCATAGGGATAATCAACCGGACATGTAGATCATTGGAAAGGTCCTTAACTTTTCTTATTTTGCCCTCTATTTCATAGTGAAAACCAGTGAAGGACTAGCTGGCACCACCTCAGAGTACATTGTGGTTTGTTTCCTCATTATGGAAATTTGTGGTTAACTTTGCATTTTGTTTTTTCTTTTCAACATTGTCTCATTGTTCTCTCTACTTGTGCTTAGAAGTATCTTGTTCAAAAAAGAAAAGATACTATTTCCCTGTAGAAACAAACCCAGACCTACTCATGAAGAGAACTATTCATAATATAGGGTTAGAATTAATCTGAAAAATGCCCATCTGTGTTACAGAAAAGACCTCTGATTCATGAAACTATACTGCATGCCAGTTAAGCCTTCTGAAAGAGCCAATGTTTTACTGTTTCAAAGTTTAGACAAACATTTGTTCTCCTCTAAGCATTAGTCTGGACATTTAGAGGGGTACTCATATTATGGCAGCTAATTTAGGCACTTACAACTATTCTATTTATCAGTTTCCAAAGGTTTCAAACTAGTCAATAGGGAGAAATAGAGTCCTACAAGGGCTAAAACCAACTACAGGGCTATGTATCTCTCTTCTCTCTGTTTGGAAAGTAGTTAACAGTCCTGCTAGGGATGCTTGGAAACTAGAGAGAAGAATCACACTGTTTTACTACAATAATATTATTCATTCAAGCTTCTCTGCCTCTTGTCCAAATAAGTGTTTCTTTCATTCCTCTTTTGCCATCATATCAGAAGGAAACTCGGAAAGATTCATGGAGGGCAAGTGCTGTGTCATGAAGTGAAAGGAAACAGATGGTCACCCATGACCTGAACAGTAACACTGCAAATAAGCAGTCAGGGCTGAACATCTGCACTCTGGTTTCTATAAGCAATGGAAGAGACGGGGTTCTTTGCTCAGCTTCATCTGAAAGTTTTTCATAGGTTTTACTTTATTTTTTATTTATTTGTAGATTAACATATTTATTTGCAGACTAAACTTTGGCTTCCATTTTACAAATATGTAAGCCTACAGAAATTTGAATGGAGTTTCATCTATACCAATAAAAGGCCAAATTTGGGCCCTGAGAACTCTATGTATGCATGTGTCTCTGTGTTTGTTTCTGTGTCTGTGTATAAACACATGAAAATCCTGGCCTAAATCGTGAACTGAAACAGAACGTCAAGCATTAAAAACAGAAGCTCACATGGTAAGCCAAAGAGGATCATAATAACTGTGGTTTATACATGGGTGATGGTGTATTCCAGGGATACTCAGTATCACTGTGCTTCCTCGAAGATAACAGGTCTATCAATCTCATCAGAATCTTCATTACACCATTCCATTATTAATTTAGAGTTGCTCTGAGTCCTTTGCTTTATATCTCTAGCAAGAAATATGCCTTTGCTCAAAGTGGTAATTCTTTTGATCAATATATAAATTAGCTTACTTGGAGTTGGCAATTTGCCTTATACAAAGAGTAGAAATATCACGTATCATAACAGTGATTCCTCTCTTAACAGTACCTTTTTTCACAGAGCAAGCAGTTTAGTTCTTTTGTTTGGTATTTTATTTAAATAGAACAAAACAAAACAAAACAAAACAAAAAGTGACACCAAGAATGAAGATAAGAAACTAACTACAACAGAATCTGCCAAAATATTAATCAGTAATTGCTTCTGCTTCATTGGTCTCATTTTCAATGACTTGCTTTGTGTTCAGTACTGTAGTTGTACTCAAAGTAATTATAAGTAGTTCATCATCAAACACATCTACCTGGACTTCTGCAAAGTATTTAACACTGTCCCACATGATATCCTCATCTCTAAATTGGAGAGACTTGGATTTGACAGATGGACCACTTGATGGGTAAGGAATTGGCTGGATGGTCACACGCAAAGAGTTGTGGTAAATGGCTCAATGTCCAAGTGGAGATCAGTAACGAGTGGTATTCCTCAGGGGTCAGTTTGTGGACCGGCACTGTTTAACAGAATTATACCATAAAATCATAGAATCATAGAACAGCTTGGGTTGGAAGGGACCTTAAAGATCATCTAGTTCCAACCCCCCCCTGCCATGGGCAGGGAGGCCACCCACTAGATGGGGGAGGCCTAACAAAGGTTAAAAAAGGTTAGGGACCTGCCTAACAAATCTTTGCCAGTGACAAGGACAATGGGATCAAGTGCACCCTCAGCAAGTTTGCCAATGACACCAAGCTGTGTGTTGTGGTAGACACACTGGAGGGAAGGGATGTCATTCAGAGGGACCTGGGCAGGCTCGAGAGGTGAGCCTGTGCAAACCTCATGGAGTTCAATAAGGCCAAGTGCAAGATCATGCACATGGATTGGAGTAATCCCAAACACAAATACAGGCTGTGTGGAGAATGGATTGAGAGCAGCCCTGAAGAGAAGGACCTGAGGGTGTTGGTGAATGAGAAGCTCAACATGAGCCAGCAATGTGTGCTTACAGCCCAGAAAGCCAACTGCATCCTGGGCTGCATCAAAAGAAACGTGGCCAACAGGGCAAGGGAGGTGATTGTCCCCCTCTGCTCTGCTCTCATGAGACCCCACCTGGAGTGCTGTGCTCAGCTCTGGGACCCCCAACACAGAAAGGACATGGACCTATTAGAGCAAGTCCAGAGGAGGGCCACGAGGGTGATCAGAGGGCTGGAGCACCTCTCCTATGAATACAGGCTGAGGGAGTTGGGGTTGTTCAGCCTGGAGAAGAGAAGGCTCCAGGGAGACCTTACAGTGCCTAAAGGGGGCCTACAAGAAAGCTGGGGAGGGACTCTGTGTCAGGGGGTGTAGTGATAGGACAAGTGGGAATGGCTTTAACTACAAGCGGGTAGATTTAGATTAGCTATAAAGAAGATATTCTTTACTGTGAGGGTGGTGAGGCACGGGCACAGGCTGCCCAGAGAAGTTGTGGATGCCCCATCCCTGGAGGTGTTCAAGGCCAGGCTGGATGGGGCTTTGGGTAACCTGGTCTGATGGGAGGCGTTCCTGCCCATGGCAGGGGGGGTTCAACTAGATGGGCTTTAAGATCCCTTCCAACCCAAACCGCTCTATGATCAAAATAAAAGAAAACATGTATCCATGGGGGTCTGCTCTTGTCATATTCATTGACCTGGATGACAGAATAAAGAGCATATTTATTAAAATTGCAGATAATTAAATTTGCGGATAGCAAAAAGACGGGAAGGGCTGCCAAGACTTTCAAGTTTGAGGTTATAATTAAAATTCATCTTGAGAAACTGGAGAAACAGTTCTGAAAAATGCTGTGTCAATGACAATCATATCAAAAAGATTCAACTTCGCAACTATTCGTGATGCTAGAGCAATATCTCTTCAGAAGTTGGAAAAAGAATATAGGTTTTAGGGCCACTGTAAGATTACTAAAAGGCCTGGCACTATGAGATAAGGCACAAAATAGCTGTCTTCTTCATCATTTAGACTTTGAGCAAATGTTGTGTGTCCATACAGTCATTTTGCATGTTGGTCGTTGGCCTCTGCTTCAAAAAAAGCACTACTGGTTTTACAGTGGGTAACATTCAGCATATGTCAACAATGTTAACGCATTGCAAAAAAGGGAAGCACCATACTAGGATATATAAATAGAACTGCAACCTCCAAAAACTCAAAAAATTAGTCCTTTAACTCCACTCAGAACTGGGAAGTCTTAGTTGGTGTCCACTCATGGGGTCTGTGCCTCAAAAAGTTGCAGACTAAGTGGAAACTAGAAGAGAATGAGAAGAATCAACGGATGTCTAGAAAATAATACCTATGAGGAAAGATTGAATACATTTAGTTGAAGAGAAGATCAAAGTGAGAAAATGATGACATATGAGACATTAGGTAAACATGAAAGGAGTCACATACATCTTCCATTTCCTCCATCATGCAATGATATTTTCAAAAATCTAAATGAACCAGGTAGACAGCTCTCATTTTTAGCCATAATTCAGATACTGTGGTCAGTGAACACCCCTAGTGATTGAAGTGTTGGTTGTCTAGTTTTTTATTTGAAGCCTAAATCATTAAAATTAAACTTTTTAAACTGTATTTGGTTGTGTCAGAGCTCGACAAATTCATTTCCCCAACCTGTCTGCACTTACTAGTACAATCACAGGAGAATGGCAATTAATGAGTAAAACCCTCTCTTAAAATACAAGGATTTGATAGAAGGATTAGATATGAAAACAGTATAAGCAGAAAGGTACCACAGCAACAAGAGATCATGGAGAATTAAGCTGAAAGGATAATATCAGCTGCGGTGTGATTTCATTCTGATTTGCTGTCAGAAAGTATGGCACTGTGCCTGAACTACATACTAATGCTGAACAGCAACTTCAGTAACCTTACGGGGAAATCTGGAAAGTTCTGCAGGATTTAACAAATCCCAGGTAATAGCACTTCTGAAGGAATTGTTCAGGGAGATCTCAGGGGTTTGATGTGAACCACCAGTCTCCAGTCACTTGGAACCAGTACTCATAACCATGACGGATGCTACAAGTTCCTGAACCATAATCCTTCCACTTAGCTCTCTATATATTCTTGATAGGAATGAAAATGTATTTTGGTTTGACCTAGATAATTCTATATTACATCTGAACAATGCTACTACACTTGAATAAAGAGCAGTGATTTTTAATGAAGTATATAAATTAATAGGGATGGCTAAAGTGCTCATATATTATTGTGACAGAGGCCAATATAATATGTTAGACAGACAAATGTATCAAATTTTATATCACCAGATCCATCATATTCATGAATTTGGAATTTGTCTTTTTTAATGCACAAACATCAAAAGAGTGGAACATATGAAGGTTCACAAACACAATTTATCATACAAACAAACTGTAATCACACCAGATTGAACAAGGTTAGCCTTGGAAGGAAGAAGAAATGTATGACAGCAGGGAGGATTCATCTGATCAAATGTAGCCTCCTACAGTGTAAATCTGATCTAGCCAGCTGGATTACCCTTCTTGTGAGTAGAGAAAAACAAGTACACATAGGGTGTTATTCCTCACATCTTATTTAGTATAGGTCAGATTAATTATGTCATGCAGTGCCTTTGTCTTCCTTTAGACTATAAATGGAGCCTAGGAAAAGTAGTTCAAATGTAGACAGCCAGACTGCAGCCTTCTAAGGTGATGTGAGATGAATTCCACTCTTATCAACCAACTAGAGTCATGCAGAAAAAAAGGAACCAAAAGAAAAAAAATAGTTAAGCAAGAAGCTAATATTTTTCTTGTAAAATTTTCAAATGAAACATTTGACAAAAACATATGCCTGCAAATAGCAAAATATGCTCAGATTTATTCTTTAACAAGCTTTCTAACAAATATTTTAATTTCTTTTTCATCCCACTTTAGTTTAACCATTTATTAAGTTGTTTCTTTGTTTGTTTGTTTTTTCTCTCTTTTGCCAAGTGAATCCAATGGAGATAGAAAACAAAGATTTGGTACTAATGAGAGGCTAAAAGTACAGATGGACTCAACTCCATCTTGGTGTGTGTCTTTGTTGACTTCAGTAGAATTCCGCAAAATGAATTTGACCTTGGATGTTTTCAATCAGTGTGTTCCAAATGAGAAAAAATTGTTGTTAGTAAAGACCAAAGAGGGAAATAAATCAAAGACACAAAGGGCAGTCAGTCGTCCAATTCTGTCTGATTCTCAGTGGGAATTGGGTGCTTAACAGCCCTTAGTATCCTTGAAAATCTCCTCTTGGGATTTGAAAATGAAAAGAGAAATGGGTGACCTCTTTTACCTTCCAAAAATTGCTCAGTGAGAAGTTAGGCTTTTCTGTTGTTTTCTGGGAAATGTGAGAGAGGGGAATAGGCTGAATAACTGTTGATAAATAAAATTTTCCTGTAGTCGATTAACCTAGCAAGTAATGAGTGTGTGTGTGTTTGTGTGTGTGTATGTGTTGGCGGTGGGGAGAGAGTGTTTGCTTGTTTCAGTTTTCAAAATGTGATTTTGAGACAGTTTGCTTTCCTTTGAGCTGATAAAAATATTTAAAAAACATAAAATTAAAAAATAAAAAATATTTTTAAAAAACATAAAAATAAATAAATCTATGCCTAGATCAAAATAGTTCAGGTACTGAAAGGAGTATGTAAAGTATGTAAGTATGTAAGCCTATACTTTTGCAGGATTATATAGGTATTAACTCAAAAGATCAGCCCAGAGAACTATGTCTCTCCCTTCTCATTCACACATTTGATCCTCTGTTTATTTTAATCAACCAAATTAAAATTAAGACAATATATGTACACAATTTTCCTTTACATGCGGTGTGGGAGATAGGAAGGAAGAATCACTGATACATAAGGACAAAAGTTTAAGATTAAAATATGAATCTCTTTTCCAGTTGTGACAATGAGCTGGGTGTTGCAATGAATTCAAGTTCTGGACCCTTTGCCTTAACCCAACCATCCATACAGCAAATTACCTGGAATGATTAGATTGCAGAATTGTACCCATGGGCCCTTTACCCATTGAGCAGGAGGTGCTAGAAATTCTGCCACTGCTTCAGTAGGAAAGAAAAGAGTAGCTAACATTATACAGGATGTTTCTGTTCTGCAGCAAGTGCCAGAAAAGGCTGCAGCGTCTAATCCCTGCGAGGGAGTTCCCCTGTCCTTCCTCTTCTTTAAATGCATTTGATTGAAAGCTTTTTACTCATTCCTTGCACAAAAAGGAAGGTAAACACAGCTGTAGGATTTTAATGGCCTGAAGATAAGTGCACATATTTTTGTTGTTTTGGTATTGCGGACTGTTGACTGAATTTCAAAGAAAGCAGTAACAACAGAACAGTGAGGAATTGTACTGACTCAGGAGAGACATTAATATTCAGACCATTCTACCAAATATGCTTGGGAATATTTTCAAGTATAATAAATTCACCACAAACTCCTGAATTACTATATGTTGTACGCTACCATAGGCAGCCAGTGAAATCTAAGGTAACTGACCAAAAGCACAGATACATACTTTATAAATGATTCAGGCCTCAAGATCCCTTTGACTAAGTGAGAAGATGCAGCCAGGTATAAAATGAATAGAGGGGCAATGGCCTTTGTTAAAACAATATAAATGAACACAATCATGACATGGTTATGGCATGTGACTATAGTCAGAGCATGCTGTACATATCTGGTCATTACGTGCATTGAGTGCATTGTGCGAATGCTGACAATGAAGAAAAGGAATTATTTAAGGTCTGTGAGCCTATTCGGTTTTAAAGATCATTTAGCTCCACACAGTCAGACTACAGCTTGTAGCTAGCACTTGTAATTCTGGGTGACAGAAAACTAAGCCTGCCACCATACAGACACTTGGAGATGCTGTAGAAGTGTACCTAGCCCACAACAAAGAGACGAAAAATAGACAGGCTGCTGAAACAGACTGCATAGAAGGTTGCAGAGGAACTACGCCATAATTCACCAGGCGTATGTACAGGTAGCTGTAGTGCATGATTTATCTCTCGATACAAGGTTTTGCTGTACTCCTCTACCCTTCTCCTAAGGCTGTGAAACAAAGGATCTTCCCCACAGCCACTATCCAGACACTTCACAGCTCAGTATCAAAGGAATCACTTGCTGAAATTTTCTTCGGGAAGATGAGCAAAAATCTTTTTTGCATTGACTTCTCCTTTTTCTATTGGAACTCCAGTTCTGAAGAGCTACTTGACTCCCAGAGATAATGGATCTCTAAATATGCAGGAAAACAATTCTACTTTCTTTTCCTGGTAAGCATCCAGGCCTATTAGAGAAGTACTCCAGCTGCAGCAAAATCAGGTGCAAGCATAGTACAGGTTGTTTACTGCTTAGATCTGATTATGCCATTAATCTTCTTGTTCAATCCACCTCATCAGAATGTGCAAAAACTATTTTACAAAAAGAATAAACAATAGGTGCCAAATTGCAGGAGAACAAGTAATTATAAACCTGACAGCTGACTCCTTCTGGATGCTACCTCATGGGTTCCGCAGTGAGTGATCAAGTAGAAAACATTTACACTTTCTAACTTCAAGGAGGGTGTCCTGTCTTACTGGTACAGCCCTCTATGTTGTAGTGTAAAGAGGTCACCTATCCTGAAAAAACAGAGCTTATAATGGTTGTTCATTCTGGGACTGCCTGCAGCTTCACTGAAAATATTACTCACCCACACACAACTACTTCCATACCTCAGTCTCATAAAATAATATACATAGCAAGCAGAGCATGGACCAAAGCAATGAATAACTGAGTAAACCTCCATTCAGTTGCAACCCATCTATGTTATTCATTGTCTGTTATATTCAAAGTATACGTTTAATCTGCACATAGAATTACTGCCAATTGTAAATAAATGGAGTAACCATTCATACAAATGACTGATCAGACATATTTATGCATATAATGCTTAAATTAAGTGCCTGCATCTCTGTCTGTATGAATCAGATGCCACTGTATTCAAGAATTTTGCACATACAATTGCATAACTAAAAAGTGTGGAGAAAAAAGCAGGTTTAAAATGCAATAAGATATAAAGAAAAACTGCTTTAAACGTAAAAACAGCATTTCAGGAGTGCATAATTCTAGTGTATTTAATTACAGGCAATACTGGAAGCAGTATCTGATTAGCTGGGTACTTGGGACCTCGAATTTCTCATGATGTTTTCAGCAAAGGGATTCACAAATATCTATCATAGCTTGCCTGGACTATAAACAGAAGGGGAAAGAAAAAAACAAAAAAAAAAAAAAAAACAAAAAACAAAAGGCACAGAAATTTGAGCACTTTCAAAGTAATAATCCTTGTATACAGGGCTTCAACATTCTTGAACAATTTAGAACATAAAAATAAATCCTTACTTTGTGAAACTGAAAATCTTCATGAAAACCTTAACTGCAGTCTTACGACTGCTTCATCACAGTGGAGTCAGTACCAGAAAAAAAAAAAAGATGATTCTCAGACGGCTTTTGCAGCCCTGGCTCGATTCTCCAGACTGAGACAGCTGCATTTACAAGGAACCCTCCCTTTGTCTGGCACACTGTCTTTCCTTCCAAATCCTAAATGCAATGGCTTTGAAACACAAAATCTGTGATCAGATTAATTGCACAAAATCATCCGAGTGCACTGGTTTTCCAGGGGTGTCATGGTGACAGGGTAGCTGAAATTCCCAAATTCCACAGGTAGGAATACTCCAGCAGCTGGAATTCCTAGTGCTGTGTCTGACATGGATTTCACCAGCAGACTCAGACAAGTGACTGTAACATAAAGAGGAAAGCCTGACTGAAAATACATTGGGCCTTTGGAGAAAATTTGGATTTTGACCCAAGTTTTGTGTCTGGTCCTAGTCTATACTGGGGAGAATCAAATCATGACCTGACTTTTGGGCAAATCCCCAGCTGGCTTTTCCAATGACAGTTCTGGCTCAGCCCTAATCCATTTTCTAGCTTTGGAGCTACAGCAATGCTCTCTATTTCAGGCCCAGCCAAACAAGGCTAAATTTAGTCAGAAATATGCAGAAAAGTCTTCCTCTTCCAAGTATATTTTAACATAACAAAACATTAGAGATAATATCATAACAAATTGGATATTATTTAACTCAAATCCCTCACAGTACACTTTCAAGACATAGCTAGCAGCATTATCTCATCTAATGAAATGGTTTTCTGAGAGTTCGATGTACAAAGAATTAGAAACACCAACTGCATTGACATTAGTGCATGAATGACAAGTAATGACAGTTAAAGAGTCTCTCTCACAATAATCATGCTAACTTCCTTTGGAGAGCATTCCTTTAATTGAGATGTAGTAGTTAAAAGAGATGTAAGTTCTTAGGAACAATGCGAATATGTGCTATTATTCTGGGTTACAAAGTATCTACGGTTTGTTCTGAAGAGATCTTATGAATCTATGAAGAGTTCATAAGCAGAATTTTTATTACAGTTTATATATTTTCAAAGATTAAGGTGTACAGTAACTACTTTATTTACCAAGTCTTCTAGTAGAGGGGCAAACATAATAATAGCAATTAAAATGGAAAACAGCAGGAACACTGAGCACAGCAGTCTGGTTACAATGGAATTCCTGCTGGTAGGACAACAGGAACACATCAAACAAGAAGCAGCACTGAAGAGAAAAGAAGCCAGCAAAAATAATGAGCTTTTAAATTATAAACAGAAATGGACAACCTTCTCTTTAAACAATGTAAAAGGGGTGAATATAAAATTCAGTTACATGAAATAGGCAGAAAGCAACTATGAATAGAAACACCTTAGACAAGTTATTATAGAATGAGGGCTGTTTGCTGCATGGTTGTCAGTGAAAATGTATTGCTCTTATATTCCTTTCAAAATTAAAATGCTGCATCTGGGGACAGCTGTTGACTGATAAGGAAGGACTGCCTGGATTTCAGTGACATTATTTCTCTGCAACAGCATGTGGAAATTAATTTAGTTAAAGGGAAGACATGAAAATAAAACTGAAATAGAATGGATTTAAAGATGCTTTTTTCCAAAACTTGGAGTTTATTGTTATTGTTGTTATTATTATTACTATTACTATTATTATTATTATTATTATTTAGCTTTTATTTCCCTTCAGTTTCTGGTGCTGAAATGTTTCTTTCAGATGATTCCCTCCTGTTTGCAAATACGAATAACTGAAATGTAATGACAGTTGTGAGCATTAGGAAAGGTATTCTATACATATTTTGATTGAACATTTTACATTCTGTATCCTATTTTTAAAGGCTTTATATAAGTTGAGTGAATATCAGCCAATACAAGATTTGTCTGGAAATGGACCAATAGCCAAACCTTTGCTGTCATTTGTGCACAATGCCTAGGGATTTAATGGAATAGAATACCTGCTGTATATAAAAATACTCAATTTACAACAAAATGAGATCAGGCTTTTTTTTTCTCCCCCCCCCCCCTTTTTTTTTTTCCTTGCCCCAAATCAGGAAGAAAACCATAAACAAACCAATTCCCTATATGCTATATTGGATGATGGTTCTCATGCATCCATATTTGGGGGTATTTTCCTGGAAAAAAAAAAAATAATTAAAAAAAATGCTTCTCTGTTTGTTTTATCTCACTGAAATTCAGTATCTCTTGCTTGGGAATAATCTCATTAAACATTGCCTAACATTCTGTGGGAATAAGGGTTCATTCCCATCATTCCCAGAGGAAATCTTAATTATAGGTTGCCATGAGAAGCTGAATTATTAAGACAGTCATCACCTTACAGTTCTACAACTTTCCAATTTTAGTTATACCACAAAAGGTGGTTCATCTAGATGCAGCAAATGCCTGAAAAAGTATCCACAGATCAACAATCTATTATTTAACAGAGGAGACAGTACACTTTTTTCACACTCAGGAGCAGAGCTCGAAAACACAGTGACTGTGATCTCTAGATGCTCTTCTTCTGATGAAGTTTTATTGCTACAACAGTGCCCTACTCAAACACCAGTGTCTAGACTCATATGACACAACATTAATAATTTACTCTTTTATTTTTAAAGCTTGTCCCCTTTTACGAGTCAAGATGCTCTAAGCTAACTACTCAAGACACTCAATCTGTTTTAGATGAGGTCACACTAACTTTTGACAAAGAAGGGCTTTACAGAACTTTCAGACAGCAAAGGAATTTAAAAAAAAAAAAAAAAAAAAAAAACAAACATTAACTTTGCAAAAGGGGGCACTCACAATAAATGTATCACACAACCTTAACTCTGCCCTTTCTGCATGTGAGTATAGCCTTTCTCAGTACATGACTACTGTTCTTAACTAAAACAAAAGCCTCTTGTTTTCTCACTCGGTGCCCAGGATGCATCGTGCTCAGTGAACACAAGCTGTGTGATACTCCATTTGACCTGTACAGTTTATTTACTGCACACTGCCAAAGCCCCTCTCCAAGCACTTCAGCACAATTCAATGTGCTCAGCCTTCTTCATTGTCTAGCAGGTACACGGAGCAGCTGATCATGAGCCCACTGAAGTCAATGAGGATTTTTCTACAAATTTCAGTGCACTCTGATGTGACCTGAAGGAGGCAGAGGTCCCATGGAAGAACAGAATAAGATCCTTAAAGCAGGGGTGGTAGCATGACACGCAGCCATGGGGCACAGTTTGAACATGGAGTGACTCCTTAGCCAGGTTCATTGTTCTTTGTTTACTCGTCATCTTATTTGAAAAGCAAAATGTTCTTCTCTGAGCAAAATATATCTCTGAGAAATAGCTTGAAGTCTATATGCATTGCCATGGGTAGCGTGCAAAGAAAAGGATTTGCTCAAAACTTGATCTTTTTATGTATCCACCTTCATATACACATACAGAATCAAAGTAGAGAATCTGGTTCAGCAAAAAACATTGTATGTGTGCATTATGATGCAGAGAAATAAAAGCTGAATTTCATGAAACAGCTGAAAAACAAATCCCTGTTGTAGCCTCAATCCAAATCTCAGCTTCCTCATCTACCACAAAAACACCAGATTGCTTCTCTGTTTTTAAAAGTAAGGTCTTTTCAACAAAACGTCTTTCCTCCTCTCCTCTTCTCTCCCTTTCTCTTCTTGGGGATAGAAGCATACCAGCTTTTCCTGTTAAAGTTTCCAGAGTAAAAATGTCTCTCTGGCATTGGCCAAGCAAAAATCTTTTAAGTGAGTCCCCAAAAAGGAAAACGAAGAGTCTAAGAAACTCTATGAGATTGGTTTAGTCTGTTTAAGATAATGCATCTATACAAGATCATAAGAAAATTGATTCAGATGAAATATATATATATATATATATATAAAACTATTATTTTCTTAGTTGAAGGCTGAGTATAACATAGCATTACTGATTTATTTTCTTTATTTTTAAAAAATTCTGAAGTCCTAATCATACAGAAGAATCTTTATGAAAGGATAGTTGCTCCTCACAATGTTAATAAGAAGTAGCTGGCTTGCTTTCTTAAGATCAGGACCCTATCTATCCTGGAAAACTTCCATCAATATAGCCAGGAGTAATATGAGCCAGGAACGAGGAAAACTTGAATAACTGTGTCAGCACTTATCTGCCCAAACAGTGAAATTCAAAGTTTAACAAAGCAAGGGAAATCTTTTAAAATTCCACGTTAACTGTAATACTTTGGAAAACCTTTTCAAGTGAGTATTTTAGAAGTCAGTTAATAATTTGAGATAAACAACCCAAACAATTAAGTTTTGTAACTTGAAGAATTTAAGTTAAAGTGTTAGACACATAAAATCATTGAAGATTTTGGCTTGGCTTTGACTGTAACAAAACAAGTCTCCGACCTCTGTTTTTCCAGGGCAGACCGAAAGTCAAGCTTTTGCCAAAGTCAAACTGTTACGAAACACCAGGCATCTAACAGAACAGCTTAGATATTTATTCTGTATCCTGCATACCTATTATTTCAGAAATCATACAAACAGCAATTGATCAAAACATGGGTCTTGAACCAAATACTAGCTGTTGCTAACTAATATATTCACTGAGCTATCTTCAAACAGTGCCTTTAAAGGCAGACCAGATGGGTTTGCTGTTGCTTTTTTAGGCTGGCATTGCATTTTTATCAAAGCTAGCGTTTCACTTACAAACAAAAAAGTGTTTGAGTCAGAAAATTTTTCTTTTGTCTGTAGAGGATGAAGCAGGAAATACCGCTTTCCAGCATAATATGTATGTGCCACTCCTGAGAACTCGGTGGAAGACATAGGACTGCAGGAACAGGGGTGATTTCTTAACCGACTGTGCCACCATGAGGCCAAAGTACACAAATACACTAAAAACAGATAACTATCTTTGATACCGAGTGTTTTTAAAATAGCCTTCATAAGCACATATCCAACAGTCTTGGTTTTTTTTTAGAAATTTATAAAAAGTATGTATACATAAAGCCAACAGCAGAGAAGCACTATTTTATTCCAAAGACATTACAAATACTTAAAATAATAATAATAATAATAATAATAATAATAATAATAATAATAATAATAATAATAATAATAATAATAATATATGCCAACTTTGCATTTACCACAGTATACATGAGTTTTAAGAAATTACAAAGTAAGGGCTGAGAATAAAGACATAAGGATTATATGAATTAAGGAGGGCTGCATTAATGTGAATTTATTGCAAATTAAACTAAGGTATCTTCATCACCTATTACATTTATCACTGCTTTTTTAACCCAGAAACTAGATGTCAATATATGAGAATTCCAAAGAATCCAAACAAATAGAAGTTCACAGATCACATTTATTTTATACTGATAGCATTAAGATGAGCACCATGCATAGCTGCACCCATGGCGCCTTGGCACAGGGAATAGGAATGAATTCAGAGCTCCCAACTTTCATAACATAACCTCACAGTTAATGAATTCACATGCAAATAAGAAGGGTCCCCAGCCCTTTTCAGCCATGAGGAGATCCAGGCCCATTGTCCAGGAGCACACCTGTTCCACCATCTAGAGGCACATCCCAGTGAGGTTGGGATATGGACTTGCAGAGAGGGGAATGGCAGAGAACAAAGAAGGAGAATGTCTATTCATACAAAATAAATAGCAAGTAGAGAGCAGAGAGCAGAACTCAGGTCTTCCCCCTCCAGTTGGCTGCTCTCATCACCATGATATGGAGCCATACCCTCCAAGTTCAACAGGAGAAGAGTGGCACTTTCACCACCAGCTAAAAGGATTCCCTGGTGTGCAGGGCAATCTCTTGGAGAACATCAATTTGAGCCCTTTCAACTTTTTGAGTTGAAAAAAAAAAAAAAAAAAAAAAAGACATAAAAATTGACAGTGAAGGCTGCCTCCCTGGGATGAAGCTAAAGACAGTACACAGACTCAGGGACTTGCAGCGTGGCTTGTAGGGTTATCACCCCACTGCAGTCCTAGCTGTGCTGGCATGCCATCCTTAGAGACATCCCAGACACTGTGGCTGCTGTCAGCCCCATCTCCTAAGCCTCTGAAGAGGCCATGAGAAGTGAGGTGAGAAAATACATAGCAAGATTTACTGCACTCCTACTTCGAATCCCATATTCATTATTTTATTTTGGGGGTTGTGTATATATATGTATGTGTATATATACGGAATACGTTTCAGACACCTCACAAGAAAGGACATAGATACTTTATTTTAGGTAACTCAACATCATTGTCCATAAGCTAAGTATCTGCTCTGGGGACAGTCACTTTGCAGGTTCCATCAATGACACGGACAGAAAGGCTCAATTCAGAGGCCTGAACTTGCAGTTACTTTAGAGACATCACAAGTTTTCTGAAATACCTCCATGATTCTGACAAATGTAACACAAATCCACAGGCAACCTTCTGTAGAAAGAGAAAGTCTGTGTGGGATTTCTGGTAATGTCTACATTTGAGTAACAGAAGTTTGCCCTAAATCTTAACTAGCCATATTGAGAATCTAGATACTAAGGACTGATACAAACAAATAACTTCGTACAATTATATTTCAGTCCAGAACTAAATCCCATATTTTAGTTTTGAGCTGAAATATGGGAAGACCTTACAACCTGGAAGATCATTTAGATGGCCATTTAGTGCCTTTTGAGATGCCCTCAGATACCTCTCCTGGATCGTAGATACATCTCCAGAAGAGCTGGAACTTCCTGGAAATCCTGTGCCATCCTTGCTCATCAATGCAGATACCTCAAATAAAGTGCACTGCCTCAGATGTCAGCAAATAGGCAACTAAACAAAGCCTCCAATAAACTTAATTCCTCCCAGCTGAGATGAATGCCTGCTCATGGAAGCAGCAGCAGTAAACTTGGCAGACCAGAGACTGGATTCAAATGCAGTCTTCATGTAGGATGTAGACATAGATTAAACATCTCCATTTTTAAGCAAGGTCTTTAATTTTTATCTGTGGTTTTCAACCTGAAAGACCCGAAGCTTCTTAAAGAGTCCAAAACAGATAGCTAGGAATAATAAGCTCATATACAGAAACAACATACAACTCTATTTACAAGAGATTTATCTTAAGATGTAGGTCTCAAACCTCTAATGAAAATTATTTAGGTGTCCACAAACCAGGAGAAAGTGAACTCAATTTTGATGTCAAAGTGAGATCTACAGCTGATATTCCCTCCTGAATAAGAAAGCTGGAGCAGAGCGTAAAGCAAATGCCTGAATCCCAACCTAGCTGATACCTGCAGGGTATCAGCTTCTCTGCAAAATGCCTGCTGACTGGATTAGCTGACCCTTTGCTCAGGGCACTGGTAGGTATGAACCCAACCACTGGTGTTTAATGCTTCCTCTGCATTGTATGGATAGCTGGGATCTAAGATGAAGTGGCAAAATGTTTGAGTGATGATTCTTATTAGAATCTTATTATTTGTCTGTTAACATTTCCCAAACTGCCACAAGACTGGTGCATGAGAAAGCTTCAAAGCTAAATAATTACCTTTAAGTTTTCTAAATTTTAATATTCTCTGTACATAAAGAAACAAAGAGGAGAACGTTTAATTTAACTGGGCTATACTATAGCTGTAATAAGTTAGAGTACACATTAACTTGAGGGTTTATTTTGAGAAACCTGTAAGTTTTTATTATGGAGAAGGGTAGTATTTTAAGAGGTTTTCAGATTTTATTCATTATTGTTTTTTTTTTTTTTTTCATAACTAACACTCAGAATACTCACACACATGCACACACACACAAAGCCTCGGTTTGAAAGCTCTGCTTTGAATAACAGAGCCACTGTCTTCCAAGTGCTCATCTCCTGCTGACACTAAGATAAGTTCCTCGCTTGCCATCCTCCTCTGCCTCATGTTTGTGCAGCCTATCTCTGATTCCCTCTTCCTCTGCAAGACTTTTACATGGAAACTCCAAAGATCAAACCCAAGTGCTGAAAAGGCTGAAAAGAAGCCAGGAGAGTGCCATGGCACAGTGCACCATCCTGGCAACAACTGTGCAGTAGCTGTGGCACAGGAACACGTTCACTGGTATTGCACACCATTTATGTAGGGAGGATTGAGGAGGTTGCATGTCGCTGCTGGAGAAGGAATAAAAAATAAAGCGGCCCCAAGGTTCTTCTTTCCTGCAAAGATCCTTAAGCAAAGATCTTATTTATTCTTATTATTATGTATAACTGAAAACAGTAGTCAAAACTAGTTTGTTTGTTTGTTTGTTGTTGCTGTTGTTTGTTTTTTAGGTTAAAAAAAAAAAGGTCAAAAAAAAGTCTTAATCCAACCCATTTAACTTTTAATTCTGAACCCTCTGGTTTAACAGCAATAGCAAACCTCGGAGCACTGTAAGAAGCAATAGCTGGGTATTGTAACACAAGGCAAGTAAAGGTAAATCTTGTACTTAGGACTACAGATAAAATCAAAATGAAGTTTTAGAAAAAAGAAAAATATATAGGGAACTCAGGTGTATTCTTCCACTCCTGTGAAAGTCTACTGGAGCTCTTGCTATGTATTTTTTTTTTTCATCTTTACTTGAATCTTGTGGTAATGGTTACAAGATAGAGCACAGGAAGTTCCACACCAACAGGTGAAAGAACTTCTTCACGGTGAGGGTGACGGAGCACTGGAACAGGCTGCCCAGGGAGGCTGTGGAGTCTCCTTCTCTGGAGATATTCAAGGCCCGTCTGGATGCCTACCTGGGCAGCCTGCTCTAAGGAACCTGCTTTGGCAGGGGGGTTGCACCCAGTGATCTTTCGAGGTCCCTTCCAACCCCTTCAATTCTGTGATTCTGAGATTCTGTGAATATTCATTCAGTTCTTCAGACAATCTCAGAAAAGTACCATTATTTAAGATTACTGCATCATTTTAACATACATTATTTGCATTACTGAATAATGCACAGAACTATGTGTAGCTGTAGTTTACTTTATAGTAAGATACTTTTTGTAATATATTAATCTTGCCAGCTTTTCTGAGTTTAAGAAAGTGAGTTTGTCAGAACATGGTCATCAAGACTCAGTAAAGGGTTCTCTTTTTTTTTGTGCAGCAGACAGAAATGGGTGCAGCAGACTGATGCATTGTGGTGTATATAGAGGTCCTTTCCCACTTGGGTACATTAGAAGCTTATTAACGTTTTATAGTCTTTCTTTCCAAGGATATATCATAAAATAGGCTGTAATTAATTCAGCATGAACATTCAGAAATGAAGTTGAAAGTCCAAAGTCAGGAAATGCAAGTAAAAAAATAGAAAGGCTAAAAAGCTTTTTTGTTTTCATTTTGATGGCAGCAGGAACATATATTAGGCTACAGATTGTTCAGTTTATTTTTGCACTTAGTTTCATTGAATGTAATTGAAATTCTCCTGAGAAAAAGGCAAATGGATTTGGCCCAGTGTGTTTCTGAACAGGCTGTTGTAAGAAAATGATACAGATGCTTAAATGCATCTCCAACTTCTTTATAAAGATATCATTTTCCATATATATCAAATTTCATGCACACTGATTGTCTCTAGACAATTTAGAGAAAGCTGGTTAGATTTAGTACACTTTATTTTGACTTTCTGTTCCTTTTTAAGATTTGACTTAATACAAGAGAGGCTCTTTGGGAATTGTTACTTCTATGTCTGGATCATCCTAACTTTTACAGCCTGTGTGGTCAAGTCAAACCACAGCCTACACTTTACCATTACAACATCATATTTTATATAATGATACACAGACAAAAATGTAGAAGCACTTAAAAAAATGAAGCAATAATTATCATTATGAAAAATTGCTTGCATCATTGGTATTGAATTGCCCCAGTACGGGCATGCAAACCAGTCAATTTCTGCCAAGGTTACTTCAATTATTCTAAGATTCTGAAAACTCTCCAAATATATATATATTTTTCCCTTCAACTCAAATAGGAAGAAAAAATGTTTCTTCTGTCTCATTCCCACACATGGAATTTGTCCCAAAACTATGTTCATCATCATCTGGAATGGAGAGCAATTATCTCTGACTTTACAAGAAGTCATAAAGCAGATAATTTAGGCCTTGCTAGAGATAGAAATGAGGATTATAGGATTTTTTGTTTGTTTGTTTGTTTGTTTGTTTACAGGCAGGTAACAAAGGTTTACAGTCCAAATCAACACACAGCTATTAATTATTAATGTTATTATATTACTCATTATGAAGGGCTGCTTGATTGATTTTTAGATATCTCCAAAAATAATAATTTCACTTTTTGTCCTTCATGCCTCTTTATAACTAGACCGTTAGCATCCAAGTAGACTTATCTAGGAAGCAGAAGATAATATCTTCAAAAGTTAAAATTAGCTGTAGATCAATTTGCCTGTACACAGTGGTGTAAAGTATCTTAAACCAATTTTCTATCCATTTATACTTCACATTTTCCAGCTCCTATCTAATTTTATGTGAACCTGGCATCATCTTTCAGGGCCTGAAATTCCAAGTATTGCCTTTGATTCACTAACTTGGAAGATACTGGAGGCAACTCACTTTGTAGCAGCTACTATTTGTTTTTTTTTTTTTGAATTTATGTAGTCTCTTCCCTTTATCAGTTTAATTTTCTAGGCTGCTAATCAGTTTTAAAAGCTCAGACTGACTGTAGATATAAAATTTGCAGATGCATCACTTTATAGCACATGCTAAATCTGGCATGAGTCAAGATATTACACACAAACAGGGCCAGCCTTCACTTCCCCATGGGATGTCCCCTTTCATCACCTCAAGCGAAACAGCTTCAGGTAGTTTAGGCCTCTAGGTAGGGTGAAGTGCTCTACACTGAGAAGAAGTGGCTGTAGGTCTGGTGGAGAAAGTAAGACAGTCAAAGTAATTTCAGTAGCTGAACAGTATTTGCGTACTTGGGTTACAGAGTTATAAGTGAAAACTCTAGTTACTAGAAAATATTATTTGCACTTCTAGCTTGACATTTGAATAGGAGGAAGAGCAAAATGTATGTCATGTACCATATGTCTAGTCAAAATATTTCTCAGATGTTCTCATTAGAAGAAGTTCTCTAATGGTACGGTTAAAGCAGATCTCATTTCACCTATATGTTCCTAATATTACCTCAGTTCCAGAACTTCTTTAAATGAGGAATGTTCAGTCCTCAGCCTAAGCAAGAAGTGAAGATAGAAATCGTGCTGCTTTACCTCCCAGAATCACTCCCCACCCCACACAAACAACACATATGATTCCTTATGACAAAAATAAAGGCAATTAAAAGTTAAGTTCCCCAACAGTATGAATTATTTATATCTCCACTCACAAGGATGCACTGCATCATTACCACAATTACCATACTCCACAGACCGATCATCACCAGTCTTAACTCCAGACTTCCAATATATTTTGCCTGAACTTTCTATTCTCTTTGCTATTAACTCTGGATCATAGTTTAACTGCAGATCACAGAAGTTCCAACATGAGAGGATGGTAAAATTGCAGAGGGATATGTTTAATAAGTTCTCAGAGGCCTTAGTTTTCTTGCTTCTCTGTGGTTTGAATACGTCTGAATGAAGTCTCTGGCTCTGAAAACAGGGCCCAAAGTGCAGCTACAGTGAAAATTATTTTTTATTCTATAGCACAAAGCCCTTGCTATTGTAGGAGATCTGAAGAAATAAGAAAAATATTTTAACTGTTGGATACCTGCTCGGAATTTCCAGTGATACCAAATAGAACCCAAAGCCACAAAATTACATTTTTAAGACCCATTTCTTAATTAGTCTTAGATTAATTTTACAGTTCTTAATCTTTTAATTAATCATAAATTTTAAAATGTCTTGATAAACTTTATAAAAGGAAACAAAATAGCACAGAAAAACTATAACAAGAAAACTAACACTGCCTAATGAGAAATATCTGCTTTTACAGGGAACACACACATTCAAAAATACATACCAAGCCGCTTTAGCCGCTTATTTTCAAAAGGGATGCTTAGGTATCAGTCCCTGACTAAGATTGCAATTTAAATCCTTGAATCTTTTCTACCAAAAAAAAACCAAAAAAAAACCAAAAAACAAAAAAAAAAAAAAAAAAAAAAAAAAAACAAACAAACAAACAAACAAAAAAAACAGAGAGAGAGAGAGAGAAAAAAAAAAAAAAAAGTTTTAAGCAGATACAGGCGTTTAGCTGCATAGCAGAAATATCAGAAGTGGTATTACTCTCATTTTGCCACTTGAGGGCAGTCATTTAGTGTCCTCTACTAAAACGCTGCTCTTCGGGATCAATTTCTCACGTTTGCAGTTAGGCTGTTCTGAGCTGTGTCCAAACACACACAATCAATCAATCAATCAAACAAACAAACAAAAAACACAAAAGTTTTCTTCTGTATAGCCAATCTGATCTGAAATTCATTTCAGTCAACCTTTGGGAGAAAAAGCTAACAATCAATTTTGCCTAAAAGAATAAAAATCAGTGATAAAAGGATATGTGCTCAATCAAGAATTCAAAAAGAACTGTTAAAAGAACACTAAAAAAAAAAAATAAAATAATAATAATAGATGGTTTCAGTCGGGTATGCCTGGTGGATTTGCCCTGACATATGTAAGGTATTTGTAAATAGAAAATGTGTGATGTTCCTATAAAGAAGAAAAGGAAAAAAAAAAAAAAAAAAAGGAAAAAAAAAAGTGAAGAAGAAAACTGAAAAATGCAGGAGCTCTTGAAAGCAGGGCAGAGTTAGAGGGGAAGCCAAAACATTATGGATTAACCAGCTCACTGCAGAAGTGTAAAATATTGAAATAACAAAACAATTTGTAAACTCTTGAAAGGCACAGAGCAAATGAGCAAATGAGCTGGGCTACCAAGATAAAAAAGTCACACCAACATAATTTTCATCTGTGATAGAACATGTGGCCTTGTGCATGGTCTTGGAGGAGCAGTGGATGTCATATATCTTGTCTTCTGTTGCAGCTTGGCAATATCTCTGATGGCTTTACTAAAAGCAAGTTATGAAATCATCGTTTAGCTAAAACCATAGTTTAGACAAAACATGTTTGAAAACATGCACATAAACAATACTTATCATAGAATTTACAATTTGAACACCAGAACTGAGGGAGCCCTTATGAAATCTGCAGATGGTAGGAGGCTTAGGGTGAAGTGAAGGGTTTGTGTATCAGTCAGAAGTTCATTCAAAACACATTATAGATCTTTTCTTCTTTAATTAACTTATGTGGAATTTCCCATTGATTCTGCCACTCCATTCAACCAACACTCCTGCTCTGCTCTCATTCCAAAGTCCCCTCCAGCCACTGCCTCACAGAGTTAATTCAATCACACGGTCTCTCGGAATTGCTTTGCAAGGCCCACACTCCACTTCTAACTTTTTTTAAAAACCCATTTCTGCTGTGCTGTGTTTTTCAATAGAGATAGTTAGCCTGGACATAGTTTAGCCTATACCCTTTAGATTCTGTGGATTTCATCCACAGTAATGTTGCAGCTAACTACTGTTGCAAGAAACTTGTTTTTGAAGGTGATTACATAGTACTGAGAATAATACAGTCTCTATTGCATTATAAATAAGCACTCACTAACAGATTCTTTAAGACTGTTACTCTTTTCAAAAGTTACAAAAACATATCATCCCAAAATACATTTATCCTGCATTCTAACTTACAAATCTGATTTTCCAGTACTTGCTCAAATAAAAATAGCAGTGAAATCTTTTCTGAGCAGAACTATGGTCTACTGTAACAGGCTGAAACATTCTTTCAAGATTTATTTTCTCTATTGAGTGACTAAACGTAATTCTACTTAGCTTGTGAAATGTGAAATCAGACACTTCCCAAGGCATTTTATCTCCGTATTGTTATACTTAAAATAATAATAATAATAATAATAATAATAATAATAATAATAATAATAAATCAAAGGAAGAGTTGGAAAAGGTGTTCAAAACTTGGGAGCTAATAAGGTTTTCACAATACTGATAACAAGCTATTTTGTTACCTGCATAATATTTTACTTGAGATTTAATTTTTAGATAATTTCAATGCAAAGTATGATGCTTTTCGACTTTTTCAAGTAATGTCATCAAATACTTAATCACAAGTTATTTCTGTATTCTGGTTTATTGATAGCATGTATATTTTTGTGTACCTGTTCTGGAGAAATAGAGCAACTACGCAATGTGATAGAAATATATCACTGTTTTTAGCAAAACTGATACATTAGCATTCATAGTTTTAAAGCATTCTTCCCTCTCCAGGATATTTCAAGAAATATTGTGTGAATTTTTTAGATTGTTAGCTAATGTAAGCCTACACTATCTTAAGATGGAATCCAATAATTCTGAATTGGAGGTATGCAATCTGGATATAGCCAGATATTATAGCCTTCAATTTTGCCTCCAAAGAAGGACAACTCTTGTGAACTTGCCCCAACTCTAAATACAAAAGAATGCTCTTAGTCATGAAAACTACCTTGTTCTCTATATATACCCAAGACCTTCACTGGTGCTAAATAACAATCACCAGATATTGCTACACAATGACCACTGCAATATCTTTGAGCTCTGAGTCCTGCTGCCAACCACTCACAAGATGAGCTCCGAGCAGGAACATTTCTTTGATACCTCAGATGCACAGTGGTACAATGCTTTCCACAGAAGTTTCTTCAGTCAATCTTTGCCTGCCCTGATGATTCAGACTTGTAAAATCTCTGGGCAAGAAAGTAGCCCTTCAATAGTAAGTTGGCTATTGAACGCTCATCATGACCAAGGCATAGCTTTGGTGCTGTTCTGCAACCACATACAGTGCCTGGTAGCTAGCAGGCATGCTGGCATTAATTTGGATGAAAAAAAAAAAAAAAAAAAAAAAAAAAGAAAAGCTAGTCTTTTCCCAGACTGTGCCCACGCTTAGTTCAGGGACAGTACCAGTTCAACTGGCAGAGTGGCTGGCACTATCCTGCTTGGGCAAGAAGTGGAGGAAGAATTTAGCCATACAGAGCAGTGTGCAGTGAACAAGCCCCAACTCGATTCTATTACTACTGCAGGTGTAACCAACCAGATTATTTCAGTGTTGCTGTATTTCTTTCTCTTACTTTTTCCAACTCGTTAGAAAAGAAAAATGATGAAAATTATAAACCAACCTGCAGCTGGTACATAACAGCTTTTATGTGTCTCAGCACAAAAGACTGTAATTGAAAATCTTATCATCTTAATTTTATTTATTCCACAAACATATATAAAGTGCTGTTCACATGCTAATGATATTTGCCTTATTTCAGTGTTATATTACTACAGAATAGATTTAGTGCAATTTTGACTTAGCCATATCTTACTTCCTAATTGATGCTTGTGCAAGGTGTTCTATTCGTATGAGAAAAATACAAATTAACTGAATTCCAAAGCTTTATTTTTTATTGATAAAAGTGAGAAGCCCATGAAGACTAACATTTGCCTAACATATTTCTGTGCTGTTCACCCATCAGCAAACAAGCAAAGCCCACGAAACAGTTTATGCCAATTTCAAAAACAAGTATATTTAATGATGAATAATGATGACTGACTGATAAGAGGAATATGAAGCAAAAATAAATATTAAAAAATAGTTTATTAAATGGACTGCCCTCTATTGAAGCATTACTTTCTGATTCTGCTTAGATGCTCTTATTTTGCTAGATCCTTCAACATAATTATTTATTCCCATGTTTCTACCTAATTTGTGCTGCTCTGCCGTCATCACAAGCCAGAGCCTGAGAGCTGCTTCACTTATCCACATCCTAAATGATGAGCTTTACTTAACATAAGCTTTAGCAAAACAGAACACCTACTTTTAATTGGTTTATGACACAGATAATTAAATTATGGTTCCACCCTGTTTTCCTTACCTGCTTATTTAAATTCATGCAACTAATCAAAACAAATAATGAATGTTTACATATTTATTACTAGTTGAACTAGCAGATGCTGTATAGTGTATAGTGTACATATATATATATATATATACACATAAACACATACACATATATATATATAGTATATATAGAGAGTAAATCATAATAGAGTAAATCAGCCTAAGGAAACCTAGTCCCTTAATAAAAATCAACCACACAGCTTTAAAAGATGTCCTCTTTTTTGCTGTCTTAAACTTGTACCTAAAAAAAAAAAATCCTCGATGTGGCTTCCTGTTTTGAGACTCTGCATGTTAGAACTTGATTTTGCTCTAAGGTTCTGTTTTTATGTTGTAACTTTGGTAAGGAAACTGTCATAGAAAAAAGAAAATCTGGAAAGGTTAACTAATCACTGTAAAGACAGATAATACAAGCTATCGTACATTTTACTACAAATGTTTAGTGAGTATCACATAGAGATTAAAGCTTTAAAAAGCCTGTAGGCTTAAAAGATGATGAGAACCTCCTGGAACAGCCTTCACTGTCTTGTACTAAACAACTGAAAAATCAAAGGACTTCAAAACCGGGCACTGGAACTACATAAGAGATGGTCTCACTTTGGGCTCACAATAAAGAGTAGGTGTGTGTGCCAAGGGATTTTCTGAACACAGTTTGAGGGGGAAGACTACTTCTCTCCCACTCTCCACTGTCACAACTGGGCAAGATCTGGAAAATCCAGTTAGTGAAGCGAAGAACTGGGGATGAATGATGCTGAGTCAGAGGTTCCTCTGAGATACTCCATCTAGGCTACCTTAGCCAGCCTTCATTATCCAGACAAATATGTTGCTTAATATTAAGTGCAATCTGCTTGATATTGAATAATATTGCATGTGCATACACCTCTAAAAGACCTTACCTTTCTTTAGGAACTTTCTACCAAAATAATTAAAACAATCATTGGAAAAGGTTCTTTTACAGAATTGCTACACAGCTGTAGCTGGGATAGCCTAATACAGTCAGACAGTTTGTGAGTAAACATTTATTTTTTTATGTTTATCATAGGCTAAATATCATCTATTATAGATTATTATAGATATATATTGGGACTTACACATAATATCCATCAGCTATAGAGACTGGCATAGAAATAATAGTTAAAGGTAGAGCAAGGTATTATTTATTTTAATCTGGTTAAACTTTATCCTCCTATGAATCATAAGTACGATGTTGGTAAAATGTTATTCAGTCATGCACTAAATGGAAGATATACCTTCAAGACAATGTTTTCCTCTTTTGTTACTGACAGACGTTTTGTGTGGTACATACGGTAGACTTTTTACTAAAATTATGAAGCAGTTTCTCTATTGCTAACAGGGAACTGTTTGACGTATGCAGGCAATGCAAATCCTTCAAATAGTTCTAGAATAGTATCTAGGAACAACGATGTTGGTTTTCTGTTTTGTCGGTTATTGAAAACAAATGTGAAAATGCAGATGCTCACAGGGTGGCTGCTGCAAAAGCAACTAAGTATACCATCATATCATTTAGAGTTATTCATATGAATCATTTGATTGTGATTTCTAAGAGCACTGATGTCTAAAATCTTACCTCTTAGTAAAACAGAGCTTTTTTTTTTTTTTTTTTTTTTTAATTATTATTATTAAGTTACTCATTAAAAACAGTTAGGAAAAAATATTTTCCTCTACAGCTATTGATATAATTTCTGACAGTTCTACTTTAATAAAGCTTACAGAAAACAAAAAATCCACTGTCAGATGGATTACTTTCTAAAAAAAAAAAAAAAGCTGGAATTTCGGAAAAATAAAAAGCACACTACATTCAATTGGTCTGCACTTTGACAGAGAATTATTATCTCTGTCTTACAGTGTCAATGTGAATTCTTTGAGATATTCTGTCTGCAAATTAATGGCAAATGAAAATGAATGTTCACTTCCATCTAATTATTAGAATCATTCGAATTAGAATTATTAGAATTGTTCAGATGGAAGAGACCTACAAAGATCATTGAGTCCAATTACCTAACCACTTCAGGGCTAACCAAAAGGCAAAGCATATTAACGAGGGCATTATCCAAATGCTTCTTGAAGACGGAGAGGAATGGGGCATCAACCACTTCTCTAGGAAATCTGTTCTGGTGTTTGTTTGCCGTCACAGTGAAGAAATTTTTTGCTAATGTTCAGTCTGAACCTCTCTGGCACGGCTTTGAGCCATTCCTGCATATCCTGTCCTCTGTTACCAGAGAGCAGAAGCCAGCACCTCTCTCTGCTTCTGCTCCTCAGGAAGCTGCAGAGAGCAGTTGCAGAGGTTGCCTCTCGGCCTCCTTTCTTCCAGACCAGACAACTCAAGTGTCCTCAGCCTCCCTTCACAGGACATGTCTTCCAGACCTTTTACCAGTTTTGTTGCTCTCCTCTGGACACTTTCAAGGCCCTTAACATCCTTTTCATACTGCGGAGCCCAGAACTGCATGTGATATTCAAGGTGAGACAACACCAATGGTAAATATATCAGGAGAATCACCTCTTGTGACCTTTGGCTGGCCATGCTGTGCTTAATACACCCCAAAATGCCATTTGCCCTCTTGGCTGACAGGGCATGCTGCTGGCTCAAGTTGAGCCTGCTGCAAACCAGCACCCCCAAGCCCCTTTCTGCTGAGCTGCTCTCCAACCACACAATCTGTACCTGTGTCCAGCACTGCTTCATCCCTGGTGCAGGACCTGGCATTTTCCTTTGCTGAACTTCTTGCCATTGATGATTGCCCAGTGCTCCAATCTACCTACATCCCTCTGCAAGGCCTCTTGTCCCTCAAGAGAGTCCACTTCCTGCAAAGCAAGACAGACTCCGACTCATAAATTCATCCTGTCAAAGATGTAAAAATACATTTCAAAATTTCAAGATAATGGGAGCTGCATTAGTTTGTTACTTTTGGATACCTAGAAGTGTTGTGCAGGCCTCTTTATAGCTGAAAGGAACTTTAAATGCTTTGATTTTATTTAAGTATTTAAATGTATTAAAACTGGGAAAATTTTTAAATAGCAATTTGTATATATAGGACTTTTATATATGGGAAGAAGAAGAAGAAAAAAAAAAAAGATGGTGTTTTTCCCATAATGACTTTTTAAATAAAATCTGTTCTTCAGTTTTTTTATAGCTCCTTGTTTTTTTTCCATCTGCCTGGAAGACTCTGAGACCTCTGCAAGATCCTCATGGCTCAAACAGCAATTTCTAACCATGCAGAAATTGATTTTCAGTGTTCTGTGAATTAATTAAGTATCAGTCAATGCCACTTTATTACTGCTGTATTCTAACTTTGCAAAGTTAATTATAGATCAGGAATCTGATTTTAAAATGCCTTTTTTTTTTTCCTTGTTAATAACACTGTCCACTAGCTCAATAGATCATAGGGATAGAGATGCGGAAAAAATATTTTACCACAAAGGACAAGTTTATTGCTGCTTTCAGCCCATATAAACCAGACAATTTTCTGCCATCATTATCATCTCTTGACTTTGCCACAGATTTTGCCATGTGCATAGGCCTTTAAGAGCTGCTTCAGTACCACTTTTCATTTGATATAGCAACAAAAAGACTGCACATTATACTTCAATGTTCAAGAAAATTACACAAATTTAACATCATATGCTTTCCTGTAATTGTGTAGGGATCGATCTCCAGGCTTCCACTTTTCAACACCTTCAACTTTGACTCTTGCCAATTATATAAAGAGCTTAGAATGTCACTATAAGCACAGCACTACTCTGAATTTTGGGTTTATACATGAAGAGCTTTGTTTTGTTGCTGACATTACTTAGGGAATCCACTAATTTATTACTCTTTCTTTGAATACCAAAAGAGTCAGACTATCACATCTATCCATTACTTTCTGCATTACAAAAAGGGAAACCTTCTTGAGAGCATGAGTTCTGGAATGGATGGGTTTTGCCAGCCATACTTTGTACGAACAGCATCTTCACAGTCAGTCAACTATATTTGTTTTGTTTTGTTTTTAGCTTTCAAAAAATATAATCAAATAATAACCACAATTTGAGATTTTAGCTAAATGTTTGTTACTTCCCGTTACAGACAGTGCACATATATGGACTATTAATGTAATTATAATTATGAATATAAGTATTTTAAGGGCTTAGTCAGACAAGAAGGTGAAAGGATATGCCTAACTCACCACAGAGTCATCTTATGATAGAAAAACTGCTAAAGTTGTTGCATGTTAGAAAGTTTAATTTAGTATAATAATAAAGTATGCAGTATTTTACTATTTTTTAAATTGTGCTAGCATTTACTACTTTCTATAAGAACTTAATAAATTTTCTAAGGTGGTAATTGTTATTAAGCAGCAGCTAGCCTCTCTCTATGTTATCTTTATTTAGCTTTCTAAAGAGTGTGTCTTGTTAATGAGACCAAAATAGGTTGTCATATTTTAATTCTAAAAGTTGGGATTCTCTACTTGTCCCCCACCACAAATCTCTTTCATCACAATTTTTCCTTCCATTTTGGATATTACGTATATCTATATATTTCATTTATATGCTCCAATAATTGTTGTAACTTCAACACATTAAGCTAAAACTGGTGATTTTATCATCTTTTACTACACACATTATATCCTTCTGAGGTAAATGGGCTTTTTCTAGCAACACGGACCTATTAATTAAACATTATTTATTTTTAAGTTAGTTTTCTAATTGTCTTTTGCTGCACTGTTGCTCTTCCTCTGAAGACCTCTTTTGAAGTGTAAGATGCTTCTTTGTCTATGGTACATACATTCTGCTGACTCTTGCAGTTGATGCAATACTTTCTAGATATGCTGTCAATTTACAGAGATAAAGATTTTATGATATTATGCTACTTGGTGTGGTTTGTACAACGTGACTTTCATAGGTTCCAGATTTGATCCTTGTTTCCCCTTTTGTTTTGAATTCCCTCTTCTTTATTTTTTTATATTCTCTCATGTTTATGCTAGCCAAGAACTTAACTTTCCTCAGTGAGTTTTCTTGTGGGCTGACAAATTTTCTTTGCTCGGCAAATTTTAATTACTTCAACAGAAGCTATTTCTTTGTATTTGGAATCTGGGACAAGTCACAATCTTTTATAAATCTGATCTTTTATAAATCCCCCAGCATTTTTGCATCATTAGGTCAGTTCTATCTTCTTTTTCTATCTTGCTTTTTTACAGACTTAAAAAAAAGCTTCACTTTTTTGTATAGTGCTAGCTTTTAAATTTGCTTTAAAAAAAAAAAAAAAAAAAAAAAAAAGCTCATATAAACTCTTTTGCCATATTCATTTTATATATGGCATACCTACAGGAGTCAACAACTCCTGCTGAAGGTGGAAAAATGTCCCCAAAATGACTATTATACCTCCTAAATCTTCTCTGTTACTCTCTTTTATGCTGTATGTTAGACATACTGTTAGTGCAAACTACTAATTTAGCTTTTTAGCTATTTTAGCTAATTTAGGGGGAAAAAAAAAAATCTTTAGCCAAAATACAGACTGATAGTGTGTGTTGCTACCAGACAACAGGATGTGTTTTCCAAGATTATTTTGCTTCTTTTCATTCAGTTTATATACAAAGGTTAGCAATAAAACAGAGATTCTGATGCAAGTAAAACCTTCAGAATGGTAAAGCACTGGACCTACAGCATTCAAGACAAAGACAATGCATGCACTGTAAAAATTTTCATGCAAAGTGTTCAGACAATACGTATATTGTAAATCAAACAAGGGAGGAAAGAAATAGAGCTGCCCAGTCCATTTTAAGAGGAAAAAAACACGCTATTGTTTTTCCATGGCATTGTTAGAGACAAAGAATGCTGAATAAGTGATAAACTTAGCTTTTGTGTGATTAAGTGCACCAGCTGTATTTCCAAATTTTATCAGTCAGCTGGATGATTTTCAACAGCCTTTCTGATTAAATGTTTGCCTTAATTCTTCCATGATGGTCTTTCACACAATGTAGATTTGAATAGCCACATACATCAGCTACCTATCCTAGAACAAGTGAGAGGTTTTTAACATCTTGCTGCTTCAAATTAACATCATTTGAGATACTAGGAATCATTGAAGTCACTTATGTGACATGGCACACCATAAATTAATGCAAAACAGTCTAAAATACAAGTGTTCTAAGTGTCTTTGTTATTTGCTACATGTATCATTAAAATAGACTATGACTTTCCTATGAAGTCAGGTGAAACAGCCCTTCCCAAACGGTTATTTCTCTGAATGGTAAATAGAGAAATGTAAGAAGACAAACCTGGATATGCATGATAAATAGCACAGTCAGGGAGTGATCCCTCCACAAATGTAGATTACAATTTATTCACAAAAACAGGTACACAAATATTGCATAATACAAATTCTATCAGGACTTTTTTTTTTTTTTTTTAACTTGCTCAGTTTTAGTTTTCTCAGTTGAAGGTATTCTCTGTCAAAGGAGAGAGCTTGCAGGTTTGTCTTTTGGATGAATATGTCTTCTTCAAGGAGAAGAATGTCATATTTAATTAGTTTAAGGCATTTTGGTTCCAAGGCTCTTTTTTCATACACAGGATCAATAGAGAAATTCTTCCACCGTAACCCTCTTATATAAATGTTTCCCTCCCCGAGGCTGTATTCAATTTAGAACTGGAATAGTGAAGAGTCAATAAAGACTTGACAGAGACAAGCAGACATGGATAAACTTTTGGCCTAATGTTATTTTTGGTGGACCTCTGAGGAAACTTCAGCAAAGCTTTAAATTCACACCTAATCATCATATCTTCATATCTACCTATGTTGGTGGGCTGAAGAAAACTGGAGAAAAAAAGAAGAAAAAAAAAGAAAAACAAACAAACAAAACAAACAAAAATAAAACAAACAAATAAGAAACAGAAACAACGTGAATCCCAATTACCTTTTATAAAAATCAGGACTGATTCTGGCTTGACTCCACTTCCTGTGACAGCCTAAATATGTATGCTAATGTTGAAGAGGTGCATTTTTTTTGGTGAATAATCTTTGAATTATGGAAGAAGCTTCATTAGGAAAAACAACCATATGGAAGGGCAACCTTCCTTCTGATTTGCTGTGCTTTGAGACAACACAATCATACCATATTGTATTACAAGTTCATTACACTGAATAAAATCAAACGATTTTTTCTTGGTATTTGCTAACTAAAATTAAAACTCTTCATACATAATGTAAGTAAAATGAAAGAATGTATTATTCAGGTTTGAGTGCATTTTCCTTAAAATATAGTTGAAATAAATCTATCCTGCTACTTAGTCATATACTACTTAATCATATACTACAACTTGTTCAAAGCAAGAGTCTCCCTAATTGATACATGATCTGTGTTGAAAGAAGTGGTTATAGGAGCCAGAAATTCAGGTTTTCAGTAGAAGATAATACTGTTTATAATTCTACCTTCTTTTTGTAAATTCTGTTTGAAATTTCAGATGAGTGGTGCAATACACTATAAACTTACTCTATAAAAAACACCTCCCAAAGCTATCAAAGCTATCACCTCTCTCTCAGAATGTTGTTTGAACAGCTTTACATGTCATAAGGAACAAGCATTCAATAATATTTTTTTTAATAAATGCTCTCCATCTGGAAATTAAGACCAGCTCCACAATATTGACTTTCATTGCTGCAAAAACAGCAGCTGTTAAAAAAAAAAACTCAAATTTAAACAGTAATGAAAATAGAATTTAGGGTGAAAGTTAAAAAAAAAAAAAAAAAAAAAAAAAGAGTCATCTGATAAGAATTTGAGTGTTAAAAAAAAAAAACAAACACTACACACTTAATGGAAAATACAATGGTTAAGGCACTCAAGATTGTCAGTTCAGTTCACAGCTTTGTTGCAGATTTCTTGTTTGAGCTTGCTTGTTTGCTTTCAGTGTGCTCCCAGTCTCCATTTGTAATACAGAAATGAAAGATTTCTTCTTCCTTTTTCTGTCCCTCTTTGCACTGAAGGTTCAGACTATATCAAATAAACACCTATATATACAGCAGATATACACTCATCACTTTGTATACCTGCAGGAGGTGACTATTGTGACATGTTTTTTAATGACACCAGAGCTGAAAGCATCAGTTAGCTGTTCTCCAAGCTGTAGGACAGAGTTACTCAAGAACTTCAGCAAGCAAACACAAACTCTAGACTGAATAGGGCTTAGGCAAAAGCAAAGCATCTCTGTTCCCAGTGATCGCTTTTTCTGAGTATTCCCATGGCCTAATTTTAAGCATAGAAGACATTCTAAGGATGATCAAGGAGGATAAATTGGGTCTGGAAATTTATCCGTGTCAGACTTGAGGAAAATGTAGAGACCAACGGTCATAATAAGGCAAAATCCAGGTGACTCAGATCTTGGCCTTAATGCCATGTGTATGTATATCAAGAACATTGAGGGGTCCAGATGACTTTTGAAAACTCCTCAAACCACAAGAAATCATTGTCATCGTCAAAGATTATCAATCTCGTGCATATTTTACCTTAGATTGTGAGAATGCGTGTTTTGCATTGCACACCAGTATATGAACATATAGTTTTGGTTCTATAGATTCATTAGATATAGATTCATTGTCTATTCCAAGGTTTTAGATAATATCTAAAACTTTGCCCAACAGAGTTTTCTCTCAGTGAAAACTGCAGCGATAATCACAACTCACAACTCTCTTGGTGTATCAGATTTTTTTATTTTTTTAATTAAAAGCAGAAGTAACCAGCTACCATAATAAATATTGCTGTAGCTGCAAAATTAATGAAAGAATACAATATGTAAAAAACATCTGCAGGTAACCAGCACTAAACACTTAAGAAGGTACAGAAATGTTGCTGTTGCTGTTTGTAAAGGATTGTCTTTAATCTCTCATTTTTTGATATATTTCATCAACATTTTGTCACAAACTATTGTGAAAAGCTTGTATTGCAAAGATATATTCCATTTTGGGTGCACTTTCAATTCAGAAAATGTTTTATACAATAATTAAATGGTGGTTTCTGACCTAAAGTCTCTTAGAGACATTTGAAATAACATAAATGTAAAAACTGAGAGCCTTTTCCCCAAAAAGGATGACCTTCAGCTGAAAAGCCATGCTATATAGCTATATGGCAATAGAGAGATATATGGGTGATATCAGTGATAGAGGGATGGTTGGACTAGATGATCTTGAAGGTCTTTTCCAACCTTAATGATTCGTTGATTCTATAGTATCTTCTAAACCCTCAAAACTCAGAATATAGGGCAAGCTAAAAATTGAAAGATAATATTGCTGTTCACAGTAACTGCTTTAGGAAACCACAGGAAGAACATTTTTAGGAAAAAAAAAAATAATAATGGAAAGACTAAGTTTCTACTCTGTCCTCCCACCATTCTACTAAAATCTCAGAACCACTACTCCTTACTGGCTTTTAACCTGCTGACTGTGCAGTCTTGTTCTTTCTTCAATTTTTGAAGCAGTGTTCTTGATTTTACTTCACTTCCTTTACTGTGGTCTTTAAAGTATCTGTCTTAACTGCTGCCTTCAGGTTTCTAGAGTCCTGTCCTTAACTCTCCTTCTGTTGTCTTTCTATATATAGTATTTCAAGTCAGTCTCCATGTTAGAGAATACTTCAAAAATGTTTGTTGGTTTTTTTGTTTGTTTGTTTTTCTATTTAGCCTTGCAATTGATGATCTCATTTAAATTCTTATGAATTTCTATGGATTAATACAGTGTCCTTTTTGGTTTTGGCAAATGCCTTGCTTGTACAAAGTTTCAACACTGTTACTACAATGAACCTTCTATCTTGTCACACCGATTGCAGAATTAATTTCTGTGCACTCATAGAACTCTCTATCTCTTTACATCAAGCTGCTTTACCCACTTTTAGAATGATCTTCATCAAATACTGTTTCTTAGTCAACATGATGAGATCCACTCTCACTCCTGCTTGGTCCATTTTGCAGGCCATTTTTTACAGTTTCAGTGCAAACATATTTGTGTTTTCACATGCAAAGCTTCTAGGCCTGAGATCTGAGATGAGACATATCATATCCCAAAGGGATTATCTCATAGCCAACTCCTATTCCCTTTATGCGTTTTTTTGTTTGTTTGTTTTGTTTTTAACCGAGTGTCCAGGCTGCTCCTGTTTTATGATTCCTGTCTGTTGAAGAAGATCAAGAAAGATTTACCCAGCTGTATTCTGCTATCCAGCATCTTGATCATTTGAACATAAACTACACTTGGACATGTCTCATTTTGTGCCTGTTTTTGTATTGTGCCTAGTCTAATCAGAACTTGATCTAGGATCAAAGCTTTCTTATGCTATGGTAATTCAAATGACACTTTTTATTGACACTTCTAGTAAAATTCCAGTCTCAAGAAAGAGGTAGTTTAGATTAATTTTGGATTATATTCTGTTCAGACTGGTAAAAAGTATAGCTGCTTACAAGGCTAAAGTGAATGAAACTGTAGTGCTTGGAATCAGCTGCAGAGGTCTGAGTTATAAAAGTAGAGGTCAAACACATTTGGCCTACAAATTGCAAGTTACAAGTCTGTGCTATCCAGCTACTTATCCACTTAAGTAATCTTTTATTGCCTTGAGATAGTTAGCATACACTGGCCAAAGGTTCTTTGGAAATGGTGCATGCTCTGCTGCTCCAGCGTCATGTAGTTTAATACTACTCTGGAAGACACTGCCTGTCTTCAGGACTCATTTTATACAATTTTATTTGTCTAAGTGTTCCTATCTATACAATGAAACTCCACACATTATAAAATGTCAGTGTTCAACCTATTCTACAGTTTTATTCCCCCATTTGTAACATCTGAGCTCATTCGAACAGCAACTAAATGCCTTACAAATTCTTCTCAGTTAATCCTCTTTTTTTTGACTGCAAAAAGTGTTTGCAGGAGGCTTTTGTAAAACTGTACCTTCCACTTAGCTCTTGCTGGAATTTGAACTATTTTTCCAGTCTCCTCTTTCTTCCCATCCTACACAACAAATGGCCTATTACCCTATTGTTGAGAGAGTTATCTGAAAAGGTTATTGTTCCTTCTGTTTCAGGACTGACAGAGTTTGCTCTAGGATCATAAACAGACTCAGAGAAATCCTCAACCACAACAGAAGATTGACTTGAATATGGGATTACTATAGATGCCTTGAGTTTCTGAATGGATAGACACAAGGAACAGCTGATTTTTTTTCCAATATACACTCAGAAATTAAAGTAAAATTAAAACAAAACAATTACAAGCTAATTACTTTTTATAAAATTAAGTGTTTTGGATGTAAAGATTCACTGGTATTGATACAGAATCACTAAAGTACCTTATTTGAGAAGAAACTATTAAGTTTTAAGCAGAAAGCCCCAACACCCCCAACATCATTAAACAAAAACACTGACGAGCTTTGGGCACAACACTTACCAGTAACGAAATTGCATCTTTTTTCTACTGAAAAAAAAACATATCATGAAATATACAGATCTGTACAAAATTAAAAGGTCCCTTAGGAAACAGGCAAATGTCTTAACCAATGAAAAAAAAAAAGTCCTAAGGATGACCACCAACCAACCCAAATGCAGGGACCAAGAATTAGTTTTGATAGCTGGTACCCAAAGAAAAAACAGAGAATTGCAAGTGTCTTGAAAATCAGAACTGTGTATGTTTAACTGCCACCTACTCACCAACAATTAAAAAATGACAATAAACCCACAGGCTTCTGTTATTTAGAAAATTAAGATTAGACACTATCCAAAACCGAATAGAATACTGGACTGAAAAGAATACTGAACATGAAGGAATACAGAAAGGGAAACAGAAAGCAAAGCTAACACAGAGAATGAAAATGGGCCTTCTTCAGTTTCAAAAATAGCTTTAGACAACGTTTTAGAAGTGCAGGCATGTTGCTGAGAAGTCTGTCTAATACCTTGGCCATGGGATGTGCTAGATTTGGGGTTAGGAAAAGCTATATTTTCTTTGGTCAGGCTGATAGGGTTTCCTTGTTTCTTGGCTATTTTCAACTATTTCGGAAGTGAATAACCTAAAATACATAGGATGACTCTGGCTCATTTCTGCTGACAAATTCTCTGTATCTGCAAAGGCACCAGGTTTTGGCCACTCTCATGGTTTTTGTTTCTCTCCTCCTTGTTATGCACTGCACACGTAGTAATTTATTTATTTATTTATTAAATTTAAATTAATTATCTTATATACATTGCAGGATGATCTCTGCTGCATTGCAAACTGAAAAGCTGAGATGACAATCTTTTGGATAAATCTCTTTTTAAAGGACAGTACAGTGATAAACTTCTGGACTCACTGACTCACTGACTCCAGATCACTAAAACAGGTATAAAAGAAAGAATCTGGAAGAAAATCAAGATTAAGATTTTACATAATTTTAAATCTGTACCAGGGCAGTCAATGAAATACAGGCTGTACATTACATGCTAGATGTCACTGCAGGCTGAACTCCAGAGAGTATTAGTAAGACAGAAGGACATCAAACTAAAAATGAAATGGTAGCCACTGCACACAGGTATATACTGAAAAGGGCCTACCTGTTATAAGAGTTACTCACTGCTTTGGACTAGACTCTTTTTGCTGTAAATTTACTGACTTTAATCATTTGACCTACAAATTTCAGTACTGTGCCAGCTTCAAAATGTACTTAAATGTCAGTAAGAAAAATTGTTTTTTCCAAATATTGTCAGGGTAAATCCAACCTGGGTAAAAAGAAATATGATGACTGCTCATTAGTCCACATGGTTTGGATAAGGAACTTAACCACTTAGACTAAGACATATTCATATCCTTAGAAGTCTGAAAACTACATATGCTCTGAGAGAACTGGGGAGTTCAGGAAAAACCACTCACAAAGCACACCCCACAGCAGAGTCAGTAGGACTTTTCATTAACTACTTACCTGGGTACCACTTCTGGAAATCCAAAGGTTTCACTTTCTGTGTTCTCTTTTTGTTACTCCATCTGGTTTCAGATGCATGGAAAAGGAAGTTGCGGAGTTCAAAATGCAGAGGGGATATGAGCTAGGAGAGGGTTCTGGTAAGAAGAAGCGTATGCTGGCTCAGGCTTTTCAGAAAGAGATGGAGGGGTATGGTGATGAGCCAAAATGACATTTGGCAGTTGGGAAGAGATGAAGTGAGACTTAACTACAGAGTCTTTAATATATTTGCTCCACTATGAATTTTTAGGAAGTGGAAAATCCCACAATCTGGAGAGGACCTCTGTTGAATACCAGCAGAAGGAATGAAGAACAAGTTACATTATGAGACAAAGGGGAAGGAAAGCAAAATGGAATTCAAGAAGAAAAAAAAAAAAAAATAGAAGCAGCAGGATGTAGAAGAGAAAGAGAAACCTGAACAAAGAGTAAAATGGGACATAATGTAACACAGAGTCTGGCAATGGGTGGAAAAATCTGAGAAAAGACAATGAATACTAGGTTAGCAGATTAAGATGAAGATTCTTAGTGACTAACATCTCTGGGGACTGGCATGAAAAACCTGAAGGTGGGACTTAGTTTGAATGTTGAGGAGGATGCAAAGATGGCATTAGAAGAGGGCATGAACAATGTACGCCAAGATCCTCCAATTTTTGCTCTTCTACTGTTGACAAAGAGTTGTGGAATCCAGAGACAAAGCACTACATCTCTTTAATATCCATTCACATAAGTAAGCATACCAAAAAACTATGTTGGTATCCAAGTTGTCACTGACAGACTGTGTTGTTTGTGTGTTGTTTTTTTTTTTTTTTTTTCCTTAAAATAATAGTTTCCACGTACTATATCTGAAAATGTGAAAAAGCTACAGTTGACAAGTCAAGCGCTGAGAAAGAATTATGGCTAATGCCAGAACTGAGAATGACAGTACAATCTTAATTTCTCTTTTTTATAGCATATACACTGTAACAGCATTATATTATTATGAGCTGTTCTTCCCATTTGGAAGGATGCTTTATATTACAATGTCAGTAATGCATTTTTAAGCACAGAAAATGCTACTATGGGCCTATTATTCCTACAAAGTTTAGAAAATGTATAATCAAGCAATGAAGTTGATGGTGGAAAATGAGAAAAAACAAGCATCATTGCTATTAAAGCGTTAAGAAAATCAGACTGTTTTGTACTAAGACAATGCTTGAAGCCACAAGGGGAAAAAAAAAGGAGAACACATCTGTTCCCACTGACGTCAGGAGGCTAAGGGCCAGGCTCTACCCCTGTACATGTACAACTTCCATTACCTTCAGCTGAAACAACTTGTAACTTAGGGCAGAACTGGTCTTATGCATAAAAGTCAAACCATCATATTAAAGAGACAAGTGACATAAATTACTGTAAGTGCATTCTGGAAGTGGCTAACATTGTACAAACTGAAACACTGACATCGCTGCCTTGAAAATTTGACAATCCTAGTCTAAGAAAATATGCAGCCAGCATTAAAAGAAGGAGACTTAGAGACAGTGGCAGAGGCTGTCTGCAACCAGAGTTTGGTTGTTCTAATCTTTTCAGAGGCAGATCATTTTACTTTAAAATTCCTCCTGCTGAAGATTAGAAACTAATGTAGTGGCTCTAGCATGACTTGTTTTCATTTTAATTCATATGGTTTTGATAGAATTATCAAGCAATCAGGCAGAATTTACTTAAATCCCCGAATCATTCACACACACAACCCCCCCCTCCCCATTTTGGAAATGATTGCAGATATACATCACTATTTTAAATATATTTTATTGATGATGGTTTTGGTTGTAAGAAAGTGTTGCTGACACTGCAGTTTGTCTTGCAATGTTCTTTTGTTCTTTTTCAATGTCACATTACTTCTGTGTCCCTTTTAAAAATTTCTGCAATACACATTACATCCCATAAACACAAACAATTGTACAAAATATGTTCATTTACCTAAAAGCATAACTAAACATAATAAGCAATAATGGTAATGAAGGAATAAAGAAAGAGTGAATGAAAGAATGAAAAGGAATTGAAATTGTGATCTTGGAGAGAGAACTTAGTCCATTTGCTTTTAAATACCTGCTGAAACAGAATAAAACAATCATAGAACCATAGAATCATTAAGGTTGGAAAAGACCTCCAAGATCATCTGGTCCGACCATCCCCCTACCTCCAATATTACCCACTAAACTATGTCCCTAAGTACCACGTCCAACCTTTCCTTGAATACCCCCAGGGGCTCCACCACCTCCCTGGGCAACTCGTTCCAACGCCTGACTGCTCGTTCTGAGAAGAAATGTCTCTTAATTTCTAACCTAAACCTCCCCTGGCACAACTTGAGGCCATTCCCTCTAGTCCTATCCCTAGTTATCTGTGAGAAGAGGCTGACCCCCAGCTCCCCACACCTTCCCTTCAGGTGTTGTAGAGAGCAATAAGGTCTCCCTGGAGCCTCCTCCAGTCTAAACAACCCCAGTTCCCTCAGCTGCTGCTCACAGGACTTGTGCTCCAAGCCTTTCACCAGCTTTGAAGCTCTTCTCTGGACACATTCCAGGGCCTCGATGTCCTTCTTGTAAGCATAAAAGAAAAACTGCATTTTCTTAGCACTAAATTTACAGCAATTTTTCTTTTGCGCATAATTTTATTTCAGGGACCTGAAATCATTTCATCTAGGAGGTGTCAGAGGGATCAGAAGGACAGTAACTTACTGGGCACAGTTAAAGAGTTCATACAATGCATTTTTACATTATTCTTCAACAACACCAGTAAAACTGGTTTGCTACACAATATGGGCTGCACTTCCAATGTTCTCCAGAGGAACTGTAAAAACTTGTTTGATATCTTATATTACATTGCTGGTGACAATTGGCAATTGTTTTTCCTGGCATTTTCTGAATATTACATAACATTCTTGCCTACAGGTGTTGTAAAAACTGGTGAAATTTCCTAAGAACTGTTTATTCATTGTATTCCTATCTTTTAAACATAGTCTGAAGAAATCCAAGAAAAAAAAATAATCAATTGTTATTTAAGTGTATAGCATTTAGTTTAATATGAAATATAGTTCAGTTTAATAAATGTAGTACAAGTTTAATAATAATAATAATAAAGCTTATGACAAAGTATGATAAACTGGTTATAAGTATTATCTATTCTCCTGGGGGAAATAAAAACAAACAAACAAACAAACAAAGTTTACTGGCTTGCACTGCATACACTCCAAAATCTTTAGAATTCTGGCACACACAAACCAAACCTACCCTGGATAACTGCCCACAAACCAAACCTACCCTGGATAACTGCCACATAAGCAGGCTGGTAGGAGGTAGGCTATTTAGATCAAAAAAAATCAGGGTGATTTTTTTCAGACAGGTGATCAGAGTTCTTGTTTATACTTGTTTATACTCAATAAAATCAGTTTTCCTAATCTGAGGACTATAAGCTTTGAAGATGCTTATGTGCAGTGGTACTTGTATCTTCATATGTTCTCCATATAATATAAACTTTCATCAGCAAGATACATTGTAAAGCAGATCCACTTTTACCAACCCTTGTGGTTTGAACCATTTTTACCACTCATATCAAGCAAAAGCTAAGCCCAGGAGACTTCATTCAGAACTTCCTGAACATCCTAATGCTTGTAAAAAGTCTTATGTGCATAGGTGGGCATACACTTACATACAAAGTATATGTGAGCAAAAGCATGAAGAAGTATTTCCTTACAGAGGAGCTTAAATAGCTCCCATAAATTATTAAATACTGCTATACAATCTAGTGCACAGATTTTTGATGCATTATATGCCTAGGTATCACTGACATGAAAGGTCAATGGGAGCTAATCTACTCTGAAGGTGGACCAAGAGACTGGGAAATACAACCCAGTCGGCAAACTTCCTTATCTATACTAGCCTCAGTTGGTATCTGCTAAAAATACATTTTGCTTTCTCAAATCTTATACCACCACTAGCTCAGAGTCATCCAATGATCATCTAGTACTTCTGATTTTTTTCTTTCTTTTCCTTTGCAATTTTTAGACAAAGATTCTCTAGTGTATAGTTAAAATGTTTTGTGTTTTTGCTATTAAGACATCATCCCAATTCTGTGATTTCACTCCTCAACCAATTAGTAGGTTATTCCAAACCCACTCTGTATTGATAAGGTTTCTTTTAATTCTTGCCAGTATTTTTTTTAATTCTTGGTACTTACTTGCCAAGGCCACTACTGAAAATAATAAACAAAATAAAACCCAAGATTGCTCATTTTGAAATGCTACCACTAACTTTTCTCCAGATTGACATCTTTTCCTAACAGTCATTTTGTTTTGTTTTGTTTTGTTTTTTGACATCTTCCACATTCCTGGTCTATTACACATATACATGTACTTTACCTACTTTTAACCACTCCTTATTTTCTGCAGTTTATCAAAATGGCTTCCATAGTCAAAGCATCAGCAGATTTCAGTGTTGCATGCTGCCAACATCTAGCTAAAGTAACTAAAGTTCCCTAGGTCTTTTATCTTCTCATATCTTAAATACTGGTACTGTCTGACAGTATCCAAGGAGTAGAGTGCCACCCTGACTTATAAACATTTTTTGCGATTTTGTACACTAGTTTTTCATTACATTTAGACAGAGATTTATTCCTCTGATTTGAAGACACTCTTTTGATTTTAATTTCACTGTGAAAACAGTAACGTTAATTTCTAAACATTTATTCCATTTGCTCCACCCTTTGTTCCAGCCAGCAATTACCAGAAAAGCAAACTACTCAGTTTGAGGGACAAAGCGTACATTTTTCACCCCATCCTCACTGAAAGAGAGCTCAGCTTCTTCATTTCAGGTTTTCTTTATATTTTTACATGTGATACACATTTTACTATTTATTTCAGTATTTATTTTAACAATCTAATTCAAGTGTTGGCAAACGTCACATCACCCTGGTTATTTCTAACCTTTAAGCCACAAATATCTTTTCACTTGTGAGTTGACAGCTTAATTCTAATACCTTGTTTGAAGTCACTCTCTTTTCAGTTGTCTGGAGTTATTCCTTACACATTGTTCTTTTCACATCTTAGAAAAATTCCCAAGATTTCCCCACACTGAGTTTTTCAACTGATTTCACTAACTAGTTTCTTCTTTTTATTTCCCTGCAGACTACCCTTTTAAAGCTAAAATGCTTAGTTTATGATCATTTGAATTTATATTTCCATTTATTTGAAACTAAGTCCACGATTAGTAAATCCAATATTATATTCCCTTAGTATGGGCTCTCTGAATGTTGCTAGATGATTGTTTTTCTACTAAAATCAAATTTTGTATGTGTTTGCCCTGTGTCCTACCTCTTTTCTTGTAATCATGTGGAACAGTAGTAATTAATATTCTTGGGCCAGGAGCATTTACTTCTCTTGACTCTGCAATTTAGTGTTACTAGAGAAATAGTACTAATTCTTATTTTAGCACAGATCAAGTATTTTATAGGACACTAATCATTTAGTGAATTAGTTGCTGAACCAGATAGTAAGCAAGGCTGCCATGGCTCCATGTTCTGAGGTCCATCCTCTCCTCCATCAAGTCTGAGCATGCATTCCTGATAGGCAAAAACACACTATGTATGTATACAGTAAAGTTATGAATGTGCACTTGGCCAGTCACTCAGTTCAACACAGACACAAACACTCATGCAAACAGAGATGGTGTGGGACGTGTAACACTGTCCTCTCTGGCATGGGTCCCTATGACCTGAGGTCTGACTCCCATTGCTGGCATTTACACCTCATACACACAGAGACCAGGAAGCCCTCTCAGCTAGCGAAATAGAGTTTAATGAACAGACAGGACAGACTGCAGTGATCAGATGCAGGGCACAGACAGACGAGCGTACTAACCAGCCGGCTATTTACACAGAACTAACACTGTTGATCCCCTCATCTCACCGTTTTCCAAATCACCTTGGTATCTCCCTTTCCCCTGGCCTTTCACTCTTCCCCTAAACACTCCATAATAATACTTTGTACACTCCCCAAACGTTTTTCCTATTATGCACCCCATAACCTCCCCTGCCCCAGCAGTCAGTGAGGTGATCCAGAAATCCTTTCAGTTGCCTGCTGGTGCTGGGTCCCTATAGCCCCATGGGGCTGAGGCTGCCTGGGCCAGCCCCACCTGCCTCTGCGCTCCTGTGTGTGCGGAGATGAGCCCTTAATCACATAACAAACTGTAAACAGAGATTAAGCATCAGTGTTGAAATGCTGCCAGTTCTGCACATTCAGATCCACAATGCCAATCAATATAATAGTCTCAAGGCAGGGAGTAAACAGGAGCTGCCCCAAATTAGTGCAACTGTGGAACTGCACAGGCACTGGGAATCAAATCAAAGATCCCAGCACAGTTAAAAGCCTTTTCATAACCACTGGAAATATAAATACAAGGAATTTCCAAACAGGAACACGGGCTCTTAGTTTTTCCATTTCATCTGAGAGACCGAGATTAAGATCCTTACCTTAATGAGACTCTTCTCCCCTTATCTGCTTTCCTCTGCCACTACAGACAACCTTCCTAGCTATTCCTGGGGCTGTTGAAGCAGCTCCTCTTGAGAGCTTTGCTCCTGTCTCAGGCTTTACCACCATGGCTAACAGCAGTGCTTCCAACTCCTGCCTACTCCAGAACTTCACTGGTACACTGGCTACCTGGTCAATAGGACCAAGTGCTTTGGGAACACCTGTGCTCACAGCATCTGTGTTTCCCTGGGAGCTCTTCCATCAGGATTTCTCCTTGTTTGCTTGGCTTGGGCAATGCCAAGAGCTCTCGGGCCAAGTGACTTGGCCACACACCTATCTGTTGATCTGCACTGGACCGCCTGGTGCTGTTTGTGCAGTGACACGGCCGTGCTGGTTCGTGGGGTTGTAAACTGTGGCTGTAGTCCAGCCTTCTTTCTGTACAAGCCTGCCAGCTCCCCAGTGCACGCACGGCGCTCTATAAATAACAAAAATAGATGTGCTGCCTACTGGTGGATCTTAAAAATATCAGGACACCCTCGTAAAAGGGAGAAGCGTGTCCTGGTGACCTTGAACCAGGACGGTGGAGGACTAGGCCCTCCTTCTACCCTCCAACCCCCTGCACGGAGCAGGACCCCCCGAGCCAAGCAGCTCCCCACGGCCCCCCAGGGAAAGGCGTTTTTGGGGGCGCAAGGCGTTTTTTTGGGGGCGCAGGCTGCGAAGCGCTTGCGCGCCCTGAGGCCGGCGGGAGGAGGAGGAGGGGGGAGCCGGGCGCCCACACGAGGGATTACAGCGGATTTTCCTTGAAAAACAGACACACGCACACCCCGGGGGGAAGGCTCCCCCCGCGGCTCCGGCCTCGCAGCGCCGCGGGACCCTGCCCTGCCCTGGTACGGTGCCGCGGGGCCGGGCGCTGAGGGACAGGGAGCCGGGAGGGGGGGGGGATGCAGCGGGGCGGCCTCAACCCCCCCTCCCCGTCCTCGGCGAGAGCGGAGTGCGGCGGCCCGGGGAGGGGGCGGAGAGGATGACTTCATGCCGCCGGAGCGCCGTGAATTTAGGAGCAGCTGCCGCCGGCACCGCCGGCACCGGGATGTGGGGGTGAAGAGGCAGCGGGAGCTGAGGGAGGGGCTGCGCGGGGCGCCCCGATTCGCCGCCACCACCAGAGCCAGCAGCGGGAGGCAGGGAGGGGGGAAGATGCGCTGAGCCGGTCGCTGCAAAGGTGAGCGGGGGGCTGCGGGGGGCTGCGGGGAGCTGGGGGCCGCGGCCGCCTCCTCCGTCTCCTTCACGCTCTGCTTTCTGCCCCGCTCCCTGCTCGGCGGCACGGATCGGGGTGTGGGGGTCGCAAGGGCTGCGGCAGGTGCGGGGCCGAGCTCCGGGCCGCCTCCTGCTGCTGCTGCTGCTGCTGCTGCTGCTCCCGCCGGCGGCAGGGAGACATCTTAGGGCCGGGGGGGATGAGGGGAGCGGAGCTGCCTCGTACACCACCCCCGGCCGGAGCTCTCCGCGCAGGGAACTAAAGGGAGAGTGGGAGAAGTTGGAGAACCGGCCCTCGCACCGACATGGGTGCTGCGGGCTCCTCACGGGCTCCTTTCCGTGCTCCGTTCGTTTTTTTCCATTGGTGCCGGCCGGTGGGAGGTTTGGGATGAGAAATGCCGGCGAAATTCCCAGTGCCCTCGTTGGCTAAATGGAAGAATTAATGAGTTGTGTCGCCATCGTATCAACATCTAAGTGGGAAAACAGGAGTACACACAGCAGTGTAGCTTGGCCACTGACATTGCGCCTTCCTCGTGGTATGTACACGGGTCCTGGCAGTACACGAGTAGTCGCTTGGAGTTGAGCGAAAGGGGAAAAATCTGCCTGGCCTGTGTCCCTTTCTGGTATGTTTGTTGGGTTTTGGTTTTGTTTTTCCTTTGTTCTGCTCTCAGGAAGGATGCTGAAGAGATGGCATGTCAGTGCAGGAGGCCAGGGTTGGCATGCATAGGCAGATCATTAGCATGAGCTCTGTTTGCATGTGGTAATGGTTAATGGCTTTATATGGTTTGGTTGGGAAGCGAAAAGAATGATTGTGCCTCCGGTGAGAGGAAGGATAAGGTACTAATGAGAAAAGGAAGCAGGATACCGGAACCTGAAAGTTACTTTGTTCAATGTCTATTTACTTACACATTCATTGTAAAGGATCCTGTTATGCTGTGCGCTCGTTGAGCAGCTCATGTAGTTGTGGGTTCCTCGGTCGTGGCCAAAGCCCCAGGCCACAGTGCTGGAATGATAAAAATGATACCTATGGAGGTAACAGGCAGTTAGATGCTTGGTCTCTTGTCGTTATTTCTGGGAAGATGTTTAAATTCATGTGTTTGCCTCAGTATTGTTGCTGGGTAAGCAGAAGGCGAATGATGGCTACGGAGGCAGGAAATGCATATAAAGGACAATTGAGGCTTCACAAGGCTGAAACAAAGCGTGACTGGTGAATTGCACTGTCAGAAATCAGTTCAACAGACAGATCTTTACTGTGAACAACAGTCATTAAGTATGACCCTGTATAAGCTATTATAGTCATTAACTATGGCCCCATATAAACCCCGTTAAGCACTCCATGGCACATCCATTGTATGCATTTCAAGCCAGAAAAAGTAATAACACGTTCCATCAAATCTACTTTTCATCTACCAAACATATACCTTGTTCCTGTAAAACACCTGGGAGCCTGAATTATCATCTCTCTACTTTTTTTTTTTTTCTTTTTTTTTTCTTTTTTTTTTTTGTCAGAAAAGAACGTGGTTGTCTGTCTCAGCAGTTGCAATGTTGCAGTCATCTGTTGATTTCTGCTGTAATGGCCTCTGGCTGGAAAAAGAAACCATGCAGCTGAGTTCACATACTTTTCATATTAGTCCACCCATTCTATATTGAGTCCATTGCTTTGCTGAAGAGAGCATCAAGTAAGGGTTTCACATTCTGTTGTTGTAAATGTGGGGTAGTATGAGTACTTGCTAATGTTGACAAAACATTACCACAGTAAATATAGCTGTTTGTGCTTCCTGGCAAATGTAAAGAGGGTTTCAAAAGGATGTCAGTAATTTCTAAAACAGTGTGGTGCCAGGGAAGAAGGACTAGTTGGCCAAGAGTCATTATTATAGATGTGCACATACATCTGGTTGGTTTGACACAGGAAACTTGCTGTTGTTTATGTGTACTCCAAAGACAGACGGTATAATCATATCAAATGCAAGAGTGCATGTGTCTGTAGGAAAAGTACATATGTAACTACCAGTTTGGATTTAGTTAAATGGTGTAAATCAACTTGTTTCTTAACTCCTCTTACTCCTTTTGTTACAGTAAGTTCCTTACCTCTACCAGGCAAAGAAAAGGATCTTTGCTGTGGTTGATCTGGGGCAAGAGCCCCACTGCCTGGAAGAACAGCACAGTTGCCCAGCTGGATGATGCCAGACAGACTGGGTGGCAGCTGAGACTTAGCTGCATTTTCCTCAGAGGGTCTGCTATTTTGGATTTCTTCATCTGGGTTAGTTCTGCAAATATGTAAGACCTTAATTATCTCTGAGATTTCTAGGCCACAGCCAGCCTTTGAACCAGCAGGTTCATTTAACCAAATTTATGAGCAGGGGCCAGATGGATATGTTTGCATAAAGCTTGTTTCCTTAGGAGAACAAACTGGAAAACCTAGTAACCTTGAATGCTCTTGAAGCTACAGAGGCTTGATGCTCCTTTCCAAGGCTGAAATGAAACAGTTCAGTTAATGCGTTTTCCTTACTATGAGAATGTTTGAGGCTGATATTTCTAAGTGCTATTTGAACCAACTGAAGTAAGCACCTTCTAGATCAAGCAGGTAACAGTCCAGTTATGTTGTTGCTAGGCTTTCAGTCGAATTATTTTCTCCATCTATGAATTCCCTAGAGTCCAAGAAATAAAGGAAGATGAGCAGAGTGTGAGCAAGCAGACATTAAATTATATATAATACATACAAACACACACTCTACATGAGCAAATAGGAGTGTTTTAAAGGTAGTGATACCATTGTTTCTTCATGACAACAAATGTATTAATGCTTGAAATGCATGCCCTGTATGTGCAGTAACTAGCATTTCTAGATGAGAAAAAAGTTCCATCAGAACTAAATGCCAGGTATTGACTTAAATTTTATCAGTTTTATCTAAATTTCATCCAAACCCACTTGCATAGTAAAATCTTCTGCTGGAGTCTTTAATTACTGTCAGTAGAAAGTCTGCATGTGAGTGGTCAGTCAAATGCAAAGGTAACAATTGTTAAGGAGAACTAAGAGTTCAATTGATTGATATCTAGTGGTGGGAACAAGACAGGCATTAAGTACCTTTGTACACAGACCTAATTGACCTACATCAGAACTTCACAACCAAGATACTGAAGCCATGAATTTAGTATCTGGAATGTAGAACAGAGTTCGTATATGTTTATTGCAGGAGCAATCTGATTTGTGGTCCTCTTCAAGAGAGGTTTATGTGAACGCAACACAAGCATGAATCCATTTATTTGCATTAACTTCATGATGCATTGATACACTAGTTTCAAGACAGTCTTTGGGTTTATACTCTTAAAAAGTGTCTAACATAATAAAATAGATTATCTTATAGTATAAGAACTGTGTGGTTCCAGTATGTATCCATGTCTTTAAATATAAAATTATTGGGAGAAAGAAACATAAAACGGAATCTCTTATAGGAGTGTTGGTGGAAATGTCCTAGCCAAATGCCAGATCAGGCAGTCTCATTTTTCATCCCTTAAAGTTTGCAGAAGAACCAATGAGTTACACTGGTTTTCTTTGTGCTCCCTAGCGTGCTGCCAATATACTGCATTTCTGAGCTGCCTGACTTTCTTTGGCAGTAAAATGATTCCACGGTACCTCTGTCTTTCTACCCTGGGTGAACCAAGTGTAAAGTTGTTGTTGTTTTTTTCCCCAAACCTTTTTGGAGAAGAACTTCAGTGGACAAATTCTGATGTCTTCCCAGGTGTAGTTGTCTCTAGTGGAATGTATTTTGTTTTCTAACCATTATTAAAATCAGTTTTAAAATAGGCTATGTTGCTGTTCTTTAGCTTTATGGGATTCATGGGCAGTTTAACCTGTCCCATTTCAGAAGTACTTCAAAGCAACATGCTGGTCTCTGCACAGTTATGCATCCCTTTCTGCACTAATGTCCCCGTGATTCATCAGAAGTGATAGGCAAATAGGTCTAACTCCAACATATGGTCTTTGTTTCTCTGACTGCTTTTTTGTCACATCTTTGTTCTAGAAACTGTTCCAAAAGACTCAAAGATACATTGAAGTTATCCTGGCAGCTGTTAGCTAGCCTGTAAAATGTGCTGCAGCTTTAATGAGATCATATACATCTTAATATATCTATATAATTATATATATATTATATAATATATAATATATGTATTTGCTAACTATTCACTCATTTGCCTTCTACCTCCTACAGAATTTCCATTTACACATATGGTGAGCACATAACTCTGGTGAAACGATCTCACCACCTGTTGTTTTAAAATAGCACAGATGCTTATTAATGGTCCTTCCATGATACTGTTTATAGTACATGTTAAACCTCCCTTAAAATACTGTGGATCATATTGGTAAAGGATATTATTACTTCAGTAGCAGCCTTAAATTGGCTCCTGTTCAGCATCTCTACTTAACCTGTTGATTGCTCACAGGTAGGACAGAGGCAAACTTAATGGGAGACTCAAAGCTGTGATCCCCAGTGAGAAACATGTCAGTGAGTCCCGTACAAGGTATTACGTGAAAATGACTGCTGCTATTTGAATGCCAGAGTAACACAAAGAACTGCAAAAAGTATGAGTACACAACTTCTCTACGCTCAGAAGTCTTGAGCTCAGTTAGTCTGAACTCCTTCAGGCCAAGGCTCAAGAACAAAGTCTTCACCAAAGCAAGGGAAAGTGAATAAACTGAAATGTTGACACTTGATCATCTCCTTATTGTATTTTATATATTTTTTTCCTTTCATGGAAAAGTAATTTCTAAACTGACTAGACTAAATTATGTACCTAAATGTTCCATCAATTCTGTATTTTCTTACAAGTGACTTGGAATCTTAACTTTTCTTCCAAAGAGTTTCCAGAGTTGTAGTTCAATGCTGCTGCTTGCTGCTGCTTTTTTTTGTTGTTCAACCTGATCAAAGTAGAAATTAAAAATGCATTAGATGCATTTCTACTTCAAAATCAATCATCTATCCACAAGGGGGCCAAGAAGAACTATTTATGTTAAGTGGTATTTTATTACCATTCTCACTTCACTGAGATGTAAATTTAAAAGGGTGATCGGAATAAGCAGACTGTGCTGCTTTCAAACTTCCTGAAGTGCTTGCTTAAGGTGCAGTAAGTTCTTGATGTTTGTATGTTGTTTATGAATTCCAAGAAAACACTGTTACACACTGCAAAAAAATACATAGCAAGAAAAGGAATGAAGGATACATCTTATTTAAGTTGAGCAAAACCTCTTAGTAACTATTAGTGAGTGTCTTTTTTATTTTATGAATATTTTAAATGAAATATGCATGGAGACTTTTTTCCCATGGTGCTTGACAGATGGCATTGACTGGTGCGGTTTAGAATAGCTAGTAAATAAACAAAAATAGTTGTTCACACCAGAATATTAACTGTCAGATGTCTGCTCAAACTGTCTAGGATGGACATAAACCTCTTCTCATTTAGAAAAGTTGTGCATTATATCAGTATAGACCTAACCTGTAATAATAGAAACGTGCTATTGGAATAAAACTGCTGGCAAACTTTCAGTAAAGGATGCTTGGAGAAGTAATACATAATGGAGAAATAATACATAAATTCAGTAACATTCTTCTGATGGAGTCTTCCAGCACTTGGTGCTCAGCATTGATTAACAGTTTTGTGAGCTCAAAGTAATACTTGCACTACTGTATTTAATTGCAGGAGATATAGTGTCCTCACTGAATGAGTTCAGTTGCTCTGATTTATGTTCTTAGCCTCCATAGTGTGGCAGGCATATGATGCCGTGCTTGTGTGAGTCTCCATTTTGCCTTAAATTTGTTGCCTAATCATTTAATTGGTGCCCTTTAGATTGTCATGTTGTGAGAACTGTTAAGCAAGCATTTCCTTTTAAATTTCTCACCTGTCATGATTTCATTTTATCTATCACATTGTCTTTTTCCTCAAAAACAGTCTTCTTGGTTTATTTACTCTTCCTGTATGAAACTGTTGTTTCATATCTGATTCTTCATCACGTTATTTATATGCTTACTACAACTTTATTTCTGTTAGGCACTGGTAACAATGTAGGAACTCCACTTAGTGGTGTGGTGACTTTTATTTCTGTTCTATTCCTTTTCTTTTTTTTTTTTTTTTCCCTACAGTTATTAATTCTGCATTTCATTTGAACTGATCTCCAGCATCCCCATGAAGTTCACTGTAGGATCACTGCAATGATATGTCTGCAATGAGTCTGGAAGAATTAATTGAGTGTCATTAGCAGGAGGCATGGATGTTGGTAGCTGGATCTCAAAATGTGTCTCTTACAAATGCATAAAAATATCAAAAAAGTGTGTCTTAAAAATGTAAGTAAGAAAAAATGCAGTGTGTAGCATTACAGAACAAGAGAAGTTCAGCCATTTCTTTGTTTCATATTTCTTATGTTTTAAAATAGTGGGATGATGGCAGGTTACGGATTTGGGCTGATGTTTGTGAATTTAGACATGGCGAGCTGGAAATGAGTGAATAGGATCCATTATCGCATATGAGAATTGGAGCATGTGGAAAAAAAAACGTACTCTGAAAGGCAGACATAACATGAAACACTTTATTAATGAAAAATAAATAAATAAAGCCTAAGAATAGACTGCTGCATTTTAAGTAACTGTTATTTGTAAGGTCTCATGGAGTCAAAGCGTGATAAGAAATGTGAATGGAGTACGCATGAATATAGAAGCTGCGTGACTTGAGAAAGACATGGCTTATCAATTTTGATTACAGCATGCATTAAAAGCCTAAGGATACCAGAGCTTTTTGTCAGTGAGGTAAGAGTATTTTATCATATATTTGCTTCTAGACAGGCAACTAATGTTAACATTCATTTCTTAGGCAAACACCAGAACGTTTTCCAAGCAGAATACCATGAATAGGAAGTGCCCTGAGTTATCTGAATAACTAGAGGACTTCTTGAATGTTTCTTTGGTGTGTAAATTTGCCTGTGAGGAGTACAGGTGTTGATCTGTTGAATGGCAGCTGAAACATTATAAGGCATAAAATAGAATTCTATAATGCCAGTGTCATTCACTCTGAGTGACAGTGTACAAAAAGGGCATTGCCAGCCCTGCATGTCCTTTTTAGAGTGTAATTGTTATAGCTATACCATGTCTGATACTACAAGGGCCTGTCTGGGGCAATGGCAATGTTCTACTGAATTTTTACAGAGGCAGAAACACTGATAAATGGTGAATGAGGTGCACAGCTTCCACAGAAAGTATCATACCCACCCCCATGACACATACAGCACGAGGGTATTTATAGAAGACAAACATGATAGCCATGCATCCAGAGGAACACAGATACTGTGTATAAGAATAAATAAATAAATAAATAAATAAATAAATAAATATAAGCATGTGACATCACTTCCTCACTAATACTTTCGCATTCATTGCATGTGGATACAGTAATAAGCTTTTAATATATCAAAAACTGATGATGCTGATTAGTGCTTAAGGAAGGAGTTGCATGAAGATATTTAGCATGGTACGATACACTAGCTAGTTGTCACTCCAGAAGTGGATACTTTTCAATTTTACATTCTTTGCATGTTGAAACAATTACCTTACAAACCAAAGAGCAAGAAGAATAATTTGTGTTACTTTCATTTTCTCAGATACTGGGGAAATGTATTATATACTTTTAATCACGGAGACCTCAAAACACTTCACAGTATTTCCACTTTCATTGACAAGCAGGGAATGAAAGGTGTAGTTTAAACATTGTTTTCCCCCAGTCGTATAGCCAGTAGAACTGCAGGGAGTTATTTATGCTAATCTCCAGAAAAAGGTACTGATTTCTGATGACTGCTGCAGCACACTGAACCATACTATTTCCTCCCAAGCAGAAAATTCTTTCCTGTCACTTTTATGCCTCATGTAAGCAATTTTGAAGGCTGTTCATCCGTTACTGACTGCAGCTCTGCTTCTTAAGCAGTGTTTCCAGTGGGACAGCACACTATGCAAATGTATTTTGTGTAGGTTTATTTGATTCTTCAAGTCCACCCTTCATTATAATTTATGTTCTTCCACCTTCTCCCCTCTTCTTGGTCTGGCCAGGCACTGATACTCATTTTCCAAGTATATTCTTTACTTTGTCGATAAGCCTTTTGAGTTTATAGTTGGGACTATCTTGGCAGCACACTATTTTATAAATATTTGTTCTTAACTACTATATTGTAAATTTTTTGGAGACTAGCACTTGAAAATGCATCTGATTGCTCAAACAAACTGCAAGGCACAAAATTAGGAGGAAGAACTTTTTTGAAGCACTGCTCTGGGATCAGCACCCAAATGACCGCCACATGTGGTGGTATGTTGCATTCATTTCCCACAGGAGTGAGAGGAAAAAGAGAAGGTGCCACGAATCTGAGCAGTTTGCCCCCACTTGCCAAGCTTTTGTGATCTGAGCTGACCACTGAATGCTGCGCTTTCTTTGAGCATTAGGCACTGAGCAAATTTCAAGAGAACTTATGCTTTAGCACCTTGACTTTATCAGTTTCCCGCTATGTGTTAGTAATTTACAAAAGTTATTGCCATTTCTGTTAACAGTGGCCAAAATACTAGGCTTTCATTTTTACCAAGGGTTGTTTCTCTTAAGAGATTCTAATGTATGTCAGGGCATGCATGTGGACTGGTTGGAAAAGATAAATAGAGGAGTTAACTGTCACCAGAGGAATGCAAGAGTGGATCTACTGAGAGTCTTTCTGGATAAGTCAAATGTTGGACTAAAAAGTTTAATTGTACACGTTAGTATTTATGTTGATTATTGTCCAATGGGTGAGGTTTCTTCTCCCTACCCCTCCATAGGCAGTGCCTTCTTTGTGGAACTGATGAGTGTTCCACACCTGACAGTGTGAGGAGAGACGTGTTGCTGGGTCACTCTATTCAATTTGGAGTAATCCAAAGTAAACATGGCTGTGATCTCTGCTCTATAGCTGTCCTTCTCTTTTTCTTTTCTGCTTTTGTATGTATTTGGGTCAGATATGTAAGTCAGATGCTTCTGTCTTAAAGTTTTGGCTTAAAGCTTTCTTAGAGATTTTTTTCTTTTAGGTTCCTACTGCTTTCCACAACTAGCCAGATCATTTGAAGTCAAAATCTTACACTTGGTGAGGAGGCTGTTTGCATCTAACCTAGCTGAAGTATCACCAAATGAAAAAGTATTCAGGGAAGCATGAAAAGATGAAGTGGGATTAAATAGCAACGTGAAAGTGTTTATTCCTTGCAGGAGCAGTGTTTCAAAGCTAGAAGCAAGAAAAAGAAAAAAGCATTAATTGAGGGAAGTTAAAATATAACATAGAAATTTTAAGAGAAGGTTCTTCAAATTCTTTCATCTATTAAAAGCATTAAATTGGAGGTCTTTAGTTTACAAGTTTACATGTGATCAAATATAAAGAGAAATAATGAAGAAGCCTATTAAAGATAGGAAAAAGAAAAAATGTTGAATGAAGCAACTGTTATACATCTCCCCAGGGCCAGCTGTCTATGAAAAGGGTGTCTTCCCTCCTACCCAGTGTGTGGTTTTAGACACTTGATCAGAATTGTTGGTTATTTAAGGTGGCATGGATGACATCTGAGAGTGAGACACAGATGAAGTCAGTTATCTGTATGCTTCTGTAAATAAAATTGCATGTAAGGCCTTGCTGACTGCTCGCTTGTCCATTAACTGAAGGGACTACCCACAAGTTTAATCCAGGTCTTCTTCCTTCACACACTGCTTATTGTTCAAAACCTAACCAGAGCTGAACATCGACCATTTTCTTTGTCTCTCCTTTCCTATTTACTGAGTGTCTCAAGATCCCCTCATAAAACTTGATGAAAACACCCTGGCTTTTGTAGTCACTTGCTTGGTTTCACCTAGGAAAGGTGAACACAGCAATACCTGACAATAACCAGTTGCACGTAAAGGATCCTTTGTTACCTTCTGAAAATCCTTGCATCTCTTAACACAAGGGGAATACGAGACTGGAATAAGGTCTAAAACACCCATCTGAGTGCCTCACTGTCTGCACTTGGATCATCCACAACACACCTACTTCAAGTGGATGCCTGTTTTTCCATGGAAACTGGGATGGTGATGGAGAGAATGGGAGTGTCTCGGTTTCATCCTGACATTTAATTATGACAAATCTGCAAAGTAGTCATGGAGGATGCAACTGTAATGTTACTGGGATCTCATTTTTTTTTTTTAGTCTCACTGACCAGCATGTTATGCTACTTTTTCTACAGGCAAGCTTTTTGTTTGTTTGTTTCTTCTGAGTTTCTTCTCATCTCAGAATGACAGAAGTCACTCTACTACTTCACTGAGCAATACTCCAGCCCCTTTGTTTGCTGGAGCAGGACCTTTCAGATGATGTGGATTACTCCTAGCCTTCTGATGGAAAATACCCGGTTTGGCAAGTAATTTTTATTTCTGCAGTTGCTTGGAGGAGGATGTGCTTTCTCATCTACTCTGAGCCAAAGGAAAAGTGCACACTTACACATGTGAGGCTTATCTCAACATCCAAACATTCTGCCAGGTGCTGTGAGGGAGCTAAAATGTCTTTGCCAAGTTGTCATTTATAGTCTTGACTATTTGAAGTGCCTTTATGACAAGATACTTTATATCATCCACTGAAATAATTCTGAGTCCTTTCCAAAATTTCTTAGCAGAAAAATCAGGCAAGAAAGAAATTTTTATCTCCAAAGGCATATTTCTTAAAAGCTTTTGAAGTCCATTCATTTCTGTGGAATTCCTACCGCATCCTTCTAATCTTCTAATGGAAGGGCCATCTGTGACCCATTAGCTAGTCTGTTTCTGTAGCTATGTTTATACAAGCTACCAAAAAGAGTGGAATTTGTTTGTCACACATTGTTGGGTACAGCTTGCTCAAAAACAGCAGTGCCACCCGAATTTAAATGGAACTGCCCACCATTCGTTCTTTCATGCTCTTCTACTCTTCCCTCAACTATTTTGGAACAGTACAAATAACAGTTACCAAGAAAAGGAAAGCTAATGTTGTCTTTATTCAAAATGGATAAATAGAATGACTTAAAATTTCCAAGGTCTATCAGTCTGATACCAGGCAAAATAGTAGGAACCATGATATTACTTTTACTTAAATCTTTGGAGGATAATACTGTAGGTAATGCCAATCACTGATGGTTAGTGAAGAAAAAAAAAAAAAGAAAAAAAAATGCCTTGTCAAAGGGTGGTGTCCCTCAGGGGATCTGTTCTGGGACCAGTACTATTTAATATCTTTATCATTGACACGGACAGTGGGATTGAGTGCACCCTCAGCAAGTTTGCAGATGACACCAAGCTGAGTGGTGCAGTTGATACACCAGAAGGAAGGGATGCCATTCAAAGGGACCTGGACAAGCTGGAGAAGCGGGCCTATGTGAACCTAATAAGGTTCAACAAGTCCCAAGTGCAAGGTGCTGCACCTGGGTCTGGGCAATCCCAGGCATGATTGGGTGAAGAACACATTGAGAGCAGCCCTGCAGAGAAGGACCTGGGGGTTCTGATGGATGAAAAACTCAACATGAGCACAGCGGTGAGTGCTTGCTGCCCAGAAGGCCAACTGCATCCTGGGCTGCATCACCAGAGGAGTGACCAGCAGCTTGAGGGAGGGGATTGTACTCCTCTGCTCTGCCCTTGTGAGGCTCCATTTGGAGTGCAATGTCCAGGTCTGGGGCCCCCAGCACGAGAAGGATGTGGATCAGTTGGAGTGGGTCCAGGGGAGAGCTGTGGAGTTGGTCAGAGGACTGGAGCACGTCTCTTATGAAGAAAGGGTGAGAGAGCTGTGGCTGTTCAGCCTACAGAAGAGAAGGCTCCAGCGTGACCTTACTGCAGCTTTTCAATACTTAAAGGAGAGTTATGAAAAAGATGGAGAGAAACTTTTTGCTCGGGTAGACTATGACAGGAATTGGTGAATGGCTTAAACTAAAAGAGGGGAGATTTAGATAGTTAAGAGGAAGTTCTTCACTCAGAGAGTGGTGACGCCCTGGCACAGGTTGCCCAGAGAAGCTGTGGATGCCCCATCCCTGGAGGTGTTCAAGGCCAGGCTGAACAAGGCCCTGGGCAACCTGATCTAGTGGGAGGTGTCCCTGCCCATGGCAAGGGGTTGGAACTAGAGGATGTTTAAGGACCCTTCCAACCCAATCTGTTCTAGGATTGAAAGAGGATGTGATATGCTGGCTCTATGTGTTTTTGGAGGTTGCAAGTTTGGGTAAAGGAAGTAGACTTAGTAGTGTATTTCATTCAGTGAAATCTGTGGTTAATACCACTTTGTGTCTGCCAACTCAAACACCTCTACCACGTTATCTGCCAGGTTTGCTAGTTAGTTCCAGATGCCAGGCAGATAGTTAAAGCAAAATATAGATGTTACATTCACACCTGTGTCTTACTCACTGTAACTTCTTTGTGCCTGTCATAGAGGTGTGATGAATGTCTTCCCAGCAAGTCCGTGGCTGCATTTAGATCAGCGCTGACCCAGATGAAGCAGCTGTTTCTAGGTTCACTGTAAAAAGATTTCTAAAAAATGGTGTAGTTACAGGATTCTTTACCTGCATAGAAAATACCAAAGCATACCTACCTGATGAATATCTGCTGAGTGATAAATGGTATTCCCTTTCTTGCTCAGTCTCTGCGATGGTCTGCAATATTGTTAGGTGTTTCCTTACTTACCTTTCTTCTCCCTGACTTCCCAATTCACCCTAAGAAAGAAAAGCAGAGGGAGGTTTTTCCTACAGCAGAAGGTTGAAACAGAATTCAGTTGTACTCTGAGAGAGTTGAGCTCTGAATATTTGGAGAGCTGCATGATTTTGTACAGCTTCTGTATTTGTTTCACAATGTTAAAATTGTTTTCTTATTGATAATTTACCTTGGCACACAGACACTCCATTTTTCTCTTAAAATAAAACTTTGAAGCCAAAGAAGTGTGAATTAGCTGTTCAAAAGCTTTGATATCCAGGATGTTGTTTAAATGTAGCAAATATATCAATAGTATCCTAACAGACGTCTTTATAGGGCTTGCTAAGTATGTTTAATTGTTAGATGAATTCAAGGACAGCACAAACAGAATTAAACGTTCTCCAAGGCCATCTTAAAGGCTTCTATGTCATGCTTTTTTTTTTTTCTTTTTTCTTTTAACTTTGTATGTTTAATATAGACCACACTTTTTCCAAGTGTGTTTGATGGCTACATTGCAAAGCTGATGAAAGATCTGTGCAGCCTCCTACCAGTAATTTTACAGGAGCCTTAGTTTAATAAAAAGCTGGGAAGGACAGTGCTTTAGTGGCCTGAAAGCTTCTGAAAAATCCATTTTAAGCCCTTTTTTTTTTTTTTTCTGTGACATTCAAGACTTTTTTTTAGCTGTTGTTGTTCTGTTTAACCAATAGAATAAGCAGAATTCTAAGGTTGCTTGTAAAAATGTTGAAATTTGGCCTTTATGAATCTGTTTACAACCATCTGGCTTCATGTTCATCATAAATTCATGTAATAAATCCACCAAAATGATCCTCTCTTGGTAGAAACCTTTGAAACTGTTGAAACACTGAAACAGGGCACTTCTGTTTCTTTCCATATGAGACATTACTTTGCTTGCCTCATTTTAATGCTTTATACCTAATTAATCCCTTGTAATTACGTTGTGTGTCTTGGTTCTTTCTACTCTGTATTGGAAAATAGGAACTTTGTTTCAAATATATTTTTGAGTTTTGAACTTTGGTACAGACTGTTCTCCATTGCAACTCCTTGTTCCATCTACAACAGAGTGACATTCTTCCAGACATCATCAGCATGTTGCCTGAAGATGAAGAGGGGAGTTTAATGTCGCATTATCTTCCCTATTTCTCTTGCAGTAGGTGAAATGAAAACCTGACTGCTGTGAAAACAGAAGACTGCCAGCTGTGCCATATGCGTGCTATCTAGTAGCATGAAGAGAACCTCTTGTATAAGTTGCAGTTAGAGGATTCTGGCTGGGTCTTTCAAATTAATTATTGAAAATGGCATGAGAAACACAAGATGAAGAAATTAGGAAAAAATGTCAGCAATTAAAATGAGTATGATCTTTCAAAGAGTGTCTGGGAAGCAACTTTTACAAACATAAAACAACAACAAACAAATTTATAAACTATTTGTTTTTTTACTGCTGTGGCCAGAGCTCTGTATGAGAGGTGCTTTTGTGGAATTCTTTGTCTTCAGCCTCTAGCTGTTCCAGCTCACTCTGTTCTGGTACTCCTCCCCTTTCTTTTTGTTTTCTCACAAAGGACAGAGATGAAGGTCAGCTCTGTGCTTCTGGACCGTATGTCAGAGTGATTGCTTCACACTATATATCTTCTGGTTTGTTTGTTTAAAAAAAAAAAAAAACACAAAAAAAAAACTCAAAGGTTTAAAAGTTCATAATTGCAATATACTAATGAGGAAACCTCACTGCAAAGAAGCATTTTGTATGTACCTTCTTCCAGATGCTAACAGATGAAATTTCTTACTGCTTTTTTATTTTACTACTTCAAAAATTGATTTCAAAACAGAATCTTATTTCAATGCCTGCTTGCCGTGTGTATTCCTAAGACTGTTTCTTGTGTTCCAGTTCATAATGGAAATCATCATTCTGTCTCCTGTAGTATGTTATCCAGTTTGTAGATAAGATGCATATGTTAGACTTTATTCTATAGACTATGTAGATGTATTGGTAGTAAAATACATAGCAGTGTGTCCCTTCCAGTTATCACCAAGCTCAAGGCCAAAGTTTGTGTGTTCTTGCAAATTTAGGAGTTAAATATGCAAATCTTCATCTTCTCTTGAGAAATTAAATGTTTTTGACTGCGTGGGTAGAATCTGATGAGAATTCAACCAGCAAAACTTCTCCAGTAAAGTTAATTAAAGCTGGTATCCTGAGAACGCTTTGCATTAATTTTGTATCAGATTATACTTTTACTTTCTGCAGCCTTAATTAATCAAAACTTAATGGTTACTCAATCTGTAGCAGTGTTCTGGGCTTAAAAATATCAAGGGGCATGTTCCTAATTGAATATTGGGATCTGGGGAGGGGAGCAGTAGACACTGGTCCCCTTTTCCAAAAGAGAAATAGACTTTGAGGTATGAGCAGGGGAAAAAAGAAAGAGGTAAATGTCAGCTTGTCCTTGAGGACAAGAAATGGCAGCAGAATGAAGACAGCAAAGTAATTAACAGGTCTTTCTACAAGAGAGAAGGTGGCCTCTACTGTGCCTGGTTACACAGACTGTAATTTAAAACAAACTGTCTTGATCTCACAGCTGGATCTTCCAGTGACTGGTTCTTGCAGGCAGTCTGAATATGTAAGATGTAAGCCTGTGAGCAGAGACTGAGGTAGTCATTGCCCGAGAGCACAAGCTGAGATGACAGATTGCTTTGTGAAGAGCTAAAACTCTCATCCATGGTGGCTTAAGGCTGTAGATTAAGCCTTTGTAGATTAATGGTTTTGGCCTGTAATGTTAACATTTTGAATTGCACCAGGATGCAAAGGAGAGTCAACTACAGTCTGAACTTGGGCTGTTGCCCTCCAGCAACAGAGCTAAAAAAAAAGGTTTTATAAACCTTTGCATAGGTGTTCAAAATGTAAATTCCTAGTTACTTGAAGCATGCATCAGGATCAAGAAACTCTAGAGCTGGCCAGACTAAGGGGATCATTGTGCCAAGACTCAGTTCCATGTGTAAGTAGATGGCTAGATTCATCTCTGTCATGATGCTGATGATAGTGACAACTTTTTAAATGTAATAAGCATGGATTAAATAATATTTCTGTCAACTAATATCCTTTGCTTTTCTGCATTGCTTTTAACGAATCTGGACTCTCAATCCAGGAAAAAAGCTGGACTTCGTCAGCAAAAAGAGTGAAGCTAGCAGATCAAGAGAAGTGACACTATATATATATATATATATATATATATATATATATATATATATATATATGTATGTATGTATAGATTTTTTTTATTTAAAGACATGCATACAGATGCCTTTTGAAGTGTCATGTAAAATAATGTCGCCTATGTTGGACCCCCAAGGATCAAAGCGGTATGTTGACATGCCAAGTCAAGTCTAGTGATGGCTACCAAGACCAATTAGGAGGCTGGAGCACATGATGTACAAGGAGAGGCTGAGGGTGCTGGTTTTCTACAATCTGGGGAAGACAGTACAAGGAGAAGAAATTGTCATATATAAGGAGCAGTTATGGAGAAGACAGACTTTTCTTGGAGGTGCTCAACAAAAGAGTCACTGGTCAAGTTGCAATGAGAGAAATTCTAACCGCATGAAAGGGAGCTGGGGTTTGTTGGACTAGATGACCACCAGATGTCACTTCCAGCCAAAGTTTCTCTATGATTCAAAGAGACTTTGTTGATTTACTACGTGTGCCTGTAGAGGCCTAGCAGTCCTGATTCAGGGTTGGGACTTAAGTTTAAGGTAATACCTTCTCCATGGAAACAGGGAATGAGAGAATGGCATTTTTTGTCTTCAATACAGTATCCCCATATAAAGGAAGCAGGAGACCTGTCCTGCAGACTGTCCCCAAGCTCAAAGGACCTGATCCTCTGTCCCAGCAGATGACAGAACCATCAGCATACTGATTCTTCATCAGCAGTTGAAACTGGTTTACTGTGTACAGGCACAATTATTCTCCTGGTTCTGTGCCTTTTTGCAGATTAGAGGATGCCTGGCTGTCATATGATTGCTGCAAAACAGGAAACCTCTGCTTCAGAATCTTGCTCCCCAGATTATTTTTGTTGTTTTTGATTGCCTCTAGAGTAAAATAGATGAACAGCCCTGGAAGACCTGCTAGCTTTAGGTGCCACATGCAAAACAAGCTGTTTTGTCACTAGATGTTTATTTTACAGGAATATGTACATTAGATCATGCAATGCATTAGATCATGCATTATGTAGATCATGCAAGATACAGAGGTTCAGTTAGACTCCCCCACAGAAGGCCTCTAAATCCAGCAGAACAATATGCAAGTGCCATGGCAAAGTGGTTTGCATGCTTCTATGGCAAGCTGGTGTTCTGGACCTGTAAAACATCTTTGTGAAGAGAGTGTTTTTGCTTTACTTAAGCTGCCATGTCAAGTGAAATTGATACTAAGACAATGGGAAGCAAACCAAGTAAGCATTTTGAAATCTGTATTAATGAGCTTGTCATTGTTTAATGTACTTTTGCTGGTGCAGAAAAATACAGATAATGTGACAACAGGCATTGCAAACTAAACTTATTCTTCTATCAAGTCCACCCACACAGATATTCAAGAAAAGCTCCATCACATGCTGAAATCTGAAAATCTAAAGCAACCTTCAGAAGTAAATTAAATTAATTAGAGTACACTTAATACCTGTGTATCATTCAGCTTTCAAACAATACTGGTGTAGGACAAGAAACAACAAAAATCAAGCAAGGAGAGTAGAAGTTCATGGCTATTTTTGTTTGTTTGTTTGTGAAAGGTGCCAGAACAGTTCCAGAAGACCTTGTAGCTTCCTCTACTGAAGGGTATTCACCTTTAATAAACTGAAGGTGAACAACTTACTGCACGGGCTTGTTAAGGAAAGCTACTGAAAAATACTTGTTCTGGATAAAGAATTAGAAAATAACTTATTTTTGCTGGTATGGTCCATAGTGTCATAACATAAAATAATTGCTTTTTATAGAGCACTGATTTTTAGTCTAATTGTAAGGAACTCTAGTTCATCTTTTGTCTTTAATTGTTAATGATTCTTGATTCCTTGGAAGAAAAATAGTATAGGATTATAGCTACTAGATTCTATGCTGATCTACTTGATTTTAACTGTAATTAAGACAGTATTTTTGAGGGTTTGTCACAGCAATACCCTTGGAAGTTGTTTTTTTTTTCTTTGCGTGTCTTGAGGAAAAAGATACTCACCCTTCTATTAGTGTAAGGAGAGTAGTTTTCTTAATGAAAGACGTAAGCTGACTAAAAGCTACTTATTCTTCTAGATGTATCTTGTCAGCCCCTATTTCTAAGAACCTTCTCAATCTAGCATCAGGTGTGTTTCTGTCTACAGAGATCCTGTCCTATTATTGTTGTTTCAGAGTGCCCAGGATTAACAAGAAGAAATGCAGAAGAAATAAACAAATCTAAATCTGAGCAGAGCAAAAATTGTCTCAAAGTGGTAATGTTTAGTTCTGTGATACTTGATTGCTTCTGTAGTTACATCTAAAAGGTATAATGCTATGCAGCTTCACAGAAAGTTTATGCAGTAATAGAGATCACTGTAGTATTTGGTTACATGCTTAATAATCAGGCTAAAACAGTTTGTCTTTGGCAACCTGATCACCATCTATATTTCATCAAATCAGAGGTGGAGGGTTGTTTGATTTAGTTTATGTAGTTTATATGCTTTTTGTATGGTATTTTTTCATTGTTTGTTCTTGTTGATTTTATTCAAGTTATCAGTTAACTGGAAAGTCAACTGAAGATTTCTCAAATAGGCTTCATGGGGTAAGAAGAATTATTTTTGTTTGGGGTTATGTGCGTGATAAGCAGGAGTGTTGTGGTTTGGCTGTGGCTTTTTTTTTTTTTTCCCTTACTTGTTTGTTTTCCTTGTGGGTGTGGTATAGGGGTTTTTTTGGTTGTTGTTTGGGTTTGGGGTTTATTTTGGTTGTTTTTTGGTTTTAACATAAACCTCCTTTCTGCTTATATTCCTAAGGTGTGTAAAGATGGCTGTCTTTGTCTATGCTATTCAGGAATGGCATAGCTCTTTGCTTTAATTTTTTTGTCTTCTAGTTATGTCTTCGATTGTCAGACTCAGAGACTCCGAGCATTTTTACACTTACTCTCTGCAAACTACTTGTATACTTTTAAAGAAGAAAGAATTCTTCTGTATTTACTTTTTAGTGGGAAAGATAAAGTTTTCTTTCACTTTCAGTTGAACCCATTGGTTTTGGTAGTCCCTTAACCAGTATACTGAGGTATACCAAGCAGGAGGTGAATAATAATTCACCTAGTAGTATCTTTAACATACCTAAGAAATCGTCATATCACATAACGTGAAGTTTAAAGTAAACAGTCAGATTCCCTTTGACTTTACAGATAAGTTTGCTTCATTTGGTATATGTATCAAATGACTAAATGATTTGTTGTGATTCCCAGAAAATTTCTTGGCACGTGTAGATCACGGCTGTCTAGATACAACATCATTATTCCAGTAATGACATCATGTTAAATAGCTCTGTGGAAAGGAGACACATGCTGAAACATGGATTCAGCTGTGTTTCACATAAAAGTGTTCAGTGTATGTCCATCCAAAGGTCAGTTAAGGGGAAAGAGAGGTTTCTATTTCACTTAGCCTATGGAATCTTGAATATTTTTTTACTTTCTGTGTTTCAGGTATTAGTACTTTTTTTAAAAAATATAATAGTAGTTATAACTGAGGTTTTAAATTTTCATTGTTTTTAATATTTGAGTAGTAGTATTTCAATAATCCCTGTAGGGTGCTGAGCAAGAAGAGAGAGGCAAAATATAAAAGGGGCAAAATATTGCCTGATTCCGAAAGTCAAAGATATTCCTGACAAAGCATGAATGAGCAAATTGCTTAGGGGGAAGAGGAGCATTTTGGAAAGAAAGATTTAAAGCAGAAAGACACTGAGGCTGAGCAGTCTATATCCAAGAACTGTTACCTGAAGGTTATTTCAATAACACTGTACTGAAAAGATTTCTAAAATGAAGATGCTTCATGGTTTTTCCATATTTAGTTCAGCTCTGATTTCATTGCAGTCTGATGAAAGCATAAATATGGATTATTTGTTACACAAACAACAGATTTATTTGTTTGAAAATACTGTTGCTGTTTCTCTTGGATCACGAGAAGGCCATAGGTAGCAGGGCTGAGCTATAAGGTAATGGAAAGATTTGTTTAGGATAAGGGCAGAAGAGATCATTTTTGGTGTTAGTTTAGGATGGCATATTTCAAAGACATTGAGCAAAAAGTTTAAAATCTACTTATCTAAAGGTTGATGATGAAGCACATATTCACTGAAGTTTTTAATCCAATATAGTCATGTTAGAAAAAGTGGGCATTAAGTGCTTGGTAGTAGAGAGAAAAATGTCTCCCCTCCATCCTTGTTCCCTTAATGTTTTTTTACAGTATTGGTAATTCTGACTCAACTGAAATTGTACTGTGTTTTCATCAGTGTGAACAGGTCTTAGAGTTAGCACTGTATCTTCAAATTTAATGGGAGATGTCCTACACGCTGTTCATTCACCTGAACTTGTAAATGGTTAGAGTTAACCTACAAGCAAGCATATCACCTCGTGTAACATGCTTGAATTCTTGGTACTTCATGCTCTTCTGACCAGCATTAATTCAACTGAATAAGGTGGTGTGATATAAAATGATAATAATAATTATATAATTTTGTTACTATATTGAATATTTTCTTGGAAGCAACATACAGGTTTGAAAAACTAGTATATACTTCTCTTCCACCTTTTTTCCTCTGGTACAGAAACCTGAAAATGTCAGAGAAAAGGTACCTCATCCTTTCCCATGTAAAACAACAGCTTCAATCTTGGGAAAAACAAGTTGCTTTTGTTGTTTATAGAAATCATGGCTATAAGATAAGCATGACGGTAATTGAGAATTTCTTGGTATATGGTGATAAAGTCTGGTGTGTAGAGGATAATGCCTTAGTTGTTGCTCATGGCATTAACATACCTGACGCACAGCCTTTGCTTGGCATGAGATTGTCGCACATCAGCTGTGTGGTGTTAGGGATGTGTAACAAATGAGTTTACCATGTGCCTGTGATTTCCTAGTCTGAAGAGGAAAGAAAGTGACTGAAGAGCAGTCTCAGCAAGTTAGGGAAGTTTAAGGGAGACACTGGAAAGCCTACTTAGTGCTTGTCACGGCCATTTATATCTGCATAGTGTCTTGTGATAAATACAAATTTTGTCTGTGGGTATACTGGGTGTAGGTGTCAGGGTATTGGTAATGGGGTGGCTGCATGGGTGACCTCTGTGATGAAGAGGCTGGGGTCTGCCCTGTGCTGGATGTAGATGGTTCCAGCCAGATCCACAACAGCCCCACTGCTGGGTACAGATGGACCCATCCACCAAGCTGATGCTGCCCACAGGAAAACTGGGCGTCTCTGGTGCCTGGAGCACCTCCTCCTCTTCCTTCTTCTCTGACCTTAGGGTTCCTTCTGCTGTTTCTCGCTTCTTCGCTCCTCCTCTGCCTTCTTTTTTAAGAAGGGACAAAAAATGTCACACAGGCAATTATTGCCAATTAATAACAGCCTAGAGCAGTGAGAACTAAAAACAGCTTCCCCTCATCCACTCTCTTCCACCTCCACCCTGGCACAGGGGAATGGGGGCTGTGGTCAGTCCCTAACGCTTTGTCTCCACTGCTCCTTCTCAGTCACTCTACTCCCCTGTTCCACGTGGGGTTTCTCCCACGGGATGCCGTCCTTCCTGAACTGAGCCTGTGGGGGCTGCCCACAGGCAGCAGCTCTTCAAGCACTGCTCCCACATGGCTCCGTACCACAGGGTCCATCCCCCAGGAGCAAACTGCTCCAGCACGGGTTCCCCATGGGTGGGTAGCAGCTCCCTTCAGACCCCCTGCTCCTGTGTGGGCTCCTCTCCACGGGCTGCAGCTCCGGCCCGGGGCCTGCTCCTGCAGGGGCTCTCCATGGGCCGCAGCCTCCTCCAGGCCACATCCACCTGCTCCACCGGGGGCTCCTCCACCCACGGGGGGGCTGCAGCGTGGAGATCTGCTCCGTGTGGGACCCATGGGCTGCAGGGGGACAGCCTGCTCCACCAGGGGCCTCTCCCTGCAGAGGAACTGTTCTGGTGCCTGGAGCACCTCCTGCCCTCCTGCTGCACTGACCTTGGGGTCTGCAGGGCTGGTTCTCTCACATTTTCTCACTTGTCTCTCCCAGCTGTTGTTGCCCAGCACGTTTTTTTCCCTCCTTCCTTAAATCTGCTTTCTCAGAGTTCCAACCAGCATCGCTCATGGCTCGGCCCTGGCCAAAAGCAGGCCCCTTTTGGAGCTGTCTGGAGCTGGCTCTGATCTGACATGGGGCAGCTGCTGGTCTCTGCCAGTCAGAAAGCTGAATGCAGGCTGTTAACATACAGATCAAGGAGAATAGACCAGTATGTGACAAAATACAGTTCTTTATCTCTTAACAGAAGGTGAAAGGCTCCCTGTAATCACAATTCCCTTCAGTTGCTTTTCTTTCTTTTGCTGTAGTGCTGCATGGTAGTAGGGAGAGCTAGGTGGGAGCCAAGGCAACTTTCTCTGTTCCACTTCTATGAGTGGAAATGTTCGCTTGGGGATGTTAGCATTACAGTTCCTAAATTTTGCCTGCAGTTCAGTCAACTCCTTTGAAGGGCTATATGACTCTTGGCTATGTTACCAGCAAAAAGGGAAACATACCTGATGTGAAATAAAAATTTAATAGTTAAAGTACAAGACATAGTTAAGTTACAAAACTATTAATACTTGTCTGTATTGATAGAGAAAATCCTTGATACTACAGTTCAAATTTTTGTTTAGGAATATTTACTGGTATATACTGCTTTCCTCTGGTGATATGAACCTTCGCATGTTCATCTAGCTCTAAAGATAGACAGTTTTAATTAGAATGAGGGAGAGGCTTACAGCTGGTTGTCAGTATCCCAAAGTCTTTGCAAGAAAGAACAGTAGTTATAAAAGGTGGTTCTTACTCTTTGCCAGGAGGCACTTGATGTTGATTGTTTCTTCCTGCTCAGTCTTAAAAACCATCTAGGTTTATTTTTATATACTTGCCACAGTCTGCTTGTTTGTTCTTTTTCTTCATTGGTTATCCGTTACTCCTTTTTTTGTTGTTTTTTGTTCTCTTATTCCTAAAGCTTATTTTTTACGTAACAATGCAAGGCTGTGCTTCTGTAGTGACTTTAACAACTATGTATTTTCCTATTACTTTAGATTTGGAGTAACATAAACCCATTTATACAGTTACCCTCTATCTCTGAGGTTATACAGACAACCGGACTCCTATGGAAAAAAAAAAAATGGTATCCAAGAACTCACTTCTGTGGGTGATTCTTATTTTTGAGAGGTTTTCTTCCCTTTGCCAGGATTTCAGAAATGGAAGTCCTTAGAAATATTCTGCCCACGTATATATTGTTATTGTAAGCAGACAGCTGGTACTTCTTTCATTATCCACCCTACACCAACAGGTAGATGAAAGGAAGGAGGGATTCTGTGCTTACATGGTCTCAGGTCAAGTATGAAAGTATTCATGTCCTCTGACAACATGAACTGGGAACTTAGTGCAGCAGTAAGTTCTTCAGTCTCTGCTCATACCTATATATTTATGCCTTGGCTCATATCCAGAAAACATGCCTTGCACTTCATTATATTTATTGTTTTTATGCACTTGGTTAAGAATTGCATGTTCAGATTCTTTGTAGGCTTTTTTAGCATTTCTAAGTACTCAGCAACTACTGTGAAATTGTTGTGAGCTAGAATTAGGAGCTTGGGCTGCAGAAAATTTATTAGTTTAGTTGGATAACTTTTATTGGCATGAGTATAAAATATCTACTGTGTGCCACTGCTTTTTAATGGCCCATATATTAAGGTGCTTGAGTATTTTGTTACAGTTGGCTGAAATCACTGAGCTCTGCAAGAGTCAAGGAAGTTCTACTTTGTTTATATGCTTCCACCATCCCTGCTTGTAAGCACCTCTTCCTTCATTTAGGCCTTTCTTCTCTTAGATGAAGAACTGGGGCACTGGAGGCACAAGACTCAAGTTACTTGAGCTTTAGTTTGACTTGAAACTGGGGACAAAAGCAATATTGCCCACTCATATTTAAAGCTGTAACTAGCACAGAGTTTTTATGTAGCTGTGGTTTGTGGGGCCTCTGTTTTCTTCAGTTGCTGTGGGGTGTCATATTTGTCTGGGTACCTGGGTTGGCGTCTACAAATATATCTTAAGTCAGAGTGCCATGGACAGATTTTGTAATGCAGCACATTTGCTAATGAAATATTAGTATATGCAAGCTTTTTTTTAGTTTCCATCTGGTACCAGTACACAGAAACTTGTCATCATTGTTAAGAGGATCTTGCTCTATAAAATGCAGATTTTTTTTTCAGTCGCAACTGTTCAAAATGTTCCTGGATCTGAAGGGTTCTTCAGGAAGAGGGGCTGTTGTTTGTTTTGCTTTTTTTCTGTCTTTGCTTAATTAGATTCTTCTTTTGCACTCGGACTTGCAAACGTTATTTTTAAGGTTCCTGTCTTCAAACTTACCATGGCAAACGTGAGGACTTTCTTTTGTCTTTTTATGTTAGAAATTCTTTATAAACTGTCCTATAACAGAAATGCCTATAAATACTACAAAATATAAAATGCAGATTGGAAATGCAAATTGGATATTAGTAGGACTTTCCTGCTAATGCCCTTCTTTCCTCCAGATGCTCATGCATCATTTTCAGGTTTGAGACTGCTTATGATAAAGGACATCCTTCTAGATGTTGCTCTTCAGGTCTCAACTTCTTGGCTTTCAAAATAGTATTGATTCTGATTTGAGTCTGAGATGTGCTTTTTAATACCAGTGGTTTTAAAGAATAAACACTTGAAATACATCACTCAGGGGGAGTCATGCTCACTAAACCTTGCACAATCATGTTCTTGAATAGCTTGGCTTCACTGCATGTCTGTGGCTATGCATATGCATATGGAAAATTACTGCTGTTTACCACTTCATGTGTTTGTTGTTGAGAAGGCCATTCCTGTGCCTTCCACGGAACTTTATTAAAAGAAAAAGCTGTCTTTAAGACTTGAAGGTACTGTAAACAGTAGGAAATTGCTGCTCTCTTTCCCACTTTCCTTTAAAAGACCACAGGCAGACTTGCTTCTGCAGGGACCTTAATTCATACCTTGTTTTCTCTGGGGCTGGGAAGCATCTTTCCTCTTTCTGCATCAGTGCTGGCCTGACACATAGCTCTCTATAGACATAACTGCTGCTGAGCATGCTAAAACAGACAAGGGAAAAAAAAAAGGTATGACGTAAGATATTTCCTTTCAATAAAATCGCTTTTGTACTATTAGACCTTCCTTTGTCCCCTCAGCCTGGTGCATTTGGCCCTCTTGGGTTGACTGACTGATGCTTTAACAAGGCTTTAACAAGAGCCCTCTGTTTATATTGCTCTACATATTGTTACAGAAATAAATTAACTTAAGCTTCCCAAACGAGCCAGCAATGAGAAAACAAAACACATTGGTTTACCCTTGCAGCAGCAACACTAGAAGGTCATAATGAGAAAAATGCCGTCCGAGGCTGGAAAAACTTAGTATTTCACAGGACAATTTCTCAAGGGCAGCACAATGTTACCTCAAAAAGCAAATGCAGCCCCACTGCATGGCATCCGTCACATGATATTAAATACGTGGAGTCTTGCCCTAGGGATTTCTGAAATCAGCTTATGTTGTAATGAATGACAACTTGGAATATTCGCATACAGGTTTTTCCTCTTGATCTGATTAAATTTATAATGGACTTCATATACAAGCACGGTGGTTTTTTGTGTGTGTGTTTTTTTTTCCTGTCGTGTGACTTATTCTACAGTAGGTAGCAATTTTTTTTTTCCTTTGAATGAAATAGAGTAGGAAAAAGAAAGCAATTAGGATTTTTACCCCAGTGAAGATATATATGGCTCTAATACACCTGGAGAACATCTGGCAAGAATATAGCAATGCTTGAGATTTACACCTTCCTGGGCCAATGCAGGAGGTACGTCATCAATTTTGTAAGCAATATCGTTCTTTCTGTCCTCTAAGGTAGTTAGCAAAACTTTCCGGGTGACCGTCATCTAATCTTATGGCAATAGTATCAGTGGACCACTATAGTGAAAGAGTAAAGTATTCCTGCTGGAAACAAGTCTAAAAAAAGCGCATGTGAGACGATTATTTCAGGAAGCCTTAAGTAGGCTATGCTGTTGCATAGCAACAGAAGCAGGCAGTCCTTAGACTCCAAAGCAGTCAGCGGACACATGGGAGCAGAATGCAGAAATGATGGAAACCTTGAAATATGTAAGGCTGAGACTAAGGGAGACTGAAGTGAAGTGATATGCAATATAGAATGTGAACGTACCGTGGGAGAAATAATAAATTGAACTGCTTTTAAGTCAAACTGAAATGCTGTCAGCTAAACTGGGCTTTTTTTTTCTTTTTTTTCTTTTTTTCTTTTTTTCTTTTTGTAGCTTCTAGATAGTCATTAAAAAACAGCAGAATGTCTGCTGGCTGGGAAAGCTAATTCAAATGTAAAGTAGATGTTAAATGCCTACCACAAGAAAAAAAAATGCATGGAGATGTTGGATTTTTTTTTATTGACAAGCCAGAAGTTGATGAAATAAGCTTTGAATGAAATATTGATTAAGGTATTGTGGCACAAATTGGTTATTATTAAAAAACTATTTGTCTGACGTTCACAGGTCTCCAAGTTGGCCTATGGTATTTATCTCAGCAGATACTGAGAAGTACGGTGTCATTGAGTGTATTCTTGGCAAACTCCAAGCCTGCATGTGAAATGTGAGATCTCAGCAGAAGCACATTGTAGTTTAGCAACTTTGCAAGAGGTAATCTGTTTTTTATTAAAAGCAAATAAAGGAGCCAGTATTTAATATTTGGTAGCATACAGTTGTGGATGATCGTGCCAACAAAAAGACAAATTTCCTTCCTTCCAGTGCTGTTTTTATCACTGCCCTAGAAGATACAGTAATAAGCTGAAGCTCTTCTGTTCTGGATGCTGCAACACATACTTTGATGGTGAGTCATGACTGCATGATTTTAAAAGGTAGTCACATGCAGTTGAGCTATTGCACCAGAACCTGCTGAAAAGATTAGTGATATAACAAATCTCTCTAGTAGATTAATGTATTAAAGATTTGAGGAAAGTGTCTTGGAAGGGGACTGTTTTTTAAAATACTAAGAAAGAGTTTAAGGATTTATGAACTGGAGCATTTATGTATCTTGAATACTGTTAGCTAGACTAAACACTGCACTGAAACATTAAAGAATCAGAGTAAATAGGTCTGGAAGAAACCTCTTAAAAGCGTCAATACATCCTCCATTCCACACAGGACCAATGCATAATCTGTTTTAAATATTGTCATGATGCTGGTATTTAGACACTTTCTTTTTGTTGTTCTAACTGAATGCTTTCTTCTTATGTTATCTACAAGCTGATACTGTAAGATGCTGTAAACACATCAATCAAATTGTCAGAATGCAGAACATCACAAAATGCAAACTTTGATTCACTTGGGAATGGGAGCAATGTAACAAAGAAGGATGACTCTATTAAGTGAAATCTCTTGCAGTGAGATTAAAAGGCAGAAGGCTTTCTAAAATTATATTGAATGAGATTGTCTTAGAGGAAAACGGCATTGGAATGATACTGTATTTTTCTGGAAATACAGTATATTGCTGTAAGTATGTTAGATTGTTGTCCAGTGCTGAGAAGTGGAATTAGTCTATTCCAGGGAAGGATAATCAAGGTATTTTTAAGACAGAGTCATACAGGAGCAGGAGAGCAATATCAGTTTTCATAACAAATAGGCTTCATGATATTAAAAACAGTCTTTTTCTTGAGTAGCAATAGAAGGATGCCATAGAAAGAATTATTTTTAAATACTGTAGGCACCGGACCACATTATCCTCCTATTGTAAGAGGTCTGAAGCTTCTTCCCTTGCTTCCTCTCTCCTAAAATACATACAGTCCCCTCATTCAAATCAGCAGCCCTGTGTGAAGTCCTTGACTCAAATTAGCCCAAGGTTCCTCTTGGAACCTTGGTAGCTGGAGGGATCTACCAAGGTGGAAGCTATCTTCCTGATTGTTCAGGTTTGACTGGTTTCTTTAACCAAACTCTCAGTTCTCTAAGGCAATTGCTGATCCCTACATCTCCACCTGCTTTTTGTCTTCCTGGCCTTGTCCTTCAGACAGAGTACCCTTTTGGATGGTATCTTCCCACCTGAAGTTTGATTCTTCACACCCATATCATGAGTTTTGTAATTCCACCATATTTCCCCAACCCAGCAGATACATAGATAACTGTTGGCAGTGCTGGCTAATATCTTTTTGCTAACCATTACCTTTACTGACATTTTAAAACAACAAAGAGCAAGGTTCACGTTAGTTCTTACCATTGCATAGCAAAGCTAGGTATTTGGTCAGTTTGAGTATATGTTAGTATGGCAGAGGCGGTCTGTTATTTGGCTTGTAGCTAGATAAAGATCATGAATCTTCGTGCTAGTTTCATTGTTGACTTTTAGGATTTGCAGCAACTATAGTGGATGGATGTTACTTTGGAATCTTCAGCTATTCAAATCTACAATTCAGCTGCATGTTTCAACCCTCATAAATTAATTGACATTTTCTTGCACCATGGAACTATTTCTTAAAAAGCACAGCCAGGTCCCATTTAACTGGAGAAGTACACAACAGTGTGCTGCATATTGGCTGTGTACCACTTGTTGTTTGATTTTTTTTTCAATGAGAATCAAATAGTCTATTTATTTATTCTCATGTGAAATTTAAAAGCATACTAATAAAGCAACAACTAGCAAGGTGTATAACTGCAGAGGAAAATGATATCAAGGGGGATAGGTCATTTGTGGATAAGCATTTAAATGTGCAACATTTAAAAACTCAACAGACCATAAGAATTCTTTTAGATCATCTCGAGTAGAATGAATGTAATTTAACCTGCATAGGTAGTAAAGATCTTGGCTTACCTATTGGACTTTTTTTCTACTCAGTAGGAAGAGATAAGCACATTGAAGATGCTAAGTTGCATTCATTCTAAAACAAATGCTTATTATGGATTGAATGAATCACCTCATATAAGTACCTGCCTACATATGTATGTACAGGCATTTAAAATTTGTCAGTAAATTTCATTTTGTCCCTTCCAAAGTACTACGCTTCTGTCAAAAATTGGAAGTTTAACTTTGATAGCAAATCATTTATCTGAGTGGCTTCCACATTATTGCTAATAAACTGGTTGTTTAAAAATTCATAATAGTCTGCAGGTAATTCACAGTGTTATTTTGTTATTAGACTTTCAGTTAAAAGTTGGCTAAATTAAAAAAAAAATAAAAATAATAATAAACAGTGAAAGTTGCCTGTAAGGATTACAGTGGTTCACAGCAGTCTAGACCAAAAAAAATTGCAACTACTGATCAAGACAGTTCAGGTTTTTTGTTCTTTTTTCCTCAAAAAGCCATATAGATGCTGGTGTATGTAGCAGTGAATAGAGAAGATGTGGCTGTTTCAAAAAAAACTCATTACAGTGTTATAACAAGTTCTTGAAAAGAACAGATATCAGAGACTCAGCTGTGTTTTCTAATGAGAATTGTGTTGGTCAATACCTTTAATGTACTGTCTGTGCAGGTTAGCACTTGTGTGTTCAAGAGAAAGAACTTGCTTGCAGCATTAAAGGCAAGGTTAGGAAGATACAGAGACGCTTCATGAACAAAACCCATGTGACTTTCTTCCCTTCAGTGAAAGTCCTGCTGCATCTACTCTTGTTTCTGCAGAAAGGAAGATCGAATTGAAATTAAGTGGTAGATGAGAGACCAAGTCCTTATGATCATGGGCATCATGGATTTTGTTCAAGCATACACAGAGTATTGAAATATCTGGCATATTGTTCTGTAGACTTCTTTAGGCAGGCTATACTAAAACATTACTTTCCCAGAAGGGAAACTCATGGAAACTCAAGGGAAAATGGAAATTCAAGGGAAACTTCAAGAGAAGCTCATGAGGTGGCATGGAAATTCATATTTCCTTTACGTGATACCCCTCTGACTAAAAGTTTTTTTAGCTTTCAAGAGTTAACACTGGTCGCTCAACTGTGTGTCTGTGCAAAAACAGTGCTCTTCTATAGCAAGATATATAAACTCTCATGGAGAAAGTGTACTTCTATTTAATTGTTGCTCTGTTTCATTTGCTTTCAACATAGCAGGCCATGAATTAGATGGGAATCTTAAAGTGTGCAAGGTGCTGGGGATTAGAACTATCTCCTCACTGGAAAGAGCCCTGTCTCTAAGCTAAGGCTAGATTTGGAACCAAAATTTATTTTAAAAGCATAATTATACACCTTCTCTAAAACAGACATGCTATTAAATGACAAGTTCTCTTGGCTTTTTTTGTTCTCTTATGAAAGCTGAATATAGATAATTACATTTAAATAATGTGCTGATCGTGATACAACATTTAGCAGCCAAAGCCTGAGAGAGTTTTATTTGAAAATCCCTTATTCAACCCCATCATTAAGCACGTATGGAGAAAGAGGAGGAGTAAACGTTGAAGGATTGTACCTCTTAGTCTTACACTGCAGCTTCACCAAGAAAATGGCAGCCCCCCTGTGCTAGCGGGCAACATATGACAATCCTCTAGACAAGCCATGTGTCAAATGCTCATTCTTATTGTCATCCTTTTTAAAATAAAATATCCTTGCTAATTTATATTTTTCTATTAAATGCATTTGTAGTTCTTCTAGGTAGTTAGTCCTTTAAAAGTATTAAAATTCAACCACCCTAGGTACCTATAGCCCACAAACTACAGAGGCTCTATTTTAATTTATGTTGGTATCTCACATAATTCTTTCACTTCAAAACTCTTGATAACAACGTCACCGTGTAAAACCTTGTTTCATTGAGTTACTATGGGATCTAGTCAAACTGGGATTTAATTTGTGAAAGCTATCACTAAATTTTAGATTTGACTGTTCTTTCAACAGAGCTGAAGTACATAGAAGAAGGAAAACAGCTGCAGAAATTTGACAGTTACCTTAAGAAACTTGGTGGATGTGTTATATATAGCATGGAAATGGAAAACTTAACACAGGAGTTGGATTGTGGAGTGTTCAGGGAGCTTTCTGAAAACACAAATTCTGATTCTTTCTGTGTGTATTAAATTACACTGTTTTTGTCGTCCTTCCTTACTCCTCCCAAGTTCTCCGGTTACTAATTCCACTCCTCATGATACTTACCAGTAAAAGCTATACATTTGTAGGACATAGAAGTATGTCCTTTGCAGGTTTACTTGTTATTTTTAAAAATAACAGATATCTTATTACACAGGCTAAAATCCAAGACAGCAAGTCTCCTGTGATCATGCTATGCCTGTTTATTTTCTTCCTCTTCCTCATCCTCTATAATTGTTTAAGAGCCTGCAAGAAATTTTCAACACGACTTCCTTTTGACAGAAGTCAAAGATACACATATTTCTAAAGTTTTATGAAACTAGGAAGCTGAGGAAAAGAAGGATACTATATGAAAATCTCCAGTGCTGCAGTTCAAATTCTAAACTTCTGTCATGCAGAATGCTGGGGGAAAGGGAAAGCACAGCTGTGGCAGATTTCAGATGGTATCTTACCACTCACCACGTTTTCCAACCCTGTGGTAGCAGGTTTCATTAATTTTTATGCTCACACAACTGCTTTCTTGTTCTAGTTCCTGCTTTCTTTAGCTTGCTAGTTCAGTTGGCAGAAGCGGTAAAGTTTGCAGCCTTCTTGTTTCAGTTCAATACCATGCAGGAAAATACTGTTTTTACAACTTCAAATAAATAAATACTAGAAATAACAGGACCAGGACCACAATCTTTTACGCAGGAGTATCTGTCAATAAAATTATGAAATTCAAATTACGTTTCACAGAATTATTAGCAAACTCTGTTCCTTCCACAGAGAATAAACAAAAAAGGTTTTTTGGAGTGAATGGTAATTCCTTAATGACTGGTTCAGTGAATGTATTAGAGACTGCTGGGCATTGCGCCATTCACTGGAAGGGGAGCTCTCGGCTGATGTCAGTGGAGTTCCATATTTATGCAGTAATGTCTCAAGATAATGCCAATACATAACAGAATGGTGTTTGACATTTAAGAGAAGATGCAGACAGGAAAACTTGGAAGTGTTAATAAATGTGTGTTTGGTAACATTATTTTTTTGATCTGAATGTTGTTAGTAATGCCATATTGAGCCTATAGAAAACAAGCCTTTAAAATAAAGGTTCTTTGCAAGCACATTTTTGCATGGCTTTATAGCTTGTTTCATGGCTAAAATTAAATTAGCAAGCCTGAGAATTCCCCAGGTGCTCTCCTAGTTTTATGGAGTGTTTCATGAAGAATATAATCTCTCTGAAGAGTTTTCTGTGCAGTGCAAAGTTTGTACAGTCCAGGGAATTGCTCACGGAGTACAGAATTCCTCATTTTGCTGCCCTTACAGCTGTATAGCCTGTTTCATCTCAGCCATAGACTTCTCTGCTCATTCTGTTCCTGATGCGCTGATACGCAGCTGCCAAAGTTATGAAAGAATATTCTTCTGTGGTGGGTTTGTTTGTTTAGTTTGGTTTGGGTTTTGTCTTGTTTCTTTCTTTCTATTTTTTGTTTGTTTGTTTTTCGCCCTCACTAAATGAAATCAGTAACTTGGCAGGAGTGGTAGCAGTGATGACTTTGGACTCATGCTATTACTACTGACAAAATCCAAGCTGCACACTGCTGACTTGTAGGTCTTGTACCGCCTTTTATGCAAGCCCACTGCAATAACAGGAATGAGCAAAGATACCTCCAGTAAGTTTCACTTCAGACCTTTTGCATTCTGATCTTGCTGGACGATATTTTTCAGGGAACAGGTCCTCACTGTTACTCTTCACTTTTGGATGTTATGTGCTTCATTACCCCATCGTTGATATATTTGGTGTCTGCTGCGCCTCGGGGGAAGAACAAATGGTAGATGTCTCATTTCCTTCAGTATTCTTGCAGTGTTTCAAAAAGGGAGCACTGCACAGGAAGAAATGTGCATACTCTCATGCTCATGAAGACATTTGTTAATTGAGAGGCGCCACACCATTTTATGTTTGTCAGGCATGCTTTCAGTCAATGCTGACCTCTTTCACTTCCCTGGATGCTTGTTGTTAGGTTTTAGCTTTTTATTTTTTTAAAGTAGTTTCCTGTTTCATACTGATTGTTCATAGGAGAAAAATTATCCCATTGGCCATCCGGTGTTTGACATGGGACACCAAAGCGTGATAGCCCCGAACTTCTTTGTAAATACATCACTCTTGCAATGATATATGATATAGTTATATTTAGTCTAAATAAAATACGGTTTAGAATCCTTTTTTGACTTCTCAGACAACTCCTTTGTACACCCTCAGACAGCTGACTGAAGCTGGGGAGGTAAGGAATAGAATGAGGATGAAGAATGGACAGAATTTGTGAAGATTGTTCAGAACTAAGTGTGGGAATGAGTTGGCTGTTGTCATGTATCTATTTAAACAAGAGTGTAAAAAAAAAAAAAAAAAGTTGTCTTTTTATTGAAAGAAAGTCAAATCTTTTGCTGCTGCTAGTGTTTGATGACTTTAGGGGCTTCTTCAGTGTCCAGCGAGTGCATATGGTAGGATCTGGATAAAAACATTTGTACACTCTATGCAAATGTAAATATTAAGCTTCTCTGGAAATAACAGCTAAGCCTTCTCACTGCATGCAGTTGCGTGCAGTGTTTCCCTTATGGCCATTTTCTCTCTCTGCAGTACAAAAAAACAGAGAAGTACTGCTTAGAAATGAAGGCAGCATATAGCTGTGGGGGAGCTGCTTCTGTTCCATGGTTCCCTAGTGCTGCTTTTCTTCAGAGTAGTGCGCTACCAGAAAGCTTCCCTGATCTCCCTCCTACATCCAAACATAAAATGTGAGGGATGTTGCATTTGAAGCATGGTAATCTATTTTTTTGCAGAAAGCCTTAGATGAATGCAAATGGAACTAACAGTAAAAGTGGGATCAGCAAAAGAGAGTGTTCTCCCTGCAAGGTTTATAGTTATGCTTCTATAATTTGGGGGTAAAAATAAGTAAATAAATAAATAAATAAATAAATGTAGCAGGTTAGAGCTATAGCAGATGTTCCGGCAGGGTTACAAATCTTTCTCTTACTGAGGGTGAAACACAAGCTTCCTTGTATCTTTGGCAGAGCTCACATGAAGGCGTATCATCACATTATTCCATAATGACATGAGAAATATTTATTTTCCAGTGGAAAAAGGGTTCTGAGCTATAACTAGGTTACAGAGCCTAGCTTTTTAATCCTGCATTAGTTTGGCTCTTCTTGCACTTGATTAGCCTGTCTGTACTCATCACAGTAACCTTATGGTAATACATGCACCTTGCTGCAGCAACCACACAAAAATAAATTCGTTGAGTCTGAAGGGGTGTATGTACAATGCTGAAATTAACTGTACTACAGGAAAGGAAAATGCACAAAACATCTGTGTGCCTGTGCACTAGCATGCAGGTCTACATGCAAAGTGTTACTGATTTGTACTTTCTTAATCCTTATGCTTTGCTTTTGTGCAGAAAAGAACTTTGTTCCACCCCCTACCTACCTCCTAGTTCCCAGCTAATATTAAAAGCAGAGACAACTCTATAGAGAAATTATGTTGCTGAGGTCATTGCTTTTATAAAGTACTCACCAGTGTTTTATGAAGTATGATAAATTAAGTTGTTTAAAGTACTGCTGAATACGGACTGTATAAAATCCACAGATGTTTTTTTCTTTTCACTCCGTTTCTGCTGTAGTTTCTCCAAATGTTTAGATTGAGGCATCTCCTTTTGCTGAGTACTGCATATGCCCAGTCTATTCCACAATGAGACCCCTCTAGCTCTTCTATTCTCCTTTCATACTATCTGTTTTTCTGGTGTTCTGAGTGTTGGTGTTTCCTTTTCTCACATCCAGGTACTGCTATGTGGATATTTGTTAGCAATGACTGATGTGGAATCTACATATGCAGACTTTATTGCTTCAGGAAGAACAGGTAGAAGAAATGCACTCCATGACATACTTGTGTCCTCTCCAGGTGGGAACTCTAGTGAACTAGCCTTAAAGTTATCAGAGCTTGATATAAACAAAGCAGGTAAGTACATTTTGGTCTGCTAATGTATTTATTTAAAACTTAAAATGAAAAAAGTAGTACACAAAAAATGGCGTATGTGCACGAGTTATTCACTTGTCCCTCAACAACATTTTTTTTTTTTTTCTGAAACTAATATGAGCAGGGGTTGCCTGCAATAAGAAGTCCAGTTTTCGTAAAAGGGAACCTATCTGCAAACGCAACATACTAGTAAAACAAGAAAACACTTTGTGCAGTGAGTGCCTAGCGCATGTCCATGTTAGGATAAATTTCATAGAAAATTAAGTACAACAAAGAAAATAACAAAGTCTTAATTAATACCCAACTTTTCATAGTATCCTTTAAAGGAAGCGCCTTGGTTTGAAGCCAGTAGAAGATGCCATGTGTCTGCTTAAATGCTTGCAGAGATTAGTTTTGTTTTCATCTGCCAGAGGACAGCTCAATAGCAATGCATTGATGTTTCTTTCATTTGTATCTTTGTTTCCAGATTATGTTGATGCTTTGTCCTTCTTTTAAGGCAATTAGCACTAATGCAGTCCTAAATCTTACTCAACCTCTGATGTTAACAAAATTTTTAGCTGGTTGTACACCTTCAGCTGAGAGAAAGGAGGGACAGTGTATGGTGAAGGGCCTTACATTAAATAAAAATAGTAATATGGCTATGTATTTAATATAATGTTATTTGGGTGGAGGTTAATGAACAGATCTCATAAATTCTTGAAAGGCCTTTTCAGATTTTGGGAAAGGAGTCTTACACTTAATAACAGCAGAAGAATGTAGACACAGCAAAAATACAGTGTTGATAAGCAGCCGTCCTCTCTTGTACACATATTTGTCTGAGAGAAAAGGGCAAGAGTTCTGAGAGGTGATCTCATCACTGGAAAATCAGATGTGGCAGTAAGATGTTCAGGTGGTTGTGGTGCTGTTTGGGTGGTGGTTCTCTTTTGGCTTTACCAGACATACATCCTAGGTCATTCCTTCTGGTGTTGCCAGCTTTGGGCCTGTAGCTTCTAGATGCATGCGCTTCTAGTTGTGCAAAGCATTTGTTTTTCTTTCTGTTTAAAAAGAAAAGTGTTATTAATACATGAGCATGCATGTATGTGTGTCTATTTGTTCTAATGTGGGGATATGTCTAAAATGTTGGACAAATACACAAAGTAGGTGGTATTTAACTTGCATAGTGTCAACCTTCCCCCTTGCTTCATTTGTTCAGTCTCAAATTTACACTTATCAAAATTATTTTCTAAATGGACAAGATCAAACATATACACAATTCCTACTTTTCAGTTAGCTGTTGGGATTGATTATTAGCCAGAACTGTGTTCTTTTGTGGGCTATAAAAAGAATGTCAGTTTGTACTTGTAATATATGTCAGTATGCATTTTGCACATGCAGCTAGCTCTGTAGCATTGAGAATGGTTTAAATAACTGTTATCCTAAATGTTAATACATAATTCAGGAATCTTTTCAGGAGACCTCTTTTGCAGCTTGGGTAACTGTTAATCATTGCAGAAACATATACAGAGTTGCTCATAAAGTTACATTAGGTGATAGATGCACAAAAATGCTAGCATAGTTCTTTGGCGGTGCAGTTTTAATTAGACACAATGAAAATATACTTAACGTTTGTATTGTTAGTACACCTTGGTGCCAGACAAAAGCCTCCAAACCACAAATATTGGAAAATGCATTGCATTATCATTCCTGTGAGTATTACTGTATTATCCTGTCATGTCCTTCCAAACTGAAGAGAGGATGAAAAACATTTTGCATCCCCAATTCCAGTTCAGATCATGTTAGGGCTTGCAGGATGTAGATTTGCATCACACCTGATAGGATTAAGAGAAAAACAAATGTTTAGGGGTTACATCTTATTTCTTTCAAGGTGTATGTCAATCAAACACCTTATGCTAAGTGGTACCTCATTATACAAATACATATACCAAGTTTTGATTCTTTTTTCTTTTTATCCTATTTTTATTACAGCTATATACATCTTCTTGCAAAAATGCAAGCACAATTGCACAATTTTCAACTGCACAGATTAATGACAGAGTAGAATAATGCAGATAAAGAAGAAAAAAAAAAAGGTATTATAAAATATATGTAAATTAAGCTACCCAAGCATATTTAGTGTATCCACTTTGAAAAGCATGCAGGTACATTTCCTGTTAAGACCAGAAACAGCTTTGAAAAACAATAGGCAGTGAGGCCTTGTTCCAAGACAATGAATTTTCTGTCATGCACTATTTGATACCTGAAGTGAGTGGTGGTGATCCCCTCAGTGATAAGCCAACTAAAGATAAACAAGAGTTGACTGCATATAATGTCTGTATAATATTCTCACTTCAGAACAACAATTCCAGTGTTCTTTGTCCATAATAAGTTAACAACCTTCTAATATTCATATTCATGGAGTGAACATATCTACTAAAGCGTGTACTTCAGAATACAGGTTTCAGATTCTCTTTGGCAATGTATTTTATCTGAACTTAGAAGCCTGGTGTACATCTCATGAGTAGAAAAGTGCAATAAATAAAAATCATGGGATGTCTTTATCCTTAGTCTTGACTAAGAAGAGAAAGATTTCAGTATGGAAATCACCAGGTAACCCAGATACCTGGTTATCTCTCACTCTTGGTATACAGTACAATTCCAAGGAACTTTATGTTCAGACAATCTTAGAGGTGATCATAGTTAAAAAATGTAGTAAGGCGAAAATATAACGAAGAATGAAGACCAGTCTTTGCAAGTCTAACCTCTAAAACAAGCTGCTAGTTTTCCTGGTGTCTGAAGATATGCCAGAGAACACATTCAGTGCAGAAGTGGGAAGGAGGCTTCCTTGTAAGAGCTGTGATGGTCCAGCCATCTACATAAAATGGGGATAGTGGAAGTGTTACAGTACCACACTGGAATGAAGGACTGATTGCAGAAGTTTGTCATTAAAAGTGATTTTAGATCATGGTAGAAATGTTTGAAGTGTAACCTGAGAGAAGAAAAAAAAAAAAAAGCTGGACATTAACAGAACTAATAACTGTTGCTAGCTAACCAACTCTTACAACTGTATTATGGCTTAAAAATATTTTATTATTTGGCATGATTTTGTTTTGTTTTAATAATACCTGTTGCAATCAAAATGCTGCATTAAAATCACAACTCTTACTTCTAAGAGCTTACAGCAATCATGTTTTGAAGGAAGAATAGTTCCAGAATGTTCTTCATCAATTTCTGGATTTTCCAAGCCTATTTTAAGTTTTTTAGCAAGGGAACTCTGTCAGCAGAAAACAAACTTTGTAGTACCAAGAAAGTGTATTGTAGATTAAATAGATGTAGACTTGTGAGTTTTTCAGTGAGTTTATAAGAGCTCACTTGTGAGAAGTAAATTTGAAGAACTGGCAGATTAAAATCCTAGTGCTTTCTTTAAAATTTTGTGCACTACATTTAATGTTTAGTTAGTGAAATATCTAGACTTTGTGTCCAGGATGATTTTTCTTTTAAGCACAAATACATGCAAGTATTTTTCTCTTGAGTTGTTGTTGTTTGTATTTTTGTTTTGCTTTTAAATAAAAATCCTTTCAGGAAAGCTTGAGTTGCCTGGATAGTATGAGGGGTATTCAAAACTCTGTAGTTGTCAGTATCAATAGAGGATAGAGCAGGCAAACAGGAATCAAAAAATGAAATTCCACTCATCTGTTCTTTTATAGTATCAGAACAAGTATAAGAGGCTTTGTAAAAAGTACTTGGACAACTTGGGCAAAAGGGGTTTCTATCCAATAGGAAATCACAGTGTGTAGATCAATCCTATTGGAAACCTCTGTAATGTGGGAGACAAGGAGAAATAAGGAGAGGTTTCTGAGAACATGGATTGCGAAGCAAATTGTTATTTATAACTTAACCCTCAGCAAACAGAACAAACATCACTGTTTTAGTGGGTTAATCAACCTTCAATACAACTTCTCATCAGATTGAATTCAGTAATAACCAATAACTTCAGAGGCAGTTTGCAGCATAAGTATTCAGTCCATGCTCAAAACAGAGTTACCAAGTCTGAGTGTTTTGCATTGTTCTCTTTTCCATTACCAATATCCTATTTCTTCTGTGTAAAAATGAGAAGGTATTTAGAGGGTTTGTTTCTATACACAGAAATAAGGCTGTAGAGGCAGAGTTTAATTTAAAATGAGGAAATGATAAATATCTGTGTTGAGAATCCTGCCCTTATTCTAAAGACCTGGGTTTGAATAGTGGAGTAACCTATGAAAGAGACTTAAAAATTAAGAGGAATAATGCCTCTTCTTTGACCTCTTTGCAACTTTGTCCTTGGAACTGTCTTTTCTTAACTATTGTGCTAAGCCAGATCAATGCAAATGATTCAGAATTCCTCCAAGATACAGGGTACATCTAAATCTTAAAATGATTTCTTTACTGTTATGTATTGATACCTAATTATTGTAGCATTCAGAGATCTGTGGCATATTAGTACATAGCTTTCAGCCATCTGGACCTGCTTGGTCTTTAATCATTAGGCAGAAGATAGGGTACAATACAGTACTTTGCATGTAGGTATTTACAGACCATTGTCAAGGCACCGATTAGCTTTCTGTAGACAGGCTTTGAGTTGTCTGCTCACTGTGTCATTGTGGGATGTTTTCTATTCCTCAGATCGTTCTGTGGTTTGCAGTGAGACAGCTGGGCTGAAAGCCTTGGGGCATGGCACTGTAAACAAAGGCAAAGGATGAACAGCGCTTTAGCAAACTACTTCGCCTATTGAAGCTATACCTCTTTTTAGTAAACTCTGTTCAAACTTGGTGTGAGGAGGCTTTTCTAGTCTATTTGTGGTACTATTGTCATAGTACCACAGTAAATAAATCGTCAAAAATATACAAATATTTTAACTTCTTTCATTTATAACCACTTTAGGTGTAGGATAGCGGCTGATGGAGCTAGGGATTTGTATTTGAAGTCATAGTATGAGTATTGTAGCAGTAAAAGGTTTTATATTCAATGCAAGATTTTTGTTTTGTTTCAGTCGATTTACTTTGTTTTGAGACTGGTGGAAGAACAGTTGGGGTTCTGGAAGCAAGATCTCTCTGTTCTAGGGTGGATCACTCATCCTTTTGTTGTATCTTTTAGAAGGAGAAGGAGATGCACAACGAAATCCAAGTGAGCAAACGGGGGAGGCCCAAGGGGAGGCAGCAAAGCAAGAAAGCTGACATCCGACTTTGACCGACTGGAGCAACTGCTGGATGTTTTCAGGCTACAAGAGCATGCTGGAACAAATTTGTTTCCATGAGCAAGCTGGTGGAAAAGCAAGTGCATGTGTCTTCACTGCTGGAACCCAGTCAACACAATGCTAAAAATGGGGGTACAAGCTGTGGCAGAAGACAGAATTTTCTCTACCTCTGTCATTAGCAATGGTTGAACATGTATTGATTTTTGGGATAGTGTCATCAGATGGATCCCTTCATAATGACTACTTGATGGGAACACTTTTAGAAAGTAGAACAAACAGGTAAATCTTGTAGCAAATGGCCTTTGAAACGTCAGAGGATCTAATTGTGTATCTTAAGCAAAGGCTTGTGTGATCCTCAGAGTTTAAAATTCTCTGGCCAAAGTGTTCACCCATTAAAAGAACTGTAAAGAAAGCACTGTTTTTAGAACTTTGCGTCTGTTTTACAGCTCTGTTATTTACAATGGTTTTTGTATTGTACGACTTAGATGCTCCACACTGCCCCTTCTCAACTGCTTATGAAGAATATTTCTGTTACTGTGAATTTTTCTACCACGCGTTTTGAAAGGGCTGTTTTTTTTGCATAATGTGGTGATGTGCACATGATAGATTTAAAACGTCAACCGCTAAATTGATTATGCCTAAACCTAAATGACTCAGCAACACTCTAATTTGTTACTAGATGAGCCTTCAAAACGATTCATTAATGTGAATACTTCGGTGTGTTTTGTGTCCTTGGTACATTTTTGCCACTTGCCTGTAGTTAGTTGCATATCAGAGACTCAGACTGAATCTTTGATGTTATTCTTCCCCATTTTCTAATTTTACTCCCAATTTCTTAATCTTTCTCCAAGCTATTTTTTTAAAATGTTAGTCCAAGTATTTTATTGTAATGGTAGTTTTAAGAATACATTTATAACCTTATATGGGTTAAAATTCAAACAAATTCCATGGTGCTAGAGATTTTTCTGGTTCACATTGTTAAAGATGGTCCTTGTATACACATGGGAAAATAAGTGGCATAGGTTATGGCCAATTATCTATTTTGGAATGAGTTTAAGATTGCAGGATAGTCCAAATAGTGGATCCTCAACCAGATCCAGCCAGGGGAACTACCTATTTCTACTCCTTGGCTATGCCTCAGTTAATCAGGCTGTTGAGCTTGCACATCCACTAGCCTGTTACTGATGTACCAGGCACAGCCAAGAGCTAGAAGCTGCCCCAGGAGCCTTTTGGTCGAGTTGTGGAAAAGGACGTTGAAAGAGTTGGAAGCTAGCACCCAAAATACTAGATTTTTCCTATTTCAGCTATTCCAAAATGGCAGTCTGAACTGGACGTTTATTGAAATACCAGGTTAGCTTGTCCATCCAGGGGACTACTTAAAACCTATAAATTAATAACCTATAAATTAATAACGTATTCTGCCATAGCTATGCTGATTGGTTTCCTTCCTACCCCTGCCCCAGCAGACAAAGCCATACATGAGGCTGAACTCTGCAAAATGGGGAAGTTATACTTGTGTGTGACTGAGGTGAGAAAAGAGAGTGACTGACTAGTAAACCATGGCAATCACATAAGCACCAATTGCAAAGTCAGAAGAATTTTTTTCTTTTTATTAACGGGAGGTGATGTCACTTTCTTTATATATAATTATATATATATTATATATATTTTTGTGTTGTTGTTGGTTTCAAATGTTATGCACTTTTTAATGTTTGTAAACTTTTACTAATGAATAGTGTGATTGCTTCCTGAATATATTAATCATCAGTTAACAAAACATATTTGTGGCCACAGTTATTTGTTTCTACCATATGTATCATAGTATTTGTCACATGAAATTCTTTTGTGAGATGTGTGGAGAAAAAAAAAAACAAAACACTTCTGATCAGTATTATGAGCTCATTTATTAATGTTAATAAAAAAACAACCAAGCAGTATGCTTGTGGTTCATTAGTGTAATATTAATTCTCACCTCTTAAAGTTTGGAAGCTGAATGCCTTGCTGTCTTATTAGCTGTCAAGTGCCCTATATTCTTGGTAACAGAAGTTGTCCATTTGCTTTGAAAATATTGTTACCCTTGAACTATTTATTCATTTGTTTCTCCTGGTGTTCCTTTCAAAGTTAACACATTATTACTGATTCCGCCCAACTCTACCTTGCTCCTGAATCAGGTCTTCAACCTGATCAGAGAAAAGAACTGGTCGTCCTTTTGTCCTGAATTGCTGGTTAGCATCAATCTAACACTAACACCAGAAGGAAATAAGATCTTGGGGTTTTATATACATGAAACACCATCAATAAACTTTCATGGAAAAAGTTAATAATGGAATAAGTAATACAGTACGTTAAAGTGTTGTCTTTCCTCATTTTCCTTACATACTTTTCTTTCTCTTCTTCCTAAGTCTTTTCTGTTGTGAAATAAAATACATTTCAGGTTTTCCTCTCTGCTTTCCACCTGCTTATTCCTTCTGTTTCTCTTCTTGTTTTCCTTTGTGTTCAAAGCAAATATGGAGGCCTTCACTATTTTTTGATGCATCTCTTTATGATGGAAAATAGCACTGTTAATTTTAGTAGAGCAAAAGGCCACTTATGTTCCTCATTCCCTGAGAAGTATATGAGTGCTTCCTTTATCAGTTGAATTCTGCTCATTCTCTTTATTTGTTTTTTCTGCAGCATCTAAAAGTAGGCTAACTTCATGTGATCCAGTTCAAATACACAGCTCTATAAAGTTTTTAAGGAATGTTCTTAGCCACTGGAATTTGTTGTTTATGCCCCTACATTATTAAAGTAAACACACTAGCATGTATTTGACCCATGCCAGCTAAAATTTCAGGGCTTGGGACTGTTCATAAACTGTAGAAGGTTCTCAATACGTAGTTAGCATGTGACCTTTCTGCTTTGGAGGTCCTCTTTGTTAGTGTAGGTAAAGATCGTTCTTTGGTGCCTATTCTCAGTGCTGGAGAACAGATCCTAGGAATGTTTATTTTACCAGCACAGTAACATCCTTCAGAGCCCCCTGAATATTTATATATGGAGTTCGTCCATTCCAAATTATGCTACTGTATCTTGAGTACTGTTACTACTCAAGCAATTACAATAGCACTGGTTCAAGTATAGTTACATCTCTATTGCAGTGTAATTGCACCACATAACAGGGATGTTAATGGTAGAATCAGACTTTGATTGTGTTATTTTCCCTTTTTTAGTAATTTTTTCAGTAAACCTTCCAATCTGACTTCTGCGTATTTTACTGCTCTCATGATAGGTAAAATGTTGAAATGCTTCTTTAATCCAGAATTATGCTAGAAAAATCTGTCCAAAAGCTAAATAAACTCAGCAGAGTTAGGTCTGGACTATCAGTTTAAAGGAATACACCTTACAGGTTTTTTTGGTTGGTTGGTTGTTTAATTATTGTTGTTGGTTTTTGTTTATTTACTTCACTGTCTCTGTAGGTGTATATTTTCAGTGTTTCCTTCCCCTTGACAGAATCATCACTCCAAAAAAATAGTTGCCCGTGGTAAATTTTATGACTATGTTTGCAACCATACTTGGAGGTTTTACCTTCTAAATCTGCTTTAAACATAGTGGACATAAAACTAGAATTGGGCAGAGATACTGTCATTTTTTTCTATTTACTGCCTTTAGTGTGTTCATGGGCTTTAAACTTTTATTAAAAGATACCATGGTTTCATCAAATTATAATTTTAAGCCAAAAGTTCATTGTGATCTTCTATACAACAATTATTAAATAAATATCAGCCAGTATATCTGCTACTTGTCCCTGGTATTTCCCTTGTCACTGTTTTCTTTCATAGTTTTAAAGTTTCAAGTGGAAAAAATGTACCCTGGTATGAGTGGCAGTTCCTGAGGAGTTAAATTTCATGCAAATGGTTAATGAAATTATCTGGTGTCCAGGAGGGAGTGAGTACCAGAATAGTTAACCTGTGACTTCATTGTATGTATCTCTTCCTCCTAAACACTGAAGAACTCCAGGTGTGCTTAATGTTTATATTTAATGTTTTAGAAACATCAATGATGTTTTCACAGAAGAATAGAAGTTGCGGTCAAATCTGAGCACAGGAATATAAGCTGAACTTTGATAGTTTGCTTTTACCTCAGCAGTAGACTCCTGTTAAACTGCTGTATTTTTGCCCTGACTTGTTCATTTGTTTTTCTCTGCTTCTCATTGTACCCTGTTAATTTTCTGTTCTTTGCTTCCCTTAAGTAAAATAATACCTGAGAAATAGATGGATATGGAATACTGTATTGGATTTTCTGTATAGTTAACTGACTAAAGTCTTGTAGTGGAAAGGATGCTTCTCTTTATTATTTTGATCAATGCACTAAGTTCTTAATGCCAAAGAAGCAAAAGATCCAGGAAGGAAGCATGAAGTCAGGAAGACAGGCCAGCAATATTAGGAGGACAACATCTCATAATAGTAAGACAGGTGGAAACCAATGCAGAAAAGAGCTTCCTTTATCACACAGTGGAAAGTCATGCTGTGCTGGTTTCTAGCTCAAACAGGAAAAGTGTTCAATTTTAGGTGGCATTTTGACATCAGAACCAACTTCAGATTTTCAGCCATACACTAGAAAAGAATCAGACATAATTCTGAGGCTCTTGCCATGGAGACAAGTGAGTATCAACAGGTTCTGATGAAAGAGAATGAGAGACTCCTGGACAATTTAGAATGCAGGGTAGTCTCTGAAAGGCAGAAACTTTAACACCTAGGAAGATGATAGAAATTAAAGTAGCCAGAACCTTCTCACTGTTCTCTGCAGGCTCACAGGCTGACTTTCTGACCTTTTATCATGATAAAGGATACTATGCTGAATGCTAAGGACAGAGATGGCCCATACGGATGTTTAGTACCTATCATTTATGTTAAGTACTGCTAATATCTTGCTGAGAGTAAATAATAGTCAAACACAATATTCTGGTCAAAGAGGATAGCAGGGTACTGAATCGATTCCTAAGTATGTGACCAAGCCTAATTCTGAGTTAACAAATTGTGAACGAATCTTAAAAGCAGAGAGTAAAGCTTCTTGACGGCACAAGTCAAGAAGCATCCCAGTCTTCTGAAAGTAGCAGAACTTCATGCTCTACCCTGTTATATTGATGTTTGCATTATGGATTGGAGCTGCTGAGTTCTTAGGATGGATGCAGGAAAGCCTTGTCAACTCATTATGTGTGCATGTGCAAACGATCTCTTGGTATTTTCAGGCATTATGCTTCAGTGTCATATAAAAAGACCGATGCTGGTGATGTCTAGTTTGCAGGTTCTTAAGTAAGTTTTTGTTTTTGTTTCTGTTTTTTCAAATTAGCATCAGTATACATATTAAATCCTATTTGCCATTAAGAAATTATCTGGTGTTAGTCCATGAGTATAGTGTAACAGCTATAACAGCTGATATCCCAATACAGACTTGACCAAGTCAGATCATCTTGAGTGCTTCCAGAATGTCTGAGACAAAAATGTTTGCAAAAATCCTTCTCTCACTAGCAGGCAGAAAGTAAGTGTTTTGTATCTTTTAAATAATAAATCTATTGTATAGATCACTAACCAGTTAATGATTAAATCTGCTTTCATTTATATATATATATCCTGACAAATCAATCACTATTTTTAAGATGGAATAAAAAGAAAAAAAAAAAAAAAAGGATGAGAGGGGAAATAAAAGTCAACTAATTTATAGCAAATAGTGACATAATCATCTGAGAGACAGAAGTGGGATATTTGTAGGGACATCTGATTTTGAACAGCTCTGCAAACCAGTATCAGGGGAGTAAAGCTACATGCCATTCAATCAGTACTAGTGTTGCCTGAACACTGTATATTTGCAGGTGAGTTGATTTATTCTACATCTTTGGTGTTGCAGTAGAAAGTAAATTAACTCTCATTGTGTTCATTAAACATGGATATTGCAAACATGCACAGAGCCAATTTTTAAGTATGAACAGGTCGTGGCTTCCAAGGCAGCAAAGGAGAAAGCAATCATCATGTAGCATGCTGACAGGTCTGTTTCATTACTTTCATTTTATTCATTTATTTATTTATTTATTTATAAGAGGATACATATAATTGGGCAAAGAAATTCAGTATCACACTGTGTGCATCAGCAGAACCATACATTTGTCTTAACAGAGTTCTGCTATCACATGGGACCACAAATTGCAAGTATATCAAGGTATTTACCAAGTCTGCTTTATCATTCATTTTCATTAGAGTTTCACCACATTTTCTACTAGTTCAGTCAACTCATTTGCCTGTAAAATGATTTCTGCTGTCTGCATTCCTCTCAGTTCAGTTATTTAACTGGCTATTGATATAGGAACACACACTGTGAAAGCTCGTACAGTAATGATACCTATCTTCTGCTTTAATATTTCTCTTTATCGAACAGGACATCTATGACTCATTGGTGTCAGGACCTACTCGGAAACTTTCTGGGTCTGCCTTTTCTGATGGGCATCCAATAACAACTTCTTTATGAGCCATGATACATTTTTGGTGGAAGGGTGTTACAGTTACAAATAGAAAGGACCAAGAATATAGGTAAATTCAGGAAGGAAAGGGTTTGTGGGGTGGCAGAGTTGCAGGTTTATTCAGGTACCCTGAAAGCCAAATTTTCAGTGAAATGTTAACTTTTTCACTAAATTAAATTTGACAAATAATTAGATAAAACAAGAAGTTTGGCCACGACCCATACAACAAACCATTGTATTTGGAAACCATTCTTAGACTAGTTGATTTCTCATTAGCAAAGATAGAATGCACTTTATCAAACCAAGTTAATTCCAAGATGCAAGAGAAAGCAGAAATAGCCAATCTGACTGTGCAGGCATTAAAAAAGTGTCAGTCCTGCATGTCCCCATTACGCACTTCTGCAGGTAGTGCTTGCAACTGTAGTAACACACTGAATGATAACTTCTGGCTCAGAAAGGGAGACTGTCAACTAGATCTGAAGCTATGGAAGCTATGGCAACATTATACACAGGGCTGATCATATTTTATCAACTTTTTTTTTTTTCCTATCTGATGTTTAAATGAAATCAGATTTACTCTAAGGTATGTTTGTAAATGTTCATGTGGTGATAAATATTGGCTCTACTTTAGGTAGGTGTAATTTATAATGTCCTAAAGGTAACTCTACACCTCTCTACATATTTTATTCCCATTTTTACACCAAAAATACATTAGATATTTTCCAGTTACATATCAAAGAAAAAATGGGGATCTGCAACATAACAATGCTGTGATATTTAGCTTTATTCATTTATTTACACATTCATCTCTTTTTACTAACCATAGAAGTTGCACACAAATGCAGATATGACATGTTACATGTTTCCTTGAGAGATCTTCATTTCCACAGCATCATCTTTGATCCTGCAATGCAGTCAAAATGTAGACTGTGTAACATCTCATTATAGTCATCATTTCCCTAGCAACAGAATGATATCCTCAATACATTATACAATATATTTCAAAGAACAGTGTATGCTGTAAGGAAGAAAAAAAAAAAAAAAAAAAAGAAAAAAAAAAAAAAAGGATGACTTAACAGGTATTTTTCATCTATAATTTTCCTCTGCCAGGGAAAGAACTAAGCACTCTCTCCAAGCACAAACATGATATCCTTATTTGTTTGGAAGTACAAACACCAATGCTGTATAATAATAAACATTCCACAGAAGCTCCTACCACTGTGGTGTTGTTATGGAGCCCCCTTCAACAAAGTAACTAAAAAAAATGCAAGCACCATGGAAAGTAACCGATAAATAGCACACGGACACCTCCTGGTGGCACTGGATAGTATTTTAAAAAGAAGGATTAGAAATTAAACCGACCTATATAGATCAGAGGTCTGAACAGCCGTGGTGGAGCTGGGAAGATGAAGGCATTGAGGAGAGAGAAGATAAAAGAAAAACAAAAAAAAAAAAAGGGGGGGGGGGGAGGGAGGAGGAATGAACAACGACGACATTTGACTTTTGTCCTTAGCCTCTTAAAAGAGATATTATTTTTCAGAGTTTTCCCAGGAAACCATCCATACCCCTCAAAACTAATCTCCATAACTGCTGGAAATAAACCTCGGGTTGTAAAGCAGGCGTTGCAGCTGATTCCAGCTGATGAACAGAAATCAGGAGTGCAGTATTCCCTTGTCTTCATGCAGCCTTTGATTGCTAGAAGGACAGCCCACAGAATCCCAGCCTGGGCTCACCAATCTGACAGCACAGTCAAAATTGTACATTCCTGGTGACCTGTACTATCAAAAAAATATGAATCTTAGTATATATCAAATAAGTTTTAAATTAAATGAAGTCAGTACAGCAGAGAATGCTCTTCTGACAATTGTGGGAAGTTTGTGCTTACTGGAATTCCTGAAAAACAAATTAATAATAATACAGGAATATCATCAAGGCAAATTCAGAACAAGAAGGGAGATTCCAAAGCACGACAGGGTGCTTCTGATAGACCTTTCTTTCCTGGTACTAATCCCATGAACAGGGCCAAGCAACTAGATGTTAAAGAGGCCAGTAATGAAGGGATTTGGTAGCTATTACCATAAGTAGCCCAGGATGCTTCAAGGAGAAAAGGAACACAAGAGCTTTTTATTGGAGAAAAAATAGAAAAAAATCATATGCAAAGATGGATAAGGAGCCACTTCATTTTAGTAATCTTTAAACAAGCCTGCCATTTCCTCACAAAGAGGCTTAGTGTTGGAAGATAGGAAAGGACACAATGTGCTAGTAAATTATATCACTAATTCCAGGCATGATACCAGAAAAGACTGCTAATACACACTTGCTTGTTACTCTGATATACAAGAACAGAAGTCTCAGAAAGCTTGAAAGCTTATTTTCTCCAGATTAACAATATAAAGCAGCAATTGAGAGTCCTACCACCTTTTCTACCATACCTGCCAAATTGTGTCCTGCTGGTGACAGTCTCACATCTGAATTTTATTTTTTTCTTTCTTCAAAGGGGGAAATAGAACATTTTAAAATGCTTTTACAAAGGACTTCACTGTCCCGAGATGGTCTGTCAAACTCAAATGCCTAAAATGGAACAGACAGTTAAAAAATTTCAGAGAGAAGCTTCTTCACTCCACCAACACCACTGCACGTTTATACAGATACAGCTAAGAAGAAGAAGAAAGCTTCCTACTGCCTCCAGTCCAAAGTAGTTCTCTAGCAGATCACCCTTAAACCACAGTATTCTCTGACAGCTTCTAGCTTCATTTCAGAGTTAATGCCACCACATTTCAAGAAAGTTTGGCAGGTATTAGAATCTTTGGAGAAGCCTAAAATCTAAACTACTTTCTAAAGGCAACACATGTCAAACTAAAAATTGTCAGTGACAGGATTGTCCATTCATCTCAACCACAAAATATTTGCTTATGATAACATGCCGTCAGTATTGCCACAACTCTGGTGAGTAAAACTATTTGCTACCTTTTCTCCTGATGTCTGAAAAATGACCTGGTGCTACAGCGGACCCCATGTTAGGCAACATTCTCATCAGAAATTCCATTTCATATTAACAAATTTCTCATTACCCTGACTATAACATGTTCCCTCTTCAAAAGTAAGTTTTTAGGCCAATAACTTTTAGGATTATGAAACAGTCTGAATGAGACAAAGGCACATAGAAAATTACATTTTCTTCAATATGTATTCTTTCACTAACTCAGGATGCCCAGAAGATCATAATATTATCATTTATGCCAGTGATTGTATTTTCTTATACAATAGTACTTGCAAACATAGCAAAACGTTACATTTCTATCACCCGAAGAATAGAAATTGCTGTTTAACTGTTCCAAGCACAGTTCTGCCACACACACAGCCTTCTGCAATGGAGTTATTGGCATACCTAAATGTACGTAGCAACCTGTTACCTTATCAATTGTGGATACTCATTGTTTGGGAACACATGCTTCCCTAAAACTTTGTTTCCTTTTCCTTTTCCTTTTCCTTTTCCTTTTCCTTTTCCTTTTCCTTTTCCTTTTCCTTTTCCTTTTCCTTTCCCTTTCCCTTTCCCTTTCCCTTTCCCTTTCCCTTTCCCTTTCCCTTTTCCTTTTTCTTTTATTCCATTTTTTTTGAAAGTTGAAAACAATAAATCTCCCAGATGAAAGCTATGTGCAATCCTAATGTTTATATAAAAATATTCAAGGACTGGAAAAAATAGACGCACATACCTTTTTTTAGTGTGTTTTGTACTGGTTACTGGCCTAACAATGTCAAAGCAAAGCAAGTTCCCATTTTCAACAATACGGCAGAATCCACACCCTTTACTAAACAGTATTCTTTTACCAAATTTGGGGGATAAAATACCTGATGTAATTGCCAGTTGTTTTTATTGCCTGTAAATGTATTTCTCTGAAGACATTGTCTTTGTTGAATTTATTATTTAGTAGTGGTCTAAGTATCATTTATGTTGATGCAAAGACTGGACACAGATGCATCCCAACATAATATTTCTCTAAGTGTTTGACTGGCAGGAGACCTGCTTTCATGTCAGCTACCCACGAGGCCAGTCATCATTTTCCCAAGAGCTCACAAGCTCTTGTTTGTCCCTCCCTGCTGTCTTCCATGAAATATTCATGCTCTGTTCTCTGAAGCATTATTCTGTTTCTTTGAAATACTTCTGTGATTTTTACTCATGTGTTGTGAAGTGAAGAAGACATTTAAAACATGACTTATATGTCCCACATTAAAACTGGATGTTGGTTTTTCTCCATTTCTTTTATTTCTTTAGGGCAACTGAGACTATCCAGTAGATATTCCAGTTTGCTAAACATTTTCACAAGAATGCTGAATGTGAGTGAATGAGAAGAACTGAGCAGCTAAATTCAAGCTAGAAAAGAAGCAAATAACTACTTTGAGGTTTACACTACACCACAAATACAAAAAATAATAGGTAGATTGTGCTCAGTACATTCTGCAAAAATAACACATTTTTTTAAAAAGGGGGGATCTGGTTTGTACAGATTATAAAGCAATATCAGAAAAACTCCTGTTATCAAAGTCAATAGACTTATTATAATAGACTAGTATAAAGCTCATGTGGAGTAATAGTGACTACCAGCAGCAGATTCAGCAAGTCCATCTTTGGTGAGGGTTTCAATCACAAGGAAAATTAAGGAAGTATATTTTGCCCTGAGCTTTCATTAAATAAACTGCCCCAATTCAAAAACAATTAATTCCTACCTCCAGCATGGGTGCCCAGTCAACAGGGAGACAGAGGTTTCTCCAGGGAATAATTAAAAAAAAAAATAAAAAAAAAATCTAGATTAGTTTCTCTGAATTGTCTTCTGCAAAAAGACTCTGGGGAGACGATCTGGCCCAGCCTTCCGTTTCTGGCATGAATATGCCACTACACTTATAATCAGAATAGAGAATCAGAAAATTCACAAAATTTGTCTTTTCATCTTAATTTTTTATTCATTTTATCCTTTTGCATGAAGTGAGATAGCAAGGGCTCATATCAAAAGTGGATCAGCTATTTCAAAAATACACACCAGTTTCACTATAGCCACACGGTGAATATAACACTTGAACTTGTGAAATATGTAAAGGGGAGCTACTGCATTTTCTCCCTGGGTGAATGAGGCTTTGCATAGATTGAAAAAGGATGATTTACAATGCAGTTGCAGTTGATAAGCACACAGAAACTACTACTCAACACATAGGAATCTACTGAGCTGAAAAAAAAAAATCTTGGAAGATGTAATCAGAGCAGTACCCCAAAAAGACACTCATTTGAGCAGGCATGCAAGGTGTCAAAAAAAGAATATTAATATCTCTGGTAACAGGCATCTGGAGTCTGCTCACTTTAGCATCCATATTGCACATAAAAGTATGCAACTGAGCTTCCAGTTAAGTGTTTTCAGTAGTAGCAGACAAGTCTCTACTTTTAAACCTTCAATGATATTGCACATGAACATGAAAATTGTTCTTATATGAAAACTGGAAAATCATTTTCATGTATGATAAAACTGTTGACTGGGTTGTGCCACTTACTTGATGTATAGGGTCATGATGAGAATATTGTATTTCATATTACATTTCTCTGCACTTCCACAGTAGAAGGAGGAGGGAGATGTATGTCATACTGAAACATATTTTCTTTCCATTCACCACCATGTTCCTTACTATTTTAAGACCTGAATAGTTCTGCAAAGTGAATATAACATATCAACTATCATAACTAAATAGATCACTGGCAATGTCTGGAATTGAATACAGTATTTAGTGTGGGGGTTCAATATAATTGTGTATAATCTATTACTTTTTTACCAATCCATTTTTTTATATATGAGTAAAGTGATCTTTTTCCTGGCTATTTACCAGATATGGACATTTTTCTCTGCTTTTTCCAAGATCTTCATATAGACACTTTCCTCTCTTCTTGGTATGCTTTACAGAACCCTGAAACAACAGGAGACATCAGAATGGTTTGTTGTGCTGTAAATTGACTTGTATTGTCAATAACTTCTTTTGTCATTACTTCTATTTTTGTCATTGTGCCACCTATATATCTGTCCCTGATATGATCCCCACAAAAAATGAGTAAATATTTTTTTTCCTCAATAGCATTGATTTTCTGTGTTTTGTTCTGCTCTTCTTTTCTCTACCAAATCATGCATTAGCGAGTTGAACACCAATAGCCCCACTGCAGACAGCAATTGTTTTATTTTTAACCTATTATGTTCAATACTCACCATGCGAGTTTGTACTTGTCATGGTGGATAACTTGGCCACAACCATTTCTATGGGCAGAGAAAACTGAAAGAGTACTTCTAACAAGAATGATTTTACCACAAGCTAGGATTCAGTCTTTAGTTTGTTCTATTCTGCATTCTTAGTTTCAAGACTCTTTGAAACCTCTGCTTATACGGTATACTTTGTTTGCTAGATTGTAATGTTCCTGTTGTTCCTATTGATATTCCCAGAGCAATCTAGCACGTTGTGATAAAGTATTTTGCCTTTTTTTCTTTTTTTTTTTTTTTAAACCAGTGCACCTGAAAACTTTACCTGAAAACTGCAGATCTTTTGCCAACATCTTCTTTGATGAAGAAATGAAGAATTACGAAAGAAACTGTATGATTTCTCTATAAATCCTTTAATTTTTCCTTAAATCCTAGAAGTCAATGAACTATTGAAATACTTCTATTTTCTATTCTTCCATCTTCTATTACAATTCAAATTGCATTGGAATATATACTCATTCATGCATTTCATTTTACCATATACGGAAAAATACAAAAATATATATTTCATTTAAAAGACTTCTGCTAGTCTCAAAGATCTACTGTACAGCTCACTTGAGACTCTAAATGAGAGGAGCACAGTTTGTAGTTTCCTTTCTTGAATACATTGTAGGTAAATTTCAGCCTTTTTACTTTATTTTCCACTTTCTGAAGACTTTGAATACATTGACTTTGAGTCTGAGGTATCTACTTTTAATACTTTAAAGATTAGCCCACTAGGGCCTCTTTTAGTTTAAAAAAAAAAAAAAAAAATCCTTTTTGAACTTTATCTTCACACAAGGAACACACTCTTTCAGGGAAGTGTCTGCACTGTATCTAACAGCTTCAAGGTGAAAATTCAGATTTTGTTATTCTTCTGTTTTGTCTACAGCACGGAGAACACTTAGGAAGAGTTTCAGAAATATCTCAGTGAGGGTTTTTACATTATATGGAGGTTTGCCAACTAAGAACATCAATCTGTTCTACTACTCAGCCAGGAGTAATAGGTTTTGCCCGCTTAAGAGCTGAATGAGTTCGGAAGAGTGAAAGGCTCCCTTTCCTATTACTTGTTTCTTGAATCTTGTGGTCCATCAACAGCTATCCATCTGCAGCTATCTATATCTATCTATATCTATATCTATATCTATATCTATATCTATATCTATATCTATATCTATATCTATATCTATATCTATATCTATATCTATCTAATCTATTATCTATATGATTAGATATAGATATTAGATGCAAGAAAGATTATTAGATATAGCTAGAGATATACTAGCTACATTCATATACATCTTTATCATATATATGTAACTGTATATATAGAGAGATTATAGATATACATTATGTATTGCATATCTTTGTCATCTTTAATGAGTTGAACAGCACAACTTCTCCAACTGGAAAAGTCACTTGACTCACCAGCTAAAATCACATTGTAATTCAGTCATTATTTTTTCAATTTCAGCAAAAGGAAAAGCAGAACACGTTTTTTCACGAGCATTACAATGCTTTACTACTCCAGGCAGGCTGAGATTCCTTTTGTCTTTGTTTAAAAAGATAAACTATTTAATTCAAAGGTATGTATGATCACATGTGTACTATGGAGATGTAACATCATGTTACCAAGTATATTGCAGTAAAGATAGTACACCTATTTCAGATACATCACAGGAAAGTAAGCAATTTTGTCTTAAAAGCTTTTATGCTGTAGTTTGACAGCTTAGGCTTTGAAATCTGCGATTTCTATGAACTAGTCTGTCAGGCTGCACCATTAGGAAGTACAAAGTACATGCACCATTTAGGAAGTACATGAAGTAAAGGTGTAGTACATACCCGTGAAGCTTCACACATAAAAAATAACTAAACTAAACTAAACTAAACTAAACTAAACTAAACTAAACTAAACTAAACTAAAATAGTCAACCCTTTCTTTCAGTAGTTATCTTTTAGCCATAAGCTGACATAATCATTTTTCCTTACCAGAAAGCTGAAATAAATGTTGGGGGGTGGGAAGGGAGGGAAGAGTTCTCCCCAGAGATTGCTTTTGACTAAGCTCTAAATGCGAGTTCTGAGTATCAGCCTACTGAGATAAGAACTGCCTCCTAAAATCTTCGTTCTTCCAGAAAGTTGGGTTCTTCTCTTTTAGACAACTATTCATAATAAAATAATTTTTCCCAGCTGACCTTTTAAGGCCAAAACTCAAAACCTTAAATAAGGCATCTGAATAAAGCTGCAGGTCTGGATACTGTGTTTCTTTGTGGTTGAAGGTGAGATCTCTTACCCCTTCCTGCTGAAAGCCACAGAAGCCTTGCAGCATTTTACTTTTTGAAGAAAGTATGTCAAGCATGCTTGAAACAAAATAAGGACCAGATGATCATGACAGTACACCATGTGTTACTCTAACATTCAGTAATACTGGTCTTCCTAGGAAACCATTTTATCAAAGGTTGCAACAAAAATGCCTCTTTCTCCAGTCCTTTTTTCCAACAGTTTGAAGATTAAAGTTTTGACCCCCGTGACATCAAAGGTTTAGAATAAATCCTATCCTTTGCCTGAGGCTTTGAATCTCCACCATCTACCTTCTAGGCAAGAGACTATTCTAGTGCAGAGACTTCCGAGCCCTCATTTTAAAGGTTTTCCCCACTACATAAAAAGAAATGAAAGGCTTCACCTTCTCCCAGGTGAGTACCCTAATCACAAGACTACCTGACAATTGCTCCAAAACTACACTGGTTGTTTTCTTAAAGGAAAAAGAGTAAAAAGAGCAGGATCGATAAGCTGATCTTCAAAGGAAAGTACTGAAAGAGATTTACATGCTTAATATGAGCAGTCAAGCCAAAGAAGAGAAAGGCACCCCCAAGCCCAGAGGGAGAGATTTACATCCCTTACAAGCAGGTCTGAAGCACCCCCTGTGTATTTTCTTCACAAACTCATGTAGCTCAGTTGTCAGCACATGCCTTCTGTAGACCCCACTGTAATGGGTTCATGTGGCAAGGTTTTGGTAGTGGGGGGGCCTGTAGGGGTGGCTTCTGTGCGAAGAATCTAGAAGCTGCCCCATGTTAGGTATGGCCAGCCCACTGCTGGCCAGACCCAAGCCAATTTGCGCCTCTGTGAGAGCAGATTTAAGAAAAAAACAAAACAAAACAAAACAAAACAAAACAATTTCTGACCTAGTGTGGGACTGACTGCAGCCCCCATTCACTGTTTACCTCTGCCACTCAGGGGGAGGAGGCAGAAGAGAGTGGATGAGGGGAAAGAAAAGTGTTTTTAATTTGATTTTAGTTTCTCACTGCTCTAGTCTGCTAGTGATACACAATACATGACATTAATCTCTCTACACTGAGACTATTTTGCCTGTGACGGTAGGTGGTGATCTCAACCCTTGAGCCCTTTCCATTTTATTTTCTCTCCCTCTTCCTTTTTAGGAGGGGGAATGAGAGAGTGGCTATAATGGAGTTTAGTTGCCCAGCAGGGTAAAACCACCACATATGCAAAATGTTTTTATCCTAAAAAATTATCCTCAGCAGAACCCTTCAAATATATTTCAGAGCTCAGTTCTTTCCTGAAGCATATGAACACAGTATCATTATTGCTTACAGTGTCACAGCCAGATAGCACCATCTGAGAATAGCATATTGTTCTTAGAGTTCAGAAGACCAAGGAATAAATTGGAAACAAAAACAAGCTGACATAAAATCTCCAGACAAAACTTTGATTATTTTATTCCCTTTGTATTTATTTGCTATTAAGCTTTGAGACACTATTTGAGGAGTTATGAGGAGGGAATACAATTATTATTATTGTATTGTTATACCTCAGTATATTAGATGATAATTGATTGTTAATTCTAACAATAATAATAATGAACATTTAATATACTAAGGTATAATAAATAATACAATACTGAGTTCCTTTTTTTTTTATCATGTCTGCCAGACTTCCTCACAAAATATTTACCTAAATAGAAACATTGTGTCATCTCCATAAGAGAAAAAATAAAATCACTGTATGCATGTTTTTATTACATGGCATGTAATTAGTTTAATATAATTGTATTTATCAGTAACAGACATCTTCTTCATGCCTCCAAGTTTTACCCTTAGGACATATTCACATGGTGACTGACAAATCCATGAAACTGGGTGATGCTACCTCTCTCCTTCACCCTCATCTTTTCTTTACTGCAGAACACCTGACTTTCTTATCACCCAGAACAGAGGCTTTTTAGGCCAGAAAATGTAGTTTCCTTCTAATGGAAGTCATCTGCACAGTGCAGCAAGGTAGAGGGAACATTGAGCTGGTAAACACAAAATTTTTGCCTCTATGTGGGGCTGAGGGGCACAAGGACATAAGTCTGGGTCCTCCAACTTAGACATTCAGTGCTGTATTCTAGGTGAGTTCATCCCACGCTTGCTAGACCCTTAAAGATCCTTTCTTAGATATGGTATCTGGTACACTGCGGGACATTTTCTTCTTAACTCTGCGTATGTAAAGTGGAAGGTAACTTTGTCAACACTTCCCAGCTGAACACAGTCATAGTAGTTAGTTGAGATCTCTTGGAGGAATACTTCATAATTTGAATGCTTTCAGAGTGATGACAGAGGACGCTTGGAAATTCACAAGGTCAGAGAACACAGTTAGAAAGTGTGTGCAGAGATCTGGAAAACCTGACATACAACATGTTTCTGGTTTGATTTCTGGATTACAGTACTATTAAAAATATAGTAGAACAATTAGATTATTATGTATTTATTTATTTATTTTAGCATTTCTGCAAATACCCTACCTCAGACTTCCCCGCCTAGTTCTTCTTTTTGAAGTGTCTCTTGTTAGCAACTCCAGCTCTAGAAGTGCTGAATTTTATCTCTGATCCTGCTGGGTGCAGAATGTGTCCTCTCCACTTCTGCTGCATCTGGACCTCAACAGCAGCACACAGGCTTTTGGCTTTCTGCTGCAGCACCTTGGTAGGTGTGAAGCAGCCAGACATCCCTGACTGAAGCATCTGCCAAGAATTATACAGTTAATTTGGAATTTTGTTTTCCTGAATAACCATAAATGAGTTTTCCCCCATGTACATTTCACTTTGTCCCAGCTCATGTTTTAAGTCCTGCAAGGCTGAGTTACAGAGCAAGGTACTGTAAGAGTTTTAAAAAGCCATTTGTAGTCATCATTTATGTAGTCACATAGCAGACGGTAGCATGCTATGTAGCTATACGCATCGAAATGTTGCATAGTGTGCTTTATTGTTACTTAGTGGATGGATAACTAATAAGGCAGTCATGGGTCATGACACTGACTCTTCTTTTTATTCTCTTTTAAGATAAACGCTTATTTTCAAGGCATCTCAGTCTAATACATAGCATTTTGCTTGACTGTATTGCACCAAGGAAAGAATACTTACAAAGCTGCTCCTGTATGCCACTGCTCTGTACCTTCTTTGAAAATGCCCAAAACAACTGCAACTTCAGTTTCTAGGAACCAGAGTAGAAAGCAGAAGCAGCACTGCCAGACATGTCCTCGCAAGGTGTAGGCTTGCAGACACCAGACTTCACAGCCCCTCTGGTGGCACAGGTTTTGCCATTGACACTTTTGTAAGTATTAATTTGTAAAAAGCTGCTCTATTACCTTCACATTTCCTGACTCACAGCTAATGAATTTGGAAGGACCGACTAATTAATATATATATATATTACAATTATAATAATTGTACTTGGTGATATATGCTTCTCAGCACATTTTAGTGAGATTTTCAAACAGAATAATTAACTTCACTAAGTAATTATGTCTTACTGGTTAACTAAACAGTGTAGAAACAGGACAAGACTGTGTAGCAATCCCTTCCTGCACTTTTAAAAAGCTCTGGGAGAGAATGTCTTTGTTGTTTAAAATAATATTATAATAGCTTGCATAATAGGTAAAAGAAATACTCTATCAAGACCAGTCGAGAATTTTGGAAGGGTTATTAGGTAAAGAGCAGTACTGGCATTTGTCCACATTATTATGTTTCACTCTCAGCTCCTACTTACGAGTTTCCTAACCTTCAATTTAGCCTTTAGGAATTCATCTTTGATTAAAGCATATGGGCATTTATGTACAATTTCTTCAGGCAATATCTTTGAAATGAAGGTGGGGTTTGCATTCCAGCTGGAAGAAGAAAGAACAGTGTAAGAAACTGTAAGAATGCGAGGTCAGATCTCTGAGGGTTTTGGAAGCATGTCCTGAACACAGAAAAGGATAAAAGAGAGTGTTAGCATCTACCAATAACAAAGGGTCACATTTTTCTATACCAATTACATGGGTGTAACCTTCCTTAGCCAGAAAGTCAAGCACTGAGGTCAACATCTTTTAAATACAAATAATATTTGTTCAATTATTAAACAAGAAAAAAAAAAAAAAAAAGGCCTTCTTACAGAATTAAAGGCAGATTCAAATAATAGATTAATATTCTAATATTTTAGGGAAAAATTCTTCACTGAACGGATTGTGAAGTATTGGAACAAGCTGCCCAGAGAAGTGGCTGAGCCCTGAAGGTCTTCAAAAAAAGTGTAGATGTAGAGCTCAGTGACATGGTTTAATGGTGGACATGGCAGTGCTAAGTTAAAGGTTGATCTTAGAGGTCTTTCCCAACCTAAGTGATTCTGTGATTCTATGATTTTTTCTGTTATTCACTCTTCAGGAAGTAAAATAAAATAAAATTCTAACAAATATATTAACCTAATGTCATAGCATTTCTGTATTTTTGACTATATATATATATATATGTATGTATTCAATTCTTTTACACAGAGGTAACATGTTGTTAAAAAAAAAAAAAAAAAAAAAAAAAAAAAGGCAAACCAAATCTCTGTCTTTGTTGTTCTGCCTTGTGGCAAATAGATGAATAGCCAGAAACAGGGAGATCAAGACTTATAAAACCGGTACTTCTCACCTACTCTGAAGCATGGAATAACATCTTAGTATTAATATTACTGGAATTAGGGAGTTGCTGTAAGAAAGCAGCAGAATAAACTTGTTTTACTGTGCTGATGACAGTGCATGTCCATATTGAGTCACCAAGGGTTGCTTCATGGTTGGACAGTACTCTACAGGCTTTATTATTTAGCATTCAACTGGACCACAAAGTTAATTATACCTTAAGACGTGTGCTTCCATTCACGAAAAGATTCTTCTGTTTTCTGCTGTTTATTTAAAAGAACTGTAGCTAAAAATGACTACTGGAAAAGGAAGTACCTGTCTTTCTGAAAATGAAGACAAAATAATTTCCTTGCCAAATCCTACAATCAGATCGTTGTTTCCTACACCTGTAGAAAGCCTTATTCCTGTCAGTATCACTCTCCAAAGAACTACTGATACCGGGATTAGGACATTAGTCATCTGTGCCACATCAGCATACAAATTCAGCCCCTCTGCTGTTTTCATAGTGCTTTAATGATTCGTAGGAATATTGTGGATGTTTCATAACTAAACAGTATTTTATATTAATATTGTGTTTTCTCAGACTGGGAGTAGCTGGAGTTCAAAAACTGCAAACACAAGGCTTCTGATGGGACCTGGAAAGCAATATATTATTTTAAGCAAACAAAAAAGGAGAGTTTGCATTGAAGGGTGTGCATATGTCTTTTCAATAGTTATGCAGGTGCAAGTAAGAAAAATGCAGAGCTCCTGCAAATTAATATATCAAGTGATACAGTAATTTGTATTACTGCAAGGATATGGAGTGCATGCCAATCAGTGTCCAGTATCCATATCCCCATAGATGCCTGTATCCATATAGGATCCACATAGATATAAGACAGGGAATTCAACCCTTCTGCTAGAGCTGATATTTTTGTATATATACATTCTTTTGTATATTTCGTACTATACAAAAATATCACACAGTAATTACTGTGTTATCTACACAGTAATTGTACATCAAATGGCGACAACAAAAAAACAAAACAATTACCTCAAAGAATGTTAGTGACAGCACTAACAGTGGTTCTAATTTTTGTTTCTGTTTACAGAAAAAAAAAATCATTTTGTTAGCAATTACCAGATGTTTACGCAGCAGGCATGTTAACTGAACTGGCATACACCCAACTATAGAATACACAAAAAAATGACTGATTAAGATAATGGATGATTAAACATGGCTGATGGAAATGTCATTTGAGGTTTCTATGGAGGACTTATATAGAAACACATAATTGGGAAGAGCTAAAAGTGGTAGTTCAAATCCAAGGTCCAAGTTACCCAAAGATGTTTGTCTGGACTATAACTACAATACATTTTGGGTCTGAATGTAGGAAAACTGGATGACCTAAAAGAAATATATCCACCCCAAATTCACTGTAGCTCTAGCATGGAAATGCTAATGTAAGGGTATGTCCAGACTCTACCACACTCTTTATTGGACTTGTTTGGAATGAGGCACCAAGCCTTGATGTGCCTTGATATTGTAGGACTGGTCAGTAGGTAGGATGTATCTACATTTAAGTATAGGCTAAAGGCTAAATTCAGTAGGTGTACAGACTGCTGACTTGTAAGAACACCAATGGAACTTGCTTGACAGTGACTCAGCCAAAGCAAAACTCAGCATATATGTGCATTTACTGCATGCATTTTAAAACCTATATAGTCACATATTTATCTGAAGTGCAAATAGCCCTAGCTCCCAAAGCCTTGTTGAACAGACTCCATGTATCACAAGTACACATGATGCTTTTATATTTGACACTGGACTGATGTGAGAAGCTGGGGTACTTTGACATGCCCCAGAATCTCCTTTCACAAGGTCAAGTCACACTTGTATGCAGTTTTAGCTTCATTTAATTAGCAGGAAATAAAGTTGATAAATGTAGTCAAGTCTTTGCTGACTCTGCTCTCCCCAAATTTTCCAAATCTCTCACAATGCAATGCTTGCAGCCCAGAAAGCCAACTGTATCCTGAGCTGCATCAATAAAAGCATGGCCATCAGGTCAAGGGAGGTGATTCTCCCTCTCTGCTTTGCTCAGGTGAGACCCCACCTGGAGTGCTGTGCTCAGCTTTGGGGTCCCCAGCACAAGAAGGACACGGACCTATTAGAACAAGTTCAGAGGAGGGTCATAAAGGTGATCAGAGGGCTGGAGCACATCTCCTGTGAAGACAGGCTGAGTTGGGGTTGTTCAGCCTGGAGAAGGGAAGACCCTGGGGAGACCTTACAGCAGCCTTCCAGTACCTAAAAGGGGCCTGAAAGATTCAGAGAAAGTCAAGTCAGGAAAGAAACACAAGAGAATATTTTCAAGCTTTTTAAAGGTGTAATAGAATTCAGTGGGGTTTCTACCTGAATTGTTGGTTGAGAGGCACTGTTAAACAATGTATTTCTGTTCTATCAGTAATGAATTTAGGCAATTAATTAAGATAGTGAATAAAGCAAGAATTTCAACCCAGCAGAAAACAGATGAATTGGTCCCAAGAAGAAAAGGAAGGCAGCTGGAGCTGCAGGTAAGAATACTGTGTTGTGATTTTTCTTCAAGAGCTGTAACAAGTCAGTATCCTAGAGCTGTAAACATTTTGTACCGTCTTAGGAGTTGTTACACACACATAAAAATCATATCCAAAAATGCACATTTGGGATTTGTAATTATTAAAAGCATTACAACCAATGTGTAGGGTTGTATTCTCAAAATCTCCTTTGGTACTTAGAATTAAATAAATGCCAAACTCACATAGTTAACTTTTTATTTTACAACAAAGATTCATCTTTCTTTATGCAAAAAGAAAGATGATTGTGATGCCAGGACACAGAGTGGGAGTCAGGGAATATAATTTCGACTCTTAACACTGCATGTGGATTTTTTTGTGTGTGATTTCATTTCCCCTTTCCGAGTCTTACACTGCCAACTTCGGTAATATTTTGAGATCAAAAAAAATCTCCTTAACTGCTGGCCATTATTTTTGTAAGTAGTAGCTTCTATATCCAAATACTTATTTTTTAGACTAAATATTTTAGACCAAAGATCAGTTTAATTCAGGCTCTGAGTTCAATGTCTTACAGTACAGAATAAAAATAGAAATCCTCAGTTGATTTCAGTTTCAAGACCAATATATGTAAATCTTTTAAATCAATATGAAATTTCGCAGTTCACTGGACAGACTGAGACTTTAAGCTACAACTAATCAAATACTCTTCAGTGAAACAAATAGTCAAAGATTTTTGTACTTCTAAATTCTAAAATTTGATCAAATGACACAAAATATCTATGAATACATTCTGAAAATTATTTTTCACTAACATGAGTCCCTCCTGTTACTGATATCTATGATGAAAAATGAATACAAATTGTTGAATTGGTCCAATATAACGCCATCGGTATGGTGGACCCATTGCCCAAAATGAAAGCATTGACTAATATTTCTGTGTTTCTTCCTGTAGCCCATGTATATTTGGTGACTTCTTATAAAGTTGTGGAAAACAAAACTCCACACCATAAGGTAAATCTAAATTTAAAAATAAAGTGCAACATTGTATGTGTTCTTTATATTAGAACGTACAGGAATTACTCAAGTCACTCATGAGCAACATGAATACTGTTGTAAAATCTAGTCTGTGCCAAATGTGTCAAGACTTTTCAGTAAATATTCATATGAATCTGGAAGTATCAGTAGTATTGTATCATATAGTGATTTATTTATTTTTTTTTATCCAAGTGTCTAACTACATGGCAAAGTTGACTTGTACAGAAAAAGCCATCTCAACCTAGGTCAGACCAAAAGTCACCATACTGACTGTCAGTTTCTTGGTAGCTTTCAGTATTTTGATCTACACCTAAAAGGCAGTTTATTGCAATGCCTTGATTTGCTGTTAGGAAGGCTGAAGAACCAGCTTTCACCCTGCACCATAAGTAGGTGTATTCAATGGTACTTCTTAGTACTGAAAAACATCATGGTGAATGTGGATATCTGGAAACTGGATAAACAAGACAAACCACAAATCATTATAAAATGGAAGGAATGTTCATCATGGCAATGTATCAAATGTTTCTTAGAAGAAGAGACAGAAGGACAGAAGGACAGAGGATAGAAAGACATATATGGAGTGAGATTGTAGCCTTGAAAGGAAAAATACCATGAGAGACAATCACCAGGAGGTCATCTACAACTAGAGAGGGCCTGGAGAATCCATCGGTTTGTCTCTTCCTGTTCAATATAAGGAAAGCACATCCAATGTAATGACAAAACTAAATGTGCTTTTAGATGATTGCTTTATTTTTTCCCTTCTTTGCCAAAGCACTATGTAAAAATGTTTTGTTTTAAGAGGGAATTTTACCACCAAATCTGTGACTACATTCCTAAAGAGAAGAACTGTGAACGTGTAAATTTAGTCACATAGCACAAGGTGATGAGGGATGATATGCACAGTATAATTTCTCTATTTTTTTTTTTTTGTCTAAGAATAGAAGAATCTTGAGATCAAATTCTGGGACAGAAAACTGCAAGAAGCTGAGTATCTTAAATGGTAAATAAATAAATAAATATATAAATAAATAAATATAGCAAAATATGTGTTTTGAACGAAATCCAAGTCCAGTTCTGAATGATTTTATCATTGGTTACTGTGATTTAACACAACATTTTCCTTTGAATATAGAAAAAAAGAACACTATAAAACAAAAACAAAACAAAACAAAACAAACAAAAAAAATTAAAAACAAGGATTAAAGTGCCCAGTTTAACTTATCAACTAAAACATATCTCATAAAAGGGTGAAACTACCTCATTCTATCCACAGGGCCACAATGCATATATATAATTTTAACTTTAATTGCCTTGTATGACATTTGGAGAATTCCAGAAGACTAGAATATTTCACCATCTGTGTGGGCAATTGCTTTGTAAAATACATAAATGCAACCAATTTTTACATGTCTTCCCAGAAAAGTCAGTTTTCTAAGCAAACACTTAAGGAACAGAAACACATAAAGTGCTTTTCACAGAAACTCATATAAAATGGCTTTGTTAAATCAGCTTTATAGCATTGCTTTTCTTCTCAGTAATCTCAGTTCTGGCTCGTGCCATGCCTTAGAAAACAAGATCATATCCTAAGGCAACAAGCTCAGCAGTGGAAGTGTGTTGGAAATAAAACACAAATGGTGCAGGGGATTTACCAAAAGTCAATCTGTTTGGCTTACATATTCTGCACTCTGATTTTCCCACTCATTTTTTTAAGAACTACCCTGCTAGTAGAACTGTGAAAACTAACAAACACCCCAACATTTGAAGACTGTTACATAGATTGCAGATGCTGATACATAGAAAAAAGAAAATGGCAGAGCTACTATAGGCTATGAAAATTTAACCATGTCTCTAAACAGAATTTAAAAGCAGAGATTATATAGAAAATTGTGTGTATTGTGTTATTTGAAAGTTGAATGTAAAAATGCAGAGTTGTAAAAAAAATAAATAAATATGCTTACTGCCTAAATAAAGCTCTTTGAAATAGAAAGGTACATCTGAGGGAGTGAGAGGGCAATCCTGTTTTAGAAGAGAAAATATAAGAAAATATGTCAAATATAAGCAATCTGCAAACAAAGAACTTAAGAATCCTCCTGTTTCTTCAATTCTGAAACTTTGGCTTTACACTACCAGCTTTATAGACACCACAAGCACATCTTGCGTAGGAGAAGAAAACTATTATTGTATCTAGGGAAGAATGACACCATACCCTGAACTGCATCTCTCAACACCAAATATTTGGTCTTGCTGTATTCTGAAACTCTGGTTTCTCCACTCTGCTCTGGGTGGTACTCTGAGGAGTGCAGAAAGACTGATAAGAGAACATGTCTGGCAGAAGCACAGTCTGGGAAAATTACTTCTCTAAAACTTGCTACTGCTCTAACTGTTCAGGATTTTCCACTGCTGCTGTTTTGGTCCAGCCTCTAAACATTCATCTGTCAGGTAACATCCAACAGTTTGTATTTTAGCCAGACTGAGAAGCAAGAAACGGAAATGCCTGCTTGTCATTTTGTCCCTTCAACTATTAAAGTAGCTGCTACAAAACCGTGAAAAAAAATAATTGGAAAAAAAAAATCATTTAAAAAAATTAAAATAAAAACCAGTCCTATGAGATTGATTGTATAATGGGCCTGTTAAAGTTTCATATAGCATTTTAGATACAGCTTAGCCCTACCCTACACACGGGGCTGTATTTCAATTACTTTGTTTTTTTGTGCTTCTGGATCAGAAAAAAAAAAAAAAAAAAAAAAAAAAAGAGTGGCATTTTAATGGGGAAGGGCCATTTTTGTTTTTGAGAAACAAAAAAAGAGATCAGGAAGAATATGTAACATCTGAGGTAGGAGATGAGAAACTTGCAGGCTTATTGCCTGAGAAAACCTCTATACTATCTTCTTTTTAAACCACCACAAACTACCAATGGAAGTGTCAGTTTTGTCTTCCCCTAAGTCTCTGGCTAGCCCTTCTGATTTGATGCAGACATCCTTCCCTGTGCTGGCACAGCAGTTCACTTAGCCATGCAGGTAATCAGAGAAATGCACAGAACAGATGATGGTTGAGTGTCACTTACCCAGTCCTAACTGGATAAATCCCCAAACCACCTGAGTACATCAACACTTGGGCCAGCACTAGGGTCAGAATGAAGAGCTGAGAAACGATGGTCATCAGAGGACAACTGTTTTTGGTGGTGGTATTGTTTTACTGATCGTGAACATATGGCATTTCTCCAGCAATAGACAGCCTGACGGAAGAAAATAGTTTTTCTTTTGTCGTTTGGTATCCAACTGAAGAATTACATCCCCAGATAAAGTCACAGTCCTTGGCCTCCTCTTATTACTGGCTACTTGGTTCAACAAAATATATCTAACAGCATGGCATTCCAGAATTTAAACTGTTATTTTATTGGTGTTTTGGGCGTTATTACATCTCATTTGCTCTAATGCTTCAAGTTTAGATGCAGCTTTATACATTGAGCAATTCATGTTTGAGGAATTCATGAGCAAAATATGTTCACTCCAGCAATGCTCACCAATTTTCATTGTGGCCTCTGGTCTTGTTCTTCCTGATGTGGGAGTCCCAGAGCAAACAAAACCATAAAGAGTACTGAAAAAAGGCTGGGTTTCTAAAAAGATTGATAGCAAAATCACAATACTCCAGTTCTGAATATAAATCAGGACTATAATCCACAAAAGAAGAACAAAAGGCACTCTTGTAGTAATTCAATTGAGGAATTATTTTAGTAGGAGAGTAATCATTCTTGTCTGCAGTCCTCAATTAATGTTAATTGTAAGAAAAAGCTTATTAGGAATATTTAAATTTTAAAGTCCCCCTGTGCAAGCATATCTGAATTCCCAGAAGCTAGTTTTAGTGCAAAGTGTATTAATTAAAGTGCCACTTTGGGAAATCCTTCTTTATCCAATGTTCATTATTAACATGAAAGATAGTGAACGGGTTTTGATTTTCTATGAAGATCTTAGTCATCATGAAAAGGATTAGAATGGTGAAGAAAGGCATTTGAAATGTCAATGAAATTCTGATCATTTTACAGGACTTAGTCCTTTTATAAAACTTCTGACCAAAATGAAGGATTTGCAAAGCTTTGCAAAGATCTAGGACAATGTATTGCCAAACTCTGGATCCCAGGATTTGTACTTTCTGAAGTGACTGACGAGTTTTGAGTACTTCACTTTAGATGATCTTCCATATTAAAATATACAGGAAACCATATTTATTCTACAGCTCCTATTGGCCTGCCCAAACTATTTGTAAGACTCACAGTTCATTTCCTGCAGCTTTCTTTACCTGGGGTGACTGTTGCCCATATGAATTGTTCAAAGGCCCAGAATCCTATTCCCATTGCATTCTACTAAATATATTCTGTGATTAATATGTGCCTTTTAGATGATCATAATCTGGTTATCTCTATCACATGAGGATCTCCATGACAAATAGGGCCGGCACAAAAGAAAGGACTAGAGTTCCTTGTGTGATCAGTCACAAGTATCACACACAAGCAGCAAAGAGACATCCTCATGTACTAGTAATGTACCTGGGACCTGTGCATACAGTCCTCAGGTTCTTCCTCAAGAGGCCTTGACAGATTCTGGTAGAAAGATTTGGTATCACAGCTTCCCTGTGAATTTTGAAATTCAGGACCCTTTCAAACCTCAGACTGAAATTCCCAGTCTCTTGTCACTTTTGAAAGTGTTGCCTTATGCAACCAAAAATACAGACTAAGCTGCGATTTGCATTTATGCCCCCAGTTGGTAGGGAAATTGGGCCTTCACAAATTTGTCACAAACTCAGGACTTCTTCCTGTTAGCAGCCCTCTCTTTTATATCAACTAAAGCTGAGAAATCTTCATGACTGACCTACTGAAAGAGACCTGAGCCTTTTTGGAAACTGAATCTGAAGCTAAGGTGGTACCTCTACACTCCTGTCTGAGCTTACCACAGTGTAACTCTTATCTCTCTTCTTTGGAATTCCTCCTGGCGTTTGTCCATGTCTAGTTGTGTCTATGCTAGTGTTTATATTTCAACTCTTCTAATAAAGTATGATTGAGAAAGATGTGGCTGCTGCACTTTGGGCTATGTTTACTTGGTCTTCCTCAGAGATACCAAAGATTCTGAACAGGCACTGTTCAGACTGTATGACTGTCTAGAAGCAAAAAATCCTACCCTTGCTGCCCCTGTTAAAGAACTGATATGGTAAAGGAACTAAATATAGATGTGGTGCCTACAAGCTTACAATAACATAGCAAATGTAACGTGAGATGCATTGAGTACAAATACTCCCAGAAGAGGTGAAAACTCTAAGTGATACAGTAAGATCACCTCTGAGGGATGGTTTAACGTGTTGATCACATACGAATTACGAACTAATGAGAAATAGGTGAAAAAAAAGAAAGGTAACATGATGAGTGTGGAAATGGGAAACACAGTTTATGAAGACACCTTAGAAGAGCTCTACTTTGTGTTTAGCTGAACAAGGCAAATACTGAAACAGAATGTATGCTAATTGCCTATAAATACATGAAAGAGATAAACAATGAGGAAAACATGTAAGCCAGAAACCCATATTGGCACAAGAATGCATACTGCAAACTAGCAATTAATAAAGTTATCAAAGAATTTAGATAAGAAATCCTGAATATTATAGGAATGTCTTTGTAGAAGAGACATGGAGTAGTAGGTTTACAGCAAAATAGCAAAGGCTTGTGTTTTTTGTTGTTGTTGTTGTTTTTTGTTTGTTTGTTTGTTTGTTTCAATATGGAACTAAGGTAAATTTATGAAGGCATTCATGTGGCACAGTAGCAATGATAATAGAGAACCAGTTCCCATATGTTCACAATCAGTTCCCGTATGTTCACAACAACTGAAAGACCCATCATCAGAAGTCTTTTAAGATATGCTGTCCATTGCACAATGGATGTTCATACACCAGCCACAGAAGCCCAGAGAATCTCTTAACTTTGCAGTAGCACCGTCACTTGCCCACTAGCTTTATAAGCCAGATCTTATTTCCTTCACTTCTCAGATGAGTAATGAGATAATGAAATAGATCAATGGCACCTTGGCAGAGCAAAACTAAACAGTACGTCTGTTTCCAGTACAGGATTCAGTCTGAAGACATCTAGGTTAGGATTTCACTACTCTAACATGGGTGTTTATTTGTCTACTGAGCTACTCACGTGACACTAACAATTGTTCACTTTATAGTTGGTGCTGAATTAGTCAGTAAGGCTAATTTTCCTCTTGGCTGGAGCTTAGGCTGTGATTCATCACCTCCAGAAACAGGCGTTATGTTTGGCTAGACAGATCTCACCCTCCTTCCCATAGACTGCATAAACTACAGAGACAAAACTTTATTGGATATAATGGGAAATCTAACAATTAACTTAGCTCACCACGTTGAAGACACTTAAAGATGGGTGAGCTGAAGTTACCTCCTGCCCTAATTTCTAATAAAAATAACCACAAATTTCAAAGAGAAACAAGGAATCGAAGTAAACCAAACACTTCTCTCATACAAAACCCTTCACTAAATTGCAAACACAAGATAAAAGTTATGCTTATGGTTTCATTACAAAGAATTTTCCTGCTGAAAGATGAAATTATCCTAGGCCTCTTCTTTTGAACTTGCAGTCCAAATATGAAAATATCATGAAAGGAAGAGAACTTCTGCAGTGCTACCATCATGGTTAGGTAAGCAGGCAGCTATGGCAAACTTTGGCTCATTTAAGTTTTATGTCAAAGCTTTAATAGATAATTTGCAAAAGTTAGGACTCTGCAACATGGTGGCAAACTAGTTCCTTCTAGCAGGGCCTGTAATTTTACAAGCATGATAGATCAAAGGCAAATTTGAAATGTATTTTCAGCATGGTTCTCAACTACCATGAAAAATTGTAGCATTACTGTACATCTTCAAGCTTTTTGTCTCAAAGGGCGACTTAAACCCTATGTTTATCATGGCTTGCATGCTGGCTGTTTGGCATGCAGCACATGGATGTGTGTCCTGTGCTAAGGCAATGCAGGGAAGACAGCGTGGCCAAAATCTCAGGTGGAATTTAAGTTTTCATGTATTTGTTTGGCTTTGAGTTACATTCCCAGGTGTGATTGTGACAGTGGCCAGGGTTTTATGGACAAGAAAATCTGTATGGACTGACTCGTCTGGAACAACCAGAGAAATGGCTGTTAAGTGTATAAAGACAATGGTAATTTTGGTAAGGTTTAAATATAAATAACGCTTTAAAAAAATAAAAAAATAAAAAATTGTCTGTCAGCCCCGAGGGCCGGGCCCGCCCTGCCCAATGGCAGCGGCGGATGTTGGCGGGCCGGGCGCTGGCGGCGTTGCCACGGCAGCGGCGGCGGGGCTGGGCCGGGCCGAGCCGGGCTGGGCTGGGCTGGGCCGGGCCGGGCCGGGCCGGGCGGGGCTGGGCGCCGGTGGCCGCGGTCGGGGCTGCGCCATGGAGGGGCTGGAAGGTGAGGGGCTGAGGCGGGCGGCGAGCGGTGGCTGTGGGGTGGCGAGCAGGGGAAGGGGCGGCGGCCCCGCGCGGAGCCCGGCGGGCAGGGCCCCGCTTTGTCTCCGGCCCTGCCTCGCCGCCGCAGCCCGGCCGCGGGTGGGGAGGGAGCCCCCGGGCCGCTGGGGTCCGGGGGGGCTTCGTGGAGCCGCTGCCCTGTTATCTCTGCAGGCGGAGGGTTGAGCTGGGTGTCAGGGAGCGCTCATAACGCTGGGGGAGCGGTCAGTGCGCTGTCTGTGTGCTTGTCGATGCTATGAGCAACTTTATGCTGTGCCAGGTGAATTCAGGGGTCCTTGCTCTGCGGAGTATCCGTCGGTATCGGTTTGGGGTTCCAGAAGTTGCAGCTCGCCTTCAGGACATGTCAGTAGGTCTGTCATTATGGTGCTTTATGAGCTGCTTTAGCCATATTAAAAAAAAATAAAAAAATAAAAAAATGCAGGCCTGTTCTGAGTAGCTGTCGCAAAATAGTTATTAAGGCTTCCGCCCTGTGCCTCACTAAAGGTAATTGAGTGTTTAAATAGGAGGCAGCACCAGCTGGCCTTTGTTCTGTGTCCCTTCTAGCGCAGTTGGAGAACAGAGGTAATTCTCAATGAATACCTGTCTTCTTTCCTTAATAGAGCTCACAGTCAGACTGTTCATATGGCTAGTGACTTCAGCAAGGCAATAAATCTGGACATGATTTGGCATTCAAATCCAAAAAGGTTCTCTCTTATTTAATTTACTCTTATGCCTTGCTTACTATTAATGCCTGTTAATTAAATCTGAAAGGCAGTGTCCAGTGCTGTATCAAATAATTCCTTTTTTGTCTCTGACTGATGACAATCCTGTGCTGCCTGTCCAGAAAGGGAAAGCCTGTTTTAATTTTGAGTCAGCAATGTGTTTGACTGCAGCTGGGGCTGCATATCATCTGCAGCTCATCAATCAATTGGTTTGGCTGTGAGCTAGCTTAGCAAGGCCAGCTATGCCAGCTGTGTTTTATAAGCTCTGGTACCTTCATAACAGACAGTGGGAAGAAAAATGATCTACAGGTTACAGTGGAAGCCTGAGAAATGTTGTTCTTGGGGTAGAATTTCTCACTGTTCTGACTTCTGGAGCTGGTTTACCTTCTCTTTGTATTTCAGTAGGCACAGGGAGTGGTAGGAGGAAGAATGTTGAATTGTAGAGCTAACTCATGTTTGCTCTCTGATGCTTTTCTTCAAAGTACTTTCAGAAGCTGGGCTTATCAAAGTAATGGTGTTTTCCGGGATGTGGAATGTTCTTTCTGAACACTCAAGATTAATTTAAGAATAGCTTAGGTAATAATACGTTTCTAAAACTCGAGATGACCTTTGGTTGTGAAGACTCGCATCCCACCCTGTTATTCAGTGTCCTTAAGTATTAAAGCTCTTGAAACTGAGCAATATAATTCTCTGTATCTTTGTGGGTCAGTTTGTACTTTTTTTCTTACTTTAAACATTGCCAAAACACAAAATACTTTTTTTTTTTTTTTTTCCTCTTCAAAACATGATTTATCGGTGTTGCTTGAGCTGCAGTGTACATAAGTAAACAGGGCTTTTGCACAGTTTTTCACTTTAAGCTGTCTCTGCACAAAGATTGGGCTTGAATGTGGTTTGTGTAGGGAGGCAGCCTCAAGAAAGGAAAATGAAGGCAAAGCCAATAGCAATAATGAATTATTTCACTTGGACATCATGCTTTTGTTGTTATTGCTTTACTGGCATCAGCAGAATGTTGCTGCTGGTTGCCATTTTAGATTAAGTCTGTACTTAGGAGCACACTTCCACAGTCATATTTATTGCATGTTGAAGCATGGGCTGCTCCTGAAATCTGTCTCTGCCCATTCCCTGTCTTGGGTTGGGGCTTAGCAAAATGAATTCCCAGAGCTGATCTGTACAGCTGGTGCTGGCAGTTCTGAGTGTGAGGGATGTAATTACGGTGGGGGGCAGGACTTGGGCTTTTGGCTGCAGCCTGCTGGCATGTTTTTATGACTGTGGAAGGCCCCCTCAGGCTGGGGATGCTTGGCCTGGGCTTTCAGCCTTCCAGAACTGGTGCATTAATTTTCTGAAGCTCAGCAATATAGATGTGGGATCTATTTCTGATTGTGCAAGCATGCTTCTAATAAGAAATAACTTTACCCAGTTAATAACAATTCTTTCCATAATGTGGAGAGTTGACTGTGTATTAATTGGTTTGTGGATGTGCACTGGTGACATTTAAAAGCTGATTAATATTTCTGATGTTGTGATTGCATTTTTCTTGCAGTGTGCAAGTTTAAATGTTCAGTGAAATAGCAAAGTAAGTTTCTGTGTGACTTAAATGTATCTTTCCAAATTCACCTTTTTTTTTTTTTTTTTTTTTTTTTTTTCAAAGTGTGCTTTATTATTTTCTCTGTATACCAGCATTGCTGTATTACTACACTGATACTGAAAGTGAAATTTAGGATTGTGAGCTTTGTAAAAAGGAATTAGTGTGCACACGTCATTACAATTGACAAGTCTGATGTATACTTCAAACCTTAAATCTCATGTTCCTAGTGTGACGTTTGTTACTCTGTCACCTTCTCAGTGTTTGGCTGTATCTCAATTTTAATTTAATTTACTGGTGAAAATGCTTAGAGCGGTAGACTCTCTGTGCCTGCAAAATACAGTAAGGTGAGCTGAAAAGCCCTGTCCTGGGCAGTCCAGCACGTGCTGAATGGCAGGACCAATTTTGACGGGCTAGCATGTGCTTGTGGCTGTCACTGCTGGCTGGCAGGGAAGAAGCTGTCACTGTCACATCGGCATGTTTGACTGCTCTCCAGTCTGTTGTTTTTTTTCTGGGAGGATGCCGACAACAGCTGCTTGAGCTGACGAAATGCCTCTTCTCACACTTGTTCGCAGCCCGTCTCAGCCGGTCAGTGCTGCTGCTGCCTGAGGAATAAAGGGCACGGGGCAGCTGTGTCCGAGGGAGAAAGTCCAGCTCCCTGTGGTAGGTAGTGACTGTGTTTGCCCAGCCCCAGTGGCCACCTCCAGCCCCCGCTGCTGCAGCTGGGGCAGGCTGGTTGTGGCTGGAAAGGGACGGGTGGCTGCTTGCTCAGGAAATAGCCTGCAGTCTCCAGCCCAGAGCTTTCCCTTGCGGGTGCCAAGCAGGGACTGCTGTGATTAAGCATTTAGTCTCTGAGCAATCTGGGTGTGCCCTGGAGGTCTGTTAAGAATAAGGCTTGCTGTACAGCACTGTCTCCCAGGAGCTGGGACCTGTGCTGAAATAGCATTTGCCTCTGGACACTTTGCTTACCCTGATTGTGGCTGATGTGCCCCACCCCAGATGGTTCAGGCGTTCTGCTGTGGGGTTTTGTGTGCTTGGTTTTACTCATACATGCTTGCTTTCACAGAATTTCTGAAAGAGCCAGTGCCCACTCTCCTTTCCTTTTTTTTTTTTTTTTTTTTTTTTTTTTGTCATACTGCAGGAAATTATTTCTGTTTGAAAACAAAATATTAACGTGAGTTTGCTTTCCCTTTAGTGTACATCTTTGTCTTGCCTCTCTGGATGTGTCCTTACTTTGGCAGCCATTTTCTGAAGCTGCATTTAAGAGAGCTTTCTGCCTTTTTGTTACTTTTTTTTTTTCCTGAAAGTGTGTTTCAGGCAGAATTAATTTTATGGTACTGTTCTGAAATAAGCAAGCTGGAAACTACTAAAGACATTTTGAAATGTAAAACTATTATTAAGGTATATATATTTTTAAAAGGTATGTGTATTTTTAAGAATCTGTTACTCTGGTAGCTATTAAAGCACAATTATAACTATGACTTTGCATCAAACTGCTCTTTTACAGATAATTGCACCTCTGCTGAGTGATCTAATTTTTACATTTAATATGCTGAATAACTGTGGACATTTTTTACTTTTTCCAAGGCAATTATATTTTCTGTTAATATTTGTTTAGGAGTAGAAACTGAAACAAAGTGTTTTACTTGAAGAACAATTCTGAAAACTAAATGTAGGCTTCTGTGATAGGGGAAGTGATGGGGGAAGTGTGTTATAAGAATATATTTCATTTTTAAAGGAAGGGAAGTAAAATGCATATACAGGACTTCGGCTGTTTCACATTATTGTTTCTTTAGCATCTTAGAGCTAGTGGATCATATCCCTGTGCATTTTTAACTTAAATTGCAGAAACTAGCGTGATCTCGCCATTGAACTCAATGGGTTAAATGAAGTGGGAAAAAGAGTGTATTTTACCTGCACATTATGATGTGGTTATTATCAAAAGCTACTGTTTCATTTCATTAAAATCTGGTTCTAAGGCTGAGTTCAACAGGTGATGGAGGAGAGCTTACTTCTTAAAGAAATTCCTTAAAAATAATATACTGAGTACTATTATTATTATAGATGGAGCTTATTATCAACACTATTTTTACCACACTGTTGTAGTCTGTTAACCAGGCAATATTCTGATAAACAGGCAGACTTAGATAGGGACTGTTCTGTCCAAGTGCTTTTGAGTAGTAGTAATGCGTGCAGTTAGTAGGAGCTGCTCTGAGTTGCCTTGGCGTAAGGTCAGAGCCAGAAGGCCAGTCTGGCTCTGCTGTCATGGTGCTTGCAGCTGAATGCAGGAGGGCAGTGAGCTCATGATGCCAAAACAGAATTCTTTAACCATACATTGATTTTTTGCAGGTCACGTGCTTGCTAGTGGTTGATGTTAAAGCTCATTAACAGAAGACCAAATAACGTATTCAGAAGTCAAATCGATCAAATAGCGCTATTTAGTTGCTGTGGGCTTTGCTGTGTTTCCGTATGCATTACAGGGGAAGCTCTTAGAGATTTTTTCTGGTTAGGTGACATGATTGAGTGCCTCTCCCAAGTGCCTGTATGTGAGCACTCAGCGTGGGGAGTGGTATGGAAGGGAGGATGATGGAAGATGGGAGAGTTGGAGGTCTACACACAGTTACAGGGCTACGGTCTCTCTGGGATCACACGCAGGTGGTTGCGACTGCAGCGCTGCGGTGGCTGGATACGGGCTCTTCAGGAAGAACCAGCTGGATGGCAAGCGGGGAGGCTGCCTTTTATGTGGGAGAGCAGCGGGAGTACGTGGAGATTTACTGTGGGACAGGCGAGGAGCCAGCTGGGAGCTTATGGATCAGGGTTAGCAGGCAGACCAATGTGGGACATGTCGTGTGTGTCTGCTACAAGCCACCTGGTCAGGAAGAAGGTGAAGTCTCCTTCAGGTACCTGGAAGGAGCCTCAGATTCACAGGACTTGATCCTCATGGGGGACTTTACCCACCCTGTTACCTGCTGGAGGGGTGGCACAGCAGGGCACAAACAGTCCACAATGCTTCTGGTGTGTGTTGCTAACAACTTCCTGACCCAGGTGATCAAGGAGCTGACAAAAGGAGGCACTCCTGAGGGACCTCGCAGCCACAAACAAGGAAGTGTTTGCTCAAGATGTGAGAGTTGGGGCACCCTTGCCTGCAGGAGGGACCATGAGGTGGTTCAATGAAAGATCCTGAAAAGAGTGAGTGGGGCAAAAAGCAGGATCACAAACCTGGACTTCAGGTGATTCTGACCTGTTTAGGGATCAGCTTTGAAGAATCCCATGAGATACAGTCCTAGACAGAAGAGGATCCAGGAGAGCTGGTTATTTTTAAGGATACTTAGTATGACATCAGCATGTTTTCACATCAGAAGTTACACTTCGAACAAAGAAGGGAAGAAGGCAGGGTAGACAGAGAAGAAGGAAACACACCGTGATGTGAGTTGTGCATGTGCTGCTATTACAACCATTCTTGACTGCGTGCAATTCATTTCTCAGTCACAAAAATAACTTCTTCATAGAATCCTCCTCCAGGTTGTCACTTTGAGGCAGTGGGGCTCTCTTTGATAGTATTTTCAAGGCAGTAATACAGAACTTACCATCATCAGACTTGTGTTCAGTGCAATAACAGCAATTTTGACAAATATAGTATACTTGCATTGTCAGGCTGGAGAGCTGACATAAAAACATACGAGGTACTATGAAAGCTTTACTGAAGCTTTTCAGCTTGAAGAAATTGAAGTTTTGCTGCTTTTTGTTATCTTTTGGAAGCAGAAGTGACAGGTTTACACAAGATTAAACTCCATTGTCAATACAGAATTAGATGAAGAGTTCATCAGTCTTTTCTCTAAAATTAAGTGCAGATAGAATTAGACAGAAGTAGATTGGTTTGCTCTTTATTGTGAACAACCCGATTGCATAAAAACTTTAAAGTATACAAAAAGTTTAAATAGGAAGAGAGCTTACTATGATTTCCTCTTCCTTTCTCTGACTCTTCCTACAAACTAGCATGGACTACGAAGGATTGGCTTGGTGGGTAAATCATTCCCATCAAACAGTCTTCAGCAATGTATTGCAAGTACTGCCCATTGTTAAGCAGTTTGATGTCCTTTTCTTTCATTTTTTTTTTTTACCTCAGAAATAACTTTATCAAAATATCAAAAACTTACAGAACATCCTGTTTTCAGTCACCGTTGGTGTACTTTTTTTATACTTTTGTACATGAATCTTTTTGTTATTCGGTGCTCATTAAAATTTGTGTACTAAGCTGTTTGGACAAGCGTTTCACTACCTGTATCACTGCATCAGTATTTTTTGGGGATGAGTCTTGTTTATGCTATTTGTCACCGGTCTTTTCTGTGATGAATGCTGTTAGTTACTGTGTTGATTTAAAAAAATACAACCCGGTCAGTGCTGATTAGAGGACATAGATTGGAGAATGACAGCGTAGATGCTGTGGCTTGATGATGCAGTTCCGCAGTTACTGAGGGTGCTTGGTGTGCACTGAAACTTTTTTGTACCTGAAGTGTACAGAACTAAGCGGAAAAAATGATTTGCTTTTGGAGATGGGATGGGAGTTGTGCTAAAAGTAATAAATGAAAAATTGCAGAAAAATTTGGCGAGCACTCTTTGACTACTGACTTTCAACAGTTATAAACCACTGGGGTTTGAGTAGGTGATCTTAAAGCTGGAAATTGTGCTGGAGTGTTTCTGCAAGTTTGACCGCAGTGAGGCTTGGTGGTTCTGAACATCACAGTTGTCTGACCAAAGACATTTAGTACTGTCATTGCTGCAGATAAATTAAAGGTTTTGAAGGATAGTCAAACAGTTTTCACAATGTGACAAAATGCTGTTATTAAGGCTAAGCGCTGCTTTAATCTCTGCAGCCTTGCTTCTTTGGAGCATTCTGCATTTTGTATCTAAGCACAGACATAGCATGGGAACACGAAGCTTTCCAAAAGAGAAAACTGTGACGAAACTTCAGTCAATAGCTGTTCAGCAGTACTGAAGGCTTCTGCTCCCTCCAGGTGTGGAGTCTGTTTACACTTCTTAAATCTAAAACCTGATAGTAGGAGCTAGTATTGTGCTAGCTTTGACTGTATCAGATCAACCTTATATGTTGCCCCACAGCCCTATATGGGTGACCATATTCAAAAGGAAAGCGTTCAGTAACTTCCCCACAAGCGGTTAGGAAAAAAAATGAAAGATCATTGTACTCAGCAATTAGCTCATGGAGGCAGAGCTCTGACAAGGAGTTCAGAAATACAGGTGGTAAGAGTCTGAGAATTAAGTAAAGAGTGTTGGTAATAAAACTCCCAGTCAATTTGTTTAATTTGGACAGCCAACATCTTAGTAAGTTGAACTCTCTTTTTAAGAGCTGGTTTCAGACAGGCAGTAGGAGAGTAGGGTATAAAACTGTGCATCATAGTGCTGGCATCACTTCAACAGAAATACTTCTTGAGTTGGTATAGACATAACCATTCTGAACCTAATTCTCTTCTCCTGAAGTGTGTTTATCTAAACGGTAATAATTATGTCCTTCTCTAAGTTACCTAAATTTATTCATGTTTAACACCAGCATGTAAACTGCTCATGATAAGTGATGTTACAAATGGGGAAAGGAAAGGGAAATGTAGCTGCTGGGTCTTGGTTTTTGGGTCTTCTGTGGTTGTGTAACCAAAATAAGGGCAATCTCTGCATTGGAAAGTAGCCATGGCAGGAGGGATTTCCAAGGCACAGCCATGAAGCTGGCTAGTGAATTCCTGATTCATCTTCAGGGTTGTATTCCTCATACAACCCGGAGGACGTATGAAGTACTAGAAGAGTAAGCTAGTGCTCCTTAGCAAATTTGTTGCTCGTATGATTTATCCTTATTTGCTATCATTTGGGAGGCTTATATGTACTGAGGAATGGCATATCAGGAAAAGAGTTCTCTAAGACTTCTAAATTCAACCATCCACTGCTAAATTTTCAGTTGCCACTTCAGAGAATACTTTCCTGAAGTTATTAGTGATCTCAATACAACCTGTTTCTTCTAACTGTTGATTAGGGAGATAAAAGAAATAAATCAGTTCATTTTTTTCTCCTAGAAATCCCAAAGTTTTCAGCTATACATTTTTTTACCTTTGTTTACTCCTTTTTCATTTTATCAGGCTAAAAACACTCAGGATAAGATTTTTATGTTCTTACTGCTTTTTTTTTGTTATCATAGTTGTGCTGGAAAACTATGGCCAAAAATAATTAATTTCAATGAAAAAGATCATAGAATCAATGTTGGAAAAGACCTTCAAGATCATCTGGTCCAACCATCCCTTACCACCACTGTCACCCACTAAGCCATGTCCCCAAGCATCCAACCTCTCCTTGAACGCCCTCAGGGACGGTGATGCCCCCACCTCCCTAGGCAACCCATCCCAGTGCCTGACTGCTCTTTCTGAGTAGAAATGTCTCCTCATTTCCAATCTGAACCTCCCCTGGTGCAACTTGAGGCCATTCCCTCTAGTCCTGTTCCTAGTTACCTGTGCAAAGAGGCTGACCCCCAGCTCCCCACACCTTCCTGTCAGGTAGTTGTGGAGAGAGCAATAAGGTCTCCCCTGAGCCTCCAGACTAGAAAACCCCAGCTCCCTTAGTGGCCCCTCATAGGACTTGTGTTCCAGGCCCTTCATCAGCTTCGCAGCTAGCCCTTCTCTGGACACACTCCAGGGCCTCGATGCCCTTCTTGAAGTGAGGGGCCCAAAACTGAACACAGCACTTGAGGTGTGGTCTCACCAGAGCTGACTACAGGAGGAAAGAGAAAGGCTGCCCCTCGGTGACAGGGACTGCCCCCCACCTCTTATCTTGTTTTCTGGGTTTGTTTTTAGCACTGGTTTTGAGGTAATTTCATTCTGTTCTTTATGGAAAAGAACAGAAGCAAGATGCATCTTCAGACCTAATTTCCATGTGCTTTCTGGTGTAAGCAGGTAGGTGCGCACAGAAGTTACCGTGTACCAAAATGGCTGTTTTGCAGTTAAAATAATAATAATGAATAGGGTGGTACCTACCACACAATGTTGCTTGTAATAACAGAAAATTACTCGGATACAGAAACTCAGTCCTAGTATAAGAAATTGGCCAACTGTAATTGCTTACACACTACTATTTTGAATCATCGTAGAATCATTAAGGTTGGAAGAGACCTTCAAGATTACCTGGTCTAACCATTGCCATACTACCAATATCACCCACTAAACCATGTCCCTAAGTGCCAGATTATCCTCTTTATTGCTAGTGTATGAAATAGTAACTTTTAACTGAAAAAATGTGTAAGCATTTTTCTCTCCTTTATTTTGTTCATTTGTGTCACTCGTTACTTACATAGCTTCTGTGTAACGAGTATACAGACTGACTGCATTAGGTATGTAACATGAATGTCTTCAGAAAAAAAAAAGCTTTCTACCAACTCTTTTCCAACTTTAACAATTTCAATCCCATGTTTTGTTTTAAAATTACCACGTTTCTTGTTGTTGTAGCTCACCTCTTTGTAAGGGAAGACTTGGAGCCCAGGAGAGAGAAATGTTAAGATTTTATGAATTTTCTTTCTTTTTTTTTTTTTACTTTAAAGAAGGCGAAAATGAGAAAGGAATGAAGGGATGAGTGTGCGGATCTAAGCAACTGTGGGCTTCCCATTTTCAGTACAGCTTCAACTTTTTTTTTTAAAGTAACTTCCTTTTGGTTTTGGGTCAGTGATCTGTACTATGGGGAGGAAAGGGGTGGCAGTAGCAACAGCTCCTGGAAAACATAGCTTTGCCTGGCAGCATGGAATGCTTCAGGGAAGTACAGCTCTGTAACTGTAGCTGCAGGGAGTGCTAACTTGCTTTCCTTACTACGTGTTGGTATGTCGTGTGTAAATACTGCTAGAGCACTGAGCGTCTATCAAGTCTCAGAATGGCCGAGGTTAGAAGGGACCTCTGAAGATCACCTTGTCCAACTCCCCTGCCAAGCAGGATCACCTAGAGCACTACTTTTTTTTTCTTTTTTTTTACCTTTTTTTTTTTTTTTTTTTCCATGGGGATTTTAAATGCAAACTTGAATTCCAGAGTTGAGTGAATAGAAGAATGGGGTGGAAATCCATTCTTCATTTACTAAGGCAGATATTTGAAATAATTCTTTCAAATTGTTAAACTTGTATTATGGACCTGATTTTAAGATCACTATTTGTGATTTATTTCAGCTACTTTATTAAAGTCGCAAGTGGCATCACTTTGTATTTCCCTGAAATACATCTCTTACTTGTTGGTAATTTCTGCAAAGCTGAGAATTAAATTAGAATAATGTGATAATAGAAAGGTGTTGTGTTTTTTCTTCTTTTTAACAAGACTTTGCAGTGATGTCTGCTAGCATTATTAAGAGTACATACCTTGTATTTTTTGATTGGGAGAATTGAGGAAAGCCTATGCCATTCCAACTTCACCCTTGGAAAAAAAAAAAAAAAAGATGAGGGCAGGTTCCAGCCATCTGAACTATGTACGAGCAACTTGCATGTTACTACTTGTGACTAATGTGCTCGTGTTTGAGATTTTTAAAGAAAGAGGCCTTTGGAAAAAAATTCAGACATGATTATTTAAAATAGAGAGGGGAAAAAAGAAGTTCCCATTAAGTGTTGCTAACATGAAAATATAAGTCAGATGCAAGAACAGAAGGAAATCAAGATTTATCTGCAATGTCTTCTCTTTCCTAGTTTCCCCTTACTTGTGTGCACGTAAATATGCTTGCATTTAGATGACAGAAAAGGAAGTTTAATTATGACTTCAGCTTTAGGACTCAAAATTGCTGTCAGTGCAGTCCTGCTACGGTGTGATAGGAGCCTATTCATGTCTACATGGAGAAGGTGTATAAATAATGAAAATATGGTATGAACAGAAATGTGTTAAACTGCAGAACGCATTTTGTATGACTTGTTCTTAAAACTTGTTGTACTATATTGATACAATTGATACATCATGCATGTTTACATACTGATAATGTATTTCATTTGAGTAATTGAAAAAGACAGGAATAGATGTAATAGTTACGTATTAGTACCAGAAATCTTATTCAATTTTAGCCTTCAAATTTGGGGAAAAAAATGTATTTCTGGGGAACCATGGCTGCCTGAATCTGCATTTGCTTGCCTTGCAACATTTTGTTAGTTAGTTAGTTTGTTTGTTTGTTTTTAGGATTGGTTCTACAGTTAATTGACAAGTATGTATGTTTAGCTGGAAAATGGTTTTCCACTGAGGAATCGGGAACAAAAAATGATCAAACCTTTGAACTTCCCGATGTTCTTAACTTTTATAGTTTCAACCATTAGTTTGCCTGAAGTACAAGTCTATAGAAAGTGCTTCTGTTTTTCCAGGATAAATAGAGAGAGCTGTATCATCTGCAAATGTCAGTTTCTTCCTCTGTACTCAGTCTAACCAGTCTTAAACTTGATCCAGATTTACTGCCTCTTGATAGATGTATACACATGGTATAAAAATATTTCTACAGCTCTTGTACAGTACTAAATATAGTAGATACCTGTCATCTGGAAACTATGCAGTTTTCATCTCTTACACAATTCCATTGCTTAATGCATACTATATGAATATACCTGCTTGCCTAGACTCGGATACTTTGGCTTGTTAGTCTTTTATCTATTTCTATAAACCAGTTGTATGTCAAGTATAATGTTTACATTTTTGTACCAGTGCTTGAATTGCCACTTCTGAAATGCTTATGTAAACCATCAGTAATAACCCGTATAAAGTGGATTGTAAAAAGAGCCTTCAAGAATTTTTCTTTTGAAGAGCAAGTGAAATAGTTTAACTTAATAGAAATAAGTAATGGGATGTGGCTTCCATTTGATGCTGTAACAGGTGATTCTCTTTCAAAGACCCAGAAATATCCAGTATCATTGCTCTCCATGTCTGTTTGAGCTGTCGATATGACACACAGTGAATCAGTCATATGCATGCTGATATGCAGACATCTCTTTAAAAGTGCAGAGTGTCATGTTGTAAATCATTAGAATTCATGCCAACTTGTTACTGGGCCTGACTGCTTCGAAAAGTATGTAAGGACTTGCATATTAGCTTTCCCTTTCTGATCTGCACAGCCTCTGCATGGTTCAAAGAATGCGTACTTTTACAGTGACAGCTGAGGTTAGCAATCCAGGAAGATTTTTTTTTTTTTTTACTGCAAATTTAAACATTCTTGTAGAAGTATGCTTTTTACATTTTTTTCTCCTTTTTTTTTTTTTTTTTTTAAAGGTGAGGTTACAGTGCAGACTGGAGATCTGTTGCCATGTAGGATTTGTGGAAGGACTTTCTTTCCAGCAGCACTGGTAAGTAGCATGAGTACTGTTGGCTTCCAGGTCTGATAAGTTAACAAGAGTTAAGCAATGGTTAGTATAGCTAAATAAAGTAAATCTAGATGTTTGTTTTTTCAAATACTTAAAAACCGAGACAGCTGGAATTCTTAAGTTCCTTAAAAGAAGGTGAATTTTATTTCAGCATCCCATCATATTCTGAAAATTAGGGTCCTTATAAAAGTATCTGCTCTGGCCCCACAGAATTATTCCTGGTCTCTGCAAATGTAAGCCTGAGCATCATGCTATCTTATCTAGTAATTGAAGTGTTCTGCTAGTTGTCTTCAGAATGCCCTCCTCTTCAGTCTCAATAGAAGATGGATTGTCCTTAATGTTAATATGAATTTCAGACACTCTGATCTGTTTTGCCCCTAAAATGCAAATGCTGCCTACCTACCATCAGTTTTTTATTTGCAAGGAACATTTACAGGTGCCTCCCTTTTTTTCTTCCTCAGTTCTTGAGTTTTTGTGATCATGTATATGCATTTGTGAATTCCTGTAGTTCTGTTCAAAAAGTAATGGTTGGCATAAGTATTTGAGTGAAAGCAGTCTGATTGTACTCATCAGGAGAAAATTCTGCATTTTTCTTTATTTCTTCTGCTTATAGAAAAAGCATGGACCAATTTGCCAAAAAACTTCTGCAAAGAAAAGGAAGACGTTTGATTCCAGCCGACAGAGAGCAGAAGGAACTGACATTCCCACAGTAAAACCTCTTAAGCCACGGGTATGTTACACTCTATATGTAAACTACTCTGGTTGTTTACTCTGCATGTGAACATTTTAGGCAAAATATGTATGCTTTATAATAAGGTTTGTTTCTGCTGGCAATTTATGATAAATCAAGTAGGATCTGGAAGAAATTTAACCATAATATTATGTATTAAAATAAAGGATGTATACAGTAAGAACTTCAAACATATTAAGTTCTTTCTTTTTTGGCTTCTTAGCCAGAACCTCCCAAAAAACCATCCAATTGGAGACGAAAGCATGAGGAGTTCATAGCAACTATACGAGCAGCCAAAGGACTTAATCTTAAAGATGGTGGAAAACTCCCTCCACCACCTCCGCCATCATATGACCCTGGTATGTAAAACAATTGAGTTTCTTAAAGACTTTTTTGTAATTTAAACAATTCGTAAAAATTTGAATTGAAATGGATTTTTTTTGGAACACAGTATTAGTGAGTTCATAAAGATTATTGTATTTCATTGCAATGTACTGAAAACTACAAAGGATGCTAGCCAGTCACAAGACAGCATCTGCTTAGGGATAATCATAAAATAATTCAGTTGGTCTTCCCATGTTGACTGATGCAGTCACTCCATCAGAGAAGGCCACTGGATTGGATTTTCTATAGAAATAGTGCAGAATAGCCTGAAGATGTTGAGAACGTTCAGCCCTATTTACATTGAACTTGGCTGTATATGTATACTGCCTGTTTTTAATTTGATTAGTTTGTATAATGCTTATATTGAATCTTAACAGTTCTTCTGTACTGACTGTATTGTCTGGCTCCGGGCAAACTGCTCCAGGTGTCCATGCTTGAGCAGGGGGTTGGACCAGATATCTCCAGATACCACTTCCATTCTCAACCATACTGCAACTGTAATAGCCAGGTGGCTGTCTGGTGCTAAGCATTTTACAGAGGATGAACATAAAATCCTCATACTTAAGAGTACATGTTAATCCTTTATTGTCTGATCTATTTACTTCAGTGGGCTTTGGAGGTCTTCTGTGGGAATTCAGCCCTGCCCTAGTTACAAATGGCCTTTTTTTTATAATCTAGGGGCTTCCATAGTTGCTTGCTTCATGGATTTCTTCTTATTAATATTACTTTTTTTTATTTTCTGTCTGGGCCTGTCATAGTTTGATCATGGTTATTAGTTCTTTTACTTCTGACTTTCCATCTATTAAGGTACAGTTTATGTTTGAGTGTTCTGACGGTAGTGGAGTTTATGTAAAAATAAACGATTGCTGTTATCATATGAGGTTCCCATGCCATCGCTTCTGTGAAGGCTGTGTTCTTCCCGTGGCCTTCTTGAGTCATGATTCATAGTTTGCCAGACATTAAACATTTGACCTATTTGAAATTTTGTTTATTGTAAGGGCTAACTATTTAAACTAGATCAGCTGTATATGGAGTAGTAACATGTAATCTCAATCTTATTTTGGATTGTATAATGTCTAATTCATTCTGGAGGCAATGACTGTTGAATCTTTGTTTTCTTTAATAAATTTCTAAAATCACCTGGGAACATACTAATTTAAACTGCTGCGTTTGTGTTCAGCTCTTCCAAAGTTGATGTTTATGATTTAGAATACCATATTCTGAGGAATTAATTCAAAATTCATATCTCTAAGCAGTAAAATGTCTATCTGAAACTGCAGTCCAAATACTTTACTGTTGACAGGCAGTATGTTTTAAGGGGTACATTTCCAACCCACAGATGAGGGATTTTTTAGGATTTTAAATACTTAGCCTTTCGTTTTGTTTTTGTTTTCCCCCCCAAAGTTAATATTTCCTGCAAGCATTACTCTTCATAGTATGACTAAATTTATCTCGGGGGAAAAAATAATGCAGACACCAATTATCCTGTCTCCTAATTTTGGCTGTGTTTTCTTTGATTCAGGTCATCTTGTTATATTTCTGGTTCTATTAATTTATTTTTAAATGGTCATTTCCAGTATTTCAGTTGGTATTACTCAGTTCTTTCAAAATTGCCAGAGGAAAGATAATTTGTTTTCTTTAGCTTATCTGTATGGGAAAGGTTTTAACGTACTTTCATATCTTGAACAAACTGAACTGTATTTGTGATTCTTTATTAAACCTCTTCTCTTCTCTACTTCCTGATAGCTGAATTCCCAGCCATGTCCACCTACCTCTTTGGTCACCTTCCTTGCTCAGTAGCATCTCTCAATGCGTTTCTGATTTTACATAAGTTGTTTCTGATTCTCAACCACTCTTGTCCTTCTTATCCATCAGCCTGGTGTGTTACATGTGGACAGTAATCTTTTCCCTAGTAATCCGTGTTTCGTTTTCAGATTTAAGCGATACTGATTTTCTTTGGGGCTGATGTTGGTCTTCAGAAGTCTTTAAAATACTTTGTGTTTTTTGTTTGTTTGTTTTTAAATGACACTTGTTAAAACACATTATTAATGTTAGGATTTTATGTTTTTAAGATTACATTCAGTGTCCATATTGTCAAAGGAGATTTAATGAAAATGCAGCCGACAGACACATCAATTTCTGTAAGGAACAAGCAGCACGTATTACTAATAAGGGGAAACTGGCAGCTGATACCAAAGGGAAGCTTCCTACTAGAACTCAGGTGAACAAAAACATTTTTCTTAAATTGTAATTTGCATTGGATATAAAATCAAACTTCATTAATAGTTTGTTGCCCTTAAATTAACTATTTTATTGTGTAACGTTGTTGTTTTAGACACTAAAATTTTCTTTTATTAGAATCAAAGCATGGAAGAGGTGTTTTGTTTCATATGAGAGTTGCAACTGGAGATTTGTAAATCAGATGGCAGCAGTTGAAAAGCTTAAAACAGTCATAGATGTAATTTGGAGATTTGTGAAAATGACAGGTAAGGGTAACAGCAGGAAGTGTAATTGTGAAAATGACAGATAAGGGTAGCAGCAGGAAGCGTAAAAGTAGTTTTTGTTGACAGAGTTTAATTTCTGTTGTGCAAGTCTTCTGAATCCAGTTCAATACTGTTCCTTAAGTGGACAAATAAAAATCATAGAATCATTAAGGTTGGAAAAGGTGTCCAGGATCATGTGGTCCAACAGTCTACCTACCACCAATATTACCCGCTAAACCATGTCCCTAAGTACGACATCCAACCTTTCTTAAGCAACCCGTCCCAATGCCTGACTATTCTTTCTGAGAAGAAATCTCTCCTCGTTTCCAACCTGAACCTCCCCTGGCACAACTCGAGACCATGAGACCATTCCCTCTAGTCCTATCCCTAGTTACCTGTGCAAAGAGGCCAACCCCCAGCTCCCCACACTTTCCTTTCAGGTAGTTTATAGAGAGCAATAAGGTCTCTCCTGAGCCTTCTCTTCTCCAAACTAAACAAATAAAGGTACAGAATTATTATATTTTTGTCTAAATAGAGGTTTAGAGAATTCAAGCAAATCAGGGTAAGAATTGCAATAGTTAAGTTGTGATTAAAACAAATGAAGGATTAAAGTGTGTGTGTCTTCAGTTGGTGGCGAAACTTTTTCTGGAAGCTTTGAAGAGTAAACAGACAAAAGCAGTTAGTCCAGTGATTCTTGCACTTTATTCTGAAGTATGTTGGACTGGCTGAGAGCACACATGAGAGCAGGCAAAAATGATTTTGCCCTTGAATATTCTTTTTAAAATTATCAAGTTATGAGGTGGTAATGATAAGCTTGTGAGATATGTATGGAAAAAAGTAAAAGCAGTAGAAAAGTGGAAAAAAAAAACACAAAACATGCAGTTAAATGAAAAAAAAACCAACAACAACAACAAAAAAAAAACAAAACCAGTAAGTTGGACAATCTTTCCTACTAGTATAATTTCTTTTATAATAAACCAGACCAGCAGAAACTGTGTGACCCCTGTACCAGAAACAAGTTAGTTACTAAGTAATCATAGTTTGCTTTCTCAGCATGCCTAAGATAACTACCTATCATGTTACATAGATAGTTTGATTTAATTGCTTAAATTTCTAGGCTGTATTTTGTTACAGTACAAGCCTGCTGCAGTTAAGAAGGCACCTTCTGCAGGATCAACACCATCATCATCACGCTTACCACAGCCAAGTGGTGTTAGCAAAACAGTTGTAGGTAAGAAATTAATGTTAGCAATTTTGCATTTATTTTCTAAATACTAGCTATCAAACTATGTTGTGAAAATTGTATAATAGCTGGAAGGATTTCTACAGTGTTGCCCAGTGATTTAAAATGAAGGAGTAAAAATTTCACAGGAGGAGCTTAGTGTTTCATGACAGGATAAGATGGCTTTTGTCTTTAAAGATACCATTTTTATATCAATGTTTTTCGTAACCTGTTTTTTTTTTTTTTTTTTTTTTTTAACTATGTATATGATGTCTATCACAGAATGCTTTGGGTTGGAAGGGACCTTAAACATCATCTAGTTCCAACTCCCTTGCCATGTGCAGGGACACTTCCCGCTAGACAGGTTGGCCAAAGCCCCATCCAAATTTATTGTTGAACTGTAAGCATTTGTTTGCAAAATAAGTAAACAAATGGAATGGCCACAGATTGGCCCCTATCCAACAAGACTATTAAGCATGTAGGGCTCACCTGCAAAATCATTCTGTGAAGTAATGCATGATTGTATCTACTTCTGGTCTTTTTACATCAGATTTTTTCTATTGCTGTATTCTCTACTAAATTTGTACGCTGAATGTAATCATAAATTTATAAAAATATTTTGCAGATTTATTCTTTTTTCTGATACAATAAGGTTCAGTATGTACATTTACTTATTCTAGACTTCTTTCCTTTTTCTTTCTGAAGAAACAGATTCAATTATTAGAATATTTTTTCCCAATTACATATTTGCTATACACTTTTGGAAACATACTTGTTTTGTGCTAGTATTTTGTTACTTTTTAATACAAGAAGTATGTATTATATGTGTATAATGTATAATATTTCTAAAACTCTTGTTTTGAATTTTACAATAAATATATTGTTAAAAGTATCATTCCAGTAACAGGATCTTATGCTTTCTTGTATTTCCCTTATTACTTTAAACTGTAAGGTGCCTCTTCAGGTAAAGCACTGTCTTCGTCTGGGTCCAGTGGGAGCAAAATTCAGACATTATCACCAGCGCATAAAAACTCACTGGGAATGGTGAACCCACAAGCAGGGTACGTTCCTACTTAACGTTGTCTTTTGTAGCTTATTTTATACTTATGTTGTGCTAGTTTTAGAAGTGTCTGTGGGTTATGTGTTCTTTCTGTTTTCTGCAAGCTTCAAAAGTGCAGTGGTTTGAATTCATCCTTTATTTATAAATGCAATTAATAATTAAGGAATATTGGAGAAGGCAAAGATGCATTTTGTAATGTTAAAATAACAGGAAAGGAGGTAAAGTGATAAAACTAGATATGAAAAATAGCAAGTTATAGAACAGACAAAAATGGTTGGAGTCTTGTTTTTTTTTGTTTTTTTTTTTCTTTCTAAAAGTGGAAGGACTTAAAGAGAAAAGGAGAAAACTACCAGGCATACTACCAAGTTACTACTTCTCTCATTTCATGAAAATAAAATAAGAGGTCTCTGCCATGGACCACAAGCCAATTGTGACAGGATCTTTCCCCTTAACACAAAAGGATGCACACCTTCGCTCCTACCTGCTCCTTAAAATACATGAGGCAACCAATGAATGAGTAGAAGTAACGCAATAGAATCCTGTGCTCTATGACAGCAACACAAAATGGTAGATGTACATTACTAGAATTCCCTAAAATTGCGGATTTAAGACTGGTAATTATGGGTAATGTGTTTAAGGCCTCTGGAGGCTTTCTGGTCCAATTCCTATGCCCAAGCAGGGGCACCCAGAGCAGGCTGCCCAGGACGATGACCAGGCAGCTGTTGAAGATCTGCAAGGAAGGAGACTCCACAACCTCTCTGGGCAGCCTATGCCAGGGCTCTATCACTTGCATGGTAAAGACATGCTTCCCGATAATGTGACGGAACCTCCCGTGTTCCAGTTTATGCCCATTTCTTCTTGTCCTGGCTCTAGACACTACTGAAAAGAGACTGGTTCTGTCTTCTTTGCACTTCTGTTCAGGTATTTATAGGCATTGAGAATCCCCCCTGAGCCTCCTCTGTGGGCTGAACAGTCTCAGTTCTCAGCCTCTCCTCAAAGGAAAGTGCTCAAGTCCCTTGATGATCTTGGTAGCCCTCTGCTGGACTCGTTGCATTATGTATAGGTCTCTCTTGTACTGGGTGGGAACAGTACTACAGGTACGACCTCACTGATGCTGAGTAGAGTGGAAGGATCACCTCTCTTCACTTGCTGGTGATACTGGAAACCCTGCAAGGATATTCTGTAAAGTTTTCTTGGCTTCAGGAAGCTTGAAGAGCATTGAGGATTCCCAAGAAGCAGTGAGAGAAAACATAAAAATAAACAAGAAACTGATTGCAGTTATATCATTGGTGATTGGAGATGATTTCTTCCTATAAACTATGAGTATCAATTTGGATGAACTCTGTATAAGATGGAGAAAAACAGCAGCTTAAGTTTGTGAAGAAGAAAAGACATTCTGAAATAACTCATGGGGATGAACAGCTTTAGTTATTGCATAAAATTTGTGATTTTTCATTTATCACTCTCAAGTCTTAAGAGTTATTCACAAGTGCAAATTACAGCTCTTAACCTTCAATCCTAACACCATGTAGCATGAGGATGCAGTTCTGTGCTTCTTTGCTCTGCCCACTCAAACTGTGTGGTTGAGGTGCAGGCCTGAGGGAGTGAATGTCTGTGAGGTTTTTTCTCCAGTGTCCCAATAAACTAAAGTGTCCTAACCATGAGATATGGTTTTACTAAAAGGCAAACATTAAGTGAGGTAAAGAATAAAGGCGGCGGCTGCCTCCTCCAGCTGCTCTGGCCCAGGACTGCTTCTCCTGTCACCTGCAGCCCAGCCTGTCACCTGTGGGCCTGAAATCTCTGCCCTGCTGGGTTGGAGTATAGCTGCAGCTTTCCATGTTTCAGGTTCAACCCGCAGTAAAGCTGAGCTTGTATCCCAGGCACACACAGAGATGGGACGTTGACAAGCTGCTCACACAGGCTGCCCAGCCGAGGGTTGCCTTCAGCGAGACTCACGTAAAACAGATGTAGGCAGCCAAGATCCCTTCCTCCTCTCTGGCTGGTAGTGAAGGGAGTTTACTAGTACAGGCACACATGAAGCACTGTCAAGGTTCAAAACACACACATTCATTGATCCTTTGAGTACCAGCTTGGCCCCTCTGTACACCCAATATCCCTGCCCAGATCCCAGGCCTGCCTTGCAGCACACACACAGGAAAAATAGTGTGAATACAGAGTTAAGAAAAGATTTAATGATTCAGTTGTAGGGCTTGGCCAGACAAGTGTGACTGGCCCTGTTTTACATGCAGCCAGCCAGCCCTTTTATACTCTTTCCTATGTATTCCCCTTTTGTTCTACCTGTTTGCTCTTCTCCTTCTACGTCCCTTATGCCTTTGCAGAGCTCTGCAGTTTCCTGCATCATTCCAGTCTGGGGCCCTGTGATTCTTACCAGCTACAACGTTCATCCTTCCTGCAAGTGGTGCCTGTAGCTTGTTAGCCCACCAAATAGTTTGACTGAGAAGTTTGTTTCTTGTGATTGTCTACCAACTTAGAAGTCCTTAATCAGATAACCCTGCTGGAATAAACATTCCTACATTCTCACCTGCTCTACTAAGTTAATGTGACTCACCAGACTTGATTCCTATCACTGCCTCCCTTTCTTATTATCCCTTGTTGCATTGGAAAAGCTCCTTGACTAGATACTCATAAAGGAGCAAACACTCCTTGTTCATACCCTTACAGCAAGCTTATGCAAGGTGGCCTTCCTGATTGTAGAAAGAGTTCGGAACAGCAGTCTTAGCAGAGGGGACAGGGCATGGTGAAGATTAAATTGACATTTCGTGAACATCAGAACTGTGGAAAACGAAGGGGAGACACTGAGAGGTCAGGATGAAAGCCTTGGAAATCAAAGAGGAATGTTATTCTTAGCGTTAGATGAAGAAACACATTGGAGCTGGAACTGGAAAAGGAAAAGGGTTTTTATTTTGTCCTGTATTGTGAGACCTTTGGTTTTCCTTGCCTTGCATCAAACTTTTGCTTTTCTCTTCTTGCTGCTGTCTTTTCCTATATCTTCCCTTCAGAACAGTAAAATTGGGTAGAAGTGATTCAGATCGTTGTGAGGGAGTGTGGTGGTTTTACTCAGCTGGGTAGCTGAGCTCCACCATAACCACTCTCTCACTCCCCCTCCTCACAGGGAAGGGGGAGAAAAGACACAAAAAAGGCTTGACAGTTGAGACAAGGATGGGGAGATCACACAACAAGTATTGTAACAGGCACAACAGACTCAACATAGGGAGATTAAAGACATTTATTACCCATCACTAACAAGCTAGAGCATTGAGAAACAAGAACAAACAGACAGAAACTAAAAGCATTTTCCTCTCATCCACCCTCTTCCACCTCCTCCCTCCAAGCAGTGCAGGGGAATGGTGGCTGTGGTCAGTCCCTAATGCTTTGTCTCCATTGCTCGTTCATGGTCACTCTCTGCCCCTGCTCCATGTGGGTCCCTCCCACAGGATGCTGTCCTTCCCAAACTGAGCCTGCGGGGACTGCCCACAGGCAGCAGCTCTTCAAGCACTGCTCCCACAAGGCTCTGTCCCACGGGGTCCATCCCCCAGGAGCAAACTGCTCCAGCACAGGTTCCCTGCTGGCAGCAGCTCCCCCCAGGCCCCCTGCTCCTGCGTGGGCTCCTCTCCACAGGCTGCAGCTCTTTCCCAGGGCCTGCGCCTGCGGGGGCTCTCCATGGGCCGCAGCCTCCTCCAAGCCACATCCACCTGCTCCATGGGCTGCAGCGTGGAGATCTGCTCCATGTGGGACCCATGGGCTGCAGGGGGACAGCCTGCTCCACCAGGGGCCTCTCCACAGGCCTCAGGGGAACTGCTGCTCTGTGCCTAGGGCACCTCCTGCCCTCCTGCTGCACTGACGTTGGGGTCTGCAGGGCTGCTTCTCAGTCCTCGCTCTCCCAGCTGCTGTTGTCCAGCAGTTTTTTTTCCCCCGTTTCTTAAATTTGCTCTCATAGAGGCACAACCAGCATTGCCTATTGGCTAGGCTCTGGCCAGCAGTGGGTCCCTTTAGAGCCAGCTGAAACTGGCCTTTATCTAACATAGGGCAACTTCACAGAGGCCACCCCTGCAGCCACCCCACTACCAAAACCTTGCCACGTAAACCCACAGCTCATCTCTGTGAAAAGTGTATTTAAGAATAATCATAATCATCATAGTCTTCACAAAGTTCATTTGCATCAAAAAGAAAAAATTCCCCACGCTGTAAGAGACATATTACCATCACAAATTTGACAATTTACACTAACTCTACCCCTTGTCCATTCACCACATTACTACAACACATTCTTCACAAGTATTACTTTCTTAAATTCTTCACAACTATTACATTCATCAACAACATCCAGTCCATGTTTTGCCCATTAGTTCTCTGAACTATCATCCTTATCTCAAATTCCTCAAGCCCCACATTGGGTGCCAAAAAAGGCTGTGGTGGAAGACTGTGGTGGTTTTACTTTGCTGGGCAGCTGAGCTCCACCACAACCACCCTTATCCTACCTCCTCCTCAGAAGAGGCGGAGATGAAAGTATGCTGGAAAGAAAAAAAAAGCTCGTATGCTGAGATAAGGATAATTTAATTAAAGGGAAAAGGAAGAGGGGACAAACAAACAAACAAAAAAGAACACAAGCAAAGGCTGCACAGAAGTACAGAGAGAGAAATTATTTTCTACTTCCCATCAACAAGTGATGTTCGGCCATGTCCTAGGAAGCAGGGCTTCAATACATGTAGCGGTTGTCTGGGAGGACAGATGTCTGCATAACGAGAGCCCCCTCTCTCCTTCCCTTTTCCCACCTTTTATTGCTGAGTGTGTGACACCATATGGCATGGAATATCCCTTTGGTTGGTTTAGGTCAGCTGCTCCCTCCCCACCTCTTGCCCACTCCCAGCCTGCTGGCTCTTGGGGCTTGGAGGGAGTCCTGATGCTGCGCCATTGTTCAGCAGCAGACACAACACTGGTGTGATACCAGTGCTGCTCTAGCTACACATGCAGGGCACAGCACTGTATGGGCTGCTGCAGGGAAAGTTATCTCCACGTCTCAGTCAGACCCAGTACAAGTATAAATGCAATTAGTGTGTTCTGCCTGCAGTCCTTCTCACTTCCCTGTTCTTAAAAACAAAACAAAACAAAACAACAACAACAGCAAAAAACTTCTCATCTTTTTGTCTTTGCTAAGCAGTCCATGTGATTTCTTGGTCATTATACTAACTGGCCTTCTCATCGATAGAAGGCAATTTAATGTGTCCCTTTCCTAAGCATTCTGAGACCTTATGATTCTTTCCCTTTCTTTTGGCTATGCTGTATTCACTTCTGAGAATAAATTTGTCATGAGTTCTGTTGAAGCAAAGAGATGTAGGAGTACCAACAGCATGGAAAAGTTAGGTGTCTCAGTTTGGTTGCTAGTGACAATTTTGGCCTTAATCCTCTCACCCTCAGTATTGGGAGAGAAAGGGAGGTTTGAAATGTTTAGGGTTCTACTGAAATACCTCCAGCGTTTATACTTACAGCGTTTATACTCTGATAAAATTCCATCAGAGTAGGGGCTGAAAGACTAACAGTCAGTATCCTAAAGTCAGAATGAAAATAGCTCTTCCTTATGAGCTGCTAATGATCTGAGTGACTGAGCGTGGTGTTTCAAATATCCCGTTGTAAGTGCAGTTTTTCAGGTGTTCAGAACGTTGAGAGACAATGCTTTTTTGTTCGTTTTGTTTTACTTGTTTTGTTTTGTTTGTTTGTTTGTTTTTAATATTCAGTATTCCTACATACTTGTTTTGACTTGGTTGAATTCTAGTCTTAGGTATAAGAAATGAGCTCCTGAAGTATATTCACTCCCTGATTTTGTGGGGTTTTATGTATGAAGTGAAATCTTCAATTTTTTGCTTAGATTGTTGTAATTCCAAATTTGACACAGAGGTAGTAAAGCTTATAGAATTACAGTTATAACGTGCAATGTCAAGGATGAATTAGATCGATATTAGTAAGGTGGGCAGTTTAATCAAACACTGCTCCTTTCTGTAGAATCGTGGCACCAATTCATTGTGATGAATATGTGAAGAGACAAGAAACAACTTTGCTGGCTAATGTAACAACCGACCACATGTGATTAAAATACACAGGCATGCAGTTTTCCTCTTGCTCTTTAGGTGGCAGTCTTGAACTGCTGTCTGAAACTTGTGACGGGCATGTAAAGCTATTGATGCACTTCTGTTAAAGGTGAAGGCTAAAACAAACTGGGTCTTTCAAGTGTTTAGCTTTATAAAGGAAAAATTCTGTAGCTTGTTTTAATATGAAATTCAACTCCAATATTACACTACTAATTTTTATTTTATAGGAATAGAAATGCAACCAGATTATATAAACTTCCTTTTTTGAATACTATTTCTCTTCTTTTTCTCCCCAAGTAAAGGAAGGACTACACTACAACATCATCAGCATAAGCTAGGTTAGCATTAGTGAGACTGAGTTGGTACATGTAGGTCGGGATGGGTCAGCTGAGCTCAGCTGTGAAGAGTTTTCTTTTTCTCCCTGAACAGGGTAACATGTCTGGTTAATAAATATGAATGGAAGTGTGGCATAAGGGTCACACTGTGTCATTTTTGCGTCCTGGAGAGGCAAGTGAGAGCGCAAGAGTAATGGGTCTCTATTGCAATCAGTAGGAAAACCTCCATTCACTTGAGTGAATACAGGATTTCATCTTTTTCATGTTGAAGAATAGGGAAAAGAAAAGGTAATTCTATGTAAATTGTTGGGCTTATATTCTGACAGTGAGTGATGTTAAAATCCAAAGTTAGATGCATATTTTATAAGAGCACAGAATCTAGCAGCATGTATTGCATTTTTTAAGGGCTAGGGCAGTTCTTGTGAACTGTCAGAAATAATCTGAACTTCAGGAGGATAGGACGAGCCTACCCAATTTTTCCTAAGGCTAAGCAAACAGACAGACTCCACCCCCCTGCCCATGTTTTCCATAGCAAAAACACACTCTTTGTGGCCAGCCAGAGATCTTTTGCACATACAGATTAATTTCTCATCTCTGTACATTTCATATGTGAACAGTAATATTTCTTTTATTGTGGCTTGGAAAATTGTTACTTTTTTTCAGTATGGCAAGTGTACCCTTAGAAATGACTTATTTTATTTTTTCAGATGAATTTTACTATTTGATGTTAAGCCCACTCCCATGACTGAGAGTCATGTCTGTCAGTGGCATACCCAGTACAGCTGAAGTGCAATGTGAACTGCTCACCTAACCAGTGCCAATACATTTTAAATTCCACTTATGTTTGCATACAGCATGTACAGCCTTTAAAAACAACATATCTTTAGAGTAGTTCACTTCCTTTCAATAAGACTATAATTTACACAGCTTTGTTCAGTGAAATAAAGGTAAATAAATGTTATAGTGGTATTTGCATTTCAGGAGATTCTTTTTTTTTTTTTTTTCTGTGTGTGTCTTTAAGTGTGGAAGGGATACTACAGTTCTTCCTTTTGGCAGTCGTGACTGCTGCTAGGTTACTGTCTACAGTATTCTACACTGAGGGTGCCCAGAGTTTCCACATAACATTAATCATTTAAAGTTCAGAAAGAACTAAGAAAATCATGACAAGTAGGAGTAAGTGTCATGCAGTGTCAAAAATCTTGGTTCTGCTTCTCAATCCTTGGGAAATATGTATTTGGTCAAACAGGAATTGATTAAGCATTTCCGGAGTTAGTTGGTTTGAACAAGAACATCTGTTTGGGAGGAGCAGTGGGAAGAGGAACAGTAGGGGAATTTATCTGATGTCCCACATTGTCTGGGGGCTAAATTGTCAGACCGAAATCTCGGTGTTCCCTTCTGGTTTCATAATGAAGGAATATCATTTAGTGTTGTTGAATTTTGTTCCTTATGAGGAGGTTTCCTTTGATTCTTTACAGATGTAATATGAATTGCAAGGTTCCCAAGAAATTTCCAAAACCCAAACTACCTTGCAAAATTTATAGGTTCAGTGACTTTTAATATGATGTTATTGCAGAAGCAACATGAGAAGTTGTATGATATAAATGTTGGAGGTACACAAGCTCCTTTGCTCCTTTTTTTTTTTTTTTTTTAGATATTAAAAGCTATATCAAAAATAGTGAGCTTCCTTGACAGTAATTAGCTGTTTAATAATTTTCCTGGCATTACAGTTTATTAAGGTTATATAATAAGAGTCAGAGAACTCCACAGTAAGTTTAGAAAGTTATTTCTCTTGGTATAAAAGTATAGCTTTTTCATTATTGTTTTTGTTCATTTGTTTTCCTTATAACTTCCCTTGAGTGGTAGAAAACTTGTAGAAAAGCTAATCTTCAGCTGCCTAGACATTTCCATCAACTTTGGTTTGTTTGTTTATAGTTCTCTGATTTCAGAAAGATCAATAAAAATGCTCAGATTGTTTCATCATGTTTCACTTGGGGCTTATATACTATTTTTTGGCAATAAGAAGAAACATTTTATTACATTACCAAGATGGGAGTGAAGATATAATTTAATTTTTGCAAGTTTACTGTATTGACATAATAATGCAAAATTTCACATGAAGTCCTGATCTTCCTCATATAAGCTGTGATTTCTCAAGAGATACAGTTTTTCTTACGATCACGTGTGGGAGGGAGGGATAATGTTGTCTTTTTTTTTTTTTTGGTTTGTTTGTTTGTCTATTGTGAGTGGGTGTTTTGATAATTAAAACAATTGTTTTTCTTTCAGGTTTTCTCTAGTCTTTTTTTTTTTTAACCTCTATAAAAGAGAATGGAAGGCATATTAGTCTCCTTTGGCACAACATTAAGCCTTTACAAAAAAAAAAAAATATATATATATATATATATATATAAAAAATATATATTTCTTCTTGTTAACCCTAAAGTCCACAAGACTTGTACTTACTTCTTTTACTTTCTGCCTGTGGTCCAATTACCTAAAGTAACTAGGAAAATAAAACTAACATTCACATTTTAAAGAAACTGTACAGCATTGAAGAGGCTTTCAGGGTAGGGTGTAGCTGCATTACGTGAGTGTTCCTTAGGCTTCCAACCTTAGATGCTATCGCGCTGGGGAAACCTGGTGTGCTGGCTCTAAGGAACAGTACGGAGCATCGAGTAGAGTGGAGACACCACGGCTAGACTCTGTGACCAGGTGGGGACTCGGTTGTTCTTGTGCACACCGAAACTGATAAGCTGCACTTTTTGCTACTCTGAGCCAAGGACCTGTCATGTTTTGACAAATGCTGTACGCTGGTGTACTTTTGCTCATTATAATATCATTATAATACCAAAACATACCTCCATTCCAAAAGCTACCCGCCTCCAAGGTGCGACCACCCCTCACTGAGCATGCGCTCTGAATTTCTCAGAGCCTATTACTTTAAACGGAGACAGGAGAACTTTTTACCAATCATAACTAAGATATGCTTGACTAGAGTCACTCAAGCTCCACCTAAAAGATAGAAAATAATATAAATTGGCCTAAGAGAGAGGGGATGTTAGGGTTGATACCACGGTCAGGGGAGATACCATCCCCAGGGAATACAACATCCTTAGGACCTCCTGACTCCTGGGACCAGTCGCAGGCTGAGCCTCTCTTCCCCCCCATTGGGACGCCTTTGGGTGAGATTTGAACACTTGGTTATCAATCTTTCTAGAGTCTTTAATCCTCTTAACACATTAATTTCTGGGCTGCACACCTGTGACACCCGTAACACCCGTAACACCTGTAACACCTGTAACACCTGTGTCACCTGTGTATTTCATGCATACTAGCTTGCTTTTGCAGACAGTCACTATCGCCAGCAATCCAAAGAACCTGTGTACCTGTTGCTGTAATAAATCATACTTGATTGCATTGTTCCTGGCAGTGATAGCTCTCATTAAACGAGACTAGAGTAAGGGTGGTTATATGTTATTGGTGAATCCGTGACCGTGATAGTTCACTGCTCTGAATCCAACCAGCCCCCTAACAGTTAATGTGTTATTGGTGAATTCTGTGATTGTGATAGTTCAGTACCCTGAATCCTAGCAGGCCCATAACAGTTAATCAGCTACACCCCTTAACGCAACACTGACATCTTAATAAAGTTGGTGTATGTTGTAAATATGAGCCTCCTTTTCTCAGTGTGATGAATTTGACATTAGAAATGGTATTCTTAAAACAAAAAAGCCTAAATGTGAGAGTGCTGTGCAGACTGTAAGGAAAACTAGCAACATTTTTTTTATTTGCTTTTTAATATATATTTTGGAGACCTAATACAATTATAAGTCTATGAAATATTATTCTTTTTAATGTAAGAACACACACGCACCCCATTTGCTTGCTCGATTATTAAAGTCTGATTTGTACCGGGTAAATGTCTTTTTTAGTAAATAGGAATTCTCTGGAAATACAAATATGTAAGTACTTTTTTTTTGTTTGTTTGTTTTTGGTGATAAGGAGATTGCCAGACTGCTGTGTAAGTTATGAGTACCCCTTCATTTATTTTAATAGTAAGATGGACAAGTTAGGCCAACCACTGCAAACTGGAAGAGATCACAGAATCACAGAACTGTAGGGGTTGGAAGAGACCTCAAAAGATTATTGGGTCCAACCCCCCTGCCAAAGCAGGTTCCTTAGAGCAGGCTGCCCAGGTAGGCTTACAGACGGGCCTTGAATATCTCCAGAGGAGACTCCACAGCCTCCCTGGGCAGCCTGTTCTAGTGCTCCGTCACCCTCACCATGAAGAAGTTCTTTCACCTGTTGGTGCAGAACTTCCTGGGCTCCATTTTGTGGCCATTGCCCGTTGTCCTGTCCCCACAAACCACTGAAAAGAGGTTGGCCAAATCCCTCTGTCTCCCACACCTCAGGTATTTATACACATTGATGAGATCCTCTCTCTGTATATAGATATGCAAAGGTTTTATGACATTGATGAAAAAGCAAACAATACCATCAAAAGACCAAATAAGTTACTGCCTATAAAGTGGTATTACAAATCTGCTTGGTTTATGCTTTACAGAAACATTCCACAAAACCATTTGAATAGCAAAAGTGTGACCTTGAAAGATACCTGCTACCCAGTATGTCTTCAGTATAGATGTTGTGGGAATATAATTAGTATAAGTATCTCTTAGGTAAACTGCTTCATTGTGGGAATGGAAAGATGATGAAAACCCCTTTTTCAGATTTGATTTCTTCTGTCACTGATTCTAGACTAAGAGTAATATAGCCTGTAAACCTGAGATGAAAATGAAGTTATATGATGCAGAGCTGAAGTAAACATTTAAGCCTGTAGAACCACTGATAAAGGTACAAATATTTGCCTTACAGGCAAGTGTTTTATGACAAAGGGAATTTATTGTGCTTTTAAAGTCAAATATTTACTTCCCCTCCTTTTGTAAGATAGCTATGATAGTCCGAGAATGTAAGCAAGACGGACTTTATGATGGAAGATTAAAATCAAAGCTGCTTTGAAAGAAAAGGTGTTCCAGTCTTTTAAAAAGGAAATAGTTGTATTGTAGTTAACACTTCCATGTAATTTGGAAGGTGCCAAATTCAAATGGGCTGATTCTTCATAAATAATACCTCAAAATATACTGCAGAAGTGTAATTAGGAATAATTACTAAAATAAATTCTATAAATTCCAATTATATAGCCCATATTTGGAATACAGTGGTTTAAGAGATAGAAACATGTCTAAATCTTGTAATGCTGTGGCAGTGTTGTAACCAAAGCCGAGATATTTTGTAGACAAGGCAAGAATGTTTGAACTTGGATTCCTATTTTAAGCAAAAGGAATAAAGGAGAATGGGTAGCTTTTTAGAGAGAGTTTTTGTGTGTGTGTGTTCCTTTTTATAGTTGGTTAGTCATGAATCCTGTCTGTGTACCCTCAAAAATAGGTCAATTTTTCATATTACAATTCGTTACTAAGATGTTGAAAATTCTGGTTGGTGAGTTCCTAAACGTGCTTACAAGTATCCCTTGTCTGTAGAGCAGGGACTTGACTTTTCTTCTTGACAGAATTTCTTTAGAAGTATATGCCTTTAATCTCCTATTCACATCCTCACTGTTTATGTTGTACTTATTCAAAGGACCACTGGAATTGTGGATTGAACATGTCTTCCTTGAAGGAGGTTGTTCAGCATATTACGTGCCGACAGCACTGGACAAATGCGAATAGCTACTAGCCATTGTTAAATTCAGCATAGCCATGCAGATGGTGACAGTTTATAGTAGAGGTTCTTGGACTTTGGTATGCATGTCGTTAGTCATTGGAGACATACTTAAGGATTTTGCACTGAAGTATCAGCAGTTGTGAGTGATGGTGATAGCTATCAAGAATATCTGAAAATGCCTTGTCTAAGAAGCAAACTTGATATGTTGATATTTCATTGCAAATACAACCAAATTGCAAGTGTGTGAATGGCAAAGGTAAGCTTCTCATACAAATTTGTTTAAGCTTTCAATTTTGCATGCAGTAGCAATTCAACTAGATGTATAACATAAGTTGCTTAGGAAGAGAGGTCACCTTCGGTCTTAATTCTTCTGAAATTGCGACAGGATAATAAATGTCTGTAAAGGTATGTCAGAACTTTAAGGATTAAAGATAGCACTGTGACAGCTTCACCTGCTGTCAGGCTCCATCACTATTTCTCATTATACAACTTTGAACAGGTGTATATATACATGTATGTTATATATAATTACATATGTATACAACTATACACACATATATATAATACATTATATAGTATATAGAATACATAATTATGTATGTAGTTTTGTATTTATACCTACTGGACAAATGGATAGAAATAGCAGAAGTTGGACAGACCAAGCTATAGTGGCAGAAACGGAGATAATCAAGAATGTCAGGCAATGTTGGAAGACATCTGTCTCCATAGATCAGATTGCAAATTATGGATCCAGTTTCAAGATTTATAATAAAATACACACTAAACCTGATGCTAATTCTAGAGTCCAGATCTGGGGTGCATAAAGTTGTAGACAGTGGCAGCTTTCTGCTATTGATTTACTTGTTGAAATAGCAAAAATCATTGCAGTTAACTATAATACTAATATTAAGCTTCTATTGCAGTCTGAAAATAGGTCTTTTTTTTTTTTTTTTTTTTTTTTTTTTCCCCTGCATTTTTAGAAAGAAAAATGTATCTGTGTATAAGCAAACCTATTTTTAAGTATTTAGGAGTTAGGATGCCCTGTTAAACCTTAGTAAAGTTCTGACTTTTCATGTGACTGCCTTGCTCAACAGACAGGATAAACAGTGCACTTTCAATGTGGTTTTTGTTTGTTTGTGTTTTTTTACTTTTCCTGGTTTCACTGGTAACCTATGTGTCATATTATACATTCAAATTATATTCTTAAGACATTGATTTTGGGGAAACTTCTCTAATATACATATATTATTAAAGTATCAGTTGACTTTTTTTAGAGACCCTAGTAGAGTAAGGGTATATTATTATACATATTTTAAAGAAGTGAACAGCTGAAATACAGGAAAGAGAAGTGGACTATTTTTCACGTCAATTTCTTTCAAATATCTAGGACATTTTTTTTTATAAATATTCCTTTCATTATGTAGGAAATAATTGATTCAAGATGTATCCTGAACAGATTTCAATTTAAGATATTAATGCTCTCAGTTTTGAAAAAGTAGTGTGTTGGTTCCAAATTCGGAAATCTGAAGAAAACTGTGATTCATTAATAGGTTAGAAAAGTTTGGTTTAAATTATTTGGAATTGTCTAAACAGGAATTGGGACATAATTCTGGTCCACATTGTTTGATCATCACTGATTCATGAGATCTACCATTTCTGTGTCTGCAGTTAAGTTTTTATACATTTTTATACATTTTTCTAGCTTCCATAACAAATAAAGTAAAAGTCCAGTATATTTTTCTGCACTATTGAGCTTTAATGAATTTTACCAGTATTTAAAGCACGGTCTGCCTCCAATCTAAAATGAGATGGAGGAAATAATGCATGATAGTTTTTTTAGTGTCTGTACTGTTGTGTGTCCTTGTAACATCATAATGTAAGTTACACTTAGAACTTTTATCCTGTAATTCTGTAGCTTCTGAAAAACTGACATGACTTTTAGTGTTATATCAGAATTAAAACCTATGTAGTGTTTTTCAGTCTACACAATGTTTTAAATAAAATCATCTTTAGAATCTCTTTGCCAGGTAAGAGGGCTCAAAAGAGAACTGAAGGAGAAAGTTGGTGTTCTGCCCAGTGAGACAGAATTTTTGGTAGTTCCACTTTACCCGTTGAAAGTAAAAGCCATTCTTGTTAAACTTGAACACGTTTTCTAAATATAATTTTCACTTGATTTACTCTTAAATTTAGTTCCCGGTTTCCGTTTTTATTCTTAATCATTTGATCACTTTTCCACTGAAGTGTTTAAGTGACTGGTTCTTAGTGGAAGGAACTGAAAAATCATCCTTAACTTATATTCACAACATGAAGGAAAATGGGCTTTTTGAAATGAATCGTCTCAAATTCAGGAGTTATGACACTGATCGTCAGTTGTGTCATTGCTGTATTTGAAGTTATTGGAACTGAATAATTTTCTGTATATTTTGAAAAGCAAGCCAAGAGTAAGCTGTTTATAGTTTTGAAAGGAGCAGTTAGGTTCATCTGGAAAAAATCACTATTGGGGTTTTTGTTGCTGATTGGGCTCTTGGTGACTAACTTTTTGTGAGATGTTGTTCTAATATTTCGTAATGTCCATGAGATTGTCCCAACTTAAATTTCATTTATGCATCAGCGTTCAAGAATGTGAACAGAAAAACTTGGTGGTCAGGCACAAGATGTCATAGTCATTCCGATGCCTTGCCAAACAAGAATAAATACTGGTGAATGGTAATTCTCTTGAGCAATGAAGAAAAATTCTGTCCTTGATCACTGATGATAAAAGAATGCCCCTTCCTATCTTTTTTCCTTGTACTTCTGAGATTTTGCAGGGGATTCTGGTGTTCTTACCACTGACCAGAACAAGCACTAAAATGTTCTGCATGTTTAGGACGTGCTATTAATTGCGTAATGACTTATAAAACCCATGAGTCTTGAGGAAGGTAGCTTTCACAGCTCTGTGGTTGTACTATTGAAGCCAACTTTGAAACACTGTGGCAAGCTAGAAAAAAACTAGGCCCTAATGTCCAGCTGGACAGACCTTCCTTCCCCTCCTTTCCCCCTCCCATACATATGCTTTGGAGAAAGAAGGTCTGCCAAGCTGAGAATTATGCGTCCTATGTCAAGTCTGTGGCTATTAAGAAAATGTTACTTGTTTCATATTTGTCACAAAATATTGGAAATATGGTATCTTTTGTAAATTCTTTTTTGCATTGCATTCAGGTACCCTGTATTTTTCTGAAAGCCCTGACAACACTATAAAGTGACTTGTAGTCTGTCAAAGAAGACCTTAGAATATACTAAATGATCAATAGTGCAGGTTCTACCCGTATTTTGGTGTGATAAAAAGTGAAACAGGAAGGGACTGGCTGTGCAATTTAGCTTGGCAGTGTAAGATTTGAATCATATTTAGTCCAATGCAGGCAAGTTCATGGCAAAGCTTTTCTGTATTTTAGGAAGTAAGTTGTATTATTCATACAATGAATTGATTGTTATGTATTGTTAAATTAATTTTTGTATATAAATTAAAAATGCCTTTCCTTGCGTAAATTTGTGTTTATATAACTAATTGGATATTTATTCTGTTTTAGAGGTGTAACAAAAGCACGGACAACCCCTCCTAGTGTGGCAAGAACCATGAGCACGGGTGCTCTATCAAACAAAAGAAAAACAAGTAATTCAGACAGTTACTCAAGGTAGCTTTTTTTTTTTTTTTTTTTTTTTTTTGCCAGCAGTAGAATCTTCATTTAAGGGGAGTACTCACTGCAAAATAAGTAGGGGAAAATGCTGTTCTCTGCAGTTAGTGGATAATTCATGGTCAATTTTACCTGTCCCGTTTTAGATGCTGAGAATGTATTTTCCTTGTTTGCCATCTAATAGAATATCACTCTCAGATAAGATGGGCACAGAAGACTTTTAGAAATGTCAAAAACCTCTTAGTCATTGACAAATTGGGTGAATGATCATTCAAATGGCCAGTGGTTCACTTGAAGCTAAATGAAATCTACATCCACAGCACAAAAAGAAATTGTCCAGCACATGCCCTTTTAAAGAGCAGGGGGAAAATTATATTTCTTTTTTAGGCTATTTGCCTTTCCTGTTTTGACAAGCTAATTTTTATGTTTCCAGATTACCTGGTTAACCTAACTAGTGACTCAAACACTTAATTGTGCTGCTAAAAATTGGGGAATCTGGGTAAACTTACAAGGTAAAGGGCAAATAAATGCAAAGTGTAAGCATGAAAATGACAATAACAATAGCAGTAATTCCCTAAAAGGGTTTAAATAGTTTTGCATCAAGTTATACTGAACTCAGTTACAGTGGATGTTTTTTATCTTTTTTTTTTTTTTTTCAGGCCTGATGGTAAAATAGGGTATGACAGTGGAGACTACTCAGTCAATGGAGCAAGTTCAAAAAGCAGTGAAGGAAATTCACCCGTACAGTTATCTAAATTCTGCCATGAATGTGGAACAAGGTATCCAGTGGAATGGGCAAAGTTTTGCTGTGAGTGTGGAATTCGAAGAATGGTTGTGTGAACACATACTTAACAGCAAAGAGAAAAAGAGAAATTGGAAGCATCTGCAATGTACTGCTGCATGGAAAGCTAGAGCACTCCTTCCAGTTAGACTTCATGCTGCAAACGTGTTGAAACATCAAATTGTAATTTTCTGAGTGCAATCTTCCGGTTACGTAGTAATTTATATATAAATATATATACTGTATATAAAAATAGCAGGTACCTTAAACTGTGCCATTCATGGAAATATTCTTTAATCTCTGCTGGAAATATTTTAAAGTATAAAAACATGTTAATTAACTTAGGTTGTGGAAGTGGTTCAGTGTTACTTTTCTTATATAATCCTACTAGATAAGGCATTATTTAAATCACTTATGTAGGTTAACTCACCCATAGGGAACTAACGATGAAAAACTTCTGTGTCAAAAGTTTCTTTGTGGAGGCATTTCCTTCATATGTAATACTAAGTACATGTTATCTATGTTCTAAATGAAAACAACATAAATAACTCCCTAGAAATTTCTGGTTAAAAGTGCAAAAAGACAGGATCCCTTCAAACTATTTAAACTATTACTTCACAGTAATATCCTAACTGGACTTTACAATTACTTCCAATGATTTTTTTTAACTATTCAAAGAGGAAAGTCTGAAAATTCCATTCACATATAAGAAAAACAAAATTTGTGCAGCTTTCCCCATTCTGTTTTTGAATTAGAACTTGTTAATATTTTTATGTATTTATAAGAAGAAATATGATATCCTCATTATATCAGTTCCTTTTGTTATGAAATAGTTGTCTTTGTCTTCCTGTGTTCTTCACCGTGACTAGCATGTGTAAAAGCTCTTTGCTTTTGTCTTTAAAGGTTTCCAAAAGTCCTACTCTTTTTTTCTTCCCTTGTCTCCTGAAGGAGAATCTGTAGTTACTGTACCTAAGTGTTGAACTTGTTTTAAAAACAACCTTCTTGACGTATCCAATACAAAAAGACATCCATAAAATGTATGCTATTAGAAGAGTAGAAATTGATATAAGTAGCAACTGCTTTTATACTTATCCCTGTGCAAACAGCAGGTCCATATTTCTGGAGTTAACCTTTTTTCTCTTCAATTCTGTATATTCATGGGCTCTGAAATCAGCCTCTTAAAGTTAGTAGCAGACTTCACATCAGTTCATTGGTTAGAAGAGTCAGGCCCTGGAAGTTGTTTTTTTCATTCTTTTAAAATAAATGACACAATCTATTAAAGCCATTCACAAGCTGAATCACTTAACTTGTATCTGAATGTAGTAATTTGTTTTGTGAAGTTTTATTTTGAAATACTGACATCATCTTAGCTATGCGTGGAAGAACAATCTGAAAGACCTTAACTGTGCCTTTCCCACAATACACTCTTTTTGTCAGAAATGGTTACTTTGAGCTCACCGTTAGAATTGATTTTTATACTTTCTTTGTAGTTTTTGCAAAATCTGCTGCAGTGTTGCATTATAGCAACTTGAATGTTGTTTGCATTTTCAAAACATGTGATTACTGTCAATGGGGCCTATTATGGAGAAACCATGATTTAAGACGTGCATCTCCAAAACAGGTTCTAGTCCTGGAGGATAAGAGATTTAAGAGGCTTGATGTAGTCATCATGCAGGCCGTAAACTATTGATATTTCAGAACTATTTCCATAGAAATAATATAATTCATACAATATGAATTATATGAAATTGTCTTATACTTTTTATACAAAATTATTTCTAGAAATTATCTTTTCATTCAGTGTAGTCTTGTATTATTGTAATTTACAGAAGTTGATGGCTGAGCATGATAGGATGGATGGCTGTTAATAAGAGACCTGACAAACCCTAGCCAGTTTATATTTTGCATAATTTAGATTCTAGGATCCTTTTTGGCACATTCATATTTGTACTTGGAAAAATTACAATCCTGCATCTTCAGCATAGATAAGTTTGCTTTCGAAAATTTGTCCTGGACTTGGGCCATTGAGGTCTGGAGGTCTGCAGACTGAATTACTGGAAGCTGTAAGTGTCCATCAGAAAAGATAGAAATCTAGCATAGGTTTGATTGGTTAGTGAATTCATCAAAGAATCATTTCCTTTATCTGACTTGATGAATTTCCAGTTTGTTTCTGCTGGAAAAAAAAAGCTTTTCACCCTTCACTGAAAATGCATTCTACAAGGGAAATGTTTTAAGGAAATATATATATTACAGGTTTTCAAGAATTGATGGAATGGTTGAAAAATAATATTGACCATTTAGGTTTCCTAATTTTAAACCAATTCACATACAACAACGATAATTTCTGCCTTTTGAGCTTTGTGTAACTCTTTGCTTCCAACGTAGCATTTAGGAAATTACTTGAGTGACATATTTATATTTTTTTATGCTTCTATGATTTATGGCAAGAACTAGACAGGCGATTAACCTCAACTGAAGGAAAAACTTTAAAAAGATTTCCTGAACTTTTAATTTGGCTTTACAGAAAGATCTACTGAAGTGTAAATGACTGTTGATAGTAACATTTGGTAATGTGTATGCAATAGAATCTACGGTAAAGATAAGCAGAGAATGAAAATATAATTGACTATGCAGTTTTTTACTGTATAGTGAGACTACCAGAAAGCTGGCATATTTCTACTTTCAGTTGGTTATGTCACTGAATGTCAGGTGTTGTTAACAACAGTACACACATTACACACATTATCAGAATAGATCACAGTTATTCCATCTAAATATTTATTTGCCAGTAGATTTGTTTTAATAATGCCCTGCAGAACTGAATATGGAAAATTGATTATAGCATTTAAGGAAAATATAAACAGGTAAGGGAGACAGTAAAGACTACGAATTTTGAATCTTTAGGTATATTACATTTGTGAAGAAATTCCTGAATTCAATTTATTAACAAGACCTAGGTCCAAAACATTGTGCCCTCCTCCTCCCACTGCCCTTATGCCTTGCTTTTTCATGAGAATAAAAATCATGAATACAGATGCTGAAAGGGTAGTGTTCCAGAATGCCTCAAGAATCAAAATTTTGATAATTGTTAAGATAGAACACCTAGATAAACTATATAGCCCTGATGCACTTCACTGAGGAGTCTAAACTTAGCTAGTGTCATCTTCTGGATGCCTTGTTGAAAGATATTTAACTTAAAAGCCTAAATTCCTTAGATTTAATGTGTAAATCTATGATGATATTATTGCTTCATTTACCATCTGTCTTTCCAGTTGTGTGTTTGTGTGTGTGCACATGTATTTTGTGAGAACTCTTGTTATACAAATAAAAAGTGGTTTCACTAAAGCAGAGTTAATACAAAACTGTACTGAATGCTACTAGGGGATTGTGAAGCCCCAAACAGCTGACTGATGTACTTGCTGTATACTGAAAGTGAAATTTATTAACATGATTTTAATGTTACCTACTATCAGTGTCTGATCATATGTCAGACTTTCTTTTGTTGTTTGCCACTATATCTTCCTAAATTGCTTGCTAAGAGTCTTTCAATCAACAAAGAAGAAAACAATAGGGAGGGGAAGGGAATAAGGAAGAAAAAGAAAAAGAAAAAGAAAAAGAAAAAGAAAAAGAAAAAGAAAAAGAAAAAGAAAAAGAAAAAGAAAAAGAAAAAGAAAAAGAAAAAGAAAAAGGTCAGTGGTAAAAAAGCAAGAAGGCTGTTGCTGTGGTCCTGGCTGACTGTGTATGCATTCCTATTTTGCTTTTGCGAATACATGATTTACTAGGGCAGTCTACGTAACAGAAAGGAGTGTAGGAGTATTGGGCCTGTAGTGATGCAAGTGCAATGGAAATATACTAGTGTCAAAGGTGAAAGCAGCGTAGTAGAAGGCCTAGGATTTATATAATATACCTTTCAGAAGTTTATGTATAATACTGTTTCCAGGTCTAAAACAATCTAAGGTATTTCTAACCGCACAGCAACGTAAATGTATGGTTATGCAGATAGTTAGACTCTTAGTCTCCCACACCACTACAGGAAAGTGGGCAGCAGGAGGAGGAGCAAACTTTAGCATCATTTCAACTTATACCTATGAAGTGAACATCTAGGCAGAATTTTTCAAATTTGCCAAAGAGACTTGAAGAGCCATTAGCCTCCCACAGGTAGATTTGAAAAGCTTGACCTGAGGGATTGCTTGGCCTGGGAGGCAGCCTGGAAGCCTGGGGAGCTCTCCATGGTGCTCTTAACACTGACCCTCAGGTAGCAAGGTACACAGGCTAGGAAATCCAAAATGTATTTTAAGACCTGAGCTAATCTTCACCCATCATGGAAGTTCTGTCATCTGGGTGAGACTAGCTCTTACTTCACCATTGCAACTAAGAGTTAGTGTCTGAACTGAAGCGTGTGAAAAGAACAGTTCCATGATGCACGCTTATCAAAGTCAGCGAGAGGAGGTATGGTTGCAGTAGTTTAAACACTAAGGATCAAGGATATAGCAGTGCACCTTGATGTAGGCTATGTAAGTAGTTTGAGTATAAAATGAAATGGCATTGTCAACATATTATAAAGTTCTCAAGAACTGCTGGTTTCCGTCACATGACTTTTGCATCTGTGCAATGAACAAATCTTTTTTATATCTTGACAGAAATTTGTGTTTTGTGAGAGTACTTGTTACGACTTTATTTTTTTTTTCAGTATGACTAAGCTATAGGTAATCATAGGGATTGTATGAGACAGTGTTATTTCCATCTTTGAAATTGTTTTTGGTGACTTTGGTGAAAATATTTATATTGCCTTGGAATAAGTACAGCTCATTCCAACTTGTGATTTCTTTTTTCTAAGTTGCTGAGTAAGGTTTGAGTTACCTAGTTGTGTTGTTGGAAGAAATGTTAAGTAAAAGATTCTTAGCTGTATTCAGCAGTTATTCGGTCCTTGCTTTCCTTCCACTATTCACAAGATAAGGGATTAATCTTGCATATTAATGGGAATTTTTATTTTCTTTTTGTATATGTATTGTTCAGAATACCCATTTTCTGGAGGATCCTATTTATCCCCATTTCATGTTTCCAGAAAACAACCTATTCATATATTCTTTTAAATAGCTAGTACTTTCTCACAAAAGTAATCAATAGGGAAATCAGTTTTCTCCAATATGAACAGTAGCTTTTGAGACAGTAAATCAAATATTCAGGTTGATATTGTTGAATAGTGAACTTAAGGTCTAAATGCAAGTGCATGGTTTTTCATTGTTCTATATTTGTATTTGGATTTCTGGCAGAAGTGCAGATGGATTTGGGTCTGATCTTGTAAAGTGTTAAGTATTCCATGTCTGTTACAATACTTACTTTATATAATTGCTGTAACTCTCTAGGTGTTCATCCTTCATATGATACTTAGTATATATCTTCATAAGTTTATTTATTGATATTCTATGTTTTTAAATGAAGTGTTCATTCATGTATTTGAGGTGATTAATTTTGTCAGCATTACATTTATTATGTTTGCCTTGTCCTTCAGTACACTGAATATTTGTGTTTGTGACCATCTAGTATTTCTTTTCTTTTTTCTTTTCTTTTTTTTTTTTTTTTTCAGAACACCTGGGTTTCCACCTTATTTGATATATTATTTTAAACCACCAGTTCTGTTTTAATAAATGTAAATCACTACCTGATGCTAATTTGCCACTTGTTAACAATAAAGAAAATATGCCAATAAAACTTTTGGAAATCCATGCATTTTTTGTAGCCAAATGTGAAATTGTCTTTAAAAAATAAAATAGGGATAGGTAAAATCATTTTAACCTTGTAAATATTGTCATGTCTTTGGTCTCAGGGAAACCATACCTAATGGGGGAACTTATCGAAAGTCTACTCCTAGTGGTTTGTAGAGAACCACCTAGTTATCCATTTCAAAGGTTAGGGTGTGTTTTTTGTTTTTTGTTTTTTCATTGACTTGCAAGGTGAGATCTGTCTTGCTTAGTCACCTTGAAAAATAACCTTTACCAGATATTTAAGTTAGTAAGAGCTGCTCATGTAAATTTAATTCTGTTATTCCTTTCCCAACTATATGGAGTGCTTAATTAATATAGAGCCTATCACTGTGATAACCTGTAGTAAGTCATTGTTTTATTTATTTATTATTATTATTATTTTTAATTAGGCTGAAAGGTATAACCTGTAACTAAACCTGATCTAGGTTTGTTCTGCTTTGTGAGGACCAATCACTGCTTTGTTCATGAAATGATTAAGAAGGAAAAAAAAAGAAGAAGTTATATTTTTCCTGTAAAGTTCACTTATGTGACCAGAAATTGTAATAAGGACTTGGGTTCCTCATTTTATTGGCTAAATAGGGCTGAGTAGAGACCAGTTCCTCTTTTCTATCATCTTTTTAGGGGTAAGTTCCTCCTGATGTCTCTTTTGTTTACTTTACCACACCCTCTTCAGAGGAAAACAGATGTATTTTCCATTCATTCTGGATAAAACTCATGTGCCAAAAGGCTGCAAAATCTTATCACTGCTGAGATTCCATGATAGCCAGCCACCAAGTTTGCTTCCAAGTTTTAGTTTATCATGAACTATCCCAGTCAGATAGCAGGAGGAGAAAAAAAGGAAAAAAAAAAAAAAAAAAAAAAAAGGAAGAACCAAGCAGATGCTTCATGAATCCTATCATAAAGCCACCATCTCTGTTGCTCAGCACAAAGCTGAAGAGGTGAAACTGGAAGGAAAATTAAAATCAGCCAGGAGTGACCTGTAGCTGAGGAACTTCAGCAGTTTAAAAGTGTAAAGTAAGATGTCAAACCAGTGACCTTCCTTGATCTATTTCCTGAACACCAGAAATTCTTCTCAGCAGAGCACCTAACTTGCTGTTAGAAATTATTCAAATGTGCAACATTATCTTGCCCACATGGGTTAATCTGCTCAATTCACAGTCCCTCATAACGACAGTGCTAAAATTATTTTCACTAATTTTAATACCTGTTTTCCCTTGCTTCTTTTGCTACCTTCCCATAAATTCCATCAATTTCTAAATTGTATGTGTGACCTACTCATATTCCTTTTTTACAGTGTCATAATTTTAAAACAAACTAAGAAAAAGATGGTAAAAAATGAAAGGGAGGTAGGAGTGGTGGTGATACCTTGCAACGTCCCTTATCCCATCTCCTGCAAAGCAGTTTGGTTTTACCACATCCCTAATTTCAGTGGAAGCTGGGGAAGGTTCTCAATTAGAAGGAACAAATCAAAGAGCACAAATCACTGGGTTTAGCAGTTAGTCTTTACATAAAAGTGATGACTCAAGAAACTTGGCAGGAAGAATCAGGCAGGCAAGATATTTATTAAGAGAAGCAATCAGGAAAACCACAGTTTCATAACCACTCAATTCAAATTTCTGTTCTGGATCTCTCTCTGTGCAGTCTTTCCTCAAAATAGGCCAGAAACTGATTGGCCTCAAGATTTGTGAGCTGCTGCTTAAGTCATTTAAGCCAACTGAACTTTGTGATTTCAATTTTGTAGTAACTAATATTGCACCTGTGTATTTTTCTTTTAACTCACACTGCCCTTTCCTTGCCAAGTGATAGCAGTTATTAGGAAATAAATCTTGGCTCTCAATTGTTCCTGAGTTTCCAAAACACAGTTGGTATTCTTCAGTCATTCCTCAGCCAACTCGGACTTCTTTCAGTAGAAGTGATTTCCTCAGAAGTCCCTACAATAGTTGTGTTCTCTGAGCTGCAGTACAACATTGGGAAATCTGTTTCCTTTTCCTATTACATAAAAGGGTTGTGGGTTGGGCTGATTTTTTTTAATGGCTGTTTTTATTTTATTTTTTTTGTTTGAATTTAAAGTTGCAATCCCTTACATCAAGAGCTAAAGAGAGTCTGAAAATCTCAGTCACATATTTACAAAGATCCAATTCAAAGATACTACAAATTCAAGAAGTTTCCTCGCTATGATTAGATACAGATCCCTCACCATTAGCAATAGGGCACACTGGGTTTAATGGATTCAGTCAGCAGATTTTACTCCAGTCAGAGGAGGTACATACAGTTGTTTGAAGCACATCCCAACATTTTTTCAATCTTGTGTTTTGAATAGCAAAGATTTCTCTGAGTAGTTCCACAGAAAAATTTCACTCTGAATCAGGAAAGAACAGGCTTAGTTGACGATTTCACAAAATATTTAGTCCAAGGTGGACAGCTGGTCTGGAACTGTGTACCTAAATTATATGGTTATAAGCAATTAAGAAACAGATACTTTATAATAGGAAAACTCATGCAGCTGGATCTTACAAAAGCCACTGTGATTTTAATGACCAGCTGTGGAAAAAAAAAAAAAAGCTAAGAAAAGAGTAATAACACTCAAAAAGCCAACAGCCCAATTCCATAGAAGACAAATATTTTATTATCAAAGGAGTTATATCAAAGTAAGAAACTGCAAAAGAGTTATAAACATCTATAAAAATACCTCTATTTATCCAAAATTAAATATGAACACTTTATTAGTTAAATGCCAATATATTATTCTCTGAAAGTATTCACACATTTTGAGTCACGTTTTTCTAACACATTAAACACGTTATATAAAACGATTGCATATAAGAAATCACAATCTGAAGGTAAGAAATTCTAGGTCCTCTGTCAGCTAACTCCAATAACCAAATGCATAACGCTATTGCTGTTTCCAGTCAGCTGAGCAAACTTACATTCAGGCACCCCAATTCTCGCCTTCCATATGCCTTACTGTCTTGCCTCTGCTTCAGCCAGCAGAAGTGTGCTACATCTCTCAAAAATCACTACCCTTCCAAGGCTTTTAAAATAGTATACCTTTTTCCCATTTTTCAGACCTAAATCAATTTGCAAGCCCATTAGATGCTCACACTGAAAACATTATTGCATCAGCAGAACAAACTCAGGAGCTGCTGCTTGTTTTGTAAATTGTTCGTTTTGGTTCTTGATGTGTTTTCTACAGTTAGAAAAAAGAAATCAGCTGGTTTTCCATACTGTTTTTGTTTTGAGGTTTGTTTGTTTGTTTTTTGGCCTGCAGCTTCTAAGATTTTTTTATAAATTGCAGTAGACGTCTAACTGGATTGCTTTCATAGGAAGGTATTATAAAGTCACTCAGAAGATCAGAAAATTCGAAGTACTTTCCAGAGTGTGAAGGTGGGACACAACATTCTCTGGAGTTTTTTGTTTCAAACACTGGTCTCTATTTCCTCTTCTTGGAGTTCAGCAGCTTGGTTTAGCTGTTTCTGTTTATTCCTTCTCCAGGATCAAAGTACAGTAGCTTTCCATCTGAATTCCGGTATTCATGTAAGTGAACAGAGTTACTCAAAGGATGCATATGAAATGCAAAGATACAAAGTAATGCCACTTTGATAGAAAAGAGCAGGATTCATCTGGAATCACCTGGAAATTATTTTTTCAAATTTATTCCAGCAGGATCGAAGGCTAGATATATTCTCTTTCAGTTCACAAAATTCGTGGTTACATTTCTTTTTTGACTGTTCACCTGTTTCTCTATCTTCCTTATTATGTGTATTTATCTGCGTGCAAACCTGAAAAACAATAGTTTATATTGAGTTAATTGAGAAGTGTTAATTCTTTTTATACAGACGTATTTTAAAGCAAACTAATTTCATTACACCTCAATAAATAATGCAGGTATCTTACATGGTAACTTAGCCAGAATGCTGGGCTCCTCACAAAATGTGCTGTGGTGGGGCCCAGCCTGCATCAGTTCTCACTGTGAACACAGCCCTACTGCCACCACTTCCTGCTGATCTGGGAGAGCGCAGCCTTAATGCTCTGCAAGTAAAGGCATCTGAAACCAGTCTGTGCAATTGAGAATACCTACATCTTCTGTCAGCGGTTTAAAATCTATTCTCAATTAATTTAAGGACACGAATAACAAAGCCAATTAAACTGTGAGCCAAACTTCAAAAGCTTTGCCCGTATGTGTGGTACCTTGAGGCTGATGGAGCCAAACAGTCCCGTTCCTGATGCTGGCCCTAAAGGTCAGGGTCTCACCAGACTGGGATTCTTGTGCACATTCTATGATTGTGACTTCACAGAATCACACAGAAGGGTTAAGGTTGGAAGGGACCACTAGAGATCACCTGCTCCAACCTCCTGCCCAGAGCAGACTCTCCAGGCAGCTCTTGAGGATCTCCAAGGAAGGAGACTCCTCAAACTCTCTGGGCAGCCTGTGCCAAGGTTCTGTCACCCACACAGTATGGAAGTGCTTCCTGAGCCTTCTGTGTTCCAGTTTGTGCCCAGTGCCTCTTGTCCTGGCTCTGGGCACCACTGAACAGAGCCTGGCTCCATCTTCATTGCATCCTCCCTTCAGGTACTTACCCTTCAGGTTATATTGATAAGATCCTCCCTGAGCCTCCTCTTATCCAGGTTGAAATAGTAGATATTATGGACTTTTATAAGACATTATAGACTTTTACAGACTGTCACAGACTTTTACCAAATGACTTTTATGTAATTGCTCCTTAAATAAAACCAGGCATCCACGGAGTTAGGTGACACTCTTTCACTTCTATTACTGAACTAGGAGTCTTTTTATGGTTAGGCAAATGTTAGATTCACCAGAGTTGTCTAAGCAAAATATAGACACCAATGATTACTTTGAAGATCTGGTTTTTAGGTTATAGCTTTCTCCATATTATGGAGAAAAAAAAAAAAAAAAGAAAAAAAAAAAGAAAAAAAAAAAAAGAGTTAAATGTAGCCTTCAATCCACCTATGTAAGCCAACCACAAAGCTTTTTGGTGGCACTGCACTAAATTTGACTGACATACTAAAGAGCTGATGCTGCCAATAACTAAAAATCTAAATACTTTCATATCTAACTACTCTTTTTGAGTTTGAGATATAGTGGATAAAAATAAGATCAATAATCAAAGGGATTATGGAAAGGAGAGAAACTCCCACTGATTATTTGTTGAAATAAGCCACCTTAAACATTAAATTCAGGGTAGAAATCCAATGTGAAGTAGCAAGTGTGATTTTATGTATATAGAAGTTAAAGGCAATATTTGTATAAGTGCGATCTTTGTCTTTTACTGGAGAATTAATTGAAGTCTTTCACTACTAAACCAGACTACATATCTTGACTACAGACATCCAGATCATTGACTTAAACAGTCTTTGCACCAGGTTTAATGTCTGTTACAAGACATGCTATACAGAGCAAAATTTGTCATGCATGTAACATGTGCATGATAGATGTACCTTTGAGAGGTAGATGTGATAATCTGTGCTGAAGAGCTCTGAGGAGTAAGGCACATACTTCCAGCAAACTATAGACCATCACTAACACTCACCTTTTCTTTTTTATGTCTTTCACATTTGCACTGTAGAACTTGTAATGTCCCACATGAGACTAATGCTGCTTTCCATCTAAATTCTTTGATGATTTTTTGCTTATTAAAGAATTTGAGCATGTTGCATGCCATACTCTGTAGTGATTCTATTTCCTGTGAAGAGAGCAACAAAAAAAAAACTTGTTGAAAAGTCTGTGCACTGTTAATTCCATGTAGTGTTTGTTTGTCTTAAAACAAAAGCTCCATCAGTAACCATTAGTTTCTTTATATGGCATAACAACAGTCTGTTCCAATAAATCATGACTAATCTGACCCAATTGCCATCTCTTCAAAATATTTAAAACATCAATTTGTAATTAGCAATAATAATACTAGCAATAATATTAGCAAGGATATTAGGGATAAATCATAGCCTTAATGAAAGCAGCTGACGCAATCAGGAAAATGCTGACCAATTTTTGAACTCGGTCCTTTTACCAAGTCATGATAAAATCCACAGCTACAACGGACAATTGCTTTCAGTTATTTAAGATCTGCCCAGACTATTTTTTTTAAGCTCTCAGATTGTAAGTGGAAACCTTAGCTAACATGATTTCTGTAGAAAAACAAAAACAGATGTTGGAAAAATTTTGTTTTCTTCCACTGTCAAAATACAATCAGCGTTCTGTACTAATTTGTATTACAAATTTAAAGCAATTGTTGCAGTAGAAAAAAAAAAAAAGATTTCTGATGTGGTATTGTTTAATGATTCGATTGAAAAAATATCTGTTTACTGGACAGATTCTATGATTCCAAATTCCTAAAAGGAATATTCCTGAACACCATGATTTGACAATTAAAAAATGTTACATTCTTCACTATCACAATGTGTTATTCAGGGAGTGGATTGTACGAAGAATCCTTTGGGGTTCGTATTCTCTAAAGTAATTTTTGAGAAGCTAAATTTTACCTGAGTATCATTGCAGAAGAACACCTTGCTATGTTCATGTTTTTTATTCTTGCAGCACCTGTCACGATACTCTGCAGACATATTTACCTGTAAAATATAATATGTGTTTAATCACGAAAGTATTTTTAATCAAATGAGCCAAGTTTCTCACTTATAGTTGGTGACCTTAACACTAAATTGCTCTGTAAGATCTCTGTTGTAGCAGGGTCAGTGTACAGTTCTGAGCTTTCCCTTGGCAAGCAAGCAAAGAAAACCCCAATTACAGCTACAATTTGCAAAGGTACTCACAGAGTCACATAGAATCACAGCAAGGGTGAGGCTGGAAGGGACCTCTGGAGGTCAGTTGGTCCAAGTTCCTGCTCAGGCAGGGACACTGAGGGCAGGTTGCCAAGGACCACATGGAGGCAGCTTTTGAAGATCTCCAAGGAGGTAGAACAGCCTCCCTGACAATGCTCTGTCACCAGCACAGTAAAGAAGTGCTATATTCATTGCACATTACATGCCTACGTTCAGGGGAAGCTCCTGTGTTTGCGCCCATTGCCTCTTCTCCTGCCACTGAGCACCGCTGAAAAGAGCCTGGCTCTGTCTTCTTTGCACCCTGCCTTCAGGTATTTATTGATGAGATCCCTCCTGATGAGATCCTTCCAGAGCCTCTTCTTCCCCAGACAGATCAGTCCCAGCTCTTTCAGCATCTCCTCACAGGAGAGATGCTCCAGTCCCTTGCTCATCACCCTTCACAGGACTCTCTCCTGTAGCTCTCTATCTCTTTTGTAATGCAGAGCCCAGAACTGGATGCAAGTCTATTCATTTTAAACCTTCATATTCCCTTGAATCACTTGGTCTTTTAGCATTTAAAAAACTACAGGAATATTTAAATCTTCCACAGACATCAAACACAACATTTGTCAACGTTTGCCTTAATAAAAAGCCCTAGGCATATTCTAGCATTAACTTAACATGGATTAACAGAATATGTATTTTGAGATAATCCAAAGACTGTACACTTGCTCCCTTTGTGTGGCCATAATATTTTATCAGTAGTTTATTCTCTCTGCTTTTTGTTCTGCATTCATGGTTGTCATCCAGATGACAATTGAATCTAACTCAACAAAACCCTTCTGTTTCTTCTTCAGCCTGTACACAAATAACTTAATGCAACCAAAAAAAGCTTTAAAAGAGAAGACAGCTCCTGTCAATACTATACTTGCTGTCCTCATTTAGGTGTGCATATGAACGAACACATTAGCCAACCTCATATGCAGGGCTTTTCTACAGATTTTTGCATAAAGCCTGTATTTCAGAAGCTCATCCAAGATGAACAGCACTTTCTACAGGAAGGGTTTCCAAACCCAGGAGTTTAGGGAGCCAAATATTCACTGACACAAAAAAGCGTTATGAATATAATGCTCATCTCTACTTGTACCACAACAGACTGAAATTTTGCTGCAGTCATAGAGCACCAAGATTAAAATAAAATAAAATAAAATAAAATAAAATAAAATAAAATAAAATAAAATAAAATAAAATAAAATAAAATAAAAAATCATCCTGAAATTCAGTTTTATCTGTGGCTTCATTCTCTAACCACTAAGAAGTCACTGACTCCATCTGTGGCATATTGTAGTAACCATTTCTGAAGGCAGTTTATTTGCTGTGGCTAAAGCAACTCAAGAGAAATCCTGGCCTCAAAAAGACATTCGTGAAAATCAAATTAATTTCTGAAGGTCTAGTATAGAACCCACTAGTCATGTCCATGACTGTGTCCAAACATCACATTGAGGGACTGAAAGTTACTGAGTTTGCCTATACAATTGCAGGAAACTTCCTAGTAAAGAGTTGCTATGATCCAAGGGCAACATCCCTAATATTTTGAAGGTTTATTATTATTATTATTATTAAAACAGAAAACATCCTCCTGGCTTCCCTGGTCCTGCAGCTCCAGCAGAGATGGGATGTGCCTGTCCTGGTTTCAGTTATTAACTGAATTAATTCTGTTCTAACTGAAACCAGGACAGCGCCTCATGGTTCTCCACTGCAGGAAGACAGCAGAATCTGCTTCCCAGAGGCTCTTCTTCCTGTCATGTTGGTACCTCTTATAGATCACCTATTTGATAACTGCTCACCAAGAGCTTTTTATTTGTTATCCAGGAAACACTTGTCTTTGTCACAAAAAAAAATGATGACAGACTAAAGATGCTATCTGTACTAACATGGCCATGATTTTTTGCCCGTCTTTGGTGCCTTGTTGAGGACAATGTGATTTCTCTACAGAGAAGACAGAAAAGCAGTACCTTTCTCTTTGTGTAGTCTCAAGATTATCACACACATGATCAGAATGTTTTTGAAGATTAAATGATCTTTCCCTGAACCTAAAGGCATTTCGCTTTCAGGGAAGGGTTGATGCGTCTTGGTAAAGAAAGGTTGGAAGCCACCAGCATAATGCTCTGAATGATGGTAGTGGATGCTAAGTGTGAAGAAATATAATAGCTCTCGATTTCACCTTTGGAAAAACACCATCTATCACTCACACTTCATGCAAACAGATCTTGATTTATGACTGCAACAGAATGGTGAGTTCTACTTTAGTGACAAACTGTCAGAAAAATCCCCTTTTCATAGAAATGCCTCTGCTAATCCAAGAGTGGAAAGTGCTTTCTCCCATGAAAGCGTTCTTGGCAGATTAATTTGTTAATAATTCTTGATGAAGGTAAGTTTGGGGCATGAATCTGTAAACTCTAGCAGTGCGCATTTGTATAGCTGTAATAATTGTGGCTGATAAAGCCATGATGGAGGAGAGGTTGCTACTTGCAACTAAGAAAGTTAACTTTTTCTCTGCTGCTATCTTGAAAACTTGATTCTTTGTTGGTTATATAAAATGTATTGATAGGTAAAATAGAAATAAACTTCTATTGTAATAAGGGTGAATTTTACATCACTTACATTAACTACAATTGTAATAATTTACTACTTAACCTTTAGAAAGGTACCTTAGTAATGCTGAATGATTATGATGATAATGATATGAATATCTAGGACTATTAAAATGATAATAACATCTGTTAATTAAGCAAAAGTCTTAAACAGTTGAAAAATGAAAGATTTCAGTCACTCTCCATAAAAAATGTTTCAATACACATAAATATCCAAACAAGCCTACTTATCTAAAGTTTTAATAGCAGGGTTTTACCTTTAAAATGGTCAGTGAATGGGCTCACTGGCTGGAGTATAAAATAGAAATTGTTTTGAAAATCGGCGACTTGAATTTTGTGCCTCTGTTCATTTGTATTCAATGGACTTTAAAACTTTAGTCAAGAAGCCTACAATTAGTAGAGCAAATTGCAGCTTACGGAATGCTTTTTTCTCTTGACAAAAAAATAAAAGACATGTAGTAATAAAACTACCTTAGAGAAGTGTTGCTCTTGTTGTTGTTTTAAGTATATTATACTGCTTAGGTCCAAATGGTACTTGTGTCTAACTACTTGGTGTACAAACACAAACACATGTATCACAGTATTTGTGCAAGCAAATAGGCAGCATGTCCTCAAATAAAGCCACAAACCCAGTACCACATGCAATTTTACATTTGTCTTTTATCAAATGTTAACATTAGAGCTTTTTTGTTTGGTTATTTGTTGTTTGTTTGTTTTATTATTTGCTATCATCTAAAAATAATTAATGTTTCAGGTAAGCCAAAAAACTATTACCTACCAGCTCATCGATGTCATGGCTTAGTATATTCTCATACTTCACACGGATCTCCACTGTTTTATTTCCCATTGTACAACTAGATGAATTCACTGGTGACAGAACAAGGAGTAGTGGCAGAACCCGAAAGATAGATCTAAAAAAGGCTGGATTACAACAAGAGCAGTTAAGTACACATTGCATGCCATAGAGTATATCCTGTATTAACAAATATATTCTGTAATCTGTTAAAACAGTTTAAAGGGAACCTCTGTACAACCAAATGACTTGTACCTCAAAGGAAAGATTCAGCTCCAGAGTAAAACTCTAGCTGAGTGTCTAAAACTTCCTCACACTGAAGGGTGATTTAGCCAGTGTGGTTGAGAGCCTTCAGCTATTAAGCTGACCAGCCACTTCATGTCAACTTGGGTTGAATTCCTCTCCAGTCTTTGTAGAAAGCATTGATGAGGTCTCTCTATTGACCATAATGGGGCCATAACCACCTATCGGTACATATGTAGACAAACGAGTGCCCTAGTGAAACAGATGTAGACATTTAAGTGTCTGCAGCTGAATTCCACCTAAATTAGTGAATTCTCCTGCAATGAATCCTACAAATTCTCACAGACTCTGACACAAACAATGATGACACAGACTAATTGGATGTAGAAACCCATATTAGTTGTTAGACGAGACAAAGTAGCAATACAACTTTCTCTGCAAGTTTTTGCAATCTTTTGGAGCAAGCCTCATTGTTGCTGTTTCTCCCCTCAGTGGACCATCCTTCTTTGCTCAAACCACTGGTCTTCTCTCCTTGCATGACATCCAGGAAAACAGGAGCTTTGAAAGGATGGGCAAAGAGAGAAAGGACCAAAATACCAGGTCAACCTGAAGGGAGTGATGGTAACTAGAGGCTGTTTGTGACTAGCCTAATGTTGGGAGTGAGGAAGCTAATAGGAAGCTAGTATCTGGGCACTGACCTACAGCTGGACTGAGCAGGATGATGGAAGCTTGTAGGCGGAAAAAAAAAAAACGTGTTGGAGGATGATCAAAGACCTTCAGCAAAGCAAATTTCTGCAGTATTATGAGCTGTTTCTACCCATCTATGCTACTCAGTAAGAGCAACAAACCTACACAGGGTAACTAGAGACACCAGAGCTGCCAGGAAAGGCAGAAGGAATGCCCTGACCCTACATCCTCTTGCCTTCCTCTTTGGTGAGGATGGGAGCACTGGGCACAGCCAGACACTCAGAGTTGGGCATCTCTGGACTTGGGCATCACTTGTGAATTCCAGACTCAGAAAGAAACTTTGAATAACCGCAGAACACTAGAGATGAAAGTAAAATATGTATCCCTGAATATGCTTTTAAAATACTTATTCTGGTTGCACAGCTTCAAAGAAGAAAGCAGTGAAACTTGACCGTAATCTTTACTGAGCCACATAACCTCCAACATGCAAGAACCAGGGTCACGCCATGACTGTCTGCTGTTCATAGAAAGTCCCTCACAGCCCAGCCCAGCCCTACTGCATGCTGCTGCTTCAGAGAAGAATGTGTATCACTTTTCTGCCTACCAAAGCCTTTTTTTCTGACAGAGTACTTTGTGAACATGCTATGATGTACACCTCTGTCCTAGAAACAGGCACCTCTGTCCTAGAAACAGGACTGGAGGATTTTCACCTATACAATTCCTTCTTTTTTTTTTTTTTTTTTTTTTTTTTTTTTTTTTTTCTTGTGGCAAGCTGCCTGCCAATTTTGGATGGGAAATTAATTTGGCTGAAGACCGAATGATCTAACCTTTTCAGACACTAATCATCAGACCTGTCTATAAGGATCTCAAGAAATCTAGCCTACAGGCAGTAAATACAAAAAAATAGTGCCTACGCAAGGCAGATAGGACCTCCAGATGGAGATCTGACTTCCACAGAGCTTCACTTTTGTAAATCTCTATGCTAGCTACCTCTACTCCAAGAGAATTATCAGTTTGTAGGACAGGGATTTGTACGACTGTGATATCAAAAAGATGTTGCAGAAGCATGCTAAAAGTCAATTACAGGACAACATTTTTTCCAGCATACCACTGCACCTCTTGATTCCAGTACAAATAAATAATAATAATAATAATAATAAAGGAACTGTAATACACACTTCCAAAAAAGTGATACAAACAACTCAGCTATGTTGCTTCAGAAGGACACTTCGGAGACACAAATAACAACCTTCTAAATTAAAGTCACTGTAACATATTCCATCACTTTTAAAACTTTTTTTCTTTTTTTCCGGTAAGAATGGAGTGACAGATGAAAACTGCAAAATCACTTCTCTTCCTCTCGTTTTACTTTCTCTGTATTGGTCAGGCGGCAAATCTTTTAAATGAGGAAATGCCAGAATTAGAGCAGTTAATTCTGAAAGGGATGCTGCACACTCACCAAGCCCCTTGACCCACAGCAGGATCCCAATGCAACCAGTTTAGACGTTCCTAAACGAGTCCTCTGTTAGATGAGCATCTTAACGAGTTCCAGCAGCTTTGGGCTGATTTAGTACCTTCCCAAGAAGCAGAGCTGATAGTGGCCATTTGGCTAGCTCTTCCGAAGAAAGGAATCTTACATTGCTGGTAAACCCCACTCTTTCAGCAAACTCCTGAAAAGCTCCTAAGTTTTATGTGGAAACCCCCAGCAAATTCTCCAAGGAAAGCCGGGAAGACTCAGCATTCCAGTATTTCCAAATGGAAAAAAGCCCCTCTTTATGGTCCTAAAAATCCCCTTTTCCTCTGCTTTGTGCAAGCGACCCTCCCGCTCCCCAGGGCTGCCGGTTCCCCTCGCAAAACCTCCCGCGTTATAGGGTGGCAGCCGTGCCCCTGCTCGCCCGCCCGACACCCGCAGCGACCCTCGACGGCAGCGGCCCGGCGGGGGCTTTCTGCCCGCCCGCCCCCGGCCCTCGCAAGGGGCGCGGGGCTCGGCTGCAGCCTCCGGCTCTGCGCGGCACCTGCTCGGGGCGCGCCCCCGCGGGGCTGACCGCGGGTACCCGCGGAGCTCCGCGGGGCTCCCCCAGCACCACCACCCCCTTTTTTCACCCCCCTTTTTCACCCCCCTCACTCTCCTCCGGCCGCTTTCCCGGCAGCGGCCGGGCTGGGAACGGGGCTCTTTTACTTTCATTCTAAGGACAAAATCGGAAAAAAAAAAAAAATAATAAAAGAAAAGCAAAACTGGGAATTTCCCCGGGGCCGTCACCGCGGGGATAAAAGGGCACCGGGCGGCACCGCGCAGCCACAGAGGAGGCGAAGAGGCGGCAGAGCCGGCGGAGCGGTGAGCGGTGCGCGGGTGCGGAGCGGGGGGGGGCGCGGCGCTGCGCTGCGCTGCGCTGCGCTCCTTACCATGGGACATGGTCCGCCGGGGGGGTGGCAGGGAGCAGCGGCGGCGGCTCGGCGGTCATGGTGGCGGCGCCGTCGTGCCCATGGTGCCAGGGGGCGAGCCAGGGGGCGAGCGGAGTCGCGAGTGGGGGGGGGAGCGGGAGAAGCGGGGAGCTCAGCACCCCGGGCGGCTGCCGTCGGGGGGCGCGGCGCTGTCAGACCCGGCTGCGGCTCGGCTGGGCTTTGCTTTTCCCATGGGGCTTCCGCCGGCCGCAGGTACTTTCGCTTTCTGCTCCCGGAGCTGCCGTCGGGCTCTCCGCGGGCGGCGCAGGGCTCCGCGGCCTCAGCGCGCAGAGGAGGGTGCGGGCGGCTGGCCGGCCGCCAGGGGAGGAGGCATCCCGGGGGAGGTCGGCGGCAGGTCCCGGGCCGGCAGGAGAAGGAGCCCGAGGAGCGGGGAGAGGCCGTCGGGGCTCCCCGAGGGCGGCGGCTGCGGCGGGGCAGAGCCGGCGGGGGGTTACATAGGGCCCCGGTTACACGCCCAGTGCCGGGTGCGCGGCCAGGGACGGAAGGATGGACCTTGGCAGTGCGCGTGGAAAGAGCCGCTCATCCGCGGGGAGGAAATCCTAAAAAAAAAAAAAAAAAAAAAAAAAAGGAGGGAAGAAAAAAAAAAAAAGGATTCTGGAGTGGCTCTGTGGGAGGATTTGGCTGCCCAGCGTTCTCCCGAGAGCTTGGTGCCTGGGTGGGTCGGGAGGAGGGACTGCCAAGGGGCTCCCCATCAGGTGCTGGCTCACCCAGGGTGCCTGGCATCAGCTCGGGAGAGCAAGGTGGATGGTTTTCTTGGGGCTTTGTATTTTCCCCAGCATTGGAAGAAATCTGGCAGGATTGACTGAAACCAGTGAATGGCTCGGGAAGGTGTTGTAGTGTAGACTCAGCTCAAACTCTAACAGACACTCTTGTAGCTAGATTTTTCCCTAGGTATAAATGCAAAATGTGATGTTTTGTTGCAAGTGAAATGAAATGTATGAAATGTCTTTGTAGTGTCCCCTTCCCACTGCCTCCCACCAACATACTTTTTGTGGTTTGAGGTCTCTGTCCCTTTTTCATCTGCCTCAGCAGAGAAGGCTGACTCCAAAACCCCTCTGTCTTCTCGTAAGGCTGCTTATCTAAGAGTGGGGCATGAGTACCAAGGAATGAATTCATGGACTTGGCAAAGGTGTAGACTCCTCAGGATGTTTTCCACCCATTCTTGCTCACTGGAATCGTGCCACTTCATTCATGTAGAAGTGCTGTGCCAGTACTTAGCACTTTTTACTTTCAGGGTGATTGTCTCTAGACTGCACTCTGCTTTGGATTGGGTAAACATTTCTCATTAGGTTTTCTGTGGAAAACGTTTTAGTCCTTCATTATAAGTATTATGACAAGATTGAAGAGTGAGGATGTTTTCCACCCCTTCAGCTTTGAGCGAGTTGACTTTGGTAATAATTTCATGCCACTAATGTACTGTTTGGTCAAGGGACGGTGGTGATGAGTACCAACATAGCTCCATACAAAGAGCACGCATCTGGCTTTGCTTGTTCCCTTAATGCGTGGCAGGTTGTATTTGACAGATGGGTCAGATCTTGAATTTGGACAAGGATTTTGCCCCACTAATAGCTTAGTTATCTTGTTCTTAAATGTTTCCTAAGTTGTCACTCTTTTCATTATTGTTTATTAAGTCTTCTTCTGCCAAGTGTTGTCTGCAGACATGCCTCTGTGCACATTTAAATTTGCTGCTGTGCAATGTAAATTTATGCCTAACTATTTTTGTGGTCTGGCACTTAAAAACTCAAAGGTTTTGAAAAAGCTTCAGAATAAAGCTCTATACATGCAAAAGTATATCCTCAAGATCAACTTTATTCCAGGTACATCCTCCTTCTGATTTCTTGTAATTGTACATGTGTGCTCACATGTGACACGAGGTATTTTATGCAGGTGTTAGTAAATTGTCAGGGTGTAAAACACACGGGAAGACTTCTTTAGCTGGTTTGGTTGTGCTAGTTTACTGGCTACCTGAAACATCAGAAGGACCGATAATTGTTTCAATTTAAATTCAAAGCTCGTTGTGATTCATGGGAAAAGGCAGCATAGTAGCTTTACATATTGATGACTCTAAATAGTGATGCCGGAGTTTAATAGCAGTTCTGCTGTTTTCTTTGGTAGTGGCAGGGTCTTGTCTTGCCGTTTTGTAAGATGAGGAGTCCGTGTGCTGAATGGATGTGGGACTTTTCCTTTAGTCAAAATGAGGAATAAGTGGCGTGAGCTGTGCTTTGGCCCTAGCCCTAGACCGTGGTATACACTTATGATGCAGATGTTATTTGATGTATTTGTGTGGGTTCAAGGTTTGACTAATTTTTATGTGTGTCTGTGTTGTGTTTTTTTTTTTTTTTTTTTTTTTTAAATGTTTGGAATCATTATATGGATTTTGTTTTCAAAGCACCTCTTTCAGTGATGTAGTAAGGATTTTTTTGGAAAAGATTACCTGCAAAAGGATCATATACAAATCTTCAGAAGAGTATATTCAGCAAATATAATTGCCTATTTTTTTTTTAAGAATGGACACCACCGAGTTGAAATATTAAAAGAAAGAATTTGACTGATTATCCAAGTATCATCTTACCAGCCAGTTTTAATCAAGAACTCATGAAAGGAGTCTTGAGGGACTGCTATAAAAGTTTTTTTTTCACCTGAGCCCAAGTGATGGTGGTTTGCCCATTTTGCAAAATGTATTTGGTGCCGAGCTGTAGCTAGCGAGCTCTCTCTCTGGAGCAGGACAGAGCTGTGGCTTGGTGGGTGAAACCTTCGGAGGGAGAGTCAAACTGAAACACTCCTGTCAAGTTGCTCATACATTAAGTGTCCTACTTCTTTTTAATACCGTGGCAGTTGATAGAACTATCTATTTTAATTTAGACATGCTAGGTTCACTATGTAAATTATTTGACTGAGCAAAATTCCAAATAAATGACTTCTGGAAGGATGCAGTATAATGCAGGGCATTAGTGCAAAAGTGTGCAGTTTTCTCCTTCATCCACCTTTCTGGAATAACTTTTAAAACAGTAAAAGAAGATACTTTGAATTGCATTGCTAACAACTGAAAGGCACCAGTAATTTTATCTGTTCATGGATGAACATACTTCATGGTTCTGTTCCGTACATTTTTTGAGGATAACTTCTCAAAGCTAATTTGATTTTAAAGGAGATCTAATTGTCTCCTGACCTGGTAAAATCTGCTGCTTGGACAATCAGCTATTTTGGCATTATATATTGATATCCACTGGAATACCAATATTCCTGGATAACTACATGATTGCAAAGCACATGATTTCTTGTTAAGATCCCATTCTCGTAAGACTAAGTACTTCTGGGAATGTTGCTGGCTTTCTACAGCTGTTATTTGTCAGCTTGAGAAGATCTTTACTTGTGCCTTTAGATTGGACTTCAGGCTGCTTGCAAAGTTGCACTACCATTAATGAATGATTTTATTATTGGGAAAAGATAGTTTAAAAGTTAGAACATTTTTATTTTATTATGGAGTAAAATGTAAATGCAATAGTTGTCATGACTTCGTGCAACTCATGGAAGTGTGGCCACTGCTGTGAATGCACTTATTTTTAAAAGTTAATGTGTCTGGTACTTATGTTATCCTCATCTAACTGCAGGGGAGGGGGGAGAAGTATGTTACCTCTATCTCCTCCCAAACCCCAAACCACAAAAGGATCCTGGATGAACCGCAGTTCAGAGTTTATTGTGCACCCAAAACTTCCCCTGGTATCCATGTTTGGGAAGTTCAAGTCTTCTGATATATTTAAACAAGAGCAAGCAACCTAATTGTGTTGCACCAGAACTCCCATTTTGTTGCACTGCAGTTGCTACTTTTTCTGTACAAATCACTGGAAAAACACACGAAATGGCTGATACACTGTGCTTCAGTGCAGAGCTGTGACTTGCATGCACTCAACTGTAAGGTGGCTATCTGTTTTTTTTGTTTTTTTTTTTTTTTTTTTTTGTTTGTTTGTTTTTTTTTTTGGTGTGTGTGAGAATTCAAGGTAATTTTATCAACGGAAGCTAGGAAAGAAAAGAAAATATTCCTGGAAAACTATTAAGATAAGGGTTAGGGAAACATGTGAAGCTCACAGGAAATTTTTGTTATCAAGCTATGGAAAACCTATTTCTTCAACAGAAGGTAGCAATCATTTTATCTTCTTGTTTTGCAGGACAGGAAGATGCCTATAAAGATTTTAGCACCAAGGACAAGATGCCAAATAATGTGATTTTAGCAAACCAGCGGTGGGACGGGGGCACCTCCTGAGGGCAGCAGTGCAGAGGTGGAGGAGATCTCATAGGTCGGGGCAGTGCTGATGGGGAAGCAGCTGCCGGGCAGGCGCAGGGTGTCCAGCAGGCATGGGGATGCTGGTGCCCCACCAGGGCATCCTCACCTCGGATATAAGACAAGCGCTGAAACTGGGGGGGAAAAATTGGAATGGGAATTCGTAGCTTCAAACCTGTACTTGGAAGGTTCTAGGCTCTGCTTGCCCCTCTGCTAAAGTTCTTTGCTCTTGAGTTGCTGTGATTGTTATTTGATGGCCCATAGGAAGAGGGATGCTGGTTCAGTTCACCAAGGGGAAGGCTCCATTTCTTGTATTTATTTATTTTTAGAATACTTCTGTCAGAAGGATTCTAACAATGATTGAGCCCAACTGCCTGACCGCTTCAGGGCTAAACAAAAATTAAAGCATGTCATTGAGGGCATTATCAAAATGCCTCAGAAATACATCCCCAAACTTCTTCAAATGGGCAGCCTCAACTTTCCCAGTGCTCACACTCCCTGCTCACCCAGCTGGGCAACAGACTTCACAGTGGCTGGGTGCTGGGGCAGGATGTGGCCCTGCTCCTGGACTCTGGGGCAGCATCCATGAGGCAGGAGATATTTCTTTTTCATGGGTCTTGAGCAGCTTGAGCCCTGTGTTGCAGTGACGGGCTTTGGTGCAGTCATCCTGTTAAGCAAGTGGAAGTTTTCGAGCTGGTTTCTGCCTGTCTCAGTGCCTTGGAGGAGGCTGAGTGGGAGAGAAAAAAAAAACATTCCAGATGCGGCAAACTGCAAATCTGACTTCTGCTTCAGTGAGCCATAGAAAAAAAAAGAAGGGATTGGAGCAGGAGGGCTTAGCTAATGCATTTTCTCTTGCTTTTCCTACTTTATAAAGTACAATGTCATGTTTGTTTGTTTTTATTTTTCCTTTTGGTAGTGGCACTGGTCTTTGCAAATATTCACCTGTACTGAAATTATGAAAATGTCAATGCATTGGGAGTTCATGTAGGTTTGTTTTTGTGTTTCTAAGAGTGCTTTCCTAAAAATATAATCATTTATATTTTACTATTGGTGCAAACTTACATATTTTCTAGTGATGGCTCTTTTTTATAATGCTATGTATATGAGTACAAAAGGGCATTTATTTAACTTTTCTTTCTAATTTTCTGTTGTCTTCCTTTCCTTGCCTTCCTTGCCTTCCCTTGCCTTTTGCCTCGCCTTTTGCCTCGCCTTTTGCCTTGCCTTTTGCCTTGCCTTGCCATTCCCTGCCTTTCCCTGCCTTTCCCTGCCTTGCCTTGTCGTGACTTGCCTTGCCTTGCCGTGACTTGCCATGACTTGCCTTGACTTGCTTTGCCATCCATCCTTAAGATAATGTAGTTAATACCCAAGACAACCTGTCCATCTTTTTCTTTTTCTTTTTCTTTTTCTTTTTCTTTTTCTTTTTCTTTTTCTTTTTCTTTTTCTTTTTCTTTTTCTTTTTCTTTTTCTTTTTCTTTTTCTTTTTCTTTTTCTTTTTCTTTTTCTTTTTCTTTTTCTTTTTCTTTTTCTTTTTCTTTTCTTCTTTTCTTCTTCTTTTTCTTCTTCTTCCTCTTTTTTTTTTTTTTTTCTTTCCAAAAGGGAACCGGGATTCTTTCTCCTGATGTTGAAAGAAGGCAGGGAGGAGACATGATAAGAACTTCAGTGGAAGGAGATAAAATAAAATATCTCCAATTTTGTAGAACCAAAGTCTTCCCTAAGAAAAACTGTTGGGCCTTAAATCTTGGAAATAAATTGCAAGGAACTAATGTTTATTTTCTTCATGCTTTGGATGTATAATAATAAATGTGTGTGTCCCATTACAAGCATTCTGATTTTTTTTTTTTTTCCATCTGACGGTTGTTTTTTTCTGTTTGTTTTATTAGTAGCATTTTGTATAATCACTTCTCTGAATAATGTTTATTTTAGGAAAGGTTATTCTGTCTTTCACACATAACAAAAAAACTAAATTCTGACTTTTAATGAACTTCTTCAAGGGTAAAAATAAATTTTAATGTTATGGCTTCTGTGAACTCCAGTTTTGTTTTTCTTTTGCTAACTGTACCCTCCCCATCCTCACAGCTTTTACTTGACTTGCTTTTTAGTCCCAGCAGCATGCTTAAATCCACGCACTTAAAAATTCTTACAAAATGACCTCTTTACTACCAAGCAGCTGCATTTATTGCATGGTAGTAAATAATGAAGAGGAAATCTGTTTTCCTTCAGATTGATATAAATCTTTCAGGCTGATATAAAAAAAAAATCAATTGATACAAACAAATAATAATAATAATAATAATAATAATAATAATAATAATAATAATAATAATAATAATAATAATAAAACAGATTACTTATTGTAAACTTGGATTTTGTGGGCCTAATCCTGCAAACATGTGCCTGTTTGGCCCTTATTTCAGCATGCCTGACTTGCATGCTTATTTTTAAGCAAAATATTAGTTTATAGGTTTGTAGCTCAGCTGAAAATAGAGATTCTCTAGTTTGGAGGTTTTTTTTGCTGCTGTCTGCAATTTCCACTGAATATTGCAAACACATATTTATTTCTGAATATCCTGATAAAAAATGTGCCTTTCTTCATTTGTAATGCCTGGGAGATAAATGTGTGCATAGAGTGGGAGGGAGATGTTAAGAAAGAAGCAAAATTACCATCAAAATATGGAGTGTTAATGCAATTTATCCGATAAACATCACTTGGCAAATCAAAGCTGGTAGCGCATGCTGGGAATTGAACATCTTATTATTTATATATTTTTTAACAGAGAAAGTACATTTAAATATCACCTGAAGATGTAGCAAGCACATTTCATAATAAGAGCAGTGTGCAGATACTACAATTTTTGTTTTATTTCAAACATTTTAAAGGACTGACTTTGAACTGGTGAATGGATATGTGTGCTTGTTCTGTTTGGGACTTTTGGTGTCTTTGGTTTATGCTCTGTCCTTCAGTAGAGATAATATGGGTGCTCACAGACGTCAAGTGACCTGAAGTGAAAACATGTGAAGAACTGTAAATTGTTCTAATCTGCAGAAATGGATTAAATGGTGATGTAGACTCTAAAACTAAAAGGAAGAAATGAGTGACCAACAGTACCTTTTTATTCTTTTACATGATATTCAAAAATTGTTATCGAAGTTTTCAACAGTTGCATTTTTCAAAATGATTGTGAATGAGCAAGGCTATATATGGTTGCCCAAGCTCTCTTTCCCTCACACCGCAATTACTACATTTTTAATAAGAATTGATTTTGGAAATGCTCCAGAATGTACCACTTCATTTTGAAGATCTGAGTCTCTTTTGAGGTAGTGTCCTGTAAAACAGGTGTTCTGGATCAGCAGGTTTTAGATTCTTGTTTTCTAGAAATGCTGAAGAAATATTCATCTTATTTCTCATCCCTGTTTTATTTGTTTAATTTCTGGGCCATACAGTTTTAGAAGGAAAAATATCATGCTCATAATTCACAGGCCATTTCTCAGGCAGAATTCCATTTTATCACATTTTATTTAATGTGTTTTTATATGGGTTGGGAGAAGCTGTGTCATTGTCAGTGTGTGTCACACCCAGTGTTGTCTGTTATCTCCTCTGAAGCAGATGATGCAATTTAGTGCCTTCTTCTGTGTATGGTTAAGATTAGGGCATGGCTGCGAGCAAACTGACTAAAGATGGGCTAGGTAAGACCACGTGGCTGTGACACGTAAGGGGATGGATGAATGGGCATTGTAGCAGGGTGAACATGGGCCTCTGGGAGTTTTTGTCCATCACTGGCAACCTGTGCCCCTAAATCAGGAGTGGGTTTTGAAAATTGTAGAACTGTTGCATATTCCATGGAGGCAGATCCATGTCATGGCATAGATGTCATATCTATAGATATCATGGCATCATACACATGTTCTTCAGTTGCTTCTCAGGAGCACCCTAGAAAGTGAGCTCAGTGCCATAATGTTTTCATATTCCTAAGATCCTTTAAGGCATTCCTGGTATTTCTGTTGTACCCATACATAGGATACTTCTGAGCAAAACAGCAGTCTCAGGTCTATGTTGCAGCCTTCTTGCACTTATCCTGTTCCAGCCCAATATTCCTTGTTACCTACGCTACTTATGAATGGTCTTGTACAAATGTAAACACTACCCAATGGTGCTTATAACACAGCATGTGAACCTGGGCAGAAAGGTTTCCCCAGCTATTACTGGCATATATACTGGCAGGTCAAACCTTCAAGCATTTGCTTTCGTGGGTTTGGAGTGGGGCATTCAGGAGCAGCATGGACAGCTTCTTCTAGCTGTGAATCCTGGAGCACAAGCTAGAACTGCTGCCCCCTTCGTTTCCCTGCCATGTAAAACTCTCCTTCTTTCTAGGAAGAGCCTCTAGGCTATAACCAGAGCTCACCATTATTAATTTGGCAAGCAGAAGGTACGGGAACTTCCTGGGTTTGTATTTTCAGGAAAAGAAGTTCTAGGGAAGTGATTCAGGAGACAAGATGCAAAGAAAGCACCAAATGCTTTAATTCTAATAAAAGCAAAAGTGAAATCTCTATTGTTATATAAATCAAGACACCTTGGCTCTTAGCACTTGGAGGTGGTAAACAGGTAATTTAACCATAAAAAGTAACACTGGAGGTTTCAGTGTGGTACAGAGAAACCCACTGTCCCCATGGCAGCCTGGGACCTGGAACCCCTTGTCTACAGCATGCCTCTCCTGCTGCCTCACCACGGCTCAGTAAAGTAGCAGAAGCAAACCCTGTGCTGCATGACCAGGTTACAAAAGTCTTAAAAAGCCAAGTCTGTCCCAACTGACGCTGTGAAACAAGTTTAGGCTGCGATATCAGAAAGTTTTTCCTTGAAGCTGGACTGCATAAAGTACAACATGAAGGTATAACGGCGCATGGGCACTACTGTCACCACCACCGGTTGGACTCCGTCTCTCAAAAACTGATCTCTCTTGGGCTAGGTCTCCATGGACTTTGACATATGGGTGTAAGTTACCAGCAGTTGCCGAGTATGTGGGAAGTGCTAGCAATCATCAGCTTTTCCACTTCTGCGGATTGAAAAATTATCAGCTTCTGCCTCTTTGTCCTTTGCATTCACACTCATTACAGTCCACGTTCCCCTTGTAACAAGCATCCTCTTTTCATCTAGAAGCCACCTGAGGAAGGATACTGGAATAATATGAAAGCAGTTGCTAGAATCAGGCTTACGTTGCTGGAAACCTGCCTCTCATTCACTCTGTCATAAGGTATCTTATTAGCTGTTTCTCCAAAAAGAGTCCTTTGGCTGTCAGTAACTTTTGGTAGGCAAACCACTTTGCAGTCTGCCAGCGAATCTGCATCTTCCAGTGAACTTTCAAGCTTGTCTAGATCCAAGATGGTCTGCTATCCAGGCAGTCAAGAAAGTAAGGGTAAGAGGAGGACATCCTTCTGGTCCCTGCCCAGGCGGTGTTTCCAACACGAGCTTCAGACAGTGTTCAAGACACTTTCCTTTCAAATGGGATGCCTGCTTCCAACCCTTGATTCTCAGGCTTCAATGGCATACCTACTTCCCAGATCCTTCTGGTGCTGATGAAATTTCTTCTTTTTCTAGAAGCACTTCAAAAAGCTTCACTGCTGTCAAGATTGGAGTCACTGCTACTAACTCCTGGAGCAAAGGTTGGATGAATGCCTAAGGAAGAACTGTGGGAAGCAGGCAAACACAGGGCAGGGCCAGAACAGCTAGTAAACAAACATTAATTGATTAGTCATGGATTCGTTCCATCCCTCTTCAGCGCTGCACTCGGGGTGCATGCCAGGGATGCATGCCCTCGTATGCCAGCCTTAGAGTGCTGAGAACAAAGCAGCTCCAGATGAATGCTAAGGTGACTGGTGTTCATAGGGAACTGAGGTGTGACAACATGATCTCTGGGCACAGGGAGATAGAAGGCTACAGCAATGAAAATCATAAAGGTGACAGACATATTTCCTTTAAAACAGTGTTAAAAACCCAACAACCAAACCAACCAACCAACCAGAAACAAAAGAAAACAAAACTGATGAATAGCAAGAAGGTAAAGTGGGCCTGAGTTTCTCTCTGCAATGGTAATTAGAAAGAGATTGGGGATCCTCTTTGAATATACTTGAGTACTGTTGTGTTTCTTTTGCACTAGCCAGATTTCCTATCTCTCCCTAAGAAGCCTGCCAGAGCTAATCAGCCTGCTGATATCTGTGGAGGTAGCGTGAGACACAGGTGAGTTGGACAGAGGTGGGGTCAGTTCATGATTTGCCTGTGCTGACAACGCTGCGGGTAACACCTGGGAGTACGTATGTCTATCAGGGACTGAGTCACTGCTCAGCACCTTGCCCTCATCCCGTGCATTGCTATCACTAAGTCACTGCTTAAGAATAAAACATTAACATGCGTGTACGTGTAGTGCTGGCTGGCATCATGGGTATCAACCCCAGTCAGTTTCTGCATAGGTTTTTGCTTAGTAAATTACATCTCTGAATTTTGACTGGCAGTTTGAACAAGGGCACCAGACAAACAGGAGGAGGACTGGAGCAGGAGGGTGGCAGTCACCCTTATCTCTCAGCCTGGCAGCTCTGGGCGTGTTGCTCTGGAGGTGAGACAGGCTTTGGTTGTGCTATGCGAGGTGAGTGCCAAGCTACCTATTACCAGCAGTGCTGTTGATACAACAGTCAGCAGCTAAACAAAATGGTAAGTCAGGTGTGAGGTGTACCTGAAGAAGAGGAAGACTGGGAAGGGGTTCCTAGCATGCAAAGGTGTTGTTTCTGCTGCACTCTTCTGTGGATCACGTGGCTTTTTCTGGCACAAGGCTATAATCTATACAGTCTCAAAAAGCTGAAGGTGCAATCAAGAATGGAGGATACTTTGGCCCCAAGAGAATCAAATTATATGATACCTTGATCACAAGGAGAGACCTGGTTGCTGGTGCTCCCTGCAGTGGCCATGCTTTTTGAAGATAAATTGTCCACTTAAAATTTGGAAATACTCCTGTAAGTGAGTCACACAGTATCTCCTCACACAGTAACTTCTATTATTCAAAGAAATCTCTGTAATAAGCACTGAAGATTTAGAGGATGTAAAACAAATTTACGTAGTCCACACATTGGAAAAGTGAATAAAGCATGTTTCACAAAGACGGATGTATCTAGTTTTTAATATTATCAGGATATTTTGCAAAACATTCTTTAGTAAAAAAAAATGTCTTTACCAAAAATAAGGTTAAAGGGCTTTGATTCCAGTCCAACACTTTATTTGGAGGGGAGGAAGTGGACTAGAGCACATTAGGCTGGACACCAGTAGTGCTTAGTTTTAATTTTATGTGAAACTGATGACCCAACAGCTTCTTGGCTTCTGCTTTATTCTTGTATCCCTTAATTTTTAAACTGAATAAAGGCGTGTCTGTTCCCAGACTAACAATATTATTGATAGGGTATTTTAGGAAAAGTTAAGTAAAACAGAATAGTCGACTTCTGAAAGGAAGACAAGTGCTGAAGACAAATACTTGTTAAGACGTATGTAACTTGTTCACTCTGTCTGCCCACAAGCAGGAAAATAAAACTGGCATGGCTCCACACCAAGCATTTCTAGTGTTCCAGTTAAAACTTGGTATGATCTGTCAGCTGTAGAAAATGTTTGTGCTGGCTTTTGCCGATATTTGTCAGTGTTTGCTGTTTCTGCCTGCATGTACAAATGTTTAAGAGTGTAGTTTCCTCACTGTTTGAGGATGCTTGCAATAGGATGGGAAGGGAAGATCTCTGCTCCTGATCAGCATGGAAAGCACATGGCAAGGCTTGTTGAAAAGTACTTCATTGCTCTGCATAGGTAGTGACAAAATAAAAGGTGTTGCATATGATGAAAACATTTGCATGCTGTTGCTTGTAATATGTATTTTGTCCTGTATCAAAAAGCAATCTCACTACCCTTTCTCCTTTTCAATAACTGATGAAGATTTTTTTTCTTTCCTTGTTCTGTGCAATCGGGCATGCAACCACATTTCTGTCCTTATAGGGACATGAGTAAAGATTGATTCAGAGGTACATACTTCTGAATAAGATATGCAAAAATGATAGTATTGGTAAGAGTGCCAAAGTTGGAAGATGGTTTATTTGATCTGCAGAATGATAAACTGATGAACTGGTAAGTGTGATACTGACTGAATCCAATGGCATGCACCACAGCAATTACACTTTACAGCAATTACACAGCAGTTAACTACTTTGTCTAAGTGCCACTGTCACTTGCTACTGTCATTACAATCAATGTGGCTACCTGTGCAGAATTACCACAGTCATCCTTTGAGATGAAAAAAGGAGTACGTAGATACAGTTATTTTTTAGCTAACAGGTCATTTGCCTCCCACCCTGACAAAATGACCCCAAAAATGCTCTACAGTTTTGCAAAGAAATGCTTCACTGAATGGTTCACTGTTTCACAAAGTAAAAAGTAATTACAGGATATGACCTGTTAGAAACTAGAAGAATTATTTATGATACTCGGTGGAGGTTCAAGTCTAACAGGTCAGTAAGCCCAAAACTTCTGAATTCTGCCACCGAGGTATTGAGTAACAATGAGAGTCTTAAAGGATCTGGTATTTTTGAATTGAGGTGAATAACTGTACAAGGTGCCATGTCATTTCAGATGCTTTGCTAGAACAAAAACTGTCTGAGCTCAGAAGGAAAGATTTATGCAATAAATAGGCTTTTTGCTTTTGACCTCCATCTCCTCTGCAGAATGCAGCTTTGATCTTACTAAAATCATATTTGAGTTGTCTCAATTCAATGCTATGAAAGATCTGAGTAGGTCTTTAACAAATAAGCTGCCTAAATTCAGCAACTTGCATAAATGAGAATATATCCTCATCCTCATCTCTAAAACTATGAATGCCTGCCAATCCTTATCTTCAATCTCCTAATTTAGGTAGGAGGAGCCAAGTTCAGTGGTTGAGAGAGACGTGTTACATAATGCTTGTTTAGTGTAACAGATTTTGGTCAACACATACCAGCTGAAACTTGGCAGTCTAAGCAGGCTGTGAACATAAATTCTGTGCAGACATGTTTACCTTTTGTTAGCTACAAAACATGTTCAGGGGATTACATCAAATACAGTGCTCTGATAAATGCAGCTGTATTTTCTTTCTGATTTGTAAATTGAAGTGGCTGATGTTTCACACAGCAAATCTGTGCACTAAAGCAGGTATGAAACTTTCCCCATAGCAGATAACTGGCAGAGGCTATGTCTTTAATGGATACCCAGTTTAATACAGTCAGATAAGCTGTGTACTTGTACTAGTTTTGGTAACTATAGCTATGGCTGTTTGTGGTTATAGCACTGTGGCCTCTTGTTGCATGGAGCTTCTTAACTTCTTTTCTGAAACATTATGTGCTTCATGAACAGATTAGATGACTTTTTATAGTAGCTTTACATATACTAATTCCTTCCAAATACACCAGACTTCCCGAATGTACCAAGAATTATTGGAACATGAATAGCTGACTTTTTTGTAGCACTAGTACATACGTTAATGTGGAAGTTACGGCATGTAGTTGGGTAAGTTTCTTTCAGAGTTAGACCGTAGAAAATACCTACTGTCTGAATATGACAAAGCTGAACTTCAGTGCCTTTTAAAAAGCACTGTTTTTTTTTTTTTTTTTTTTTTCTTATTTGCTAGTATTCTGTTATGCCTTATATATATATAATATATATTATTAAGTTATTCTACAGTTGATTTTAAACCAATAGCAACCAATACTGCCAGAGTACTAGCAATATTTTTCATGTAGTCTCAGACTATAAAACATCTATTATATTTACTTTTTCCCTTAAAACTTATTCCTTTTCAGTAAGAGGATTATATAAGAAATCAAACAACACCCATTATCTACCCTTTTCTCTGCCAAAAATAAATGAGATATTAGCTCTTGTGGTCAGAAGAAAAAAATTCAAAGGCTCAATAGGATAAATAAGATTAGTTAGAATCAAGTTTTCCAAACCTTAGAACTGTAATCAACTTAAACCAATTTTGGAAATGTTTAATAGATGACAGTACTTTACTAAAGAGAGCTTATTTAGAGCCAGTTAGTACTTAGCTTGTAAGCAAATATATTGTGCAAGGAGTCCTTCCCTACATACTACACTGTCACTGCAACCTCCTCTTCCTAGCCTAACGCTGTCTGTCCAGCAGTGCTCTCACTGGTTTTTCGCCTTTATACCCCACCATGTTGGGTGATTTAATTGCTTGATGTGAGTAGCAAGACAGCAACTGAAGATGCATCAATGAAGATGCAATTCCTGAAAAATTTGTGAAAATAGGTGGTTGGGTAGAAGAGACCCAATACCTGGACTGAAAAAGAGTCTTTAACATGAAATTGCATATTATGCACCAGATAATTGACACAAGAGAATTATAAAACCTGGCAGTTCACAGCAAACCAGATACACAAAGCAAACCATGGTTTATGGTTTATTCCTCGTGCATCTGCTTCTGTTTTCTGTATATGGTGCAATGCAACCATTACATGCAAAAGCAGGGCTTAGCGAACTGTTCTGAACTGTTGTATCGGAATTGCATTGATTTTATTTTATTTTATTTTATTTTATTTTATTTTATTTTATTTATTTTATTTTATTTTATTTTATTTTATTTTATTTTATTTTATTTTATTTTATTTTATTTATTTTATTTTTTTTTGTGATGGAGCAGAAGTCATTTGCCCTTTGCTAAACAGGAAGGGTCAAAAGTGAATGGTGCTATAGTGTTCTCATGGTTTTGTGTCCAGGTCTGTATTGCCCTGATGAATTATGATTGATTACATCTATAATCATGTATGCATATGTATGAGTGTGCAAGTATGGATAATGCATGTGTAAGTTTTGTAGAGCTTAAAAGGTCTACTGCTGTTGAAATGGTCTTTTCTGGAGCCCTTTTTCAGTCTTTACTTCTCTTTCAAGAGAGTTATTATGTGGGTTTGAAAAATGTACTAAGAAAGCATCTTTGTAGACACAAATGCTCTAAATATTTGTTCACTGAAGAGTTTTGGGATCGCTGGTCTGCACAGCACTTGTAGGTGGCCTTAAGACAGCTGGCTGATCATGTTCTGCAGGCGCTGCTCCAGACACTAAGTGCTTACAGGATGGTATCTCAAGTGCTTCTGCAGGGCAGATATGGATCTTCTGTAAATGGAAGTAGTGAGCTCTGTTGAGATCCAGCCCCTGTGATAAAAGCATTTGAGAACTTATATTCTAATATTAAATAAGGATAATCCTCTCCACCTCAGTAAAATATAGCCACCCAAAGCTTTTTCCTTAATAAGAAAGCAACAAAAGAAGCCTGAACAAACCGTTTATTTTGTATTATTTTATTTTGTATTATTTTATTTTGTATTATTTTTATTTGCTCTTTCACATAGCCACTCTACTCTCAGGTGTTTTTTTTTAATTATTTATTAAATTTATTTAGTCTCCTTCAGAGGTGGCATGCCATCACTGTGGTCTAATACATGAAATAATTTTTAATATGCTTTCCCTAGCATAATTAGTGAGGATTATTTTATATGAATAAAACTCCAAGCTGCTGAGTTTTTGCCTCTATAGAGTCATGTCTGAGTGGTGTGGTACATTTCAGCAATTCTTCAGGCTTGAAAGCTGGTGGCATAATGTAAGGCCAGAGTTTCTGTAGGTTAGCTTTTTTTTTTTTTTTTTTTTTTTTTTTTTTTTTTTTTCTGAACCTGTCACTGGAGAAAGAACAGGGAAGGAGGAACAGCAATAGGTAGAGCAGATGACTCCTGAAAGAAAGTCAAACAGTACTGTGACAAGTAGCTAGAAGAAGTAGGGTAGTCCTGTACAAGTTCTGTGTGTGCACCCGCTTTGCAAATCAGAGTTCTTAGTAGAGAAGCTTGAGCTTGAATCATAGAATCATAGAAGGGCTTAGGTTGGAAGGGACCTCAAAGATCATGTAGTTCCAACTCCCCCACACCACAGGCAGAGACACCACCCACTAGATCAGGTTGCTCAGGGCCCCATCCAACCTGGTCTTGAACACCTCCAAGGATGGGGCATCCACAGCTTCTCTGGGCAACCTGTTCCAGTGCCTTACCACCCTCTGATTGAGAATTTCCTCCTAATCTAAATCTCCCCTCTTTTAGTTTAAATCCATTACCATTCATCCTGTCATTATTTGATTGAGCAAAGAGTTGCTCTCCATCTTTTTTATAAGTCCCCTCTAAGTATTGAAAGGTTGCAATGAGATCACTCCAGAGTCTTCTCTTCTGTAGGCTAAACAGCCCCAGCTCTCTCAGTGTTTCTTCTTATGAGGGGTGCTCCAGCCACTTGATCATCTTTGTGGCCCTTGTCTGGACTTGCTCTAACAGCACCACGTCCTTCTTGTACTGGGGGCTCCAGACCTGGATGCAGTTCTCCAGGTGAGGCCTCACAAGGGCAGAGCAGAGGGGGACAATCACCTCCCTTGACTTGCTGGCCACTCTGGTGATGCAGCCCAGGATGCAGTTGGCCTTCCGGGTTGCAAGCATGCAGTGCTGGCTCATGTTGAGCTTTTTGTACACCAGAACCCCCAAGTCCTTCTCCACAGGGCTGCTCTCAGTGATTTCTTTTCCCAGTCTGTACTCACTTTGACTTGTTGAACCTCTTTAGGTTCGTGTGGGCCCACTACTCAAGCTTGCCCATGTACCTTTGGATGGCATCCCTTCGTTCTGTTCTGTCAACCACACCACTCAGCTTGGTGTCATCTGCAGATTGCAGAGCATGCACTCAATCCCACTGTACAGGTCATTGATAAAGATATTAAACAGTACCAGTCTCAGGACAGTACCCCAAAGGTACACCACTCATCACCAACCTCCACTTGGACATAGAGCCACTGATTACCACTCTCTGGGTGTGACCTTTAAGCCAACTCCTTATCCACTGAATGGTCCACCCTTTAAATCCATCTCTCCAATTTGGAGATCAGGATGTTGTATGGGACCACGTCAAAGGCCTTGCAGAAGTCCAGGTAGATGGCATCAGTCTGTCTTCTTTTGTCAACTGATGCAGTCACTCCATCGTAGAAAGCCACCCAATTGGACAGGTATGATTTGCCCTTCGTGAAGCCATGCTGACTGTCTCAGATCACCTCTTTTTCTTGCATATGCCTTGGCATTGCTTCCAGAAGAATCTTTTCCATGATCTTGCCAGGCACAGAGGTGAAGCTCACTAGCCTGTAGTTCCCCAGGTCCTCCTTTGTAACCTTTTTGAAAATGGGAGTGATGTTTCCATTTTTCCAGTTGCTGGGGACTTTGCCTGCCTGCCAGGACTTTTCCAATATGATGGAGAGAGGCTTAGCAACTACATCAGCCAGTTCCCTCAGGACCCTGGGATGAATGTCATCAGGTCCCACAGACTTGTACCTGTTTAGTCTCGGACCTGCTCTTCACTTACAGTAGGTGGGACTTTGGTCCCCCAGTCTCCATCTACAGGTTCAGGAAAACATGACTTTCAGTGAAGACTGAGGCAAAGAAGTTGTTGGGTACCTTGGTCTTTCTAATGTCTGTCATTACCAGTTCACCATTCGCATCCATCAGAGGGGATACACTCTCCTTGTCCTTTCTTTTCAGAGCTTTGGGAGGATGGGTTCTTGTCCTTGTGACCCTGAGCTCTAATCCTCCAAGTTCTCATCAGACAGGAAAGGATTTCCCTCTATCACTGACAAGATTCCTCTAAATAAAGGATTAAAGAACAGAGAATTGCACTGAGAAGAAAAAGGCGTAAACAAAAATGGATTTCAGTACTTCAGTGAAACCTCGTTCACTAGAGTTGTTTATACATGTAGTTTTTAGCTTATTTAACAAAAACCAAAAGCAGATTCTTTCAGTCTTGGACATACCACAAGATAAGCATCTCTAATGATAAATTACTGGGAGAAAGATGACAAGCTGTCAGCACTGGATAAAAATTGTGTTCCTATTCAAAAGTTACAGGAGTGAAAGGTACAACAATGAGTAGCAAAGACTTCCAGGAAAGAGAGAATCAAGACATGAATCAGCAGGCATGAACAAAAAAATTAAATGTCAAAGACTAGACATCTGTCATGAGATATGTATTTCTCTCTCATCTTTTATTTCAGCCAAGACTTTCTCAGACTACTCTGAGGTCTACATTTGGAATTGTAGTGATTAGAAGCACCTGACTATGCCAGTACTTTTATTCAGAAATGAGGAAAGAAAACAAAAATATGCCAAGATGTAGTTTTATGGCATTCAATGTGTTTTTTATGACCTTCATTAGCCTAAACATGATATTGTAGTATAGTAATCTTTTTCACTTTCTCTTTCCACTCTTCTTTCTAGTCATTTTTAAACTAGGGAATTTGATACACTCTTTCATAAAACATAAACTTTTTTTTTTTCTGATTATTTTAACATATTCATGTTAAATATTTGCTGTATGTGAGATGCAAACTTCTAGATATCACGTGAACAGTCTTAATTTCAACAGGGGGTTGTTTTTTTGATCTTATTCTGTTACTGACTCTGAACTATTTGGAAATAATCTTTGTAGAAGGGAAGACAGGAAAAGAAAAGAGGAATAGAAGGTGAGGATGCATACCTCTAAACTAGTCAAGTAATCCTGATTTTCAAATAAATGCTGAAATAAAAGTTCCAAACACCTGTAAACACTCAAAAGATTAAAATGAGGTGAATTCCAGTCAAAAAGTCTTGTCAAGTCAATATTATTTCCTTCTTTGATAGGATAATGGGTCTTTTGGACAGATGGGGAGAAGCAAATTTCATTTGCCTTGGCATTATTAGGGTTTTTGTTATGTTTCTTATGATATGTTAATTTAGTAAATAGGCTAGAGGAATGAAAATGTATAGCTAGCTGAGTGCAAGACTTTGAATTCAGATTTCAAAAAACCTTGCCACGAAGTTTGTATTGAAAAAAAAAAAAAAAAAAAGGTATTGGGGAGCCCTGTGAGGGTCTGAGGGTCTTTTCTGGGCTTGATACTAATATGTATTTTTTTTTCAATAGCCTAGATGCTAGAGAGGATGTGATGGAGTTCTCAGATGTGGAGGAGTTGTGGAGTTGCCAAAACTGGAAGGGGTATAAAGCATGCTGGAGGACAGGATAAATACTGAAAATGATCTTGATGAGGTAAGGTAGTTTGGGGGACAGGAACAGAGAAATAAGCATTTCAATAGGAAGATGTGCAAGATCTGCTGCTAGTAGGAGTAAGACAATGCAAAAGCAAAATACAAATGTGTGGATATGCTTCTAAAGCAGACAATGAATGAATATTACCTTTTTCTGTACCATCTCTTTCTGTAGTTTTGCCCGTGCAGTATGTGTGTATAGAGTATTTTTTATTTCCTGTATGTTCTTTGTCTATTGGATCTGCCTTTGTGGCTTGCCCAGCCTCATTCTGTATGTCATGCTTCAAAACTTGTTTTTGCTTCTCATTCATTTCCTGCTGTATGCTTTGTAAATTCAAATTATTGAGGACCCATGACTTTGTCAAGCTGAACTGTTTTTAAGTTTTTAAGTTTTCTTATTCTGCCTTTTGAATGGTGTAGTGGCTTTATTTTTTTTTCTTTATTTAAAGTGTGCTACTTTTTTTGCCAGTAAAATATCTTCCTTTCCTTGAATCTGGTATCTTCTGTGTTCATGTCAACTGTTCTTGTTCTTCCTTTTTTTTTTTTTTTTTCTTTCTTTTTTTTTTTTTTTTTTTTCCCCCTAGATATATTAAACTATCAAGTAACAATTCTGCTACTTGATTTGCCTTTGCATGCACAGCTGGTTCTCCTAGAAGCATTACTGAACATTGATGGTCTCCCTTTCTAGCTGATTTCTTCATCTTTCCTTTCAAAGCTGGCCTTCCCAAATCATTAATAGAATTTTCTTTACTTTCCCAGCTCTAGGAGAGAGATTTTCAGACAACTATACAGGTCACTTTTCTGACAGGGTGCTGTCTATTCTCACCTTTACCTGAGAATTTCCAGCTGAGCACCTTCTACTATCCCTGTGGAGCCAAAATGCAGAGCCTGTGGTCCTCTGACATGGAGCAGCAGCTTGTCTCCTCCTCCACCCCAGCTGTCTTCTCAACATACTTACTCTGTGCACATGCAGCCTGTATGAATTATCCCATCCATTCTCATGCTAACTGGCATAGATAATCACACTTAATATTTAACATGTTCAGGCTCTTCTATTAAGTTTCCCACTTTTCTTTCACTGGTACAGATGTCTAAAGTGTTCTGTAGATGGACTGTTTGTTTTTGTTTTCTTGCTATATTGTATGACTTATTTTAAGGAATAATCATTGTCAACTTTCTCACTTCTTCCTGTGTCTCCCTTTGCTCCATTTCTGCCCAGGCTCATGTAGTTATAACATGTTTGGGTTCATGTCAAGGGTTCTAGGTAATCTTACTCGTTCTTACTGAGAATAGCCTTTGTTGTATAGTTGGGGGGAAAAAAAAAGGCAGATATAATTGGCAGGTCATCAGGAAAGATATTTCCTGTGAAGAGAGGAAATATTAGTCGTAAGGCACTGATGAAACACAGATGTGGAAGAAGGATACAGGAAAAATAAAAGCTGACAAGAATCAATGCAGACACTTGGTATTAAAGGGGACGGTGATCCTCTGGTGCAAAAGGAAGCTAAAAGGCTTCCTCTTTTGCCCATCAAAATAAAGACAAAGAAAGGGATTGTTATTCGTACGTAAATCTAGCAGCTGAACAAAATTGTAAAGAGCTAAATAAGCTAAAGGATGGTGGATGCTGGAACAAATGCATGTAAATAGGTTACAGGCTACATGCCGGAAGATGGCTGCTGACCAAGGGAGAAAACAAGTTGCTAGAGCAGCTTCCACTAGAAGAAGGGTTTAGGAATTTAGAAAATTCTCTGGCTAGGAGGTTGCTGAAGACATGGTAAAATGGTCCAACAATACACTACCTCTCAGCCCTATGCTTTAGAAAAGATTTAACACATTAAATTCTGTCTCACAGGCTCACTTTATTTTTTTAATTTTTATTTATTTATTTATTTATTTATTTGACACAAACATCCTTACATCCCCTATGTAATTAACAGCAGGGACTGATTTAGAAAAACTGCACAAATGTACCTGGCATGGTTCTTTGATGCTGTGAGATAAAAAGAGTAGTTTTCAGAAGAGAGAAAAGAGTGGCTCTTGGTTTTAAGGATTATCTAAAGGGCTAAGTGGTAACTACTATTATGTTTGGTTTATTCTTTGTCTCCAAGGATTGATTGCTCATCTTAAAAAAAAATCAATGGTTGCCTAGTGACAGGCAATTATACTATAATTTGATTTCTTGTGTACAGATAAAATATTGTCTTGGCGCATAATGAGTCTAAAGTTATGATTGTATCAAAGTTTTGAGATTTTTAAGCAAGACGTACATTGTTTTTGGCATTTCTATAAGCCTCTTGCATAGTTAATGTGTGGAAGAATTACATTCAAGGGTAGAATAAGGAGATATTGTTTGGTTGATTTAGCTTTGGTTTTATCCTATAATACATTTATTTTTTTTTCCAAGTGAAAATAAATAAATAAACATAAAATCTGTGCAGGTGTTCTCTGCTGTGAACCCTAGCTGTCTGAGCATCACTGACACTGGCAGAATCAGTTGTCTGCTACTTATTTATTTCAGTTCATTTGAACAGGAGAGTAAATTCCTGGTGGATGTGAATTTGCTGATTGTGAGTTCCCTCAAAATAATGAAATAAGACATTGAAAAGACAAGTCACAAGAAATGCAATAAAATTGTGTTGTTCTTATTTACAAAGATTTGTTTGGGCTTCTGCAGATTCGTGTCATTGTAAATTGGATCCTTTCCAAAGGATAATTGTTTTTCTGAAAATTAAAGTGAAAGTAAAATACATAACAAAGGAAAGAGAAGATATATTGCCACTGTATCATCCTTAATTTATGAGGAGCATGAATTTGAAAAAGATGTTTATTACATGCTGTCAGATTTCTCTAGTACAGAAGTTTCAGACCAGAATTATTTTTGTACTGGTTCTGGTCTGTGTGTGCGTTTTCATGGGGGAGGTGTGCAAGGTCTCCACTGTTTCTCCAGGAACATCATTATTACTTATTTTGGTTGCAGTTTCTGAGGGAGCAGCTGTCATATTTGCTCCATTTGCAGGCGTGAAGGTGAAGTGCAGCACCTGGCTGTGCTGGAAACATTTCTGCTTCACTGAAAGTCAGCGTAGGCTGGGAAAAGTGCAAGGAACTCTCTTCTGAGGGGTACTTATGTGTAAATTCACCCAGCTTGCTTATTATGGCAGTCTTGTGGGTGATTCTTTTTACTTTTCAGCTGGAATACCTATTACCACTATATAGACAAAACCCAAACATTTACATGATATAAAAATTGCTTGCTTTAGTTTATTAATGAACAACAGGAGTAGTGAATGGCATTTTAAGTGCTACCAAACACTATTGTTATGCAATCACTTTCCATTGACTTCCACATACGGTCTGTGAGGATGTAGTGATGAACGCGACATCACATGGTAGAATTCTGAGCTTAACAAAATGCTGTTTATTTTGATATGCTGTTTCAGTTCGTACCTTATATGAATAGCATATCAAAGCCTTCATATGAAAATGAAGCAGCAAGATATTTTCTAACCAGTGATACACAACATGGGAGCACCTTGTAAGGATTTGAGTCTAGATGGTGCTTTTTTTTTTTTTTTTTTTCCCTCTCCCTTGTTTCACTTGGCTTTTTCTTCTGTTTAATGAAGAATCATGGGATCATGATTAACCATCAAATAATCATGAGAACTTAGCAAGGTGATGTCATCTTCATATTTTATGCATCTATGGACAGCTGAATGGAAATCAGAAAGAAGCACAGGGAAATGGGTATTATATGTAGGTGGCATCATCTATTATCTTACAGCAGGTACTATAAAAATATTTGAAACATCTCAGAAAGGAACCATAATAAAGAATTTCAAATACTGTCTTCAGAAGAGCTCAGTGGATTTTGTTTCTCCTGGAGGAAGTTTTTGTTTGGCTGGGTGCCAAGAGCTGACGCAGAGCAGTAGCAAGAAGAGCATCTTCCATCCTGTGGCCAGCAAGGTGGGTGTCACACAGCCAGAGCTGGGAAAGGAGAGAGGAGAGTCCTCCCAAAACCTCGCTGAGATCATCATGGGAAAATGGGGAATTGTGCTGATGAGGGTTAGAAATTAGAGAGTGACGTCCTTCTAATTTGCTTTACATAAAAGTTTATCTCAATGGCATCCACACTTTAGGTCCAGGTTATACATCAATGTGTAACTAGTGGAGCCTGTTAATAAGGAAAACGTTTCCTGTTGTTAATTATCCACGAGGGGGAGCTAGAACTGTCTTGAAATGTCAGCAAGAAAGCCTGCCAAACAACACAGCCTAAACCCATCCTTGAAGCGCTTGTAATAGCTTTCCGTGCAAGCCAGCTGCTGCAGAGAAACACTTCGGAACAGCCGGGGAACTGCTCTAATCCGGTGAAACTGCAGTCAGAAAGCATTTTTTTAATTTATTTTTTTTTCCTATATACCTGATAGGTGCTACACCAAGGAATTATTATTATTAGCAGTGCCAAAAAATTCTGCTATGGCATTAAAAAGAGTCGCACTGCCCTGCCTTGTTTGGATAACTAGCCAAAAAAAAAAAAAAAAAAAAAAAAAAAAAAAAAAAGCCTTTCCTCATCTACATTTATTGTGGTGTATATCTGAAGCAACAGAGGCAGGAGGCAAACCAGGGTGGGGGGATGGGAATGACTGGAAATTAAATATGCACCTCGCTGTGCAGTAAAAGGTAAGAATACTTTTTGAACTTGTAAAGCTAAGGACCAGGACCTTGTAGGAATATGTGTGCTCATGGGAATAAAAATAAATAAAAAAAAACAACAACAACAAAAAAAAAAAACATTTACAAAATACGTTTGTGTTTGATAGTGGATTTCTGAATGACTTGGGGTTTTGAAATCAACAGCAATAAAAAAGACTAAATTAACTGGTCTGAAAGAAAAGCCAGAGGTATAACAAAATGATAGGGCTAAAATGGGGCAACCTCTACTTCCTCTGGCAAGTCAGTGTCCCTGAACAAGGCCAGCTGGTAGGCTGCTAGTGCTGGTTGAACAGATGAATTTCAAGCTGAATACTATACCAGGAATGTGAACCTAGCTGAATAAACATACAGCTTCTCCAAGGAGATTTCTGAGTCAGAGAGGTATCCGACATCAAATGCAGAGGTTTGCACACATGAAGACCTATAGGTACATAAGAATGAGAAATTACTGAAAACTTTTACATTGTATACGTTGGGCAAAGTATAGAAATACTCTTATTTTCAAATCAACAACATTAAGCAACAGGAGTCTCATTTTTGCTCTGAAAACTGTTGATTATTATGTCATCAGAACATCAGAGAAATATTTTACAAACCAACAACCACTCTGCTTTGGGCATGAGGTGGAAGGGGATTTCAGGATTTGACATGTGTGTGTGCGTGAAAGAGGAGTACCCCACTTACCGTTTACTCAAGAGGATCTAAACAAAAATTAAATTATTGTGCTCAATGACTGGCTGCTGGCTGCTCAGCACAGTGTGCAAAGCAGGCTGTCATGCCATGAGGCTCCATGGCAGTTTTGCCTTGTGTGTGATGTTAGTCTTGGTCTGAGCTTGGTGCCTAATGCATCCAATGGGCAGCATGAAGAAGGAACAAAGGCTGGGTGAAAGGATGAATGGGAATAAAATCCTTAAGACGGCAGATATGTTCTTTACTGCAAATTCTTATTTTCTTATTTATTTGGGAGAAGGGCTGTGTGTACGGATATGCAAACACTTGCTGTATCATGCCCTGTGGCAGAATTGTTGCAGGGCTTCCTTTGTGCTTAGAACAACGTCGTGTTGGGGAGAAGGGTGGGACAAGCAGCATTTCATTTATTTGACTCCTGAAAATTTCACGTGACACACATAAAACATAGTCCTCTGCATAACTAAGGACTAAATTTGGTAACTTTGGTATTGCCAAGACTGAAGAGCTTTTGGTCAAAGGCTTCTCTTAATATGTGTTACTGCAGGTCGCTCCACCACTTTGCCCTTTGGTCTGTGAAAAGCAGCCAAATGCTGAAACATGATACTCTTGAGGATTGTGCAAACAAAGGGAATATTTGCATATAGAGAATAATATTGACATTTGTATGTACACAGTGCCACTTTAAATCACACTGAACAAAGTTGTAATTCAGGCTGCTTTGTTAGGTTTACATGCTGTATAAATTATGACTGATTCTTATAAAGAGAGCTCAGGAACAAAGTAAGGCATGACTAAAACTTAATCGAAGTCTAATATTAACAGGTAATGCAAACAACTGGAACATTATATAGCACTCAATTGCATTTAAAATATCCATCCAATTATTAGCACCCAACAATTTGAAAATCTATTGAGATTTTTCTTCAGTCAGCTTGTTTTATCAAAAACATCCTCTAAGAGCCAGTACATTGCAATTATCCGCTTTTCTGATGCTAGCAATCATATGACAGAGTAGTTGTGTGGGTGGAAATATATTTGAGAAAGCATCTTAGCAACTGTCTTAATTGTTAAGTAAAAATAACTTTCTGTCTGGCAATGGAGAAATTTTTTGCCAAATACCAAGACATTTTTTTTTTCCAGAGATTATTTGTGTATAAATATTGTGAAATCATAAAGTAAATTCATTTTCAATGATAAATATATCTTCTTATTTGTTCTTTTATTAAAAAAGGCCAAAAAAAATTATAAGTGATATATTCAGCATGTGTCTTTAAAAAGAGAAGGGGAAAAAACATAGGAGCCCAAGAGTCAGACAATATAACAGTATAGTTATTGGCTACCTCTTTTTTTTTTTTAAGTGGCAAAGGGAAACCAGAAGCTGTACTGATCTTTTTGAAAGAATAGATCCATGGGGAAATAATTTATTTGTAGGCAGGGAGATATCAGCTGTCCTACTCAGCAGTTAAAAGTAGTGAAGGAGGGTGTTTAACTTATATTACCCCAGTGACTAAAATGCAGCCTCAGTACTGGTGTTTCTCTGAGGCTAAGGGTGCACTTTCCCAGAACATCTCATTTACAGATGCTATAAAATACTCTTCTGCAATTAGTTTATGCACTTGACCTATGTTAAAGTAGAAAGTCTAATCCAGTAAGTTTCAAAATATTCTTTTAGTTTGAAATACTGATTTTTCTTTCAGTATTTATTTTTCTCACTATGCATATTATCCCAAAATTATATTCTATTTATTATTGTATTGCATAGATCTCCATATCTGCTCTATATTGCCAGGCAATACGTTTGTCACTATTGCATTTCAAAAATTCTAAGTAGACTTTTTGTCTATTTATGTGAGAAGCTTTTCTGGTTCCCAACGCATATCTGGATATCAACAGTAGTTATAGATAATCAATATGTCCATTATATATATAGGTGTAACTACAGTATGATCAATAGTACTTTGGCAGCTCACTAAGCAAATGAAATGATTGTAATGTATGATAGGTGATTAATCTATGAAATCTAGGAGTCCCAAATTCAGTGTAGTACATATTTATACCAAGAGAAAGAAAGTACCAGTCATATAAAATAAGGATCCTGATGTTATGTCATAAGAGTGAAAACTTCCAAAGTAGTACCTATCCATTAGCAGCTTGTCTTGCTATCTTGGTTTTCCTTACCAAGGATTGTGTGACTGCAGATTTTCTTTTTTGCTTGTTAAAACTTCTCTTACAGAGCCAGCCAAAACACCATGATTGTGAAAGTTACTATTAAGAATGAATTAATGAGGCTGTAGTCTGATTTGTGTTGTGCAGGGCTCTCATTCAAAGGAATTCAAATGAAACTCATGTAAAAGTGAAGGGGGAAGGAGAACTTTACTACATAAGAAGTAGTGAAATCACAATAAAATTGCTGAATTGATATAAAAATGAAATTGCAATGGCTAAATGGCACAGTGGATAGTAAGCACAACACCAAGCAGGAAGGAAGTCTAGCTTTACCACACTGAGTTTGAAATCCAGATAACCATTGCATTCCAATGTAAAAATCATAGAGTTAAAAATAACTCCAGTTAAGCAACTTAAGTTAAGAGGGCCTTGGTACATGTCCCACTGATTTCTGTATAGCAGCCCACAAGTCCCACGCCCGGTAACCAGGAGGTCACTGCAGCCCATGTGCTGGGAGCTGAGGCTGGGGAAGGTGGGATGCGCTGCCCTTTGCCTGAAGCCAGGTCCCAGAGTGAGGGGGTGCTCCCCGCCTACCCCATGCTGAGATAAAGGAGGTGCTGCTGCCAGAGCCAGGGCACTGCCAGCCAGTGTCATAGCCAGGAAAAATACTGAGCAGAAATTGAAGAGGAGTCAGAGGGTGAGAGTGGCAGCTGATTAATGCTGAGTACTGTGCAGCGCTAATGTCCTGATGGTTAGCTAGGGACAATACAGCATCCCCAAATAATGGCAGTCAGCAAGCAATTCCAGAGACTTTGATATGCATTGTGCTCTTTAAAGTCCTCACATGTACCCAATATAAAGGTAGCGTTTTTGCTTTCGCATGTTGGTCTATAATGAAAGCATAGTTCCCAACTGCATTATTACTAGTCATGTATCAGAAATGAAATCGAGTTTGTAGAATGAAAAAAATTATAAGGATCATCTCCATGGTTTTGTAAGGTTAACAGGATACTTCAAATTGCCAAAGGATATTTTAAGTCTTTTTTTTTTTTCTGTGTGTGTGTGTGTGTGTGTGTGTGTGTGTGTGTAGGCTCATCAGCATAGGTTATAAGTTGCTCTTAAATTTGCACATCTTCCAGTACAATGAGATATCATGGAATCAAAATTTATAATCACTACTAAATATCAAGTACAAAACGTCTGAGGTTTCCTCATTGGTGCTGCATGTAAGTAGCGTTGGGCAAGCATTGATTCACTGGTTATCTGTATCATGTATCTACAGTTCATCATGATTTATATGGTACACCTGTGATCACAGCCGATCAAATGGGTGTGAAGGATGGAAATGTGATTGCCTGCTCCAGCTCTGCCAAGGATCACTGACCAGGCTGATGGGTTGTTCAGAAGGCTCCAGAGCATCATCTAACCAGGTATTTGCTAAATTTACAGAACCAGACCTACTAAAGTTAGACGGTCTCTCTAATCATGGAATCACAAAATGGTTGAGATTGCAATGGTCCTCAGGAGGCTATATGGTCCAATCTCACTGCTCAAGGCAGGACACCTGGAACTGCTTGCCTGGGACCATGTCCAGATGACACTAGACATAATGGCCTTCAGTTAAGAAGCACAAATCTGATGAAGTGTCAACTGTAGAAGTCTTAATCCAAATCAGGACAAGCACATATATGAAAAAAAATATATTATTATTCTTACACCTGAATTGGTATGATTTGATTGCCATTATAATTTCTACTATAATATATCGGCATCTAGTGGAATATTTTTGTAACTGCAATGTGAATTTTGAGCAAATTTATGTTATTGTAGAGCTTTACAGCATAGCCACCAATGGTAAAGTATCCTATTGCTAGGATAAGATGTGTTTCTGTATGTAATCCACTGGCACTAAAGTCTTGCAATGGCCATGCTCACTAGAAGTTCTGTATTTCCTTAAAAATAAAGTTGTGATTGCAAATAGATTTCTTGGTGATGCTTGGAGAAGGTGAATTCAATGCCTTTTAGCAATTAGAATTGTTTGAATGGCTAGTGCCATTAGAATGGTTTATTTCCAGTAGCCTGGAAAATAAGAAAATTACGTGACAGGGAAAATATTACTCCTGTATGAAGATAGATGAACTACTAAATATTTATCTCAGATTAGCTTCCAGGGAGGGAAACCTGCTAACAGAAGTTGTATTAGAGTACACAGACATTCAGTTATGTGAAATAAGAGAAGTTCAAAATGTGAAGTAAAATATAAACAGAGGACTAAGGAGAATCCCCATCCTTTACTGGATGTGGGGAGGAACTTAAGGAGTTACAAAAGATAAGAAAAAGGCTGAGGTGCTTAATGCCTTCTTTGCCTCAGTCTTTAACGGCAAAACCAATTGCTCTCTGGATACCCAGTACCCTGAACTGGTGGAAGGGGACGGGGAGCAGAATGTGTCCCTCACTATCCATGAGGAAATGGTTGGCGACCTGCTACGGCACTTGGATGTGTGCAAGTCGATGGGACTGGATGGGATCCACCCGAGGATACTGAGAGAACTGGCAGAGGAGCTGGCCAAGACGCTTTCCATCATTTATCAACGGTCCTGGCTATCGGGGGAGGTCCCAGTTGACTGGCGGCTCATCTACAAGATGATGCCCATCTACAAGAAGGGTCGGAGGGCAGACCCGGGGAACTATAGGCCTGTCAGTTTGACCTCAGTGCCAGGGAAAGTCATGGAGCAGATTACCTTGAGTGTCATCACATGGCACTTACAGGGCAACCAGGTGATCAGGCCCAGTCTACATGGGTTTATGAAAGGCAGGTCCTGCTTGACGAACCTGATCTCCTTCTATGACAAAGTGACGCGCTGGGTGGATGAGGGAAAGGCTGTGGATGTGGTCTACCTTGACTTCAGCAAGGCTTTTGACACCGTCTCCCACAGCATTCTCCTCAAGAAACTGTCTGCTCGTGGCTTGGACTGGTGTACGCTTCACTGGGTTAAAAACTGGCTGGATAGCCGGGCCCAAAGAGTTGTGGAGAATGGAGTCAAATCCAGTTGGAGGCCGGTCACTAGTGGCATTCCCCAGGGCTCGGTACTGAGGCCAGTCCTCTTTAATATCTGTATCGATGATCTGGATGAGGGGATCGAGTGCACCCTCATTAAGTTCGCAGATGACACCAAGTTAGGTGCGTGTGTCGATCTGCTCGAGGGTAGGAAAGCTCTGCAGGAGGATCTGGATAGGCTGCACCGATGGGCTGAGGTCAACTGCATGAAGTTCAACAAGGCCAAGTGCCGGGTCCTGCACCTGGGGCGCAATAACCCCAAGCAGAGCTACAGGCTGGGAGAGGAATGGTTGCAGAGCTGCCAGGCAGAGAAGGACCTGGGAGTGATGGTGGATAGTCGGCTGAATATGAGCCAGCAGTGCGCTCAGGTGGCCAAGAAGGCCAACGGCATCCTGGCTTGTATCAGGAACAGTGTGACCAGCAGGGCTAGGGAGGTGATCGTCCCCCTGTACTCGGCTCTGGTGAGGCCGCACCTCGAGTACTGTGTTCAGTTTTGGGCCCCTCACTACAAGAAGGACATGGAGGTGCTCGAAGAAGTCCAGAGAAGAGCAACGAAGCTGGTGAGGGGCCTGGAGAACAAGTCTTACGAGGAGTGGCTGAGGGAGCTGGGTTTGTTCAGCCTGGAGAAGAGGAGGCTCAGGGGCGACCTTATCGCTCTTTATAAATACAGTAAAGGAGGCTGTAGCGAGGTGAGGGTTGGTCTATTCTCCCATGTGCCTGGTGACAGGACGAGGGGGAATGGGCTAAAGTTGCACCAGAGGTGTTTTAGGTTGGATATTAGGAAGAACTTCTTTACCAAGAGGGTTGTGAGGCATTGGAATGGGCTGCCCAGGTAAGTGGTGGAGTCACCATCCCTGGAGGACTTTAAAAGACATTTAGATGTTGAACTTAGCGATATGGTTTAGTAGAGGACTTGTTAGTGTTAGGTCAGAGGTTGGACTCGATGATCTTGAGGTCTCTTCCAACCTAGACAATTCTGTGATTCTGTGATCTTCTTCTTTATTTAATAGTAATGAGCAAGCCATGTATATGCATACATAAAAAAAATCAGATCCTAATTAACAGAACCTCAGAAAGTAAGGCTGAAAGGGACTGTCGTATCTGTACTCCGAAACCAATGAACTATGTTAAAAAACTACTTTTGATCTATGACAAAAAAAAAAAAAAAAAAAAAACCCTCTATTTCTTTCTGAATAAGAACAAGACAGTCTGGCTTTCTTGCAGGAATTATCACAAGGGTGGTATGATCTACTAACAATCATTGTGCTAACAAACTGGGCTTCAACACCTGCTAGTGGTGTTGATATAATCAGAAACTTTCAATAATTGGTTTGAAAACACGACATAAAAGATGTGAAAACTGAATACAGGTAATCTGAAAATTTGAAATGAACAATTCAAGTAAATTTAAAATGAACAACAACAACGAAAAAGCACTGAATAGGAAAATGGTAAGAAAAACAAGCTTTTTCTAAAAGGAGGTAAGTGATTGTAAGCTGTTCTGTATAGTATAAACAGTGACTCAATAGGTTGCTGTAGTGAATTCAGAAATAAAAGAGGATGAATAGGCAAAAATTTGAAAGGATAATAAAAATTGAAGCCAATTATTCTTTGTTATTCTTGAATTCATTGATGTACACATAAATGAATGTGTACATTCATTATGTACATTCATTACTCATAAATTAATGAGTGTTATTGAAAAGCATGGTTTTAAAGAAATAATCCAATAGCTATTGCCTATAAAACTCTAAAGTATGTGTTTAGTGAATAACATCTCAGGTAACATGATATTTGTTAATATTTAATGAAAACAATTGTAACCTAGCAAGCCATGTTTACTGATCCATATAGTAAAAGGAAGATTTCTGGTAAAGACATATAAAGCTACTTCATTGTTTTGTTAGGAAATCTTTCTCTTTGTTTGGATGCCTACTTCAAATTAAGGAAATTATTTTAATAAAGTGAAAATAAATTAAGGGCCAACTAAATCCCTGGCATAATCTCTCTTGCTCTCTTATGAGCTTATGCCACAAGACTGCAGTACTAATGCTTTCAGGCTAACATTACTTTTGAAGAATATTGAAGGTTAAGTGGATTCCTTCTTTTCATGCAAAATTCAGCTTAGTTTTAATTATTGAGCCATGACTAATGCCACCAAAATATATATACATGCGTTTGTACATTCTTTTTTTTTTTTTTTTTGAATGTAGTTTATACTGTGTTTCAAAGGAACATTTGTTTAACGGCAGTAAGAGAGCATGTAGTAATGTGTCAGTATGACACATGACAGTTTATCTGGCAGCATGAGATTGATTCCACTCTACACTATTTTGTATCTGATGAATCATACAATGTTATAGTAGGCCATGGGATAATCATCTGATATGGGTATCGTAATTTTTATGTTTTTTAAAAATAGTTTCTTTTTAATTAAATTAACATTTAATTTCAATTCATTAAATAGCTTCATTTTAATTAAATGTTAAATAGCAGATTATTTTTCTACTTTTTTTTTTGACCTCTTCTGAAAGATAATTGCATGTTATTTCAGAGTATTCATGACTCCTGAAGCACTTTTTTTTTTTTTAATGAATTAATAAATGTCAACTTATATGAAAAGATTGAAGTGGGAAAGCTGAGTAGTACACACACAGCATTTGCAGTAATAATTTGTTCAAAGCATTCTGTGATGGTCTCAGAAAGGATTAGCCTAATTACTGAAAACTAATCGATTAAATCTGTGATCTTAATTGTATAATTTTGATTAATGAAAATTAATAGACCATTTAGAGATTTAATAGCAGCAAGTCTGGTTTTGCACAGTCCGCACAATTTGTTTTTCACAATTACTTTTTGTATTTCAGTTACACCAAGTGGATCAGGAATGATAGCTTCTTTCACTTTTCAAAGGAGCATATACACAACTGTGTGTTATTGATTTGGCATAACTTACAGCTCTTTTAAAACTTGGTAGAAAGCTACTGACTAGAAAAAAAAAAGCGTAAGTGTGTAATTACACCCATCAGACCAAAATTATGCTTCAGTGCTCTCTCTTTTCTGGTGCTTTTGTTAAGAAACGCAACAGAAACTGCAGTTACCAGCATCCCTAGATATTGACTGTTCCTTACAGCATGGAGGTTATGTACATGTGTATATACACACAAGCACTTATAGTTTACCTTTCATCTCAGTTTCTGACAGAAGCTAGGAAATGAAATGTAATCTCTTACAGCTTTGTGTTTGCGTTATCTGTTGTGGGTTGGGGAAGATCCTGGGTCACTGTCCAAAGGTACTGTCACAGTCCTTGTCGTGCAGGCAGATAGGAAGCAATTGCACAGTGGGTGCCAGGCTGTTTACTCAAGAGCACATCAAGAACTTTACCTGAAGTTATGCCCTATGGGGCAAGCTTTTGCCCCTTGCTCACCTCCTGGAGGTGATGTCCTTGCAGGCTGACCCCACCCGAGCATCTTGGGAGCCTTCTAGCAGCAGTGGATGCATGGATGCAGTGGGACTCTTCAGAGGGGTTGAGTGGGCAGAGGTGTCCATAGGGAGGAGGCGAGGCGTTGGCCTCCCATGCAAGGCTGGAAAGTTCACCTCTGGTACCAAAATCCAGACAACAGGAATCAGCACTTTTGGGTGGTGAAGAGGTTGTTTCCACTTTTCTCCAAATCTTTGTGCAATTCCATGTTCATCACTTTCTTTTTTTTTTTTTTTTTTCCTGATTATTCCAGCTACCTCACTTTTTGAATCCATGATGTTTGTGAAGTTAAAATAACATGTGAAATAAAACCTGTTTGCTTATTCTAGAATACATTCACAGTGATGAAAGTTTTTTTTTGTTTGTTTTTCATTTGTTTTCCAGATGTTCATTATAGAAATGGGCTCTTACACGAGAGAACCGCATAGCTGCATTGGTTTCAGTCTTCAGAACTAGAGAAAAACAGATTTTTTTTCTTCTCTGCAGGGGCACTGGAACTAAACTACATGTATGTCCTCCAAAATTGCAAATGGCAAAGGATGATAGTTGTCATAGGAATACACATTTAAATGACATGTACTTAAAAGCTCTTTAGCCCTTGGGGAATATCAGGAGAGGAGTACTTTAGAAATTTTAGGAAGTTTTTTTGAGTATTTGGTAAATATGAGCAGAATAGTACCTCCTGTTTTATCAAAGCATCACAATGGGAAACGTCTAAAAAAACAACCTACCTATACTCCAAAAAAAGTTAGAAGGGGAAAAATAAGGCCTTTTCCTATTACTATGGGGATGCTCCTGTGTCCTGAATAGGACAGAAAGCACATATGTTCCCCCTCTGAACCATTAAAACCACATTAAAATTCCCAGCTTTGTCTAGATTACTGTTTTGTAAACCACTATATTCCCTGGTTTTAGTATTAAGTCTGCCAGGAGCCTGCCTCATTTAGCACACTCTTCTCTCTGTACAGTTAAAAATGAGCCTTGGGTCAGGAGAGTGTTAGCAGCACAGGTTGGTCAAACTGAAGAAAACAAAACCTTATTGTGTCCATGGGTTATTCCCATTCTTGTGTTTTGGCCATGTAGAACCAACTCGCACTGTCAGTATTATTTAGCCAGAAAGCTATCTTTCTAAAGCAGTGCAAGATACCATCCCATGTTCTACAACAGCTGTCTAGCTCAGCTGAACTTCCACTACTCTTTCTGGATTATAAGGTAAGAGCTAGCACTGCTGCACACAACAGAGGAAGATAAGAACAGATTTTATTGCATATTTATTTCAACAATGTTGATTGCATATGGCTTTAATAGGCACCAGGTAGTCTTAATATTCTCATACTAATTCTGGCTCTTGTGAAAGAGAAGGTTCTTTAAAAACTGAATATATGGAGGTTATAAAGCCGTGCTGGCAGCAGAGACATTTCAGGAATTATAACTACTGTTTGTGAATATGTTCCTGCTTATACTTTCCTGCAGCAAATGTACTGATTGTTCCTGGAGCCCTCATGGGAAAAGAAGTGCTGAGTGACTTGTGATTTACCTCAAGTCTGCAGAAAAGCTTTTTTTTTTTTTTTTTTTTTTTTTTTTGTGCCATAAAAGTAAACTTTAACCAGAGGTGTTTCAGAAGTTTTTTTCCTATCCAGTACTTCCCCGACCTTGCTGCAGGCACTGCTTTTCCTTGGGTATCTGCCAGAAACCAGGAGCAATAATTTTGCAGAACATGCCCTACTAAAACCCTGCAGCTGTCTGAGGAGTGTACAAATTCACTGTGTTACTTGACCACATAATCACGCCTCACCTGCATTACCAGGTTGCTGGTGCCCTGGCTTGGCAAAGGGTGGTTTTTTTGTTTGTTTGTTTGTTTGTTTGTTTGTTTTGCTTTGTTTTGTTTTTCCCAGAGCTACCTCCTGGCTGGGTTGCTGCCCCTGGGATCTGGCTGTGTTTGAGCAATAACAGCCCCGTAGAGTGACTGGGGGTTGTGGAGGTGAGAGGGCTGGCAAACTGTAATTTCCTAAGTGGAGATGGGTTTGCTATCATGTGATAAATCTTTTTCTCATATCTGCTGCCCAAAGAGTTGGTGATTTTGAGAAATAATTCATTTCTATCAGTCCTTGAAGCCCTACTGGAAAAAACAGACAAGCAGGATAGAAAACATAACCTGGCAAGGTTTCTGGCATATGTGGGCCCATGATTCAGCGTTTCATAAACAGATAATTATTTAAGTCTGTTTTTCTTATTTTTTTTTTCTTTGTGTTTTATATTGTTTTCCTTTGAAAACAAAGCCAGTGTTTTACTAACAAAGTGTTTACCTGTCTTTTTTTTTTTTTCTGCTGACATTCAGTTCAGGCCAAGAAATTTGCATAAGCATTATTATTATTGGCACCCCTAGAGACTTTTATGATATTGTCAAGAAGAAAAGACTACCAAGAAACACAGCCAAAGATGATAAAAAGATGTCTGCATATGACATCTAGTAAATTTGTCAGCAATTAATTTCTTAATAAAAGACAATATATAGAGGAATACCCTTAAGATATGCTACTGGAATTCCTGTGGATATTTGTATCTCTTGAACACTGTTCTGGGAACAGAATTTACATTGAAATGCATGTATCTTTGTGCTAATAATTCAATCTGAAAAGCAACCCGTTGGTATTTTTTTCCTCTGTTTGCACATACTCTTGAAGCATTTTTGGTGGCAGTACCAGTAAGACAGTCACCCCACCAGTACCTGATTCTTACTGGGTGGATTATAATGGGGGAGTGGGGTTTGTAGTGCTTTAGTGGCAGTTTTGGAGCCAGACACTCAAGCATCTCCCAATTTAGGGGGCAATTCTTGCCACTCACAAGGCCCCTGTGATTAAGTGCCTCTTGTTCCTTTTAGGAAACCATTTGCTGTCCTGCAGTGTTCTCAGATTCACACACACTTCTGTGCATCTCCATTTAATTTGCCTCTTTCCCTGCTCAGCCTGTTGTGTACCATAATACAGAAGAGCAGACTGAACCATGCAGTGATTTATGAGTACTTTATGGACAGAGGCCAGGATCACTACAGACTCTGGTAACTTTAGTAACAAAATACTAAGGAAACATTACCTAATTTTCTAGCTTCCAGATTGATCTCAATTACAAAGTAACATGTTTTAACTAGTGTAGTCCTTGGTCTCTTTTAGCACAAATTTAAATAGTTTAAATAGTGAAATGAAAGGACATACTTTTCATTTTTTATCATAGAAGTACAGCTAGTAAATGTGATGACTGTATATCTCTGTAGGTGAAAAATGACCAGCCCGTGATGAGCAAATGCTGGCAGAAAACATAGAAGCAGACACATAATTCACAGGCCAGACAGCAAGAGATAAGATGCTGCATACGAATAGGAGTATGTGGGTGTGAGATCGAGTGCTGAAGGAGAGGATTTAACTGCTTCACTGAAAGTGCAATTACACAAACAGCTCTTCTAGCTGTATCTCATCTATAGATACTACCCAATGGCATAAAACTGGTCAAAAAATAGCAAAACCAAAACAAAAGTCACACCACCACAAACTATATGAAAATAGCAAGGTGGCTTCCAGGCAAAATAAATAACAATCATCAGTTAAAAGTACCAATATATGGCATCTGTCTTCTAAGTAATCAGTTTTGTTTCTGTTTCTTCCTCAGAATGTGTATTTTTGCCTCAGATACACAGAGTTTTTGTTCTGCTTTCAGCAGACTTTTCAGCATGTTCTTCTTTGAAAACACATGTTCTGGATAACAATTTCCTAGAAATGTTAGCTGCCTCAATGCACCTTAAATTGGGTTAAAATAGACCTTCTTCCTTTAGTTTTCTTCAATTAATATCCTTATTAAAATCCACTGAAAAATAGAGTACCAATATTTATTAATTTCCATTAATATGCTATGATGTAATAAAATGTAAGCCTCTGGGTAGCAATCTGGTAAAAGGTCTTTATGGGCTTCTGATATGAGCTGAAATGAGAAGAAGAGTGTTCCAGTTTCTGAAGCCCCTTTTTGGTGGCTGTAGAGGCAGCAAGCAAGACTTTTCACTAGAGTTGTGAGAGGTGGAGAATGAGGCTGGAAATGAATTTGAGGGGATTTTGTTCCACCAAGAAGCAGATTCAAAATTTAAAGTTGATGCAAACTTATTTTGTGCTAATCTTTAATTCCAGCCTTTTGCATTGATTTCTCTGGCTTTATGGCTGATTCCCAGGATCAGGCTGTAAATGCAGCATGCAGCATTTGAAGCCTTAGAGAATATCTGAGGACAGACTTAGGGAGGAGCCCCTTCCTCTACCATGGAGCACCTCTGGTTGTTCCCAGCTGTGGCATGTTGAAGCTGCAGACAACTATAATATAGGGCTGGCACGACTGGATTTTCAGAAGTGACAATCATGACCCCCTTCAAAGAGTTTTAGGGCAAGACAAAAGAGATTTCAGCTTTCACCTCACTCAGTCAGTGCATTTGCCATTGTTTCTAGTGTTGCCTGTCCATTCTACTCTGTTTATTTCAATAGCAGCCCCTATTGCCATATGTTGATAGCTTAAAAAAAAAAAAAAAAAAAAAAAAAAAAGATTAGAACATATATATTTATTATGGAATAAGAATTATTGTTCTCCCAAAGTCACGAACCTACAAGAAAAAAGAACATTTTATTTTCATGGCCCAGGCATTCTGTGAAGGACAATTTATGAGGAAGATTCATAAACATTATTCATACTTCAGCTTGCCAAGCTTTGGTCCACTTACTTGAGCTTTGTGGAAGTAGCTGATTACACTTTAGATTTGTAAAGCTAGTCTGGATTTCCTGCTTATCTGTTTACTTTAACTGACTTTGATGATCCAGCACATATGTCCTGATGCAGTAATACTGGATTACAAGCCATCTAGTTTTCATGCTGGAGAAAAATTCAATTACTGTGACTCTTTCACCCAGCTGTTAAAAAACTTGGCGGGAGTTATCCATGCTGTCTTTCAAAAGAAATTAAACTCCTTCAGTGAAGGATTCTCTGTGCTTTTGCACATTTCAGGACTAACCTATATTCCACAAGTTTCACTGAGTATTTAAGTAGCAGTGTAGGCCAGCGCATAGTCAAATACACTTTTCTGGAATTCTTTTATTTATTTATATATTTTTTAAATATTATAGTAATACTTTCCATCTGGTGATACTTACATTGTCTGGTTTTGATTTAGCCAAATGACAAACAAACACATTCTTAAGTGACTAGCTCTTCATTCAGAAGTCTCATAGCCTAGTTTTCCAAACTACATATCTGAACTATTCAATTTTTATTAGTGTGACTAACATTAGATTTAGCTAATTATTTATAAAACAGACATAATTTACTGAATACAATACAATTTTAGTATATAAATGTAGAAGTCTCAGTCAGGATCTGCTTTTCTAGCATTAAACTGCAATGCAGATAGGGACTTTAATTTGCAGAGTGGTTGTTTCACAGAAAAATATACAGGAAAAAGCTGATTGAGATCCACTCTGTTCTGTCATGCCCCTACAATTCACAGATGGGGAAGAATGCATGAACAGCACAATAAATTCCAAGGAAATGTGTGTTCATTAACCTGAAAGAGATGATTTCAACACATTTTTTCAGTGTACATATATAGTTTGTTTTGTATCTTCCTGTCACAACACTTCTTTTCTTTGTACTGTTGAGATACGTCTTTCAGATTTAGACAAAATAACGTAGTCCCTCCATAGTTCTATATGTGCCCTTGACTATGAATTCTGCTTGTGGAAGAGTTCATGACTTTTCCTGGAGTAGACAGAGCTGGGAAGTCATTCTATAAACAACTAACATTTTGCCAAGAGGTAGGAAACTAGAGCATCACCCTTGCTTACCAGTTCCCCGCGTTCCTGCTAGAGCCTGATGAAGCAGCAGGACATTCTTGCAAGAATCATGGAATCATAGAATCATTAACATTGGTAAAGGCCTCCAAGATCATCTGATCCAACCATCCCCCTACCACCAACATTGCTCACTAAACCATGTTCCTAAGCACCATGTCCAAACTTTCCTTAAGCACCCTCAGGGACAGTGACTCCACCACCTCCCTGGGCAACCCCTTCCAATGACTGACTGCTCTTTCTGAAAATAAATGTCTCCTTATTTCTAAGCTAAACCTCCCCTGGCACAACTTGAGGCCATTCCCTCTAGTCCTATCACTAGTTATCTGTGAGAAGAGGCTGCGCCCCAGCTCCCCACACCTTCCTTTCAGGTAGTTGTGGAGAGCAATAAGGTCTCCCCCGAGCCTTCTCTTCTCCAGACTAAACAACCCCAGTTTCCTCAGCTGCTCCTCACAGGACTTGTGTTCCAAACCCTTCACCAGCCTCATAGCCTTTCTCTGGACACCTTCCAGGGGCTTGATGTCCTTCTTGTACCGAGGGTCCCAAAGCTGAACACAAAACTCGAGGTGTGGCCTCACCAAAGCAGAGTACAGGGGAACGATTACCTCTCTGGTCCTGCTGGCTATACTATTCCTGATAAAAGCCAGGATGCTGTTGGCCTTTTTGGCCACCTGGGCACACTGCTGGCTCAGGTTCAGATGAGCATCGACCAATACCCCCAGATCCTTTTCCTCTGCACAGCTCTCCAGCCACTCTGCCTCAAGCCTGTGGCGCTGCATGGGTTTGTTGTGGCCAATGTGCAGGATGGGGCACTTATCCATGTTGAACCTCATCCTATTGACCTCTACTCATTGACCCGGCCTGTCCAGGTCCCCCTGCAGGGCCTTTCTACCCTCTGGCAGATCAACACTTCTCCCTAACTTGGTGTCCCCTGCAAACTCACTGAGGGTGCACTCAGTTCCCTTGTCCAAATCATCAATACATGGTTTTCAGACTTTCAGGCTTTGTTACTGTTCAGTGCACCACTTAAATGCATTTCTGACCCTGCATTTTAAACGAATTCTAACTGCAATCTAGGGACCTATATAACTGCACTTAAATTTAAATTCCATTAAGTGACTGAATGGTTTATCAGTGTATACAGACAGCAAAGGCTAATTGATGGTAACCTTACTTCTTTGTATGTCAGAAGCATTTTAGCATTTTCTGATGTTCTGATTGTCTTTTGAAATGTCTTAGATTTTCTTCTACTAATCTGTGTTAAGATATATAGAATCAGTTTCATTTAATTTTGCATTTCTAGCTTTTAGGGAGACAGCTCTGTCAGCTGTTTAAATGCTTTACAACATTTTACAGGTATGGTTATCACTGCTTCGTAGAGGGACCCAAAGCAGAGGAAAATGAAGTAACTTGACCAATATTGTATGGGAAGTCAGTAATAAAACTAAGATTGAATGTCTTTAGAGACTCATGCCTTTCTCTAGTAGCTAGTGCCACAACCTCTAATGGACAGTTATAAATGTGCAGTTTTGTTAAATTACTTGTAAAAATGCTTTCTGTACTTTATGTAATGCCCATCTCAATATAGTTACAATGCTTGGATCTTACTGAGACTTTGAGCAAACCCATAGGATAACATTTATGAACTATTATGCTTTCAGCAGTTTTGCTTTTATGGCTGCTCTTAGCCACTTTGTGCAGTCACAGCAAACATATAATAGCTGCTAAAGTGTAAGTGGTGGTTACCTTTTGTTCTCTTTATAATGTTTCTTTCTTATAAAGTTGAGTGTTTGCTAATAGTTTTGGATGAGAACTTCAAAAGTTGTATTTAATGCCTTGAGCTAAGTAAGGAGATTATATACCAAGAGCAATAGCAACTAACTGAGTAGGGTTTCCCTGCTTTTCAATATCTCAAACACCCATTCACTAGTCCTTATGGTTGATTTGTGCCATAGAAAATGCTCATGTTTTGTTAGTGGGTTGAAAGAGCCCAGACTGGGCACAGCAACAGGTTCTAAAACTTTCACAATATGCAAAAAGACAAAGACAATTTTCATCAAAACTCCTCATTCAGGAATGCTTTTCAGTAGAGAAGAACTCTGTTTAACTCTGAAGTTAACTAGACCCAAGCTGAGGGGCCCCAAAGGGAGACTTATGCAATTGCAGTCACTCTTTAAAAAGTAATTTCTGCATCTGATCACATGAAAGTTTTTAACTTTGATATTCTTTCCCATTCTAATTGTTTGTCAGCCTCTTTGATAATGATAATTATGTCAGCCTCTTTGATAATTTGTTTAATAACTTCAGGGATCTCTGCACAGAACCTGCCTCTTCTTACTGTCCCAGCTGTACAATTAGTTCAGTCCCTGTAATACATTATACCTTACAACTGCTGTTGGGGGTAATCATATATAACATGTAAACTGTAAGAATTGTCTAGTGGATATTCATATCGTACCTACTGGAATGTCAGTATGCCGACCAAATGCCTTAAATGAAACTGTAGATAAAAGAGATGAAAAAAATATTAAAATGTAAAATCTGTGTATAAGTATTTATTCTGTGTTGGTTAAATTCTTTGCCAGGTTACATAGTCTAACTTCAGAGATTTTTAAGGTTTAGATAAGGTAATTGATCTACTGAAAGGTGTCTTTCAACAGAGGTAACAGTACAAATAGTTATGAAGGCTCTAACAATAGTTGCTAATCTAAGCACTATGTGTTAAATGAAGTGGTGATATAGTATTGAGTCATTACAGATATCAGTTAAAAATTAGTCTTGCTTAAATGAAAACAGTAGACTAGTTTGTATTGAAAGAGAAATAATGAGGGAAATAAGATGATTTACACATGGGGGAAATAAGGTGATTTACACATTGGCTATATATTTGTCTGGCAAAATGTCTTTGAAAGATATTTTAAAGAATAAATTAAAACCACACTGGTCTGAAAGGCCTATAGTAAGAGACAGTGAGAGATGCGGAAGTCAAAATAAATTTAGACTGTCTGCATTCAGAAACCTTGGCTATTGTAAGAGCTGATTTACATTAGAGATTATCAACCAAGATCTTGTAGCACTACGTGAAAGTGCTATTTAATTTACTTAATTTGGGTTATCTGAAACTTTGGCATCTGACCTAGACCAGTTGTCTAAAATCAGTTGTCTGATCACTGGGACAAAGCAGCCACCCTCAGAGGCTGATTCATCTCAGCCCAAAAGAACTTTGTGAAACAGACAGGTATAAACCGTGTCTTTGGAGGTGTTTGGCTTCTGTTTCAGGTCTAGATAACTAGCTTTAACTGCAGGGCTCACTTCTGCAGTTAGTAGTATAGTGGTAGTTAAACCTTAGTTAAAATAGGGGTAGTTAAAATTAGTCAAGAAAAATCATTCCACTCTCTTCTGACTGTAAGTATTCAAGGGTATCTGTCCAAAAGCATGCACAATATAAGAAAAACCTACAAATTTTTTATTTTAAAGTCATGCAGGTTTCTAAAGACAAAGTGTGGTACAAAACAGGATGTCAATAGGCTGGATGGTTTACAGCCTTTGACTTCAAGGTTGTTGGAATTTGTGCTTGATGAGAACAAGTTTCAAGTGAGCTCATGTGGTCCTGTTGAATTTGCACAGGAGGTGTTAAGACACATATTTTAGCAAAATAATGGAGTTCCTTTGAAAGTAATTGTCTTTTCATTTCCAGGAGTTTGTGTTGTTCTTTGAGCATGAATTCTACTTTCATATATAAAACCTTGCAAGTTTTCTTCAGAAAAGATTGTTCTCCTTTATGTGTTAAGTGATCAGGCTTTGTATTTGCAATGAGTCTGCTTGAAAATATTTTTTTAACCAGTTTAATCTAGGATAAGGGTAAGTTTGCAAACACAAGATTTTTGTATATACTTTCTGTTATAAAAATAAAATTAATATTATCTGGTACGAACCTGTAAGTTATCTAGAAATAAAAAGTGAGTTTGTAGGGTGAAAGAATAGCTTTTATTGGAAGAGCTCATAGAGCAGGAAGGGAAGAAATGAATGAACATTCCAGTGCACAAGTCTCTTTCGGATCTATTTTTTTCAATGTTAATCTTTTTTCCTTCTAATATATATTACTGAGCTAATTTAGAAGTCATCCAAGCTAGAGCCCTAGCTGGGTATGAACGTTTCACTTGTGGTAGGTTAAACCATGTTTCTTTTCACCAGAATGAAACTGTTATAAAAATACTTCATCTTTGGGATCGCTCTTGCTTATAAAACATCTTAGCTGCTGGAGGTGCTGGATAAGTATTTAAAAATACTTTATAATATTTGGCCAGCTCCTCTGGCAGAGGAGCTGGCCAAGCCACTATCCATCATTTATCAACAGTCCTGGCTATCGGGGGAGGTCCCAATCGACTGGCGGCTAGCAAACGTGACGCCCATCTACAAGAAGGGCCGGAGGGCAGACCCAGGAAACTACAGGCCTGTCAGTTTGACCTCAGTGCCAGGAAAGCTCATGGAGCAGATCCTCCTGAGAGTCATCACGCAGCACTTGCAGGAGAAGCAAGCGATCAGGCCCAGTCAGCATGGCTTTATGAAAGGCAGGTCCTGCTTGACGAACCTGATCTCCTTCTATGACAGAGTGACGCGCTGGGTGGATGAGGGAAAGGCTGTGGATGTGGTCTACCTTGACTTCAGCAAGGCTTTTGACACCGTCTCCCACAGCATTCTCCTCGAGAAACTGGCTGCTCTTAGCTTGGACTGGCGCACGCTTCGTTGGGTTAGAAACTGGCTGGATAGCCGGGCCCAAAGAGTCGTGGTGAATGGAGCCAAGTCCAGTTGGAGGCCAGTCACTAGTGGCGTCCCCCAGGGCTCGGTGCTGGGGCCGGTCCTCTTTAATATCTTCATCGATGATCTGGACGAGGGCATCGAGTGCACCCTCAGTAAGTTCGCAGATGACACCAAGCTAGGTGCGTGTGTCGATCTGCTTGAGGGTAGGAAGGCTCTGCAGGAGGATCTGGATAGGCTGCACCGATGGGCTGAGGTCAACTGCAGGAAGTTTAACAAGGCCAAGTGCCGGGTCCTGCACCTGGGGCGCAATAACCCCAAGCAGAGCTACAGGCTGGGAGAGGAATGGTTGGAAAGCTGCCAGGCAGAGAAGGACCTGGGAGTGATGGTGGATAGTCGGCTGAATATGAGCCAGCAGTGCGCTCAGGTGGCCAAGAAGGCCAACGGCATCCTGGCTTGTATCAGGAACAGCGTGACCAGCAGGGCTAGGGAGGTGATCGTCCCCCTGTACTCAGCTCTGGTGAGGCCGCACCTCGAGTACTGTGTTCAGTTTTGGGCCCCTCGCTACAAGAAGGACATCGAGGTGCTTGAGCGGGTGCAGAGAAGGGCGACGAAGCTGGTGAGGGGCCTGGAGAACAAGTCCTACGAGGAGCGGCTGAGGGAGCTGGGCTTGTTCAGCCTGGAGAAGAGGAGGCTCAGGGGTGACCTTATCGCTCTTTTTAGGTACCTCAAGGGAGGCTGTAGCGAGGTGGGGGTTGGCCTGTTCTCCCACGTGCCTGGTGACAGGACGAGGGGGAATGGGCTTAAGTTGAGCCAGGGGAGTTTTAGGTTAGATGTTAGGAAGAACTTCTTCACTGAAAGGGTTGTGAGGCACTGGAACAGGCTGCCCAGGGAAGTGGTGGAGTCACCATCCCTGGAAGTCTTCAAAAGACGTTTAGATGTAGAGCTTAGGGATATGGTTTAGTGGGGACTGTTAGCGTTAGGTTGGAGGTTGGACTCGATGACCTTGAGGTCTCTTCCAACCTAGAAATTCTGTGATTCTGTGATTCTGTAAAAATGCTCCTATACATGGCATATTATGTAACATTCATAAATAATCATTAAACAATAATAATCAGGCTTCTATCCTAATTTGTTCATCTCTACTGGATTAATTTTAATATGCTACAGAGTGAGGTATTTGTCAGTATATACACTTTTTTTTTCTCTCTCTCTCTCTTTTTTTTTTTTTTTTTTTTTTGTAATCTGTCCATTTCACTTATGTTTTAAAGATGTGTTTCAAAAGATACACTTAATATTTTGTATTTACACAATGTTTAAATGAAAAATATATAGTCTCTTAAAGGAATCCACTTGTACTTCATACTGAAATGGAAAAAAAGTTGCGGGAAATAGATTGGAACTGCATATTGTGTGTCCAAATAACTGTTGAAAGAGCCATTTATAGCTGCATTTTCCTATGCTTTTATAGTGAACACAAAAAAAAGTAAAGAATTAAAAAAATAAATAAATCAGAACTGTGATTGAAGATAAGTAACTGCAGATGCAAACTCGAAGTGTACTTGTGTGTGGAATGGGTTATATTTCTATTTCTTTTTCTGCACATGGAATATCCAGGCTGTATGAAGACATCTGCAGGTATGATAATCCAGGTCAGAATATGTAACTGACACCATGCTGACACCAAAATATTAAGTAAGTAATACTGTATTCTCTACCCACCCCAAATAATTTAACACTTCCTTGGAAAAGAATATCAGCACTGTAATTGTAATTCTATCATACAATTATGGTCCTTGGATTAGGAAACCTAATCATTCTCTAATAAAAGGCAACAAAAAAAAGAACTTTTGTTGATTTAAAATTAAGAGGAAACTTGATATGATGGAATAAACAAAGGCTATCAAACTAATTACAAACTGGAATATATTTTTGACAGTATGAAAATTAGAAGAAATCATTTCCAAATGTTAGAAATACAATTAATGATTGGAATAGTAACAATCAAATTTTACTTGCTATGCCAAGTTTTATTTCCTATCTTGTAAATCACAAACAAATGTTATAAACAAGCCAACTGCTAGAGATGTGATTAATCAGTTTTTATAAACATGCTGATGCTGGGTGACTAATTTCAAGCAATGAACGTAGAAAATACGGAGAATCAGAAAAGAAAAAGTTCCATCTTAATATGAATTAAGAGTTGGATATTTTTTTTTCTTTTTCCAAGTTAGGTAAAAGAGCCTTGTAGAAGTCCCTGCACAGGAGCCGCATTGTAGTCAGCTCCAGCAACATTGTCTGTAGCCAATGTCAGGATCTCTCCATCTGCAACCCTGATGATGTTGCTGCTTCAGCTGTGCCGTATCCTAGCAGGGGGCCCCAACCTGCCTGTGCACCCCATCAGTAGCACTTCTGCATCACAGTGCAAGGAGCAATACTTCTGCCACCCACAGTCATCCTTCTACTCTGACCTCACAAAGAAAAAATGTTCCATACAAAATGAATCCATAGTGAAAAAACAGTGAGTTTACCTGAACCAAATAGTTTCAACTCTGGACTCTGGTCAGAGTAAAGTTTCGGAAAGGAAACATTTCAAAAGGTTGCCTTTGAATAAACATTATGAGATATTATGATATTATGAAATATTATTGCATGGGCAATGGAAACATCACCTGAAACATACCACTTCAATAAATTCACACTCTCCCTTTCAGAGGCCTCCATGTAAAAAAGCCTAAATAAATTGAGGGGGTGGAGGAAAATGGCAGCTATCATGGTCAAGGGACCAGATTTGATCTGCTTTCTGGTGCCTAGGGGTCTGACTGGGCTCTTGTATAACTGATTTTACAGAATGCTGGGCTAAATATAGGACCTGCCAACTTCAAATGAACTTTAAAGTGTAATCAAAAATACAATTCTGAAGTTATGATTTTGTGCCTGGACATACAGAGTTTTTATTTCCTTCTTTGAAGATCTTTGGAGACTTTTGCATTCTTCGTCTTCATAAAATCTCTCTTTGTATACAACAGCTTTCTTATATAGTATTTGCCCCTGAAACTGTGTTCTAATCTAACATAGAAACCACGAGACTTTGAGTAATGACCCTGTGTTTATTCTTTGCTTTGCTTGTCTTCTATATAACAGCTTCTCTGGGGAAAAGACAACAGTATTCTGAAGACACTAATGTAGGTTAATTTAACTTAATGTCTCACTTTAGCCCATAGTACTTGCTGGAAGAAATATTAATGTGGGAGTTTTTCAATTCTCAATGTAGTCTTTGTCAGGAGTATGAGATGTCTGAAACAAGGTAATTAAAGAATCCTTAAAAATGTTTCAGTGTTATGATCTTCTTTCATATTTTATAGTTTGTCTGAAATATTTCAGCATATCTTTCTGAAAAGGAACTGAGAAGCCAGTCACATTAAATAGCATTTCTTTTATTCTAAACTAGCCCCCTGGTCATACTTGATATCATACTCTGTTGAGTTTTGTAGCTCTAGCTCTGAAACAGTGCTCAATACTTCACTACACTAGCATAGCAGAGATTGCTTTATAGACCTGTTTTGCTGAATAAATTTCTGCAAAGGAATATATTTGCAACTCTAAGAAATCTCCTCAGTAGAGTGACACTTTTTCCTCCCACTCTTAGGACATTTTCCTAATTTAAAAATGCCTCATCAGTAGCTCCGTATGTTGGTATGCTGCTATACTGCTTTTTCTTCCATCTCTGTGCTTCATGACGAGCAACAGTCTTTTTACAAAACTTTCCTCTAAATACAAAACTGTATTTAGCTCTTACCTGTATGTTTCCCAAGGACTGTGAAAATATGGACTCTTCTTTACTGACATTTTTTTTTTCCCAAGAGCAACATAAATATAATTCTGTATTCACAAAAATGACTGGAATATAACATATAACACCATCATGATATCATGACCTTATCTTTTGAAACAACTCACACATATGTCTTCCATTTGTACTATACCCAGAAATGTTTGTTTATGCCAAACTGTGTTTTCTTTACATAATTAGCTACCGCTGCTTTCATGGAGTATTTCATCCAGGTTTTTCTGATTATCCTCATATGTTCACAAACATATATTTGTCCCTAATGCTTTCTTTAGATGCCTCGTGTCTGAGTTAACACGTATTGGCAACAAAGAAAAAATTGACTGCTTCTGGAGATGTAGAGGAGGTTTTGCAATGATTATTTTGCAGTAATTGCTATGATTTTCCCTTTGTAGGCATATGGAAACACAGTGAATGTAGGAATGAAAATGCTATTTTTTAATCAAATGGGTTATTGGTGGCTGCAGATAATGCCATTCATCCATTTGCGATTGTTGACAGTTGTAAGTATGCAGCTACTTATGGCAGCATAACAACAACAAAAAGAATGATAAAGATGGCATCTTTTGAAAATCTCAGCACTGTAATTTCTGTTAGAAATATTCTCCTGTACAAATAAAAAGCTAGTCTTAAAAGTTTAATTTTAAGAGTTTAAAAAATAAACAAACAAGTTTCTTCCTTTATTGGTCTCATGTATAGTCTCTGTCATTTACTCACAAATCCTGATGAACAGCAATTAAAGAGTAACTGTTTTGGACAAAGAGCACACACTGAACCAAGTTTCCCAGAACGGACCTAGCCAAAAGCCTTTCTTATTTGCACAAACAGATTTCATGTTTGTGTGCACAAATTGTACCATAAAGGGGCCACAGAATCAAGGTGGCAATCATCACAGAATCACAGAATCACAGAATCAATTAGCAATCATGAATGCTAAGGGCCTGGCACTCATAGCATGTGCATTTCAGGGGAAGTTTACTTTGCTTTATAGTTTTACAGTCTGTGGGCTGAATATTTTAGGGATTGGAAGAGCATTCTTTGGGAGCACATCTTCAGGTTTGTTTACATCTGAAAGAAAGCAAGCTGTCTGGATATGGTTTCCTCTTAAAGGAACCCATCTGGACATGGTCCTGGGCAGGCAGCTCTAGGTGTCCTTGCTTGAGCAGAGGTTTTGGACCAGATAACCTCCAGAGGTCCCTGCCAACCTCAGCCATTCTGTAGTTCTATGAATTCAGGCTGAGTACTGAAATCCTGCTCCCTGTGTGAATCAAACCAGTAAGTGGTGATGATCAGAAGATTCGTCTCAGCAGCACATTCCTGAACGAAAATACAACATTAATTTGGGACACACAGAGTTAGTCAAGCATTCAACTGCCCTGTTTATCATACTTGTACTGAATTCAGGATTGTAATTATTTACAAAATGAATATTCCAATGTCTATTCCCTTTTCATTGCCATATGTAAGGTTATTTTTTAAAAAAAAAAAAGTCTTTTTTTTTTTTTTTCTTCCTTTTCTCCTAGAACAAAAGGGAAGCATCCTAAGGGACATACAGTACAACTGTGAGATCAGGCCACTCTCTCAGCCAAGTTTCTGGATGAGTGCTTTGAAAAATAACAGTCCTTTTCCTAAAACAATGGATATAATCCTGAGGAAAATTGTGCAATTCATCAATCCTGTGGAGAGTTATGCTTTGAGAAGAAGTTTAGAGAGACGGAACAAACAGAAGAGGAGGACTCTAAATTGGCAATAAATGCTATTAAATCCTTGTAGTTCTTGCAGTTTGACATCTGTTAAGTGTATTATTTGTCATTTAGCCACATATGCACTGTCAGAGTGTGCTCAGGGAGCAATTGCCATACCATGCAAGTTATGGTAGTTATTCTGCTCTGAAATACTAAAAAAAAAAAAATAGGCAGCTTTCCTGTTCCCTATACAAGGCTGAACCAGGTGGCGAACTCCAGCCATTGCCAAATCATCACCAACCCCAAAGGATTTGTTATGGCAGGTTATAAAGAAATGAAACATATTTGGAAGCAAAAAGGAGGGGAAAGAAAGGGAGAGCAATACACTTGTAGATGGTTTTCTTCAAATATTTTAGAATAGGTGAATATGGTGTTAATTAAGCTTACATTTTCAGGTATGGTTTATATGAACTAGGAAAATCCTAGCCTCTTCATGCATTCAGGCTTAAAGAGATAATATTGTAATCCATAGAGGTCAGGCTTGTTTTTCCTCAATTCAACTAAAGGAATAGAAAAGTATTTTCATAGCACCATTCTTGAATTTGAAGAAAAATAGAAAAAAAGCAGGTTACACTTATAGTCAAATTTAATGAACTGCCAATAAGCAAAGCATTCAAGCTTTGTCCTACTGAGTATATGCATCAATCTTACCCTGAATCAAGGTCAACAAACTGTGATGTTCAGAAATGCTGAGTATCACTGCATATGCTTTTTAATGATAATAATAGACCTTCTCAATGACATAGTATATTATACGGGCAGTTCTTAACATTACAATTTAATGTTAATATTAACAAAACAGAATATTTTAAATTCCTTAGTTTTTGTCTATTTGTTTGTTGTTGTTGCTGTTGTTGTTTTATTTTAAACCTGGACACCTGTCTGTTACATTCAAAGTTATTGCTTATTCTTATCTTCAGAATTTTGTAGAAGTACAAGAAAATGTAGCTGAAAAATGCCCTAAAAAATTTGGAAGTCTTGCTTAAGGCAATGAGTTGGGACTTGTTTATGAACTGTCTTTTTGAGAACTCACCTTTGCAAAGACCAAGCAACATCCAAGGGAATTGTTGCATTTTGAAGCTTTTCTGTGGTTGGTCCCCTTGGCAGAAATGGAAGTTTTTTGAAAATGTCCTAATGGTTTTTGTTTGTTTGTTTGTTTGTTTTTCACAGAATCACAGAATTTCTAGGTTGGAAGAGACCTCAAGATCATCGAGTCCAACCTCTGACCTAACGCTAGCAGTCCCCACTAAACCATATCCCTAAGATATGGTTTTCTCCTTATGAATTTTCTCCTTATGAATATCAGAGTGTAAAAAAGGAGGTTAGTTTTGTAGAGATATATATTTCAGCCTGTGTATTCTGAATGCTTGGCAGAGAATACATGAATATCAAAGGCTACAGTGATTTGGCAACTAGAAAAGGAAGGAACATATTTTTGCTAAAAGGAAATGTAATAAAATATGTAATCCTCACTGCCTTTGTAATCACCTCCCATGATACACTCTGTTGATTGGGAATTATTAGGCTAAGAAATAAAAAGCATGTTCTACTTTTCCTGTGACCTGTCTTCTCTGAAGGGCTACTTGTCTACCAGTTCTGTCATTTGTGTTATATATCTGTTTGCTAGTGTTTAGTGCAATTATAACATCTCTAGTGAGTCCCCTAAACATTAATTGACAAATTTGTCCCTAAGGCTAGGGACTAAGCCTAAGATTTAAAGAGGTTGTGAGGCACTGAGATTTTACCTAGAGTCCCTTTCAGGGCTGTGCATCCCTTGATTGTCTTCCACTATACAGTTTGACTTTAAGGTACTATTAGATCTTGATCCAGCTCTGCTTTGCCTTAAACATAGACTCAGTGTCTCTTTTGACAGTAAATTGTACAATAAATGAACTGAGCCATTGTACACTAAATAAAACTGAGCCAACTACTTCCTCATCTCTTCATACTGGCAGATGATATAAGTTGGATTTTTCATGATATTTTGCATGAAGAAAATTGAGTTTATAAACTTATTATCAGAGATGTTGCAGATTTTTGTCATTCATTGATACTAAGAATATAATACAGGATTCACATTTATTTGATTATATTCTGCAATTATCTCTTTAGATGCTAATTGGAGTCCTACTATTCTCTATTTTCATTAACATTCCTAGAAATTTTCTCAAATTCTTGTCTTGATATTTTATCTTATTGTAATGTATGGACACGTATGTTCAGTAAGTTCAGCAGATCTTTTTTTTTTTTTTTTTTTTTTTTCCGAAGCAAGTGAAACCTTGTTGTAAATAACACAAAGAGAAAAACAATAGATCTATAAATATATACTGTGCCCTAGTGTATATACACTGCTTTAGTGTCTTTCTTTCTGCAGAGAAATGTGTTGTAGGTCAGAAACTGTTCACTGAGTGTGGTTTCTGTTTTGGGCTCAGGACAAAAAAAAAAGGAAATCTCAGTGCTGAGACTGAATTTAGATTCTAGTTCTACATCTCTACCATCACAAATAGCTCACACTTGGACTTAAACACTACCCATAGTCACTTATTCTCTTTAATTTCTAGCACTCTCCAAGTAACAGTTTAAGTCCATGGTTATGCTGAAAATCTCTGCTTGGGCATGGACAGGAATAGCACGGGCTAGTGGAAGGAAAAAAGATTTCATCCATTTGGATGTAAACTGTGGTGTTGCTTGCACGTCATTGTATTTACTGTTGTTGTTATAGCTCCAGACTTTATTTCAGCCCTCTTAGTATTTTGTCCTACACAGGAGGAGCCAGATTAATGAGAGATTAACAGATATGATTGCTTTGAATGTAAGATTTGATTAGGAAAGTGGTATAAGAAACAAGTTCACCAAGTTCATAAATAGCAATATTTAAAATCCAATAATTTCTGCGAATTACCTTAATGAAATTTATAAGGAATCTGTTGTGGTTTAACCCGGCCAGCAGCTAAACACCACATAGCCATTCGCTCACCCCTCCCTCTCTGGGATGGGGGAGAGAAACAGGAAAGTGAAGCCTGTGAGTTGAGATAAAGACAGTTTATTAAGACAGGAAAATAATAACAACAATAATAATAATATCAATGATGATGATAGTACTATTACTAATAATGTGTACAAACAAGTGATGCACAATGCAATTGCTCACCACCCGCTGACTGATGCCCAGCCTAACCCCGAGCAGTCCGGCCCCCCGCCCCCAGCTAGCCACCCCTATATATTGTTTAGCATGACGTCAGATGGTATGGAATACCCCTTTGGCTAGTTTGGGTCACCTGTCCTGGGTCTGTCCCTCCCAGCTCTTGCTGCATCCCCAGCCTGCCCGTTGGCAGGACAGAGCAAGAAGCTGAGATGTCCTTGGCTTGGTGTAAGCCCTGCTCTGCAACAATGAAAACGTCGGGGTGTTATCAGCACTCTTCTCATCCTAAGCCAAAACATAGCATTCTATCAGCTACTAGGAAGAAAATTAACTCTGTCCTAACTGAAACCAGGACAGAATCGCTCCTCAGGAATGGAAATGCCTTCACTTTCAAACTGGACACCAGAGGGCCATAGCTATAGAGGACAGGTCATTTGTCATAACTGCACTACATTTCTGGTAAGCAACTAGGCAAGCACCCCCAGGATAGAGTTTGACTGCTTTTTTCTTTATACAAATGTATTTGCCCACATTTTTCAATGAGACTGTGAATACACAATTTCTTCTGTGGGAAAATAGGTAAAGAATGATTATTTCTTGTGTACTTGATCTTTTTAACATATGATGTAGTCACTAACATACAAGTCACTAACATACAAGATCTAACAAATGATTTGGGATCTCCTCTCCTTTTTTTTTTTTTTTTTGTAATTATTATTAGCAAGGTGTATATACTTCTTTTGTCAATAACCAGAAAATATGTGGCATTTTGCTTCACTAAATGTCCTAACAGAAATAATATGCATTAAAAAACACATTCAAGGAATATTTATGTTGCACACAGGTTTTATTGAAGCATTTCTTAACAGAATTGTCTTTGATTTCCATCTCTGATCATGATAAAGATCATGGTGTTCCTTTCCAAATGTCAAAACCGTAAAAGGTGTTAAAATATTTTCAATTGAGACCAAAAAGTGTTTGTTTTTTCTCCCATCCTCAGAAATTGTTGGAATATTGGGGACAGAAATTGGTTGGACAGAAACATTAGAGGAAAATAGGTACCATTCACCTGATAGGTAGAACAGAAAACTTTCATATAAAACAGCGTTTGGAAAAATTCTAAGTCTTATCACACAAAGATGAGTGCTGGTTAAGTTCAATGCAATGAACAGCTATCGACATACACGGCCTTTTCACTTTTGACAATTATTTCATGAGAAACATCTGATTTCTGTGAACATATTTAAATCACTGAATGCTTGCTGAATAGTTTGATAATTCCCATCTGCAGGTTGTTCAGAAACTGCCTAGTTGTATTTGCTCCCTTGGGTTGTGTGATTAATTTTATTGTGAATTACTCACAATAAAAACAATCAAGCCCTATGCCAGGGTGCCGGTGCTGTAGGTATGGCCAAGTACATGTATGCTTTGCCCATAGCAACTTGAATTCTAACACAGAGCATGTCACAAGAAGCTCTGGGAACAATCATAGACTGTGGAGAGCACACAGCATGTGCCATTGAGCATACAGCTGTAGGGCTATGCTTTCGTGCTGTCCAGACTCTGTCTCTTTGCCAGTAGTTGATTTCAGTGACGCAAGTCCCGGATAAGTATATGTAACTTGGAAGTACTAAATCATCTGAGATTGCTTTACAGGCAAAAAACTCCAACGTGTGTGTTCACAGATAGGTACAAAAGTATATGAATATCTCAGTCTCTTCCTCACTCTCCCATTTGTCATTGTAATCACAACTTGGGTCTCATTTTGCCTCCCTGACCATGGCAGTTTTGGCAAGAGGCTGTGCAGCAGTCCTAGGTCTTCAGTTGCAAGCAGAGAAGGGCGAGGCTGAAAATATTTTGCTATCAGCAGTTACTGGGGTTTGGACATAACTCAATAACAGAGAATTGTTTGTAATTGAGAATTAAGAGCATTTATAGAGACTATCTAAAGTTGCTGAGGATTCACAAACTGTCCTGTCAATAGCTGTTGTCACAATGACTGCAAATAAAAATCATCAAACAAATAGTAGCCAGGCCCTTGTTCATGAAATATTTCAATCTATGTATTCAGCTGTCCTAAAATTACTTGTGCAATAAGTAAGCCATTAACTTCTGTATGGAGAAATTAACCAGCTGGATGTGTTCCTTTAGTGATGTCGCAATCCGGTTGTTCTGTAATTAAGATTCTGCACGACAGTGATAACTATTAAGGGAAATCAGTTTGCTGAGGACTGGAGGCAAGAATAAAATTGTTCCTTTTGGCTTGTGACTGTGACGTTACACATGAACCTTGTCCTTTTGGAAGGCTTACTCTGTTTCTGACAATACCCATGCTGCTTGATCAAAGCTGGGCTTCAAATCCAGTGAAGAATATCTGCTGTGTTGGCTCATAATTTGCTATGCTGGGCACGGTCATGCTCTGATAGTAAAGAAATAGAAGCAATAGAGATTTGAAAAATATTTGTAAAATTGTCCAGATGAGGTAAGTATGTTTACTTAAGTAATTCCTGCAGTGGAAGGTAGTAGTCATCCCTGCACCGTTTTGTTTACTCTGACTCCTAGATACTTGTAATTGCAAACAATTATCAAGGATTCCCATTGACTGACATAAGTCATTTCAATATCAGACCTAAAAATAGTGCACATCTGCAGTTTAGCACAGTGTAAAACAAAATGTTACTGCTTGAGATTTTCTGATAAATAAGAGACAAAACAAAGCCACTTCTGCTCATTAACAGTGTTAAATGAGTTAACAATAGTTACCTTAATAATTAAATTATTATTATTATTGATAAATTGTTAAATTCTTCTTCTTCTTCTTCTTCTTCTTCTTCTTCTTCTTCTTCTTCTTCTTCTTCTTCTTCTTCTTCTTCTTCTTCTTCTTCTTCTTCTTCTGTTCAATAAACCAGAAAGTCCCAGCCTACAGCTTCAGAAACTATGATGTTTTGCTTTCTGCAGATGCATTTTCTTCCCTAAATTTATGAGAAAAACAAAGTAGTGCTTAATTTTTTTGTTTCCATTGCCTGAGAATCAGAAAATTTGGAGTCAACCACCACAGGCACAGAATATGTTTTAGGGCCAGTTATCATAGTTATGGAGAATGTTTTAATGTAGCAGGTATCCTAAGCACTAGTGACAGACAAATGCTACATCAGGCAATAAAATGTTTTTGCCTTATACCTTATTTCTATGAGATGTCTTAATTACCTACCACATTCCCCAATTACACCCCAAAATGCATCGTTAACATGCCATTTAACCAGCTGCTATGTATTACAAGATATTAGCATACATATATATATACAATTCAGAACTTAATTTGGGTTTTTGAAGCATGAAATATTATATAAAATATTAATTTTATTTTAATGGATGGCCCTGGGTCTGACAGATCTGTTGAGACACTGTGCTTCATTCGCTGGGATACAAGGAAGGTTAATTGAGACAAGGAGATGAGAGAGCAATGAGGAGAACTGATAAGCAAGTAATGGTAGAACAGTGTTTAGCCAAAATGTGCAAAGGAGAGAGGAATGAATGATAAGAGCAGAGGAAGATAAAAGGCTCTGCCTGTCAGCAAGAAAACCAGGTTCATACTCTAGCAATAACCTTGATTGGGTTCTAGAAACACTAATTGGCACCTGTCTAGTGATTCTGTAAAACATTTCTGAAAACAATGCTGAATCTCACTGAATGTGGTTTCAGTTGTTCAAGGTTGGATGCAACCAAATTTTAAGAATACAAGTTTACATGTTATCTGCATTTGAAATCCTTCATGGCTGCAGGTGGCTATGCTTGAAAAATCTTTGTGTCTAGGGCTCAACTTTAAGCCATCTTAAATGGGAGTATGAAAGTCCATGTTAACTCTGAGCTCTGAGCTTACATAAGCTTAAGTAAATTTGCGAAGCATTCTTCCCCTCCCTCACATACTGGTCCCTAATAAGTAATCCTAACAAATTACTGGGGAGAGCTGCTGAGACAGAAATGGGATAGAACATCACCACTGGTTATTTTGTTAAAAGAAAAATTTTGCTCAGAGAAACAAAATCTGCATTGCAAGAAATTGATTCAGATGCATCAACTTCTTACCAATGAGCTGCATCATAATGTGGGACTAAACTGTTCTCATACAAATACCCTATTCTGACTCCTGAACCTATTTACAAATAAGCCATAGGTAGAAGAAAGTAGAGCTCAAGGAGTTAGTACAATGTAAAACTCAGAGTGTCTGCATTTGTATTCTGCTATTGCAAGAACCAATATTGTCACAGAAGGTGTTAAAATCTTCTGATAGTGGTTTTTCTCTAGCAAGACAAATGGTTTATAAGAGCACCTGATTTTTATTGATCCATGAATAAATCAGTCTCTGCTTTGTTTTGGCCCTGGCTTGAAGATATGATAGATTACTATGGATCTGAGCAAGAAAATTAGCTATTAAAAATAATGCTTTGAATAATACTTTTAAAAGATTAAACAGTGGTTTTCCATTCAACTTCTACAATTTTTATTAAGCAACCACTGTGATAATTTGATGCACATCATACACATCATACACCTGTTATTATGCTATTTTGTGTTAACAGAAGCATTTACCTCACATCTGGACAACCCATCAGTCTAATACATGCTGTTGATTGTGATCCCCCCAGGCACATGATGAATAAATGTATCAATGCCTGGCTACTCTGTAAGGAACTGGCAATGCAGATCTTGTGTTTTGGCAGTGACAGCTTTGCTTTCTTTGTCAAATCTACTAAGGAAGAGTGCAGATTTTGTCTTGTACATGAAAGTATTTTTGTAACTCATGTTGCAAGCTATCATTCACCAGGCTAAGCATCCATAGCAGTGTTAGACTTTACTGAAAAAAAAAAAAAAAAAAAAAAAAAAGATGTCATGAACAGTTCACATGCCTTTCAGTATATACCGGTTCTTTTAGAAAACAATAATCTGGGTTAAAGTCAATAGCTACATATCAAAGACAGAGAAAACTAGACTTTAAAAGTTCAGGAAAATACTTTTACAGGTGCTCTGTATGGAGTAAATGAAGGATATAAGTGGCTAGTTGCATAGTGGGTGAAAAAACCTCAGGAACAGGCAGGTAGAGGTTGCCTGCAGTGGGAGAGAAAAGTAATACTTTGTCAGAGCTGGGCATATATTTCTTTCCCTTTCTCATGACCTTTTCTAGCTGTTACTTTGTTATTCATCACAGTTCCCAGTTATGATTCAGCCATCTTGCTGAAACACATCAAAGAATATTGCATCACAGACATGAGCCACATATCTTATTCATGTGATGTGTTCTAACCTATTCCACAACCTTTTCCATCAAAAAAAAATGGTTTTGTTCTTTTTGTTACAGAAATTGTTAATTTCTTTATTTCTCAGGCATGTAAAAAACTCTAAAAATGTATCTACCTCTCTCCAACCCATGTTTTGTCTGGTTTGGTTTTATCAGTTTTCTGATTGAGAAGGAGGACACATTTGCTGTAGGGATTCCTTCTTGGCTCATAAGGGCCTGAAAATTGGTCAGCCTTGCATTTGTGATCTTCTTCTCAAACTGTGTGGTGGAAAAAGACACTCGCACCCAATGCAGATGACTTGCTTCTTTTGGCTACTCTTTGTTATTCATGACATTTCTGTTAGTCAAAGGAGGCAAGCATGATTAGATGTTGCAATTGTCTACAGAGATACTCACAGAATCATAGAATATTCTGAATTGGAAGGGACTCACAAGCATCATTGAGTCCAACTTCTGGCTCCACACAGGACCACCCAAAAACCAAACCATATGTCTGAGTGTGTTGTCCAGACAACTGTCTTGAACTCCATCAGTATTTCCAGTGCTCAACCACCCCCTTGGTGGAGAATCTTTTCCCAACACCTAGCCTGACCCTCCCCTGTCCCAGCTCCATACCGTTCCCTCAGGTCCTGTCGCTGTCCCCAGAGAGCAGAGCTCAGCACCTGCCCCTCCGCTCCCCTCGTGAGGGAGCTGCAGGCAACCATGAGGCCTCCCCTCAGCCTGCTCTTCTCTGGGCTGAACAAACCAAGGGACCTCAGCTGCTCCTCATAAGTCTTCCCTTCTAGATTCCTCACCATCTTTGCAGTCCTCCTTTTGATACTCTCTATTAGTTTTATGTCCTTCTTATACTGTGGCACCCAAAATTGCACACAGTGTTTGAGGTGAGGCCACACAGCACAGAGCAGAGCAGAAAAAAAACCCTTCCAGCTGGCAGTGCCAGGCCTGAGGCACTCCAGGGTACAGTTGACCCTCCTGGCCACCAAGGTACACTGCTGGCTTGTGCTCAGCTTGCCATCAACCAGAACCCCCAGATCCCTTTCTGTGGGGCTACTCTCCAGCCTCTCTTCTCCCTGTCTGTACATGTTGCCAGGGTTGCCCCTGGCTATACAAATATGGAATAATTAAACTCATAGGACTGCCACGAGGACATAGTACTATTGGATCAAGATTAGAAACTCTGAGTGATTTAGATGTAAATGTGTGTGATTGTCCCTTGATTAAAACCATCAAGACAGGAAATAATGAAAGTATAGTCATAGCACTGACAGGGCTGGACTTTATATCATCCTCAGTCTCTAGTTTCCAGTGGCATTTTTCTTACATTATCAGAAGCAAACAAAAATTCCAAGAAACAAATAAGGAAATAATTATTTTTTCATGCTTTTCTAGTGAACTTTTGTTATGAAAAAAAAATATAAAATAAGGTCAGTTTAACCATTTGTGAACTCTGCATTGATCTGTTTTACATCTAATCACAAATACTGAATATCAGCTATGTCAAAAACAGTTCTTCTTTCTCAGGTTAAGAAAGAAATCTCCTGCAGATAATAGTCTGGATGAAAAATAGAGGAATTATAGGTCTGTGTACGGGAAAATTTCACTATATTACAATGAGAAAATGAAAATGAATTGCCAATATCTAGCTTGAAACAGATAAATTTGACAGTCAAAGAACACAGAAACACTTGAATGAGACAAATCAAGTGATGAAGGACTCAAAAAAAATTATTATTACTTTTCCATATCTTTGTGAAACACAGCAATATATTGAATTAGAGGACACTACAATGAAGATCGATAAGAGGAGTATTATAAATTATATGTGGGTGTGGCTGTGTTTGGGTGTTTGTGTGCATGCAAAAGGAGAGAAAAAGACATAAAAACTGCATTAAAGACATAAAAACTGCATTATTTTCTACCACACAAATAAATAAACCTGTGGGTGACTGTGGGTGCAATAACTGACCAGAAGATGTTATGAATGTGTACTATCTTCTGATGTGTTTATTCCTTTTCTCTGACATTATTATCTGGTTTCTAGCCAGCATATCAAATTACATGGCATTATAGCAGCCCCATAGTCCACTAAATACAGAAATGCCAGATATCTTTAGAGTCCCTCCTTAATAAACCCTAATGCTCATCATCAGTTTATAATGTAAATCAAGTCACATTAACACATCAGAGTGAAAGAAGGGAGAAGCAGCTGACTTACTGTAATACACATTGCTAGTCTATCACATGACTGAGAGTTATAAACTATGTAACTGTTAATTTGACAAATAACAAAGATGAAAGAAATTTATTGACAGCCAAATTTTTTACCTTTGTTTAATTTTGCAAAGTGATGATAAAAAGAAACTCCTAGATGTCTAGGAAACACTACTCATTGTTAAGCTATTAATTCATTAATAAATTGGGCTCAGATTTTCAAAGTTGCTTTTTACCTTTAAAGTGTTTTCTGCTTATGCCAATTATTTCAATATTGACACAGACACACTTTGCTCTAGAAAAGATGTTTCAGTCACTGTTACGTAGCAGGTGTCTTAAAGATTCTTATTCTTTTTTAAACAACAAAAGCATAGAATATTTAAAGCATTTTTACTGACTTCAGTAAAAAGCCTCTAATATATTATGTGTTTAATATGCATGAGAGACATGATGCCAAAGGGCAGAAATTATTAAAAAAAAAAAAAAGTCAAAATTAAGATTTCTATAATGAATCCTTTCTTCCCTGATATTTTTTGGATGTTCCTTTCACAGGGAAATCTGAAGACAATTTGTTTCATTCTGAATTGGAACAAGACCATATTTTGCAATGCTGGACGGTTTGGGAAAAGCGTTTTAACTTATCCTACTCCAGGGAGAGAATTGAGAGCAGACTGTGAGCTATGAGACAGCATGCACACTTCCCTCAGTTTGGCATTGCCAGCCATAGAAGGGCAGTTTTGAGAGTGTCAAGAATGCACAAATGACAGTGGGTATCCCAGGTCTTCTGAAGCTATTACTTTTCCTAGATCTAGAACACAATTTGCAAGAAGTCCCTACTTCTCTACCTAGATTATTTTCCTGTTTTTATTTTGCTGTGTTTTTTTTGTTGTTGTTGTTGTTGCTTGTTTGCTTGCTTGTCTCACATTAGGTATTCATTACCTATGACTATGCCTGAGGATTGAAATGCTGGATGGAATCAGTAAACTTACAGACCAGTTCATGATTCAGCTAAAAATCCTCTGTTGAAAAGTAAGGCCAAATAACCTTGCTAACCTACTCAGTAATTTCAAATATGTTTCATAAAAAATTCTATTCAAAGAACAGTTACAGCAACACATGGCTTGTGGTCAGAAATTCTTCTCCTATGACTCTGGGTAGCTTGAGAAAATAATTTCTTTTTGCCCTGTGTCAGCTGGGTGGAACAAGAAAAAGTAATCCACTGCTATTTATCCTCTACTCACTGAATACAAGAGAGCAGCTAGCACTCCTCATTTTGATAGCAATGATGGAGAGTAAGCAGTGGTAATCTGGACCACATCTGCATGTCCATCTTTTTATACCGGATAATAGATTGGGCTAGTGCCTGCTTGTTTGCTAGCGTAGCTCTTTACACTCATATTGCCAGTTTTCTGATACATGTAGCTGAGCACTTATGACCTTCAAAGGCAGTTGAGATTGCAATGGCAATAAAACCCACTGCTCTGGCAATTTACAGGATTGGGCAATTCTGGAAAAATTTACATGGCCAAATTGCTGTCCATCATCAACCACATAAGGACAGTTGGATAATGCCATTCTCACCCCTCTCAACTGTAAGTGTATGAATGCATTAAACATCAAGGATCCACATTTACTCCTTTGTTATCTCCAATTATCAGCTAAAGATTCTGTCATGGAGAAGAGAGATGTTTGGCTTCAAGAACAGGATTTGCTTAAATCACAGCCTAGATGTCTTGAGAGTATTAGTTTACTTCTTACTATAGCCTTTGGCCAGTATCAAGTAGACATGTTACACAACTAACTAAACCTGTCTTACATGGTGCAAGAATATTCTCCTGATTCAGGTAGGCAATAGGTACCCTTTTATTTTCCAATATATATATTTCCAATATATATTTATTCTATTATCTGCAATCAGGTTGGAAATACTTTAACTACAATAATCAGATGCTTTTTATACACACTTAAAAAATTTTTGTAAGCAATACAACCATAAATCATGCAATGTTGTTTCTGCTCCTCAACTCAGTATGTATTACAGGAGATTACTGATAGATGAGTAGTTAGTTGGTATATTTTTTCATTAGAACCCAGAGACATAAACTGTGAATAATGAATAACAATATTTTGGAAACCATAACAAATTGAACTAGAAGTTTTTATTGCAATAATACATTTTTATGTAGAAATGGGTTACAACTTGAACCACTTTCATTAGAAAGTTTATTTATTTATTTATTTGGAGTAGAATAAATATACAACATCTAAGAAAGTAATGTTTTTAACTGAAAAATACAGTTTTATGACCTAGTTCCTGTAAGTCTGTATTAAGTCATACCGATGTATTAATTCAAAATCTGAAGTCTTTTTCTGAAAAACAGATCTCTTCAAACATAATTTATTTGTAAATGCAAAATTAACGCCTTCTAAAAAAAATAACTATGACCACATCTCAATCAATGTTATATATGCAATAAAAATACAGTAAAGAAACGTTATTTACAACCATTGAATCATAAAATCATAGAATGGTTGGGGTTGGAAATAGTCTGCACTATTTCCAGTCCTGGAGTTATCTCAGGAGGAATTAGTTCAATCCTGGCTGTATTTTGTTCTTAAAATGACTGTTGCTACCAATTATTTATTTATTTGTTTATTTATTTATTTATTTTATTTTTCTTAGGTTCTCACGGACATCCTCTTGTGTATCTTGTGATTCCCCTTTTCTGCTTCTGGCAATTCATCCTGGGGATGGGCTCATGTAATATTTCTAACCTTAATGAATAAAGTTTAGATCTGAGTGATTGCGTGTATTATAAATTACCCATTTCATTATAACATGAATGAATAGCTAAGTAATTTGGTGAACAGACCAGGGAAGTGTTTTTGGAGAATCAAGATCTGGAAGTTGTGCTTTACCAGTTTTGCCCAGATATGGCATTCAACAAGTAATTTCCCTCCAATTTCTGCTTATGCTCTTTGTCTTAAGGTGACAATCGGAATAGACTGACTCTTAAAACGGTGTAGAGAACCTACATCCCAAAGGCCCCTGACTTTGCTTATAGCTACCAGAACATGAATGCTAGGCAATGACAACATGTTAATGCTTCAAAGGAGACTCAGAAATTCAAATGAAAATACTATCAGTAAATAAATACCTAGGGTGAATATATTTAATACATCAAGATCTAGAAGAGCTCCTTTCAAACTTGTTCATGCATATTGCTCATGGATATACTTTCACTTTATAAGGGTGAAAGTAAAAATGCCAACAAGACAAATTTATAAAGACGTGTCTCACAAAGGTACCCAAAGCCTAAGGCAAGACAGCTCATGGGGTACCTGAAGTAGCTGGAACAAAACAGGCATTTAGCATTGATTTCCAATAGAATTTCCATAGAAAGTCCAAACAAATTAAATACAAGACTTAGCTGGACAATTTTAAACACTGTCAAGTATTTATCTACACCTTAGAGTTTAGAAATCAGATCACACAGCTGAAATCTTAAGAAGTCCTTTGTTTATGTAATAACCACTTCAATTGTGTAAGGTAATTTTTAGGCACAGCTGAATATCAGAGGTGCCAATTTTCCTTTTAATACTGTAAAGGTTTTTTTGAGTGTGATGTCTTTGCTGTGAAATGTTGTGTAATGCAGGATTGTATTTCATGGCACTCACAATGCAGGATTGCACTTCATCACGCTTGTAATGTTCTGATTTCAGCTGTCAGTAAAGTCCCCTAACAACTAAGGATCAGAAGGGAATCACGAGTTTCAGATGTTAGTATTATTATTTTTTTATCATTATTTTTTGTTTTGTGGGTGTGTGTGTGTTTGAGTGTATGTGAATGCTAATACCTTTGAATCCCAGGGTAATGTATGTCTTCACAAATTCGTCAAATACTTTCAAACACCAAGGGCACAAACACAAAATTTCCTTCTGCATTTTTTCCCTCTTCATAGAGGTGAATGTTCATGTGAATCTTTTATTTTCTCCAGGACACAGTAAAGATATATGGGGCTGTGAATATGTTTTTATATATCCAGATTGTCCATGAGATTTTCTTTGCTTATTCATATTCTGCAAAGGAGTTGGTTCTAATTACTGATGGATTAGTGTGCATTCCAAATCGCGGTGAAATAACTGGGTGGAGAGAACAGCTGTTGATACTTCCATAATAATTTAGAAAGCTAGTGGCTTGTAGCTGCAAAACAAATGAGCCAGATTGTACACCTTAACTATGTTGAGTCTGAATGTACATGGAGCAAGTTTTGTTCCATTACACAAAGAATATTACTGCATGAATGTTCTCATTGATCAATAAAAGTAATTACAGAGCACAGTACTGTCGATAGGAACCTGACAGAACTTTTTTTCTCTCAAATTTCTACCCACCTCTATTGAACAATTTTTTCTCCCTAAGGGGAAGATACTCTGAACTACTGGAAGTGAGCTCTAGTTTAGTTCATAATGGTAGGCTTTTTTTTTTTTTTTTGGTAAGCAATGTATTATATGACAGAGATTATCATTGTTTGTCAATAGGTATATTAATTAATAACACTATCCTCAGTAACATAGTCATGCAAGACCAGTTATTTAAGGAATATTACATTAAATTTATGAGTTACTGTGTGTATCACTATGAAGTATTGGAACAGGCAGCTCAGGGAACCAGTTGGATCACCATCCCCCAAAATTTTCAAAAAATTTGTAAATGTAGTGCTTAGTGACATGGTTTAGTAGTGGAATTGGCAGTGCTAGGTTAAAGGTTGGACTAGATGATCTCAGAGGTCTTTTCCAACCTAAATGAGTCTATGATTCTATTAATCATAAGATATCTGTTTACTGCTATAAACTCCTTCATATCACACAAATATATTGACTAATAACACTAGAGCTAATCTATGATTTATTTGCAAATGTCTGCATTGCCTTTTAATTATTATTTTTTATTATTTAGCAACTGTATGTTTTCTGTAGGAAATCATTGGCAACATCTGCTGTTCATGGAGCCAGAGATGGCCTCTCCAGACAAAAAGGGGCTCCAACCTCCACTGAGTTCCCATGGAATTTGTGGAGGAAGCTGGGGTGGGCTGGCACCTTAGACAGGGGCAAGATCAGGGCACAGCTCTGTGCTTGCTCAGTGGTGACCAGGTTGTACCACAGTGCTCCTGGGAATGCACCTGGATCCCAGAGCCTCTACAGGGCCTAGAGAAGACAATCAGAGATAGCCTGCCATGGTGTGAAACCATAAATCCCAGCTCCCCACATGCACATGACCTCTTTCCCCCTATCCATTTTCAAAACTAGATACAGAAGCAAGTTGTTAATGTCAGAAGACCAAGATTAACAGAGCACAAATGTCTTTTGCATATGTTGTGTTCACTTTTTTGATCTTTGAATTTCTGATTTTGAACACATATGTTGTGTTCACTTTTTTGAAGTTTTTGTTTTCCTAGTGATCAGAGGCAAGCATCCGTGATTAGAATTATCCTACAGTATAATTCTTGAGAAAAGGGTTAGAAAAGGTGTAAAAACATACTCAAGTGAATGAAAACAAAGTTTTATGGAGTGGAACTTTGTTTTAGAACTTCACAGTGAAAATCTGATAGTAGCTCAAGAGGAAGAGATAAAACACAACTTATGTGGACTCGGACTCCCACCTGTGATATTTGATATTTTAGTTCCAAACCAGCTCATAAAGAGCTGTTGATAATTACAACTTACAAAACTGATTACTTGTGGATGCAAAGTCTTTGGTTTTTATTCCCTTCCCGTGTCTTAAACCTGTGGATTTTGTAGTTGTAATTATATTGAGAGAAAATCATAGAATCATAGAATATCCCAAGTTGGAAGGGACCCATAAGGATCATCAAGTCCAACTCCTCACACTGTACAGGACTACCCAAAAGTTTAGACCATGTGACTAAGTGCACAGTCCAATCGCTTCTTAAATTCAGACAGGCTTGGTGCAGTGACTACTTCACTGGGGAGTTCAAGTGTGCGACCACCATCTCGGTGAAGAACCTCTTCCTGATGTCCAGCCTAAACGTCCCCTGCCTCAGCTTAACACTGTTCCTGTGGGTCCTATCACTGGTGATTACGGAGAATAGGTCACCTGCCTATCCACTCCCCCTTGTGAGAAAGTTGTGGACTGCAATGAGGTCCCCCCTCAGCCTCCTCTTCTCCAGGCTGAAAAGGCCCAGTGACCTCAGCCGCTCCTCATATGTTTTCCCTTCTAGGCCCTTCACCATCTTCGTCGCCCTCCTCTGGACACTCTCCAACACAGAATCACAGAATCACAGAATCACAGAATTTTCTAGGTTGGAAGAGACCTCAAGATCATCGAGTCCAACCTCTGACCTAACGCTAACAGCCCCCACTAAACCATTTCCCTAAGCTCTACATCTAAACGTCTTTTGAAGACTTCCAGGGATGGTGACTCCACCACTTCCCTGGGCAGCCTGTTCCAGTGCCTCACAACCCTTTCAGTGAAGAAGTTCTTCCTAACATCTAACCTAAAACTCCCCTGGCTCAACTTTAGCCCATTCCCCCTCGTCCTGTCACCAGGCATGTGGGAGAACAGACCAACCCCCACCTCACTACAGCCTCCCTTGAGGTACCCATAGAGAGCGATAAGGTCGCCCCTGAGCCTCCTCTTCTCCAGGCTGAACAAGCCCAGCTCCCTCAGCCGCTCCTCATAGGACTTGTTCTCCAGGCCCCTCACCAGCTTCGTTGCCCTTCTCTGTACCCGCTCAAGCACCTCGATGTCCTTCTTGTAGCGAGGGGCCCAAAACTGAACACAGTACTCGAGGTGCGGCCTCACCAGAGCTGAGTACAGGGGGACGATCACCTCCCTAGCCCTGCTGGTCACACTGTTCCTGATACAAGCCAGGATGCCGTTGGCCTTCTTGGCCACCTGAGCGCACTGCTGGCTCATATTCAGCCGACTATCCACCATCACTCCCAGGTCCTTCTCTGCCTGGCAGCTCTGCAACCATTCCTCTCCCAGCCTGTAGCTCTGCTTGGGGTTATTGCGCCCCAGGTGCAGGACCCGGCACTTGGCCTTGTTGAACTTCATGCAGTTGACCTCAGCCCATCGGTGCAGCCTATCCAGATCCTCCTGCAGAGCTTTCCTACCCTCAAGCAGATCGACACACGCACCTAACTTGGTGTCATCTGCGAACTTACTGAGGGTGCACTCGATGCCCTCATCCAGATCATCGATGAAGATATTAAAGAGGACCGGCCCCAGCACCGAGCCCTGGGGGACGCCACTAGTGACTGGCCTCCAACTGGACTTGGCTCCATTCACCACGACTCTTTGGGCCCGGCTATCCAGCCAGTTTCTTACCCAACGAAGCGTGCGCCAGTCCAAGCTAAGAGCAGCCAGTTTCTTGAGGAGAATGCTGTGGGAGACGGTGTCAAAAGCCTTGCTGAAGTCAAGGTAGACCACATCCACAGCCTTTCCCTCGTCCACCCAGCGCGTCACTTTGTCATAGAAGGAGATCAGGTTCGTCAGGCATGACCTGCCTTTCATAAAGCCATGCTGACTGGGCCTGATCGCCTGCTTCCCCTGCAAGTGCTGCATGATGACTCTCAGGAGGATCTGCTCCATGAGCTTTCCTGGCGCTGAGGTCAAACTGACAGGCCTGTAGTTTCCCGGGTCTGCCCTCCGGCCCTTCTTGTAGATGGGCGTCACGTTTGCTAGCCGCCAGTCGATTGGGACCTCCCCCGATAGCCAGGACTGCTGATAAATGATGGATAGTGGCTTGGCCAGCTCCTCTGCCAGTTTCCTCAGTACCCTTGGGTGGATCCCATCCGGCCCCATCGACTTGTGCACATCTAAGTGCCGTAGCAGGTCACCAACCAGTTCTTCATGGATAATGAGGGCCACATCCTGCTCCCCATCCCCTTCCACCAGCTCAGGGTACTGAGTATCCAGAGAACATCCGGTATTGCCGCTAAAGACTGAGGCAAAGAAGGCATTGAGCACCTCCGCCTTTTCCTCATCTCTTGTAACTAAGTTTCCCCCCGAAACAGTTTCATGTCCTTTTTGTGCTGTGGTGCCCAGAACTGCACACAGTACTTGAGGTGATGCTGCTCCAGTGCAGAGTGGGACAATCACTTCCCTCGATCAACTAGCAATGCCATGCTTGATGCACCCCAGGATACGGTTGGCCCTCCTGGCTGCCAGGGCACAGTGCTGGCTCATATTCAACTTGCTGTCAACTACAACTCCCAGATCTCTCTCTGCAGGGCTGCTCTCCAGTGTCTCATCGCCCAGTCTGTACGTATAGCCAGGGTTGCCCTGTCCCAGGTGCAGGATCCGGCACTTACTTTTGTTAAACTTAATGCGGTTGGTGATTGCCCAGCTCTCCAATCTGTCCAGATCTCTCTGCAAGGCCTTTCCACCCTCATCCGAGTCCACAACTCCTCCAAGCTTGGTGTTGTTGGCAAATTTGCTCAGAACTCCTTCTAGTCCTACATCCAAATCATTTATAAAGACATTGAAGAGGACTGGCCCTAAAATGGAGCATTGAGGGTCTTTTAGAGGAGCATTTTCACCTCTAGGGTGAAAACTGGCCTAGGGTGAAAGTGGCCTTTGTTCAATACTTAGTTGGTAATTAGGTAGGTTACCAGGAAGTAACAATTCAACATTAACTGATGAGCTGATCAAGCATAACAAAATCCATTAGTGTTGCCAGACATTGTTGTGCTGCTGCTTTTCTGAGCCAAGCTGATCCTCAATTTCCAACAGGCTGTGAAAATATTCCAATTATATATATATATATACGTATATACATACATACATACATACATATATATATATATATATATTTAGTGAAGCCTTCAAGACTGTAGAACTGAAAGGGGCCTTTTGAATCTTTGTGTTCACTTCCCCACAGTCACAAGAACCTGTGTAGTAGATGTTGAGACCAGAAAACACAAGGGAAGCCACTGAATACTCCCCTGGATCTTCTAGAAAATGTCTGATTTTCAACATACAAGGCTTCAAAACGGTGCACTGTGAATCTAACTGAACTACTGATACAAACAAAATTCCACTTAGTCCTCTAGGTACTAAGACCAATGTATTTATTCTCTTATGTCAGATGAAAACTCTAGTGAAAAATAGTTCTTTTTCTCTAAGATTGTAATGATAAGCATTGTAGAAAGTAGTGGGAATTCTGTATTATAGTGCTGTGGGAAGCTGTGTCCTTCAGGTTTTATGTTCTCAGCAGGATCATGTGGCAAAAATATTGAGACAAAAATATGGAAGGTCAATAATTTTGCAGCCTGGTAGCTATCCAGTTGTATATATAACTCATGATCCATCTCTTGTTCCAGTGGAAATTTGTAGTAAATATAAAAAAGGCTTTAACAAGAGCAACTGACGGTGGTCCAGGACAGGACACCATTCTACGCCAGAGCTTATTGCCTTATTCTGACAAGTAGGAGATTTTGGTTTAGTTTGCTGCTACCTTAGCAAATGCAGGAGAAACCTAAAGTTGGATTTTTCCACTTGTGAATTAATATTTGAGTTGCTGAATTGTTTGTATAAAGGCAGGTATCTTTCTTTCTTTCTTTCTTTCAAGCTTTAAGCAAAAAGATGGAAGTGATTATCTCAGTGAGGTCACAAAATCACAGAATGTCTGAGGTTGGAAGGGACCTCTGAAGATCATCTAGTCCAACTCCCCTGCCAAGCAGGATCACCTAGAGCACATTGTGCAGGATGGCATCCAGGTGGGTTTTGAATATCTCCAGTTCTCTCAGCCTGTCCTTGTTTGACAGGTGCTCCAGTCCTCTGATCATCTTAGTAGCCTTCCTCTGGACTCTCTCCAGCAGTTCTATGTCCCTTTAGTACAGGGGAGCCCACAACTGGTCACAATACTCTAGGTGTGACCTCCCCAAGGCTGAGTAGAGGGGGAAGATCATCTCCCTAGACTTGCTCACAACACTCTTCTGAATGCACCCCAAAATACTGTTGGCCACAACGGCACATTGCTGACACATGATCAGACTTCTGTCCACCAGGACTCCCAGGTCTCTCTCTGTAGAGCTGCTCTCCAACAGGTCAGCCCCCAGACTGTACTGGTGCTTGGGGTTATTCCTCCTGAGGCACAGAACCCTCAGTTCATGCCTTCAAAGCCTGAGCAGGGGAAGGCGTCTCCTTCCCACAAAGAGTTTTGCATTCAAAACCCGGAGAATAGCAAGTCTCCCTAACTCTCCTATCTCCTACAAGGAGCATCTGTGTACAGTATGCTGACCTTTGTGGATCACACATTCAGTGAGAGTTTGGAGCTCCAGTCTAATGTTAACATTTTCTGAGTGGTACTGCCAGTTTAAAAAAAAAAACATTCACCTTTGCTTACTTCCAACACCTAGTTCTTCACTTCACTCATTCCTCTTAAAGTCCTCTTCAGTTTTGCTTATGTCATGCTCTGCATGAAAGAGCAAATGGATAAAAGAATAGGAAACAGATGATTTTTTAAATTATTATTATTTTTTCTTTATGAAAGGTTTTTCTCTAATGAAATTATGATGAGAAGCAAGACCCACAGGTATTCTATTCCTCCTGTGGCACTGAAAAAAAAAAAAAACAAAAAACAAAAAACAGTGAATTATGTAGGAATGCAGAGCTAGCATTGTGAAGCTGAGCCTGTATCTGAATTATGATTCCTGCATTAAGAACAAGAATCATTAAGACCAATGACAGTCCCGAAGAGGTCATTTCTACCTCTGTACTAAATTTGGTAACAGTAGCAGTCCAGTTTAGAGCATTTTGTAGTAAGTATGTAAGTGAGCCTTGAATATTTTCTGTTATACAAAAGGCAAATATATGTAATATGAAGAGCTCAGTCCTGCACTCGGTTTCATGAAAACTGAAATCTCTAGTGCAACTCCTTATCTTCAAACAATTTGGATCATGTAAGGAACCTCATGTGACTTCTGGTCTGAGTACAAAGATTGCCATCTAAGGTCTTGTACTGTACAGGATTATATTGTTACAAAGGAGAAACAGACTGATATTGTTCAAGCCAAATAACACTTTCTTTTTAATCTATATCAAGATGCAAATAACCTAAAGGAATTTACATCTCGTATGTAGTATCATGTTGATGTAGGGTCCATGTAATTGCAATGAATCTAGCTAGAGAGACAGGAAGCATGCTGTTGCTGATCTTATGACTCATTTTTTCAACAGCTATAATTTCTAACCTCTTCTAGAGCTTGACATCTAAACATTGGGATTTAGCAATCCCAATTCTTTCCTCAACTCTTTTCATTTCTTACTAATTGGAGCAAGCAAAAAATAATTGTTTTATCTTGTTTTTAATTTTATTTTCTTTACAAATTACATGTTTTATAGACTAAACCTTTAAAAGTGTTAGTTGCTTCATCATTTCATATTACAAGTTTTAAATTCTGATGTGTATTAGAACCTGAATATAGTGAAAAATATGTAGGGTGACATTCATACAAGAAATTACTGTTTTCTTTTTGTCTTTTAATTCTTAATAAAGAAGAGCTGCATTAAATGTCTGATGCTCTGAGTGCCAATCTGCAATAAGTCACATACATATCAAATTGTGTTGCAAGAATAAATTCTGAGGATTAGAGACACAAAAGGACATCTTTACAGATTCCATTTCACAATCACTAATCCAAAACATTTGATCTCCAAGTTTATGCCCTTCTTTAAAACAATCAGGATATGTATTTGCATTACCTTTTCTTGGGAAAATTACCTACAATATGTAAACAAGGTATTTATCCCTTATAAGAGGGGTAATGATTCTACATGTATTATACAGGCATTAGTAAATTTAGCAATGTTCTGTACTTGTGAGGACTTGAATTAAGCCTTTCAAAACAGAACAAATTTCTACCAAAGCTGTATGTTTACTGATTCTGTCAGGGTAATTCACAGATCATCATTTCCTTTTGTAATGACATCTTTACCCTTTTTTTAAGCTGTTTTTTTATATTTGTTTTCTTTGTATTTCGTCTGCAGTCATATTACTAGCATAAAGAGGAAGAGGAAGCGAAACAAAAAATAGTTGCTGGTCTGCCCTATTAAAAATGTGGAAGGTTGGCTACAAGACAATAAAATATTGTGGGAAGAGATTAAACACTAACTGGTTAAACAGTAAGGTGAAAGACAATTTTTTCAATTGAAAAACCACTTTTTTTTTTTTTCCTAACTTCTTAAATAATGACAGAAAAATATTTAAAAAACAAACTTCCATACCACTGTTTTCATGTCATGTCTTGATGGTTTACTTTGAAAAGATACAAAGGACCAGGATAACTTGCCAGAAGGTTATGCCAAATTCAATTAATGGCACGGAAACCAGGATGAGTCTGTTTGCACATAGCAGGAACATGTGATACTGCAGTCATTCCTGCAGAAGATGTACATGTGCTTCACAGTGTCTGGAGAGCAAGTTGTTGTGAAGAGTCTTTCCATGGGAAAAAGATAATCCTCCGTCCAGAAATTAGGATGCAGATCTAGGATGGCAGTAGATCCTGATGATATCTACTTCCACACTCAAAGAGGTCTGAAAGAACCTTTCAGTGGTCAGCACCAGCCTGACTTAGAGCAGATGTTTGAGTAACCAGGTGGTAATATGCTCAATGACCACTGTTCTAATTTTTATTTATTTATTTATTTATTTTTATAATGTGACATTCAAACCAAATCTTCAGAGGTAAATACTGCCACCATTCAGGAAATGTGGAAGTAAAGAAAAAGTTGGATCAGGCCCAAAATCTGACCCAACTCTGAGAAACAGACACAAATAAAATATATAGAGGGAATGCATTCTTGAAGATTTATTTACTTTTTAAAATTTCGCATAGCCAAACCAAAACTTGAAAATAAAGCCAAAGCGAGAGCAAAGTGGCTGCTGGAGGCTAGTTGGTCAAATCTACATTAGAATTGTGACTCTTGCCAGCCTTGTTACTTTATACTATTTTGCTCCCTGGGGTTTTCTTTTCTGAAAAAAATTAAAAAAAAAAATAAAAAGCTCCAAAAATCTGTAAAAAATAGTAAAATGCAACAGCAGAAGCCAGCCTTGTCCCTATTGAGAATCTTTCCTTCACCCTCATCTGATATTGAGAAAATTATTCTTCATTTATGATTACAAACTATGTATTCTGCTGCTTGCAGTCACTCCTTATTTCTTATAATAGAGACAGACAGGTAGCTGATATCTCTGCCCTTGATATTGTTCCACTAATATTTATGTATTTATGTTTTTTGTTGTTGTTGTTTGTTTGTTTTTAATTATTATGAGAAATTGCAAGGTGGAACATTGTCTCTATATCTAGCTTGTCTGGAGAAAGTTTAGGCTGCTCGCTCTGTCATAGACTCTAAATGGAGTCCTCAATTTGGATGAAAAAAGGGCCATTATGGGTCCGGGCTGAAATTACAAATTATATAGAATTGGCAAATGCCTTTTCTAGTTCTTCTTAATAAGCAACTCCAACAAAACAAAACAAAAGTAACTCCAGAAATGTACAAATCTCCTAAAAGAGCTTGACACCTTTCACTCACCCCAAACTTCTGTTGGTAGGGACCTAAGCACGATAAAAATACTGAAATTTTCATTGAGGAATCTGCATGCATGACAGAGGTAGAGCATTTGTGGGATGAAGAACAATGATAACTTTTGATATTTTTAAAGATTAATAGAATTTCTGTGATAGAAAGAGAGATCAGAGGTTATTTTTTAAAACACGTAAATTGGGAATACTTATTTGGAAAAAGGAAAAAAAAAAAAAAGCATCAGAAGACAAAAACAAAACAAAACAAAAATGTTATTCACTGAACATTAACTATCGACAAAGACTTGCATTTCCTAGGAAAACACTCCATCTCTGAAAGCAGAAGATAGGGCATATATTTCCAACTAAGCTTTTTTTCAAACAACAACCAGGATTATCAGCCAAAGTAGTGTGTTAACATGGAGGTCTTAGAATGGATTTGAGAGCTAAGATGTAGCCACAAGTAAATTAGTATTAGCACTATTATCAAAGGCAGTTTTAGAGCAAAGAAAAACTACAGAAGCCAAGAATATATTGTTTTAAACAAGTTAGCATCAGACTAAGTGACCTAGCAGCATAGCAGATGTTTAGATGTCATATTTGTTTATAGAGAACGCATTGGCTTTGTCAATAAACATTCCTAATTTAGCATAGACAATTAAAGTAGTATTAAGAAAAGTTGTATTTGATTAGCAAAGAATGAAAATGTGTCTCCCAAAAGACTGAGGAGCTGTTTTCACAAAGGCTTGGCTTTCTTAGGAACTGCATCCTTTGAAAAGTTTTCTCAGAATTATTTGTTTAAAATGGAAGAAATGCATCAGTACATGTTTTAAGGTCTGTAATAATGCTCCGTTCTCACCCTTTTGAGACATTGTACATTCTGAAAGCAAAATCTCTATATCGACAAGAAATCCATTCTAATAGAATTTAGACCACAGTAGTGGACCACAAAGTGGATTGGACATACTTAAAAAAAAAAAAAAAAAAAGGAATCAAGAGGAAATCTTAGATTACATTAGAATGTAATCTGTAGGAAAAAAAAATCATTTTGCTGTTACTACCAACAAAACTTACAGTACTTGTCTAAGTGACATAGTTAAAATGCTGAGAGATCAAGACATTTAAAGCTATCTTCAGTGTTAATATTAATGAAAATGGACCTTGATTATCATATTCTTTTCTTCAATTAAATATATAGAAAAAGAAATAGTTAAATGGTGGTTAATGATGGCAACCTTAAGCTATTATTTATAGCAAATGCATTTTTGTTTTATCTAGCTTGTCCCCATGTAGGAAACATCCCGCTTCGTTTCTGTTTACTATTTTTAATGTTTAAAGAAAAAGCATAAAAAACAGTCTTGGCTTCTATCTCTAATTAAAAATTGAATTTATGAGAAATATAACCGTAGGTGACAGAATGTATTCAGGTATTCCAGGAACACATTCACAGTCAAGTCTCAATTAGATGAGATAATGTGTGAAAGGCATAGACTGAATAAACACAGACTGTTTCATATTAAGATATATATTCCATCAGTGATGCTGCCATAGAAAAAAGAAAAAAAAAGAAGATTAAAAAAGAGGGATCCAACATTAGCTTCAACTGTTGTGAGTACTGACCTGCAAAGATGGTTGCATTCTTTCTGGTCCAAGCTGACTCATCTGAAGTCAATTGAAATGTTTGTTTATATGTGATGCAATTAGCCCATGATTTGCCCATGGGTAACTGCCTTACCTTATGGGCAGACTACTTTGTAAGAATTTTAATGAACTGAAGGACACTAATGAATACTCTTCAGGAGTACAAGCATCTTTTCCAGCCAAAGTAAAAAAATAATTCTGTGAAGACACTGTGTATAAAATAGCTTCTACCTCCCATTGTACTTGGAGTGAACGAAGCCAGAGGCTCTCCTTGTCAAATATGGTCACTGCTGCCATCCAGCACCTTCTTATTAGACAAGTCGTCACCACAAAGGACAGCGGCTTTTGCTGTCAAATAGCTGCTTTGACAACAGCAGCAGAAGTGATCATCACCCTTAGACACTTCTTTTCCAGTTCTGTAGCTATGCTTTACATGCATGTTTAAACACATATGCTTGTGGACAATAGTAATTGTGTAACAAGAAGTCAAAGAAAGGGCAATCCTTGCTGCAGCGGGAAAAAGTGATACATGACCTAGGTACCTGAGGGACTCTAGTATTGCTTGCTATCGTGTCTGCTTGCATTTAACTGTTCCTGAGTGATTAGGCATTTTTGAATTTATGCAATTCACAAATAAAATAAAAATAAATTCACATTTAATATGCCAACATTGTCTTTAGATTTCTTACTTAATTTTGTTTGCAAAATCTTAATAGAAAGAAAAGAAATTCCTAAAGAAATCAAAGGTTACAATGGAATTAAGAAAGAGGGTACCTACCTCTCTATAGTTCAGAGTAAATATTATTGCCAACATGAAAACATTTAGAAGCATGGAAGTACATTGTTAGGAAACTTCTGCCCTGTAGGAATAGCACAAAAGAGAGGAATTTAGATTTAGTTTCAGGAGTCTGGGATTAAAACTTAAAATATCTTAACCTTCTCATCTTAATTGTGTGGTTCTTCACAGTATAATGATCTGGGCACTTCACCTACAGTTGTGAAAGTTGTGAAGAAAATGATTCATTGGAGAAAGCTTACTCATTCAGTACAGAATAATTCAATGAAAACACATTGTAGTGAGCATCCTCCTGCTGAAGTCCTGGAGGAGCTTTCTCTGGCTTCCTTCCCCGGGACAGAGGCCGTGGTGCTCTCAAGGCTGACAGCTATGTTAAGGGGTGCCTCTGGATAATGTCATCATGCTTGCAAAGCTGAAAACAGCTCAGAATTTCCAGTTTGTGGGGAAATTTAATTGTTTTGGTTTCAATTATACAGACCCAAAGGGCTCATATTTCTTCTTCCCTGTGTGAATGGGCAAAGGAGAGTCCATTTGGTAGAGCTCATCACAGTTGTCCTGGAAAGGAAAGAAATGCAAGTCAGCATGGAGCTGATGTGAAGTGGAAAGCTGTGAATTTCACTATGAATTTATGAATCAAAATGTATATTTCTTGGCCTATATCTGAAATTGTAAAATCATGTTCTTCCCCTTTTCAAGGACCGCCTGTAAAATACAGCAGATTCAAAAAGCAGATTGCAGTTTCTTTCTTGATGGAATATAGCTAAAAATTAAGTACATTACCCAGAAGTTCCTGTCAGGTAGAAAAATAGAGGTTTAGTGAAAACTGGAGATATTCTGGGGAATGCAGAGGGTTACAAACCCAAGCTAAGGTTTGTATGAACATTATTGGTGTTTGTGTAGCTCCAAACCTAATCATGCTGCTAGCAATTCACTTGCTTGTACACAGACAGAATGAATTGTTATACTTGTACTGGACATACCTAGTTTTGAAAACAAAGACTTTTACTGCACTGCAGAACTGCTTCTAGGTCTTAGAATGATTTTAGAAAAAATTGACCTGAAGTGCACTTCTCTACTCCCTCATCTTGCCTCCCCAAATCAGATTTTCAGTTTTCAATACCTAGAAAGCAAAGGATGTGAAGTCTTCTCACTTAAACACTCCAATGGCATTTGAGAATGAAATCCAATAAGATAATTCTATCTCTCTTCAGTCAATATTTATATGATTGACTCAATTGCTGAGCCAAGTGATTGGCTTACCATATTCCATACATACAAGGTGACAAAACAAAAAAAAAAAGGTAATAAAGTATGATGGTTGCACATTTGTTTAGAATGCTGTATACTACATTGCTGTCTTTTTTATCATGAAGGAAAGCATTCTTCCTATCAGATTCAACTGAAGAATTTAAAATACTTGCTGGACTTGCTCAGGACCAAAGAATTCAATGTAGTAAAAGACAGGTAGGATTTAAACTGCACTCTGGTTTTGACAGAGGCATTTGAAATATAACATGCTGCATCAGCTTTTAAGACTTAGTTAATATTGGTTTGGAGTTTGTTTATAAGACCATTCTTAACTTTCACTTCTCTCATTGGCTCTGACAATGGAAGACCAATGCTAACAGACCATTAAAATACTTTTTTCAGGGATGCTGGAAACTTAATCTCAAATGATGCATAATGGCAGGAAGTTGAAATATATTTTTCATGATTTATTATAAATTACGTTGGATGAAATTCTTAAAATAAAACATATAAATATTTGTGTGCTCACAAACTACATTAGTTAGAAGATCACTATTCCTAGAACAGATTGAAGTACAGTCATATTTTTTGCTTCAGAAACTTGGACTGCTTTCTTAGTAACCTTTCTATTGTTGTGCCACTACAGCACATAATAAAAAAGAAATATAGCTTTATATAGCATGGTTCTGACTCATCTTCTGAGACAATAAGAGAGAAGGTCATAGGTGATACAGTTCTATTAGTGTTTTCTTGTTTAGGTCACAAATCTATTTTTTCCTATTGATTTCATGTAAAGCCACTGATTAAAAACATAAAACCCAAGTGATTTATCTTACATTAAAATGATTGTAATAAAACCCACAGTCTTCTCTTTGTTTGGAATTAGTAAGCTCTAACCTGAGCAGAACTTTTAAACACATGCTTAATATCAGATCTATTTATTTCAGCAAAACTCTAAAGCATCCTTTTGGTCTGTTCCTTTGGTCTTTATTGCACAGATGAAAATAAACGTGGGTATATATTAAGGTACAAGGGCAAGCTGTTACACTGGAGAAGCTTTGGTACATTATGGCTACTACAGTACAAATACCTTCTCTGCAGTGGAATTGGTGACTAGTGTAGAAAATTAAATACTCTGGAGAGTAAACCACCAATTTATCTTTGAATTATACTTGGAAATTGCTATTTTTTATAAAAATTGAGACCTGTCTGTAGCAATGTTTTCTGCCTATAAATATAAATTTTATAAACTACAGTAAGAGATTCAATGAGAATCATGGCTAGATATAGCAGTTCTCCAATGTCATCTTACATCCTGCAAAACCAGGACAAGCCAGATACTCTCAAACAATTCCTGGATGACTGCCAGCTCAGAGGAGATATACTGTTATCTGTGAAGCTGAGATATCATCCCATGAGTTATTATTTACCTTATCAGAACCTGTTCTGTCATCCTTGGATATAACATAAATAAAAACTTTAGTAAGGCCAACTGAAAAATCAGAAATGGCTTTTGCTAATAATTTAGTATTCTCCTGTAACATTTGCACGACCTCTCCGTCTTGTTGTGCTCTTCTGGTAGAAGAGTGATACTCACAAGGAGATCAAGTGCCACGTTCATTGTCTTGAAAGCAAGAAGAAGACTTCTTTCCTAGCAGCCAAATAAAGATGCCAAGTAACACAGATGGAAAGTCATCTTTTTTTTTAAAAAGATAGATAATTTTGACACTTTTCACACTGGATGCTTGCTCTGCTGTTTCACATAGTATGTGTGTTTGCTAAAAATGCAACTTATACATCAGAGCCAATGGAGAAGAAAATTGAGCCAGCTAAAAACCTACAGAAGTGATCTACAGCTTGGCCTAAAGTGACAACAGTGCCTTCATGCCAATTTTTCACTGTGGGCAAATGAGACCTCTGTGACATGATAGAGAATTCCTACGTGGGAGCACAATAGCAGTTTCAGCATAACAGGATTCAAATGGAAGGCATATGACTCTTGATTCTTCCAACCAATGCTACCAAAAGGAAGTACTTCTCATCACCACAAAGCACAGTTCACTACTAGTTGCTTTCTTGTTTTGCATGCCCTTCTTATCTTGTCTCCTGAGCACTTTTTCCATTCAGTATTCAGTCACATTCTTGTACAATCCCTGATTAGAATCTTAGTTCACATTTCATGCCAAGAATAATTATTAAATCTAGAAAATGATTCCAAAAAAGCATGCATGTCAGCTCTTTCTTATCTTACAGGTGGCTGCTTGAACCCCTTCATTCCAGTTTTATCTGTTTCTGAAGTATTTACTTCTTCCTGTAGTAACGCTAAATTTTCCTTCTCTCAAAAATCAGTCCCTAAACTCATCTTGAAATAGTGGTTGACAACAAATTTACATTTGATTAAAAAAGTAGGAAGCAAGACTGAAATTCAGTGCTTTCTTTACAGCAAAAAAAGACTTGTTTATATAATATTTTTTACCTCCCAATGTCACTTTAGGAATGAGTGATATGTTTCTTTCAACAGTGCAAAAAATAAGCTAAGCTCTGATTACTCCTTTTAACAGGCAGATCTTAAAAATACATACTTTCAGGGATTTATATATTGAGAAGGTTACTCTCTTTATGCTGGTTAATGAGATAGGTATCTTCTCACCTGTTAATAACAACCCTTCTAATTAATAATATATTCTCATTGGTTTGGTTAATATCTAACTATCCACTCCACTCCTTAGTCTCTGCAGATAGATTAGTACAATTGCCTGCAGTAAAGAGCAAACATGCATTAGTCATTGGGCTATTCTGAGAAAGACAAAACTAAAATGCTCTTAAAGATAGCCTCAATTATTTCAACTATGTCTTCCATTTAATGTGGAAACTTGTTAAAAATAGTTAAAAAAAAATAAAGAAGAAATCTACTCTTTTTCCCTGGAGATTACTACTGTTTAACATCATTTTTATGGTTATTTCTTGCAAATCCTTCATGGTCCCTAGGGCCACCCTAGCCATGAACCAGAATGAACTAACAAATCTCTGGTAGCACTGCTGAGGTAACAGGCTTTTCTAAAAAAGGTGACAGTTTTCTATGAAATATGACTTTCAACTTTGGACTAAAGAAGGAAGAAATTAGGAAAATTGCCTCAGGCAGCACTCTGAATTATACTGATGCTGTTTTGGCTCACAATGCAAGAAAAGAAGGATGAAATAATGGGTCAGAGGGCTTGTGGCCAAACACTCTTGTTTTTGTGTTTTTGGACTTGTTTTGTGGACAAACAAGTCCAAAAGTAAAGAGCAGTGGGTGTGTAGTGAAAAAAGTTAGCACCTAATAAGATACCAGTTTTCACTGGGGAGTCCCATAGGAAATGGTTATAAAATAAAGCTAGCTGAAAAAAAATAAAAAATATCATGGTTAGGATGTGAAACTGTGCCCCTAAGAAAATCAAGATTCTTGAATCTGTCTCATATCTGCCTCGGATGGTCATGACCTGCTTTCTGGAAATGTTGGAAAGTCAGATTACTTTACAACTGGCTAAAAGCAGCACCCAAAGAGCATGGGAACAGTGTCAACTTGTTTCTTCGAACAAGTGATCTTCAAAAAGGATTTGAAAGACAGTTAATGTTCATGGGTTTTGCACAAGATTTTTCAAATCTAGTGTATTAATCCCGTGTTCCATGGTTTCCAGAGTTCTGTGTTTTTAGATCCCTCTGCTACGTAATTTCATATTTGAAGTATGTTTTTATCTTCCTTTAAAGAACAGGAGAAGGTGAAAAAAGTACAGCTTGACAGGTAAAGTGAAATACACTGATATTCCTGTTGGCGCTATTTCTTCTGTACTGATTCTTGGATCTTGTTTACATATTTTGGTTTAAACTGTTCATTGACATGGATGGTGATCAAACAGCAATTTACCCCAGGAAAAACTGGATGAAACTGTTGATAGGGTATTTTTTAGCCTTCCCCTGTAATATGGGGTAAGACACAATTTTTTTAATCTCATGGGGAAGGGGATTTTCACCTGACAATTTATGTGCCATTGCTTGAATATAGGATGCTTGTATGTCCATCTCCCTTATGTTTTCTAGGAAACATATTTTATTTGTCATCTTTTGATGTAAAATGTGCCACAGTGTGCTAGCAAGACCTTTGTGATTTGTTCTTTCTTAGAGATGCAATTTAGGTGTTTTGTGGGCTTTTGAGGTTTCAATGCCTTTCAGGTTTTCTACATTGTGACTGGCTACCATTCATGACACAAATAGGATGTTTCAGCTCAAGGTTCAAGCAGCCTTACAGAAGAATTTAGAAACAGATGAAACTTTCAAATAAATATCAGCAGTTTAAATGACATCCACATTTAATTCTAGGCATAAATAAGTAAACAGATATTTTCACATTTGCACAGGAAAATAAGTCAATGAACAAGGAAAATTACATCAAATGAAAATATTCTGCAATGAAGTAGTGGTGTCTAGAATAGGCACAGTATACTGAAAAGGATCTACACATACTGGCAAAGCAAAACTGAACTGATTTAAATACTGGATAAAGCTCCTGATGAGCAATTAGCTTGCTGGAACCTCCCTGCAAGGAGGAGATGAATCAATGAATTGTTTTTTTAATTGATGACAGATTTTATGTCTCACAAAGTCAGACAGAACTTAAAAATAATATCTGAAACATTTTCAATTTTTAGGGATTTTTTAATGACAGTGGATTTACCAAAGTTGCACAAAAATTATTGGAATTCTGTTTAAATATAATACATCTATTTTGCAGCTGTTAGAAGAATGCTTTACTACACTTAAAATGTGACAAATAGAGCATACCTAAATTATTTAGCAATTTTTATCAAGAACTTAATTTGGTCAAATTTTTGACTTTTGACTTTTTTGACTTTTTTTTGACTTTTATGAGAACTCTGACTGAGGAATAACTCTGACTAAATAAAAACCAAGAAAGGATTGCAGAATTTGACATGTGCAGATAATTCACTCCCCTTGTAAACACTTATAGCAAGTGTTTACACTTGTTTACACACCACTTTTAAAAAACAGAAATGTAAGCTTCAGTTACATTTGCTGGGTTCTATAGCATCTATTTTATCTAGAAAATGTATTTGAGGGAAATCTCTCAAGATTTCCTGAGTAAACTGATGATTTCTTTTGGAGAGAGATTACTGCTTGAGAAAACTATTTCCAGTTCATTAGAAGTCTATAAAAGGGAACAACTTAGTTCTTCAGGTCCACTCACAGATCTGATTTTATTTTTTAGAGCTTGGAGCTCTGAGAACGCAGAGGGGTGGAAAAGGGGTGGAAAACTTAAATACTTTAAGTAGAATCTGCAGACCATAGGGGAGGTTAAGCCTTATCATGAGCATCTTGTGTTTGACTGCACTGATGGATAAAGAGGGAAGGTAGGCAGAAATCTATCCTCCATATATTGTAGGTCGTAAGAAACTTTATTCTGATGCACTGAGGTGGAGTTTGCACAGGGAAAAAGGGGGTATTGTCCACTCAGGTCCATCAGGGCCATTTTTGGCCAACTTTAAAAAAAAATCAATAAAACTTCCTGTGAAACTCTTATGCTAAAATGTGTCTCAAACTTAGGAATTATATTTTTCAGATAGAAAATGCTGAAAATACAACACCTCAACTTCCCACCCCCAATTAAAATCAAGCCACTCCTTTTATATTTTTTATTTTTAGGAAATCACCTTCACCTGTAAGAAAGTTCAAGTTTACTTCCATTCAAATTTAACAGAGAAGTCCTGGGGAGTGTTCTGTGTATGCTACATGCACATACAAACACAAACACGCACATGTAAGACCTATCTACCTGTCTATCTATACATTCTATATGCATGTTTGTGGCAGATGCACTCAACTCATTGACCAAACTAGTGGTAGTTTGTTTCAGGGGCTCTAAAGAAAGTAAAGATCCAAGCCCTGACTGGAACATAAAGTTTTTAAATTCCAAGTTGTTTTTCGAAAATGCATGCTAGAAAAGGTGATATTGTGTGCTTTGATGTTCAAGAGCTTGGAAACCAGGGTATTGATCATGGAATTACCCCATTAATAGCAGGAGGGTCTTCCAAGAGTAATTAATCAAGGAAAAAAAAGAAGTTGTGGGCACAAGCAGTCTTATGCTTACCTTTTTCATCTGTCATCATCTGAGTAGGAACCAATCACTTTATTCCATAAATATGACCACCTGAGTGAGCTTTTTGAGTTCTCCCTGCTCAGCAGCTGGATGAATGGTGTTAATCTCCTCTTGACTACATCAAATATACTCCTCAAAGCTGTGAGCCCCCTTACCAGGTGCAGATCTTTAGTAAGTCACTGATACCATGTAAAACTTGTACCATAGGGCATTAAGATCTTGTACTGGTAAATTAGAATCATTATCATATCCTCTGTGCAGTAAGCAATAAGTTGAACCTTGCCATGGGACTTTGTTAAGAATCACTTTTACAGTATTTACTTTAATAAACCATTTTTGCTACTACATTTGTCTGTGATTCTTTAGACAGTTTAATTCTTGCCTTCAACAACATTGCAGCAGCACTACCCAGCTTGTTGCAGGTTTGTGAGAACCATGTCAGCACTGCATAAAGAAGCCCAGATAAGCAGCTTGTTGGTGTCCCTGGGATGTACCTGTGATGCCTGCGAAATGTGGTATGATACATTGCAGCAAAACACATTCTGCATCCTTGGAAAGTAAACTGAAACATCCCGAACAAAATCTGTTCATACATCTTTTGCAATAGGGAATTTGAACCTAATGGAAATCAGATTCCTCCTCACCTTTGCTAAAGACAACTAGGGATGCCACGTGGTTGTTATATTCCCATTACAGTGAAATCCAGAGTGGGAGGTGGAGAAGCAGAGGCAGAGTTTTCCAAATGTTTTCAAAGTTAGGACCTGTTACATACAGGTGGCCCAGAAAATTAAAAAGAATTTCCAAGCCGGGAACAGTGAAAACCCACACAGTCCTAGGTACAGGCCTTGTTTGCCACCTTCCTATTTTTGATATTGTGCTGACAGTTTTTTTGGAATCCATTCTACACGGAATCAATAAAATAAAATAAAATAAAATAAAATAAAATAAAATAAAATAAAATAAAATAAAATAAAATAAAATAAAATAAAATAAAATAAAATAAAATAAAATACAATGATGTATAGCATAAACTACAGTCTCCTATTATAAGGAGAAACTCTTATTTAACACTACCTGTTAACAGTCAGCTAAGGAGATTGGACTTCTTTCCTTTGAAAAAGCTGTAAAGAACATATAAAATGTAATGTACTCCACTCTCATTTATATGTTCTAAAGTAATCTTCACTCACAATCTCCCAAATGTTTTGGAGTAAGAGATTCAGGTATAAACTATATATATATATATATATATATATATATGTATATATATATATGTATATATTAAGGTCATATTTAAAGGAATAAATGTATCTCAAGTTTTCTTCTAGCAGAAAATTCTGGAGAGCCAGAGCTTCCCTGTAAAGCAGTGCCTAGTTACTGCTACAAATTCTTGAATTGCTTAACAGTCTTGAGCAAACAATGAAAGATCCTCCTTTGCAGCACTCAGGACAACACTGAGACATCCCCTGGATGGGCCACCACTATAGTGTTCAGTTTCTGGAAATCTTTGCAATACTGTCATTTTCATGGTAGGCAATGGTCCATGGGAGGTCATTGTGAGCCCATCCTTGCCAACATTATGCCTTTTGCAAGGGCTCTTGCTGCTGTGCATATAAAGTTAATGCATTTAGATGTAAAATTGAATTTGACATATATATTTTTTTTTTAAAGGCTTGTTCTACACCTTTTTGCCTGGAATAAATAACACACCTACCCTTTCTACTTTCATCTTGAAACCAAAATCCATCCATTTGCTGTGCAGATTTATGATGCCATTCAGTAATGTGTTGAATCACGAAGCCCTAATACTGAAGTTTCATCCTCCTTGTCAGGAAAAGCTTCAAAATATATCCTGTGTGCCCCTCTCCCACCTCTGCAGCCCCTCAGATATCAGGATGGGCTTCAGCAAAAGATAGAGGTAGAGAATAAAAGGCAGAATGGGTTTTATCTGTAAGCTGCTGTAGCAACAGTAAGAAAAGATTGTGAATGTGCCTCAAAATGGATGTAAAAATAACTCATTTCTACTTAAAGTCTCTCTATATTGCCAGAATGGGATAAAAGGGTCTTACATAAACAAGAATCAGACCTAGCAGGGCAATCTAGCTTCTCCTACAAGAAAGCACGTATCCTTTGAAGTCATCCTGATTGCATCCACTTGCATTGTGACTGTTCAGAAATTCTCTTTTACAGATGAATCAATTGTTTGGTAAATGTGCTCAGATTGTAAACATATTGTTTTGACAAAGATAACATAAATTTGCATCAAAGCAGCTCAGTCATGAGCTGTGTGTAAAACCAGATATTCTAAAAACAACCCCTTTCCAATTTTTGTTTCTGGACAATGTTGTTCGCAAATTTTTACAGCTGCCTTTATTTTTATTTATTTATTTATTTATTTTTAATTTTGCAGTTTATCACAGTACATGCTGTAAAACACCATTATCACATTTTTTTCAGAGTTTCCTCATGGGTTGCCTTCAGCATCTCATATAAATGAAGAATGTTTCTCAAATTTTCTTCCTCGGAACAATCCTATTTAATACACGTGTTTATTGGTGCATTTCTGTCTTTGGAAGACAAATGGGATATAATAATAAATGTGCACCATCTGGGATGTGTACAGGCTAGGTAAACTGGCAACGGGTTTTTGTTTTTTTTTGCTCACAGCTGCACAAACTAAGTGACATTTAGGCTCCCTACTTGCAACCCATCATTCCTAAGCATTTGTCTAAGGCAGGAAATCCTCAAAAGTGACAAAAGATGGGCAAGGGAAGAAGCTTATAAAGATGGGCAAGGGAAGAAGCTTATCGCCAGGGACATTGACATGTCTGATGTCTGTTTTCTGAAAGCTTTCAGGGTGCTTTGTGGTCTCTGTGTGAAAAGTTAGAATATGGCAGAAGTCTGCTAACATGAAATTGTGCTGAATATTTCTCATAGCACATAATGTGTGGAAAGCTTTGGACCTTCAAAGTCTTACACATTTGCATCAGGCCCCTAAATATGGAAACACGAGAAATTGAAATATTTTTGAGGCTTCCATGAAGCAGAGGAAGGTCATACTCAGGGGATGTGATCACTGGGAGAATCAACTTCATGTCTATGTTGTCTTCAGAAGACCTTGGAGGAGTAGAGGTGAGATGAAGAGAGAGAAGAGATTATCCAGGAAGAAGAGGGGGTCATAGGCTGCTCCACAAAGACTGGCCAATTCAATTCAATTCAATTCAATTCAATTCAATTCAATTCAATTCAATTCAATTCAATTCAATTCAAAGACTGAATTGAAGATGGGGTGCAGCACAGCAAGCAGGAGAGCAGGCCTTGTAACTGCAGCCTCCACAATGCTTTATTTTGTCTTATGCATTACCCTTTTTCTTAATCCACTTGCCTGTCTGAACCTCTGCTGTAACACTAGTAAACGAACCTCTTCTTCGCTATATACCAAAACTTCTGTCGTTTGTAATAGGTCTGTGTTATGGAGCAGCAGATCCCTTGGCGGACACTTGCCTCAGGAGACACAACACAGTGCCACTGGAAAAGCCAAGTACCATCTTCAGAAATTCCTGAAGTTGTCAAAGATAAATCTTCATCACACAGTGAACAGGCAGTGCTTAATTCCTCTGCTGAAATATTCCTAGATACATTAGCATGCCTAATGCTCCAGTTTTGACCTGAAGATTTCCTAATTTTACCTGGATTCTGTGGAAGTAAGGTGTTGTTACACCTGCATTTACAGTGATCCTGACCATGTGACTAAGTAGACAGCTTGTTTACATCGCCCACAAAAAGATAGTTGGATAAACAGGATGGTGTTTTCAGTAGCAAACCAAAGCTCCACAAACATGGATATACAATCTAGAAAAAAAAAAAAAAAAGAAAAGACAGTTCTTGTACCATCAGCTATCCCATCTGCCCTGGAAAAGGTTTCTGGGACCTTGGGTGTCCTAAAAAATGGATGACATGATCTACTGTAAAATCAGAAAGAGTTTATAAGCCACCTCATAAGATGCAAAACATCTCAGAGATAGGTCTTAGTGAGTCCTAATCCAAATTGCAGACCACATTTCTGGAATCAGGACACTGCTGCAGGAGGCAGAGTTGTAGCCTGTGAGTCTTTATCTTCATCTGCAGGCTATACAGAGCAGCCATGGACGTATAGTTCAGGATAGTGCAAAGACTCTTTAATAATAAGACACCCTCAAGACATCAAGGAAAGCAGAAAAGATTTAATTGATGAAAACAGCTGGTTGCTTGTCACATGGTCAAGAAGGAGGTGAAAGGTGTTTATGCCTATCTGTGAGATGGGCTAGCTCCTACAGAGCTTCTAACTCAGAGATGAAAGAGTCAAACATGTATTTTGTTTTGATGATTCTAAAGAGCTGTTTATTTGTGAAAAAAATATCAAAGTAGTTAAACCCTCAAAAAAAAAAATAGTCTACAGTAATGCTTCATATGCTGCAACTCATATTAAATGGAGTGTTGCTGCCTTTCAGCTGGGAAGTGCTGGACCTCATTCAGTGAACTCAGACTGTAACCCTGCTGTTTTCATGTCTGTCTCTTTGTAAGAGCATCCTGTCTGAGTCAGTGATGTGACGCTACTGGGCCTTTCAAAGTACTGCAAATAGCATGGTTGCCACAAACCAGCTAAGAAGCTTTGCTTACACCACACTTAGAGCTGTTATGCCCTGCTTCAGCGCTCTGATGATGATGAGGAGCAGAAGTACCACTGGCTGGAGAAAAGAAGAAGGGGCATGTAGCCTAATTCCAGATTTTCCAGATCCTCACTGTTGGGATAGGGCCAGGAGAGCATCAAAGCCTATGAGACTGCAGCTGATCATTCTGGTGTCGGCTGGTGCTAGGGACCTGGGTAAATATACTGATGATACCATGGGTCACGACAAGGTTCTGTTGGAGCAGAAATATGTTGCTCATAGTTACTTAGTCTTGAGCAAGTGACTGATGCCAGGAATGAAAGAAGGAACATGAGACTATGGACAACACTGTTAAACATTTGTCTGGACTGGGAACCAGTTTTCTTTAGTGAAAGACTGTGCTAACTCACCTGCTTCTTGAAAAAGTCAAGCGTGAAGCCTAAACAGTGCAGTTCACTTCGTCATTTTTTCTTTTTGAGAAGATCACAACACATTTGAATGATAATTTACTGGTCTGGTTTTGAGCTCACATATAGTAGAGCAGAACCGGCACACTAATTCCACAAAAGCAACAAAGCTGGATTTCTGTCACCAGGGATATATTTCTATAGCACCAATAGTGTCTACTGAAGCAATCTGGTTATTTTGTTATTTTTGATAGTTTTACAGCCGTTGGAAATAGCATGAATAGACCTTAATACAAACCATTCTGGCACCCTGCCCTTTCCTGCCTCAGGTCAAAATGAAGATGTCATGATGTTGAGTGCAGCCTAAGTATACATTCATGTGAACATGCTCATAACTTAAAAGCAGACAAGATTGTTTGCTAGAAATTATTTAAAAACATGTTTTACAATGCAAATATATGTTCTTTTAAAGTGAAATTTATTAATACAACTCAAAAGAAAGGAGGAAGAAGGAGAAGAGAGGAAAGGAGAGGAGAGGAGATGAGACGAGATGACACGAGATGAGATGAGACGTAAAAGACATTTTGAAATTGCCATATATGGACATCCTTTAAAGGTTCCTTTTCTGGAAGTACTTTTTCTTTGGAGACTTAATATGACTACAATGAAACTATATCAAGTGACTGAAATCCAGTTAGACAGCAATGTTTTAATAGAACAAAACTTTTTTTTTTCCCCCCTCTTTGGTTTTGTTGATTTATGGAATATTGTCATAGGATTTTCATCCTGTTTGGAAGTAAGACATTTTTTCCAGTACTTTGGATGTTTTCAAGCTAGAGAACTGAATCACAGAGTCACAGCATAGTTGAGGTTGGAGGGAACTGAGTCCAAATCCTCTTCTCAAAGCAGCGTCAAGTCAAGCTAGTTGTTTAAAAGTTTTTGTTTACCTATGCTAAGTACCTTAGAACATGCCTTAGAACACGTTCTTTTATATATATATATAAAAAATTATATATATATATTTATATAAATAAATAAATATAAAATTTATATAAAAATATATAAATTATATATATTTATATATATTATATAATATATAATTATATTATACATTATATTATATATTATTATAGTATATATATTTATATAATATATATTTTATATATGATATATGATATATTATATATTACATATATATAATTACATATATATAATTATATATATATAATCTATATATATGTAAAGATAATCAGGAAGAGTGAAAAAATATGGGTCTAGTGAGACATAACAGTGAAGCAAAAAGTCAGTCAATACCCAACTCTTACATATGCACATTCCTTCAAGCATGAAGTAAGTAGAGCCTGCATTTTGTCTTGTAGAGTGTTGTTGCAGTTACAGAAAGATTTTGCTGGGGTGAAGACTAAATATTCATTAACAGCAGTGTTCACTGTTCATCTCCCTTAAACATTTGTGCTTCAATTTCTGTATTTTCTGTTGCATTTCTGTTGCATAGAAGTGATACTAGGCTGTACATTTCTCTAAGGAAAATTATGGTGTGCTGAAGGACTGACTCTAGTCTACTAGCGAATAATGTGTAGGGGACTAGAGTGCAGACTTTCACACTTTCTAGCCAAAGCAGTGTTCTACCTGCCACCTCAGACTCTGGCTTCACACAGGCACTGTGACCTGAAGCAATGCAGGTTCTGCCAAAACAGCAGACAGAGAATTGTTGATGGCTGATTTTGATTTTGTTTTATTTTCTGCAGCATAACCTAGGACCATAACCTAGGACCATAAGTTTCGCAATATGAAAGTGCTGGATTTAAATAGATAAGCTAAAAACTGTTATGTTTGTACTCCATTTCAACATATCTTGAAACCACTGGAATTCTGCCACTGACTTCACTAGAAACAGAAACTCTCAGTTTGTTGAAGCCTTATTATTTTTTCTAGCGTGGCAAGAATACTGTGAGAAGAGGCATTTCTATGAAATCCATTGAAAACTCAGTAAAGGGGTGAAAAGTGCTTGCTTGAATATTTATGAGGAGATTTGTCCAATCTATAATGTAGGGTGCAGCCAGAATAACTTCTTGCAGTTCCTGGGATCTATCCTCAAAATCCCACCTACAGAAATCATACTTCTAATTCCACTTATTTATAGTAAACCATGTAATATAAAACCATATTAATTCCTTGCTATGCCATATCTTCTGGGATTTTTAAACTTACTGTGTATGTCAGATGTTTTGAAAATACTGAAGACAAAATGAATGGTTTCCTAATGTTAGATGAATTACTCTTATTCTTTGTTCTATTGTCATTATTCTATCTAAGATAGTACACTTCATAATATAAAATTTTATTGGCAGATAAAAATTTTAGAATGTTTTCAATAGCATTTGAACCCAGAAATAACTAGAAAGAAGTCATACTTGTGAAGGTTTTACTTTCTTTTAGCCCATAACCTTTATCATCTGTATCATTGGTATTGTACACATTTTCCATAACACATTTAGCTTCAGGAAGAAAAGGAATGTGTTTCAGACATAATCATGATACAGCAACTGAAACAGATCAGGGACACAGTAACATAGCAATTTATTATTATTATTTTATTTTGTACATGTAAAATAAATACTTTATCTGTGCTCAGAACATGAGCAGTGAGGTTTAAGGGGAATTATGTCTGTAGAATTCGAAAGTTTTCTTTTGACAATTCCTTTAGATGGGCAGGTTTTGCAGTATCATAGTCCCTGAAGAAAAGGGACAAGGTGAACTTCTCATAAACATCCCTAAATCTGCCTGCAGATCACATAAGTTAGGGGAAACCCAAACTGCATGATGTAGTGCCCTCAGTCTCCCCTACAACTGTAATTTTGAATCATCGTTTCTTGCAATATACATCCACATGTTGGCTAAAAAAAATGTCCATACCAAGGGTGATTGGGTCTGAAGTTTGAGAAGGGATAAAATGTATAACAGAAAAGTATGGAGAAAGGTAATGTGAGAAAACCTTTGAGGTTCAGGCTATGGTTAAAAAGCCAAGAAGAACGAACCATATATAGATTAAAGGAGGGAAAGAAAGCTGTTCTGTTTTAGTGAGATCAGTGAACAAGTTGCATACCATCTGCAATATAATGTTACAAATAACTTACAGAAAATAGCTTGGTCTAAGGAACAAGCTTCTGAACAGATTCTGGAAGAACAGTTATACCAGTTGTAAACAAGATTTTGCAAGATTTGAAAAAGCAAATTTTCATGTAATACCAAGGAGAATAAAGACAGTAAGGGAGGATGACAATGCTCATCCTTCCTGAGGTCTGGCTGGCTGCAGAAACACTGTTAGACAATGTTAGACATTCTCATGTCTGTACCGCTCATCAGGAGGAAAACCACAGCTGAGTGGATTTTTGTAGTATTCATTTAGAAGTAGTAAAATGAAAAGTTTCAGGATAGATGTTAAATGATGTTATCATCAGGACAGGTAATAAATGTTACAGGAAAGTTGGTATTTACCACAATTCAAGATCAAATGAAAAGTCGCACTGCCAAAGGAAGAAAATGTTCTGTTCAAGCAAATGTTAAAATACAGAAATATATTACACCTGGCAACTTGTCACATTTCATGAAAGTATCTGAGTGAGCAAGTGAGTTCATAACACAAGCTGGAAGGATGTCTTCTCTGACATCTGATTTGATAGAAATAGCAGAGGGTGGAAAGGGTTGCAGATCCTTGTAGAGAGACTGTGGGCATGCTTATTCCTTGCTTATTCATCCTAGAAAGAAAACAGAGAATGAAAAAACAAGAAACTGAAGGAGGGTGACATAAATGAGATGGCAGATAAAGCCTTGAGGTAGCAGATAAACCTCTAAGCAAGCATTGAACAGCTGCACACACAGTTTACAAAGAGCCAAATCTGGAGTGAAGAAGAAAATGAAGGGAAATTACCCATATTCATCAGTGGAAGTTTGTTGGACAGCAAATAACATTTGAGGATAATGCATAACAGATGGTAGCTTAATAGAAAGGGAAGCAGTAAGAAATTTACAGTGTATAAACTGTTCAATGGAATAACAGGGCAAAAGAAAGTATTGAAGAGAGTGGAATGCCTAGGAAATGTAGAAAGCTAAGAAATTGTGGTCTTCTTTAGGTAACTGATCATCTGTAGTGGTTGGATATGTTCATGTCATGATGAGATAAGAGGCAAGCATATGCACAGACAATAACGTATATAAGAAAAGGGACAAAAAGTACAGCAGGATAGAGGACATTAGCAGAGGTGCAAGGTCAATGCACAGACAACCAATAAAGACATAAGAAATAAATTATCTGTAGGATTGCATCAGAGTCCTGGATCTGAACCACCAGAAAAGGAGGATTAAAAACAAATGAACTATATGGCTTATCACCTGTTAGTTAAAGAAAAAGAATAAAATCATATTTTGACTCCTTCCAAATTGCCAATGTAAAGAGGCCAATAAGAAAAGGATAGTACTATAGTCACAGAGAAAGTAAATATGCAAAAACGAAGGCAGTTACAATTAGTCCCTCCGTGATGTTTTGGCTGTCTGGCATAAACATAACCACCCCAAGCCTTGACACTGTTAAGGTACTTGTTTCTTTAGGCCACACTTTACACTTGATAGGATGGTCAGACCAAGACCTACAACTTTCTTACCTTTAGATTCATTTTTCTCAGGGAAGAGGAAAAGGACCTTGAATAACAGCCTCCCATTTCCTGTCAAGGTGTTCTTAGCACATAAAGTGTGCTTAGGTAGGAAGCTTTACTATTAGGGTTTCTCCATTTGTACAAATACTTGAATCCATATTTACTGGGCCAGAGAGGACAACTCTAACCCATCTGTCATGACACTAAGTTAGGAGTATGCATTAACAAAAAAAAAAAATATTTGAATATTAAACAAAAACTGAAATCTTCCTGAGGTAGCCTAAATCAAGGATTAAGCTCCAAAAGTTTATGTAAGATTTTTGAGCTGAAGTGAGCATCACTAGTAGTGAGCATCACTAGGCTGAAGTGAGCCTGAAGTTGCCAGGCTACCATTGACTGGGTGATCACACTGGAAGAGTTGCAGTCAATGGTTCAGTGTCCAAATGGAGATCAGTAATGAGTGGTGTTCCTCAGGGGTCAGTCTTGGGACCAGTGCTGTTTAACACCTTTGTCAGTGACATGGAGTGTACCCTCAACAAGTGGGTCGATGACACCCAGCTGTGTGGTGCAGTTGGCACAATGGAGGGAAGGGATGCCATCCAGAGGGACCTGCACAGGCTTGAGAGGTGGGCCTGTGCAAACCTCATGAAATTCAACAAGGCCAAGTGCAAGGTCTTGCATCTGGGCCGGGGCAGACCCAAGCACAGATACAGGTTGGGTGGAGAATGAGCAGCAGCCCTGAGGAGAAGGACCTGGGGATGTTGGTTGAGGAGAAGCTCAGCATGAATCAGCAATGTGTGCTTGCATCCCAGAAAGCCAACAGTATCCTGGGCTGCATCAAAAGCAGTGTGGCTAGCAGGGCAAGGGAGGTGATTCTCCCTCTCTGTTCTACTCTTGTGAGACCCCATCTGGTGTGCTGCAGTTAGCTGTGGGACCCCCAGCACAAGAAGGACATGGACCTATTAAAGCAAGTCCAGAGGAGGGCCATGAGGATCATCAAAGGACAGGAACACCTCTCCTGTGAAGACAGGCTGAGGGAATTGGGATTGTTCAACCCGGAGAAGAGAAGGCTCTGCGGGTACTCTTTGTCATGGAGCATAGTGATAGGACAAGGGAGAATGGTTTAAAAATGGTTTAAAGAGGGCAGATTTAGATTAGTATTTGTAAGAAATGCTTTACGCAGAGCGTGGTGAGACACTGTCACAGGTTGACTGGAGAAGCTGTGGATGCTCCATCCCTGGAAATGTTCAAGACCAGGCTGGATGGGACTTTTAGCAACCTGGTCTAGTGAGGTGGGCCTGCCCATGACAGAGAGATTGGAAGTAAATGATCTTTAAGGTCGCTTCCAACCCAAACCATTCTGTGATTCTTAGTTGATAAAGGAAACAAGCATGTTTAAGCTTCAGTGACTGTGTCCAACCACAAGTACTTGTCCCCCTAAAATCCATAACAGAGAAGCATCTATACTCCATAGGCAAAACAGAGGGATAGTAATGTAACATCCACAGAAATCAGCCTGTGGATCAGTAGACAATGCATCTGATAGAAAATACCAAGGGAAGTAGTGTTTTTTAAGTATCACATCTGGATGTGTATCATGCCTAGACTGGAACAGCATCACCTTGAATTCAGAGGTCACTGCTCTGATTTCTCGCTTGAAGCGCTATTGTTTTTTGTTAGGCCACAGATGAAAGAGCTCCCTTCTTAATTCAGAATCCAGAGATTAAGGTAGTTAATTAAGATATGAAAGCCTTCCTTGCCTTCCTTTCTGCAAGACAACATTTTAATAGTCTGGAGAAGAATGGATATCATGAAAAAGGAAATTGGAAAAGCTCAGAAATCTTGTGGAATAGATGCCAGTATTATTTAACTTTAAGAATATAAATAATATTTGGGAGGCTGTTTATTTGGCAAAAGGTGAAATTAATTAGAGTGAACTTCGAAGCAACAAGAATCAAGTTGGAGTCAAGCTGAAAATGCAAAAATTAAGAAAGAAGCATTTGATAAAGTGAATTCCTTATATCTACAGCTAAGAATATTTTTTGCATCTGTTGTATTCATTTCAGCAAAGAGTTATTTAGCTAAATGTAGGAAACTAACAATTCCCAGTGTATATTATATGTATATATATATGTATATATAATATGTAACCCATACATTTTAAAGGGTCTGTATTCACTTCACTGCATCTACAAAACTGCTAATAGCAAGTAATATTGGGCTAATATGTACTAATGCAAACACATCAGAAACCGTTTAGACCTCCAATCGATGAAGCCTTGAAAACAACACAGTTAAAACACTACAGTCTAAGTTTAATGATATTACACTTGTCCTATAGATTGTCCTAGAACATAGAACTAACTTTTCCGTATTAAAATGCCAAATGGAATTACTACAGAAGCTTAAGTTACAGTGAAAGCCAGAAAGTAATCCAAAAGTTGTCTCTATTAACACATCAGCTTCTCAGTAGTGAGTACTGTAACTACTCACCTAGTTTCTGAAAACTTTTTAATACTATTTTTGTTCCTTTTGGCTCTGCAAATTTTTAGCAGCTAAGCAGATTTGGTGGATCCTATTTTGCCATGAGCATCTTCAACAGAACTATGAGCAATGAATGTGTGGTTGTCACTAAGGTCCTAATCTAGCTTGCTGAAACTTTGTAAATGCTGACTGGCAGTGAGCTGGGTCAAGATATGAAAATACAGTCTGTGATTAAGTATGAATATAAACAGTTAAAAAAAATCTTTAAGCAATTTGTTTCTGTATGTCAACACTAGAACTATCTGAACTGTCAAAATGGATTGCCTCCACAGAAAGGTTAGACTCCATGGTAAGAAATGTATTTCAATTCACTAACAACATCAAGGCTTATTGTTAAATACAATCATATGCATGATCTCTTTTGTTAACTGAAGTGGGTTCTCCAGTCAAGTAATCTCACTGTAGCATGGAAATTTAACAAGTCAGTGACTGTGGATCCATTGTGGAAAAAGTCTCGTGGCTTTATAGCAGAAAATAAGTCATAGTGAAGTTATTATTAAAGTGTATACAGTGTCCAAGATATATTAGAAAATGTGTGTAACAAAACTGTCGGTCCTTCTGAAAATGGCTAATAGGACAAGCAGGATGATCACAGATTGGTTTATATCTGGTAGTCTTTAAAGTTAATGAGTTCTAATAACAAATGAAAACTTACACCTCATTTTTAAGCAAACATGGGCATACGATAGATATCCACAGAGAAAGTAAGGGAACAGAAGTGTTGGTGGAGGTTGCCAAGGGGCAGCTGAAAGATAGACAGTCCAGAATAACCAAGCTGCAGACAGGCTACTTCTCCTGGAATGGAGCCTTCACTTATGTTTGCTCATTGGGCCAGACAACCCTTAGGACCCACTGAATGATGTTTACCCACATTACATGTTCCTTCTCTACGTAATGTTCCCACTTTTCTTCAATTGTTGTGTTTTATTTTGTTGTATTTTGTTTTATTCTGTGCCAGAAAATTGCTTTCGTTTTTTGATCAAAAACTACTTGCATAGAAAAAAATGGTTCTTTATTACATTATATGGTCTTAGTCAAATAATTAGTTGGACTATCTTAATATTCAGAACAGCACAATACCTAAGATAGTGACTTTTACCCAAATATTGTGTAATGAAGTATTCATATCAATTATCTTTTATACTTTGTAAAGGTGAATAAATCAATACCCTATGGTTCTGCATCATAATCATGAGGGAGCTGGGATTATTCAGCTTGGAGAAAAGGAGATTCAGGGGCGACCTTATCGCTCTCTACAGGTACATTACAGGAGGCTGTAGCGAGGTGGGGTTTGGTTTATTCTCCCATGTGCCTGGTGACAGGATGAGGGGGAATTGGCTAAAGTTGCGCCAGGGGAGGTTTAGGTTGGATGTTAGGAGAAACTTCTTTACTGAAAGGGTTGTTAGGCATGGGCTGCCCAGGGAAGTGGTGGAGTCATCATCCCTGGAGTTCTTTAAAAGATGTTTAGATGTTGAGCTTAGTGATATGGTTTAGTGAAGGACTTGTTAGTGTTAGGTCAGAGGTTGGACTAGGTAATCTTGGAGGTCTCTTCCAACCTAGATGATTCTGTGATTATGTGATTCTGTGATAATCCATGAACAAAACCAATTGGTACAGAATGCAGAAACATTTGCTTCCATGCCAGAAGTGTTTTATGACAGTAATATGTTATTATTTTTCTGACTACCTTTAAGATTCAGGTACTCTGAAAGACAGGTAAGACAATATACATGTATCTTATGAGTAATTTTTATATTGTGCATTATATAACATGAGGACCTTGTCAGGCTTTCTGAAGTGCTGGTTGACTGGCAAAATGTAAAAATATCTGTAAAGATGAAATTTGTTTAGTCACCTTTCTCCCTGATCATATTTAAAATTTCAAATTCCTAGCTATGTGACTAAGTAAGTCCTTTCCAATCACTTTCTCCATTCTGAATGCATATTCTTCTGAATTCCTTCTTTTTATTCAGATAGCCCTGTAGGCTGTTTTGACTGCACAAAACCTTCACACATCTGGTATTCTCTCTGCTGCTTTCCTTTCCTTCCACTGGGCTCCATCATAGCTGTTTTTAATTTGTTTGTTGCCTTGGGCTGCTGACAATTATAACATAAAAAATAGAGTCTTTGTGTACATATCTAAATGCAGAGCAGATTCTTAAAGCCCTGATGTGGGCTTATTGCTGATTTTTTTTTCCTCCTGTCCAGGCTCACTCATTCACTACATCCTACCAGCAGACTTGCTCCAAAGGGAGGGCATGGCTGTGTGAAGCGGAGGCCTAGGACCTCAGCAATGGGCAAGAAAGTACAGGGGGAAATGGGTTTTCTCCCTGCGCCTCTGCCTGTCCCTGTGCCTTGCCTTACGTCCCTGGACTCCCTGGTTCATCTGCATCCCACCAGTATCCTGCTCCTGGGGGTGAGGAGAGGGCACCCTTCATGACCAGGTGGCCACACATAAATCAGAGGCAGGTAAAGGGGAATACTCCAGGAAATGTCTTCCTATCTCCAAAACATCACAGGTGAAGCCATATTCTGATGATAACCGAGACCTCAGGTATAAGCTATAAGGTTGGTCTATCCTGTTCTTGCATTAAAAGGCTTTCAGAGAAATCAAATTTATGTGATCGGTTCTCTGCCAGGGACACCAGTCTTCCCCATCTCTCCTGGCGTACCCCAAAGCATCTGGCAAAATCCATACAGAAGAGCCTGTCCTGCTTTACCACACACCATACAAGCATGCTAGGGTCTGAGATGCTTATGTTTTTACTCAAACATATTCAAAACCAATCCATTCCCATAATCATAATTATTAAGTTTAATATTGTGCTTTCTTTAATATGCAGTAAGAAGTATTCTCTGAAAAGAAAATGCTCTCATTATTTCCGTTTCACAGAATCACAGAATTTCTAGGTTGGAAGAGACCTCAAGATCATCGAGTCCAACCTCTGACCTAACACTAACAGTCCCCACTAAACCATATCCCTAAGCTCTACATCTAAATGTCTTTTAAAGACTTCCAGGGATGGTGACTCCACCACTTCCCTGGGCAGCCTGTTCCAATGTCTAACAACCCTTTCAGTAAAGAAGTTCTTCCTAAGATCCAACCTAAACCTCCCCTGGCGCAACTTAAGCCCATTCCCCCTCGTCCTGTCACCAGGCACATGGGAGAACAGACCAACCCCCATCTCGCTTCAGCCTCCTTTGAGGTAACTGTAGAGAGCGATAAGGTCGCCCCTGAACCTCCTTTTCTCCAAGCTGAAGAATCCCAGCTCCCTCAGCCGCTCCTCGTAGGACTTGTTCTCCAGGCCCCTCACCAGCTTCATCGCCCTTCTCTGGACCTGCTCAAGCACCTCGATGTCCTTCTTGTAGCGAGGGGCCCAAAACTGAACACAGTACTCGAGGTGCGGCCTCACCAGAGCTGAGTACAGGGGGACGATCACCTCCCATTTCAAAGGGAAATGTAGAAAAGCATAAAATTGTAGTTGCTTGCCTAAAAACAGTAGCCTGGAAAAGATATATTAAAGGTTTATGAAATGATGAACATGTGGAGAAGGTGGATTACTCACCTTTCTCATGGTTACTTACTGGCTCCTGTCATTCAGGAACAAGTGAAACAATCAGATGACAAATTCAAAATCTGTAAGGTTCTTCATACAGTCTCCAGTCAAACTCTGGGTAGTTTGGATGATATGAAACATACCTGACTGAAACACGTGCTAGTCTAAATTATGGTAGGAAAAGTTCATTAGTAGATCCTGGAGGACCCTGAACTTCAGGTTGCCAGAGGCTACATGGGAATATCAGAAAAATAATATTTGGCCTTTTGTTGTTGTTGTCGTTGTTGTCATTAGACATCTACTAATGACCAAACAAACCTTTCCCCTGGCTCAGTAGGTGTTCCCTTGTGTTACTGCATATCCAGAAAATCTGTGCTAAAGGAATGAATAGAACCTTAGCTGTCCAGTTTTTGTCCAGTTATTTTGCACCACCAACGATAACTCTGCCAGATTCTCTCTGCTACCTTCTGGTTTGTTTGTCTTTCCAAAAATATGATAAGGTGAATACATATTCTTGACCTAAATGACAGAAAGTAGACTAAGAAGATAGAACTAGACTAAAAGAAGCCCATAAAACAAATGATGCTAACATTTTAAAGTGAATGCAGGTTAGTATGCGGTGTTGCACATATAATTTGATTCCTGCTCTGCTTGGGACTTCTTGTACATCCTAGGCAGATGACTTATCAGAGTTTTGTGTTTCACTAACTGTGAAAGCCCCTTTCCTCTCGTCATAAAGGATGTAAGACACACATTTGAAAAGTAAGTTTTTCAGAGTTCTCAGGAAAGAAGTGGGGCCTTCCAACACCAAGAACAGTGATATTAAAATAGAAATGTTAAAGTGAAATGAGAAAGTATGAATAGGGAAAAAGAGACCAAAACTAGGCCTTCAGATATTTGTCCTTAGCTTTAAGTCATAAAAAATTGCAATTTCTGAAGCACTCTCTGTCTAGGTATTACTTCACTGTGGCATATACCTGAGATTATTGTTGAAAAGTGTCTTCCAGTCTTCCAGTACATTAAGATAAAGTGCTACAGTTTACATTTCCTATTGGTATTTTTTCATTTTAAAAGCATCAGAGCATCAAGAAGGTATTTTAAAATGATGTGCATTGACTTGTATATTGGTACTAAGATATTTTTTTTTTTATACTGCCTGCAAGCAAAAATCACAGAACTATGGTGTTTCCATAGCAACTGCATTTTAATAAGGTGAAATTTCCAGCTTGATAGAGCTGAACAACTAATAATGTCAGCTTCCAATGTTGCAGAAGCTTAGATGTCAGGAAGGGTCAGCATAAAACATGGGACTAAAATTGATTCTGTGCAACATTCATCTTTACTGCTAGTATAATTTTGGGTAAAGCCAATAAAAGATATGATTAAAACAGTAATCTTATTTTTACACGCATCTTATATCATAAAGCATCAACATTCAAAATATATTTAAAGCTCATTCTTATGTCTCCATAAGAAACATCATACACCTATTGCAAGCTCATTTGTCACTTCTGAGTTTTCACTATAAAATGTTTCATGGGAGAGTTCTGGAAACAGTTTTCAGTTAGTAGGTGTCAGTAGACACCCACTGAAAGTCATGTATACTGATGTTTGTCAATGAGAACACCAAACCCAACAGATTATTTTGCTGTAAAATCACAGTTCTTTTAAGGGCAAGAACTGAATTTGAATGGAGTGAGATTTTTTTTAAAGAACCTGAAAGGAGTCACAAAGTTGTATGTGGCTTTTAAGATCAATGGGAGTTCTTCCAAAGGCCCATGTGTTAAGTGATCTTCAGCTCCAACATGGTACTGACTTTCACCAACAAAGTGATGTTTTGGGGGAATTTATTAATTAAGCATGAATCTGCTCTCTGCATTCCGCCTCTCTCTCCCCCCTCTTTCCACCCAATAAAATAAAAATAAAAGTAAAAAAGAACTGTGAAGATGCTTTTCAAAAGGAAGATAAAATTTAAATGTCTTGCTTCCAGAGACTATGTCTTTAAGTAAAACATCAAGCATCAAAGTACTTAAAATAAAATGAGAGCTGATAGCTATAGGAACTTGTGATGAAATTTCTGTTTAAGACATTTTTTCCCTGTGGGTTATCATGAACCATATAGTTACATCTATGTTAGTATGGAATCATACTGTTTCTTGGCTTGGAGGCCAACAGTCAAGGAAAAGCCTACATGCATACAGTAAGTAGGACCATCTAAAAAGCTTGTCCATGTCCAAATTCTCTGTTGGGAATCAATGGTTTTATTTCCTGAGCTGTATTTGGAACTGTTTGGAAACACTGGTTGGCTAGGACCAAATCTATGCCAAGGGCCAACAAGCAGATGTACTGGGTCTGGCTGGAATGTTAACTTTCCCGGCAGCAGCCCATACAGTGCCGTACTCTGTACTTGTAGCTGGAACAGCAGTGTTATCACACCAGTGTTGTGTCTACTGCTGAGCAGCAGTGGCACAGCATTGGGCCTTTCTCTAACCCTCCTAGGGGGTGGGCAAAAAAGTGAGGAGAGAAACATCACTAGGGCAGCTGACCTAAACCAATCAAAGGGATATTCCATACCATGTGGTGTCACACTCAGCAATAAAAGGTGGAAACAGGAAGAAGAGGGGAGGGGTGGGCTCTCGTTGAGAAGACGTCAGTCCTCCTCTCGAACACCGGCTGCGTGTGTTGAGGCCTTGCTTCAAGGACGTGGTCAATCATCGCTCATTTGTGGGAAGTAGAGAGTAATTTCTTTCCTCTGCACTTCCATATAGCTTTCATTTATTTTGTTTGTTTGTTTTCCTCCCTTTTTCCCCTTTTCCCTTTTACTTCCCCTTAGTTAAATTGTTTAGTTCATGGTAGTCTTTATTTAATTATTATAATTATTTCCCTTTAATTAAATTATCCTTATCTCAACCCGTGAGTTGTTCTTTGCTTTACTTCTCCCCCTCCTCATCTAAAGGAGGGGGAGTGAGAGAGCGGTTGTGGGGTTTAGCTGCCCAGCATGGTAAAACCACCACAGCAGACAAAGGACTTCCTTTCTTGAAAATTTTCCCCAACACCTCAGCACATTTTTTTTTTTTTTTTGGTTACTACCACTCTGTGTTAATGCATTGCTGAAAAAAAGTGGCCAAACCTCTAGATAAATTATTTTATTAGTAATATGTGCTACAACCTGAAGATTATGTACATCTCCTGATAAATGGTGAAATAATAAAACATATCCTGTTATCCTTGCAGAGCATATTTAGGACCTGAACTCAATTGCTGTGCAGTATTTTTGTGTATTATATATCTTATATTTTATATCTTATCCTGCAGAATCCTAATCCTGCAAAATTATATCTTATCCTTATCTTATCTATTTTAGACTGGAGTCACAACTTAACTTCAGTGATGTGGTTTTGAACCAGTCCTAAGTGAATTTGAAAATTTCACCTACTGATGAATATATATATATACATATATATATATGTATGTCTTTTCATGATAGATAACCTTATTTTTCTGTATTCAAATATCTAATGTAAAACCTTAATGTAAATTCAGAAAAGTTTTTTACATATATAATATGATAGTAGTGTATGTAACTTAATCTGTTTCAAAATATTGCCCATATAGCTCTGCGCAACCATTTTCTCTAATTTTTCATTAGTTCTTAATAAGTACATTTTCTCAACCACATAGTGAGTATTAGCTGTATTATAAGTAATTCATCAAAAAAACCTTCATATTAAATCATAAATATGAAAAATGATGACAGCACAAACATATAAAAACACATAAACTAAAGTATTAACATAATAAAGGCGGACTATCTTGAATAATTAATTTAGTAGCTTGTTGGATTTCTTTAAAATTAGGGTATTTTACATACAGAGACTCAGATGCCATTAATTCAGCAGAACAGTACATGGATTAAGTTATTAATTTGGTCCAAGAGATTCCGCTTGTCTGCTTTGAATTCCACATGAATGCTGATTTTGTACTGCTTATACTTGTGGTACGTGTGTGTGTGCTGGGGTGGGGGGTAAGAGGGAATGCTGGAGACTGTGCCATAGTGGAGATGGGGCATCCAGAAGAAGCCATAGGACATATTTGACTAAGACATGTTGGGATCAACTTTCAACCAACTTCATACTGCAACCTGTTTTCTAGCTGAGCTCTTTGTGAAAGAATCAGTGGGTAGGACACTTGGCTTTCCCTGGAGATGGTTATGAGAAGTGCCAGAATGGCTGAGCTCAAGACAAAATGATCATAGTCCCTGTTTTGGAGAGAAAAGTAATTTTTCTCTACTTGATTAGATATATTATTCTTAAGTAACATCTGAGACTCCCTTCCACCAACCTCCCTCTTCAGAATAGATCTTCAGGGACAAAAATTATCAGCCAGTGGTCGACACATGCCAGCCTTCAGAAAGCTGTGGAGCAGAAGCATTGCCAGTGCCATGCAGAGGGACAGTGCAGCCCCTGACAGCTGTGCCCAGGAAGTAACTGGTACCATATTTTTGCCCCTTTTGTACATAAAAATCAGGACTTTTTTTTTTTTTCTTTTTTTTTTTTTCTTTTTCAATCAGAAAGTTGTAACATTGGAATGGAATTAAATATGATTTAATCTAGATTGCTATAGTCTGATTAATTGTATTACTTAACCAAGATGGAAATTTATAACATACAAGCAGTTAGAAGCAACATATAAATAATATTTAAGTGGTGAATGTGACTTATGAATATACAATATATCAGCCCCAACTGGTTTTACAGAAAGCAAAATGAAAGAGTTTATTCTTGCTTTATAAATCTAATAAGCTAAGTACAAGAAGAAAAAGCACCTGATGTGATGGATGGAAAACCAAAGGGTAAAGCTGACATGACTGTGAGCAGTGGCAGTAGTCTTGGATCTGCAGGACAATGACCTTGTTAAAGAAAAAGGTTGAAAAAGTAACGCTAAGGAGGAGGGGGTGGGTTATATCTCCTAATTACAGCCTTGCACGACATTTATAACTAGCTTGCACATATCCAGCATATGACACTTTTATCATTTTTGTTTCCTTTGTAAACCATATGAAAACTGCTAAAGCAGATAAACAGACTGTGCTATAGTTTGAAAAATCTTTTAATACTAAACAGAAAATTCAGTTTTAAATCACATTACAATATGGAAGTAATTAGAAGTGTTCATGTTCAGTGGGCCTCCTCCTAATAGCAATATTTGCATAAAAATATTAGGCAAGCTGTTGGATAGAAAATTATATGCAATTGTGCTTTGCAGAATGTATTAACTTGCTACACTTCAACATACCCAGCAGCACAGACTCAGAAAAAAAATCATTGTTCTGGATTTTAACTAATGTAAATAACTGAGTTCTTTTAGTGTTAACTTCTGTGTTATCTGCAATGATTATGGTAAGAAATATGTTTATTACAAACATTTGAAGATTATTGTTTATTTTGTTTCATTTTATGTCAAAAAAATAATTTTCACTCAAAAAATCTGTAGCATAGCTGAAGAGTGTATGTTTGCTAGTAGCTGTAGTACAGCAAACCTTCACCAGCCTGAGCAGCAGAGGGACTGTGAAGTGCTCTAATTAGCTGGGTTCCATGGTACTTATTGATCCCATTAGTGCAGCATGGGAAACCAGCGCATGACAATTAAATAGCTTATCTAATGATATACAATATGTGCGCAGTAAAATCAGATGAGCAGTGAGGACTTGTAAACTCCTGGCTCTTAGCTTCATCCTCTAGATTGTACTTTCCAGATGTCATTGAATTTCAGTGACTCAGACAAACTTATAATGGCTTTTTGTCACAGAGTCACTTAGATACCTGGACAGGTAAATTGTGGGATTCATATAAAAATGGGAGCTTGTAACAGTCGGTATCTTGGTGGGGGTCTAACCATTTTCACGGTTTAGATTGTGTTCTCCCCTGCCACTTTGGAAAGTCATGATCTACAGGGTTCATTACAAACATCACAATGTATGGATTAGTTTCCATAATGGTGTACTGATTCTTAAGGACCCATTCCTACAAATTTGAACTGTGTCATATTTTCCTCTGTAAAGCAGTAACATCACAACAAATTCTCATATTAATATCATATTCGTGGAAATCTGTTGGTTGACATTTATCATTATAATAAATATTTCACGGAACAATAGGTAGCTTATCAAGCTTTGGGGAAAAGATTATTACAATGAGGGACATGTGATCAATGTCATCCAATTAGGCACACTAACAATGACAGGTCCCAATGTGTTTATTTCATATGCCTTTTTTTAAACATATGAATGTAGGTTCCTATTCATCATGGCCTGAGCTGCTTGTGTCCATGGGGAATGTTGGGGACAGGGCTGGAGTTGGAGCCAGAACCCATCATGCATTTGCCTTTCATCACATGGCAAGCTGGTTGGGTGGCTGCAGGGCTAATATCTGAATGAAGATTATTTAGAGTTCATTTTCAAGGGTGAGCTCAAATCCAAGCTAAAATGACAGTATAAATTTATCAATCAGACATTTTCATTTGAGCCCAAGGTTTTTAAAAGCTTATTACCCTCGTGTTATTTTCAGAGAAAATGTCTGTTGGAGATATAAGACAGCACTCAAAACTTAGACAACTGACAGCAATGGGCTGGTGGAAGTTCCAGTTTTTCATATAACTGATCCATAAGTATTTGTATCAGATGTTAGGGAAGAAGAAGACACATTCTGGTGTTTTTTGAAACAGAAGCAATTTATTACATGTTTTCTTAAGGTGCAGTTAAACAGAGTTATATGTACATCAGATGCAATATTTCGAACACAACTTCAGCAAAAATTTCAAGTGATGTATTTTAGTAATTATAGACAGGATTGTGAACAGGCTTATAACCAATGGGACATAAAGTATCTATTAGGCAGTTCAATTTATGGTCCTGTTGTGAGCCGAGCTTATATTTAATTCTTATTGTGATAAATAGTGCTCAAGGGGATGAGACATCTGTGCATAGGTGAAATTTAATTTGGGAGATTAACAGTGTTAAAGAATTATAATCAAAAGATTTTCTGTCTGTTGGAGAGTTTTATACATAGACTATTGATCAAGCAGGAAGAATGAATTAACAAATTGTTCTGGCTCTTGCTACTTTAAAAAGAAAATGAATAAAATGTCAACTGGGAAGTCTGCAAGTTGTTTTACTCCACTCAGTTTAGTATTTAATGACTATTAAGGGTAACTTTTCTAACAACAGAATTTAAATTGAGTTGAAAGGAAAACAGTCTGTGAACAGAAAAGGCATCTTACTCAGAGGGATAAGGGGTAAATCACTGTCCAAATTTTTAGCATCATAATGAGGAGAAATGTCCTTGCTAAACAAAAGAAGTGGTATCTAAATGTTGTGAAAAAAACACATGTATCCACATAAGGTTGTAAGCTTTCTCCCAGTTTTGCTTGTGCAGTGAGCATTGTATCTCCAGGCAAACACTTCCAGAGATGTTTCCAGTACACATCTGCACTGCATCCCTTGCATCTGCTGTTGGTGCAGTGATCAGTTAGCAAGCATCCCTCCACCCTGTAGCCATTATTCAACTTTGGCCTTGGCTACTCTGGTCCTCCCTGCTTCCCTGACAAACTTTACATACCTGGACTTATTTTAGAAGAACTTTTCCCAAGATTATTCTTGAGTTAGGACAGAGTTATATAGGATATCTGTTGGCAGGAGACTGAAAATTGCTGCTAGTCAGATATCAAAGATTATTGACATCTTGTCACAGAGCCAAAGAATTCCTGGCAAATATCCTGTCTCAGTATCTGCAAGCAGGATGGATAGCTTGTCCTCTTTACCCCATCAATTTTCTGTATGTACCCAAACAGGCTGTGGAATCAGACTTGAATGTTTTATTACTGTATCTGCCATTTACTTGTCATAAATATCTTCTCACATTTGTTGCAAACTGACATTCATGTATGCAAATATACATGGCACTATGTAAAGGCAGTAGCATTGGGCCCAGCAGAATGGTCGTTAACCGTACTCAACCTCATTCCCAGGGCTGTCCTGGAACTATGTTTACTTTTTCATCAGTTCTCAGAAGTATCTGCTTTAGTGGTTTTGCATAAACCTTTACAACTGAGAGTAAAAGGCAAGAACACTATGATTTTAAACATACACTTTAAACTCACACTACACGAACAATATGTTGTGCCAAACAGTAATAAAATGAAACATGAACAATAAAAATCATGTAACTATTTCAGAACTCTTGTTTGGTGGGTCTGTAGAAAAAGGACTCAGTGATAAATTTTAAACCATACCAGATTGCAATAATGTGAAGGAATCTTATTCTCTTATTCCTTTTTATTCCTTCTTATTGTCTTATTCCAACTCCTATTCCTTCTGGTTCTGAGAAAGAATAATTTATGAAGTACACAATAGACTGCCTAAACAAAACAAAGCAAAACAACCACAACAACAAAAAGCAAAAATCTTTCCCAGACCTTTAAAACAGAATATTTAAATGATTTATCATGATTTATCAAAATATTCCCCAACCCCAGAAATATATCCTGCAGTAAAAATTCCATACAAATAAATATTGCACAATTTTCCAAAGCCAAGAAAAACATATCTCAAGGCAAAAGTCAAAAGCTAAAATTAATGAGGTACAGCTTTTTGAGTACAGAGTAGACAGTTCTCAGAAAAGCTCTTAAAAAACAAGAGTGCCTCCAGTTTTAGCACAGTACCAGTTTACTATACCATTTCCTTACACAAAATGAAAGAGTGTGAAGGATAACATAGAGCAGAAGTAGTGGTAATTTTCCTATATATGCAGGAAAATAAATTCTAAGTTTTTTATGAAGTATAAAAATTCTGATTTGATAAAAAAAAATCTTAGCAACCCCAACTCTTTACAGTGCAGTTCAGGTTCTTTGAGGATTTATTTTATTTTATTTTATTTTATTTTATTTTATTTTATTTTATTTTATTTTATTTATTGTATTACATTAGTTTTCAAAATGATCATATGGATTGATGTAGATGCATAATATCTTAAAGAAATTTTGAAGAGATAGGGATGGATTAATTTTCTAGGTCACTTTAAGTTCCGCATTTATAAAAATGTTCCTTCATTATTATGGATAATCTTAGTGAGGGTACATTTCATCCCATCATCCAGGTAGATGATGGAGATATTGAAAAAGGTTGGGCCTGAAGATCCTGACACCTGAGGACTGCCACTTCTAACTGGCTGCTGTTGGCCACAGCTCTCTGGGCATAGCAGTCCAGCCATGTGTTTCACATTCCTTGTAATCTATCAGTTTAGGGCATTTTGCCTCATTTTGGGTATCAGTAGTAGTGTTGTTCTGAAAACCCTGTCAGTTTTGAGGTACATGCCATCCAGTCCTCTTCCCTGTTGTCCCGATCCAGCCATCACAGGAGTCAGTCAGGCTGCTCAGGCATGAGTTGCCCTTGGTGAATTTGCTCATTCACCTTCTTGGCCTTTATCTATGTCAGGACATACAGACATGCTCCATAGCCTTTCCGTGGAGAGGTGAGGCTGAGCAACACAGTTCCTCAGATTTTCCTTGCTTGTTTATTTATTTATTTTATTTATTTATTTATTTTAAGACAGGAATGACATTTGCTTTTACCAGTTTTTGGGAACCTCCCATGGTAATCACAAGTTTTCTAAGAAGTGTCCTTTTTCTCTAGGTCCTCCATCCCTGGATAAAGCATTCATATTCCTCCTTGGTCACTTGTGCCTGCATTCTGTTTGCACAAGCATTCACAGGTAATCTGTTCAGTCTAGTTGGTTTAGTGGGGACTGCTAGCGTTAGGTCAGAGGTTGGACTCGATGATCTTGAGGTCTCTTCCAACCTAGAAATTCTGTGATTCTGTGATTCTGTAATTCTTGCTTTGCCTATCTTGTTTCTTGGCCAGCGGGATTGGCTATTCTTGTGCCTCAGAGAGACTGCCTTGACCTCCTCTGCCTCCTCTGCACTTTTGAGCAACCCCTCAATGGAGCCAGTCTACCAAGATCCCAAAGTAGCTAAAGTCTGTCCTCCTGAAATCTAGTATGGTTTTCTACTGCTTGTCTTCTTCATTGCCCTCTGGTGTTTAAATTCAACTCATGGTCACTGCAGACTAAACTCCCCATGACTGTCAGTGGTTGGACAATGAGATTTTTTTTGTTCATGAGTAGCAAGTTCAGCAGAACATCTTTCCCAGTCAGCCTATCACACTTACACCACAAAATTATCACTTATATTCTGTCTTGTTACCCTCTGAAGACATTGGAGTGATTGAAGTCCCCCATGATAGTCCAAGCTTGCAGCTTCAAGGATCTTTCTAGTTATTAAAGGCATGTCTATCTTCTCCCCCTACTTGTACAATCTCTAGCAAATGCTAGCTACAGCATTCCCTTGTTATCCTCTGCTCTGATCTTGACCTATAAGTTTTCAATACATCTCTGCATGTGAGCTACTCCTTTGTGTAGAGTACAACCTCAGTGCTCATCTTCTCAGTCTGTCTTTCCTAAAGTACTTCTACCTAGCCAGTGCAGTTCTCCATTTGCAAAGTACCTACCATGCCTTTGTAAACCCAGTTATTACATACTGCTGGGATTGTACATGATCTTTTAGCCCCAATGCCTGTTTCCCAGGCAGTGTTTCCTAGGAATTAATTTTTAGACATGAGGTGAAACCCTCTTTTGCTCTGCTCTCTCAGGGAAGTATGGGAACCTCTCCTGTCACAATGTTCTAGGTACATCTAACTCCTGCTTCTCCCCTTAAAAAAGCAAGGAGACAAATCCCTCATGGAAACCAGTATAAGGATAACAAGCTTGTTAGTAAGGATGCTTTTGTACAACTTTATCAGACACATCCCATCTCTACTTAGTAACTGTTCCTTGTTCCTTGAAGAGGTAGTAGAAATCTACTCCCTGTGAGGAGCACCAACCCCATCATCAGACAATGATTTATGGGCTGCATCTACCCCTGACCCAGATGTTCCCTCAGTTGACAAACCACCAGGCAACATTAGTGCAGCAGTACAAATGAATAACAAACCTATTGATCCAGAAGGAGAGAAGTCCGATGTGGGTGTGAGCACTTTGGCAACTGCAGAACTAACTGAAATGCAGATTTGAGTTTCCTGCATTCCCAGCACTTGCAGAGACACTGGGATTCTCTATGTGGAATAGATAGCTTTGCATATTGGCCTGTGAAACCGCCAGGACATAACAGTTCTTTACCCATGATATGTTGCAGCCTGGATAGATTGGTATTTACTGATTAAAAATAATTTCACATATTTACCAGTCATTTCAGTGCCCGGTAATATTATGGAGATTATTCTGGGGTGTATTGAAAAACACCTAAAGAACAATGCAATCATTGGTCAGAGCCAACATGGGTTCACTAGGGGAAGGTCATGTCTAGCAAACTTAATTTCCTTCTACAGAAAGATCACTCAGATAGTTGACCAAAGGAAGCCAGTCGATAAAAAATTTCTGGATTTCAGTAAAGCTTTCAATACTGTCTCTCACAGTATCCTTCTGGACAAAATGACCAGAATACAGTTAGGAAAAATCATAATAAGATGGATGAACAATTGGCTGACAGGTCAGGCCCAGAGGGTTCTTGTAAATGGGGTCAGACTGGCAACCTGTCACTCTTGGGGTTCCCCAGGGCTCCACTTTAGGACCAGTCCTCTTCAATGCTTTCATAAACGATTTGGATGTAGGACTAGAAGGTTTTTTGAGCAAGTTCACAGACTATACCAAGTTGGGTGGAACTGTTGGCACTGTCAAATGTAGTGAAGCCTGGCAGAGAGATCTGGACAAAATTAGTGAGCTAGGCAATCACCAATAATATGAAGTTTAGCAAGAACAAGTGCGGGATTCTGCAGCTGGGAAGGAGCAACCCTGGTTATATGTACAGATTTGGGAATGAGAGACTGGACAGTAGCCCCGCAGAAAGGGAACTGGGGGTTCTGACTGACAGCTAGTCAAACATGAGCCAGCAGTGTGCCTTGGCCACCAGGAGGGCCAACTGTATCCTGGGGTGCATCAAGAATGATGGCGTAGCTAGCCAGTCAATGGAAAGGATTGTTCTGCTCTACTCTGTGCTGCTGCAGTTGCACCTCAAGTACTGTGTGCAGTTCTGGGCACCACAGTATAAATAAGAAAGATATAAAACTGTTAGAGTGTTCAAAGGAGGGCAACAAAGATGGCAAATGTTCTAGAGGGGAAGATGTATGAGAAACGGCTGAAGTCACTCGGATTGTTCAGCACGGAGAAGAGGAGACTGAGGGGAGACCTCATGGCAGTCTACAACTTCCTCATGAGGGAGAGCAGAGAGGCAGGCACTGATCTCTGCTCTCTGACCAGTGATAGGAATGGCTTGAAACTGTGACAGAGACAATTCATGCTGGATATCAGGAAAAGATTCTTTTCCTGATAGGAAAAAAAGAGGGTGGTCAGGCACTGGAACAGGCTCCCCAGGGAAGTGGTTAAACCACCAAGCCTGTTGGAGTTCAAGAAGCATTTAAACAATTCTCACAAACACATGATCCGATTTACTCATTTATTTGTTTGTTTGTTTGTTTGTTTGTTTTTGAGTGGTCCTTTGGGGACCCAGGAGTTGGATTTGATCCTCGTGGGTCCCTTCCAACTTGGATTTCCTATGATTCTATGAAATATAAATAAAAGACAACTTTCCTTACTATTTCTACCTAATGGGATATTTTATTTTTCATGTTTTATTTCTTATTTTTTATTATTATTATTTTTTTTATTTCTTTAAAATTGCGTGGTTATTGAAGCCAAAGACGTAGCATTCAGGGTCAGAGAACTTAACAAAAATGTTCAGAAATACTCAAAAAAATGCCACTCTGTATCAACAGAAAATTCTAGCTTAACACTGAATACTATTTTCATAGTATCTGTTCCTAGAATTTATATTTTCTTAGAAAAACAGAAAACCAACAGAAAAGATAATGTTTTGGCCGATTACCAACCCATTGCAAGCCTGCTATCTCCCTCTGGCATGTCTCCAGTCTCCTCTCTTAACTAGAATGCCTGTCCTCTTCTTAAAATGAGAGGATTGTATTATTTCCTAGGATAGGACAAGGACATTCAAAAGGAATTTGTATTCCAGAATATTTCCATATAAAATTACTTCCATTCCTTTTTTCTTTTTTTTTTTTTTCCTGAAAATATTTATTTTTTTTAGATTGAAAGAAAGAAAACTAAAACTAATCTCAGAAATAATTTCCTTTTCATTTGTTGAAGTCAAAATATACTTTCAAATTACAAGAATAAATAATGACTAAATAATGACTTAGTTATGTCTACATTAGCTATTAGTTCAGTACAATAGGAGGAGAACTGTAAAGTTAAAAAATTGGTTATCACATATATCCACTTAAAACGTGTTTCAGGAGCTTTAATTAAGAGGACTAATCTAGTTTCATGAACAGACACATTAGCAGCTAGAATGAAATGGGGACCTGTAGTACATCTTTTGAATGAATTTCCTCCCCATTGTAATTCTGATTTTGCCTTCAAAGACCACTCTGTGTGGTACCCCAATTTACTAAAAAAATAAATTAAAAAAAAAAATGCACTGGTTAGACCTGAAATGCATCTGCACATACATCCATAGAATGCCTTAAATTCTCAGTGTTACCCAGTGAACCAGACTGCACATCATTCTATGTTCAAGGCTACAGGCAATAAAGTTTTTATAGTTTTATTGTTTTTGCATGATTGTGTCTTTTTTTTAATTATTTCCTGTTAACCATGGCAAAAGTCCATAGTCCTTTCAATTTTATTCTTAATAAAAGTCAATCCTTTCAATTTTATTTATTTTATTATTTATATTGCCAAAAGACAAGAACAGAAAGTCATTCATGAGGGTTTGTATTTCAGCTGAAACCAGAAAAGAAATTACACTGATATTGTGAATGATTCTGACTTACATCTAGTCAGACTTCTCAAGGTTAATTGTATATGGAATGAGAAAATACTATGCAGGAATTATTCTCCAAAGAAATCACCAGTGGAATATAGAAGCATTGAAAAGTTCCTTAATGAAAATAGTCCCATTACCAGACTGGGAAAGGTACATATTAATTTATTTTATTCTGTCAGTTTCTGGTTGCTAAATTCAGACATGACAGGTTTATTTCAAGTCTGCTTTTTAAAGTAGAATTCTAAAAACTCCAGAACATGTGAAATATAAAGATAAGCCTACCAAAAATGAAAAATTAGCTCTTTGTACACCGCTTGTTGCTGAATTCTTTTGGGAAACTGTGACACTGCAAGTTTCACCTTGGGAATTCAGGTAAGTACTTTAAGGCCTTATTGAATACTCTGAAGTTTTCAGGGTCATGAGAAACCACTGGAAAGCTGTTCTGTTTCCCTTGATCACTGTAGGACCAGCTGTTCACTTAACCCAGGAAAGCAATTGTTTGATACAGTGCAAGCAGTGCTGGCTGCTTGAGGTTATTAGATTCATCACCCTTCTACTGAGGAACATTTATCTGCTACTTTTACATAGACTAGAGCTGAGTTGTTATACTTAACTCAGGCCAGGTTTGCTTTATTGCTTCTTAAATTTCTTTCTTTGTTTCTTGCTCGCTCTCGCTTTTTTTTTTTTTTTTTTTTCCCTGATCTTGCTTTTGCAAGTCAGGTTGGAATCAATGCTTTTCTTTTTCTTTGATGAAGAATTACACTACCAGAGGCTTCTTTGGTACAATTCAACCATACATGTATACATTTTATCCAAGCCTGCCGAAGTTTGTGCAATCTGCAATTTATATACTGCATGACATGTTTATTTTCGGCTACAGAACCCCAGATTGAAAATATTGCATAATAAAAATGCAGTCCAATGTTTGTCTAATTTGTGTGTCCTGAAATTTCAGCCTGCACTGTGGAGCATGGATGCATTTTTCCAGCCAAGTTCCAGATACATCATCATTGTACCCTAAATTTAATTCAACCCAATTATGGCTCTTTCCTGCAAAGTGAACTTGGGTTCATTGTTTGGAAGGGAGTTTGGAGGTACTTTGGTCAGGTCCCTGAACCTGACCGTTGGGAATCCAGGAGGTAGTGCACACCATAAAGCTTATGTGCTCCACAGATGCAGTGATCAGTCAGGTCTGGGTTTTCATTAGTTAGTATATTGATCCATATTCCTGAGATGTTAACTATTCTCAAAATAGAAGCTTTGTAGAAGACAGAATTTTTACTGTGCAAACACATCCTGAAGAATTAATAATCAAAGTACAGGGCAGTGTGCTCATGAGGTTTAAAAAAATGTACCAAGTTGCAGCAGCATGCTGGCAATTTTATATAGTGGGTAAGTGAATTTTGAAGTTATCACTTTCTCCAGATATTGCCTCCTCCTGTTGTCATTATTTGATTTTTATTTTTTATTTTGGGGGTATATTCATTTGAAACTAGCTGCTTACTGGCTATGCTTCAGTCACTCATAAGCACAGCTTTGCCTGCATGGTAGTGAGGGCTGAGTGGCTAATTGATGCCTAGAACTGCAAGACTTCATTAGAAGAGACATGTCAGCACATCAATTTGAACAAGCAAATATTTAAATCTTATGAGAGGATGCATTGAGACAAGTTTTGGTAAACTATGGCTAGAATGAAAAAGGGACTCATCTGAACAGAATTCTGAGTTATGAAAATTAATAATAAATAAATACATTAAAAAAAAATCCATTGATTAATCTTGTGCTAAAAAAAATAAAAATGGTTACAGGTACTTTGCAGATAGCTCACTATCTGTGGCTCACCAGCACTCTGGAAGTGAAGCTGTTGGGTACACATGGCTATTATATGCCCAAATCATTAGTATGAAACACTATATTTTGTATTTCCAAGAAGTCATTCTGACCTTACTTGCTATTTAGTATAGCTATATGCTGGTATATATATCCGGTAACGTTTCATATAGGTGGTAGGTCTCTTTCCCAGAATGATGGTGAAACCTGAAAAAATTACCAAACTCAAGTTGCTGTTTATCAGGAGAAGTTTTGGCAAACCCATCTAAAAAGTAAAACTGAGTTACTTTCTCCACATTTTATAAGGGCACTAAAACTCTCTGGACCATTTGCTGTATTGCAATAAACTTCTGAAGTATGTATTTCTTCATACTAAGTTTTTTCTTACAGGCAGAATTAAGTTTGATGGTCTCAAAGTATCAGAGGTCTGAAATGATCTCTTGAGTCGAATGAACACTTTGTTAAAGCAAATCCCATGTTACACTGTGATGGGTGGCAATTCTGTGTTGGTTTGCACCTTTGAAACACTCCTTTAACATCCATACATTTACTGAAGGTTAGATTATACCCACCTGCTTTTGTGTCTGCATTTTACAAAGGTGGTTGCGTTCTGTTCTGCGTATTGATTTCTGACATGCACAGATTTAGCACTCGATGGCAGCTGGGAGATCTAAGAATGCAGGAACCTTTAAATTGTTCTCCCATGTTGTAGGGACACTTTTATAAATTCCTCTTCAGTTTTCTTCACTTTCATACAATGGTAATGAAGATTGAATAGAAAAAAATAAATTAACTTAAAACTGCAGCAGAACTACTTGAGCTACCCTTCAGGCAGTGAAAGGAAAGGAGAAAGGGGAGAAAGTTCATTATTTGAACTGAAGACAAGTATGTAATGTGGTAGAAATTATGATAGGTTTAGAGAAATATTAAAACTGTATCTTTATGCTGCTATGTGATAAGTTTCTAATTACTAAATTAAGCAACACTGATTGCAACTACTGATACTTCCTCACAAACATAACTCCAGAATAATTCCTGGAGACTTGTGAAATTAAAATAATTTTGGGATAAAAACACAATCAAAAAATCTGCAAAATAAAGCTTAAATTACAATAAAATCAAATACCGAAAATAAAAAGTTTTAATATTTTATTATTAAAAACAAACAAACAAACAAACAAACAAAAACTTTGTCCTCAGGTGGTAATGGTATTTTTACTGAAATGTAATAATGAATCAAATCTAGAAGGGCACACATTCTTGCTACATCAATTAAATTTGCTGAGACTCTCTCAATCTCTACTATGGTTGTATTAATAATCTTTTAACAGGGCATGTTATACCAGATATGAGAAGTATAATATTTGGAAATAGTCTTGAATGTAGAATATTGTGAGCCATGGACTTTGTGTCATGAGGAACTCCATCATGGTTAATTAAGCAACTGTAGCAGTATTCTGACCATCTTCATGTTTGAAAAACGTTTTAAACTCCTCCTAGCAAGTTGACGTCCTTTCACTGTCACTCATTCACAACACCATTTCAGATAGCATTCCTATCTTAGAGCTGCTGTCATTGATAGAAGGTTTACTTCTACTTCTGAGGCACCTCTGGCTAGTTGGCCAAGTTTACAACAAGTGAAGTTTATATAACTGATTTATTTAAACTTAGGTCTTGTGAAGTTTGTTAATAATTGATTTCTAGTAGATTCTTAAGTTTCTAATGTTGGTGAATCTGTATCATTCTGCAAAGAAATTCTGTATAAACATAATATTTAACAAGTATATCTGAATTTCTAACTTTCCAAATATATGTAACAGTGGTAACTTTTGAGCACTGTTAAAATAAATATTCTAAGAAAAAATGAAGCTAACATTCTCCAACATTCTGAAACCAACTACCTGTTACAAATTGTGTTGTTAATATTCCTGGCTTGCTATTGCAATTAAATAGCTATTGTCCAGCTTGTCCAACTGGTAATTTCAGCTTCTTGCAACACAGTAGTAGATACACTTTAAACTCGTTTATTTAAGCGCTGAATGTGGTAACTGTAGCAACATTATAAACTAATGCCATGTTTTATGACTGGATGGGCATTACTTTGGGTAGTCAAAGAATAAAAACAGGAAGGCAATCAGCTGTGAAATAACAGCAACATTCACACTCCCTCCTTTAATCTCATTCACTGCCAAATTGGAAGTAGAAATTGCAGAGCATCACATTTTGGGCACCTCAAATACCAACAAGCAGAAAGGACAGTCTTTACTCTGAAAATGGAGGGAAGGAGGGAAGAAAGGATGGAAGGAAGGAGGGAAAGAAGGACAGAAGGAGGGAAGGAAGGAGGGAAGGAGGGAAAGAGGGAAGAAGGGAAGGGAGGAAGGGAGGAAGGGAGGAAGGGAGGAAGGGAGGAAGGGAGGAAGGGAGGAAGGGAGGAAGGGAGGAAGGGAGGAAGGGAGGAAGGGAGGAAGGGAGGAAGGGAGGAAGGAAGGAAGGAAGGAAGGAAGGAAGGAAGGAAGGAAGGAAGGAAGGAAGGAAGGAAGGAAGGAAGGAAGGAAGGAAGGATACCTTGGATACCTTGGATACCTTAGGATGACTGTTTAAGTTCATAACACACTTTTGCCAATTTTTACTGTATATTATGTTCACTTATAACATGTAAACACTGGAGAAATCTACAGGCAATGAAGAAAAAAAAAAAGACAATCTGTCTGGAGTTCAGTGGGAGATTTGTCTCTTCCTCTAAGAGCCTGGCTGATTAATTGAATATGTCCACGTGCTCCAGTGAGCTGAGGAGGGGTCTAGCATGCTCCATTGAGGTGTCTCATATCATCTGCAACACCATACAGCTCTCCAGGACATACATATGGCAGATGTGGCACAAGATTTAGGGATACTCATTTCCTGGAGGCCAATTCAGTAGAAACCAAATGGGATGTCTGACTTTTTTTTTTTTTTTTTTCCAGAGATCTAAATGAAGGCATTTAACATCCCTTGATGTGCTTCAGGCTGTCTGAGACATCCATATGGGGCTGTCATATATGACACCTATAAGGCCACCTGTGTTCTGCACCAGCAGCTAGAGGCAGGATACCTTACAGTACCACAAGTGTCACTGAATGCTTAGGTTGTTCATAAACCATACTGTAATAATTCACAGAGATCTAATAGTAGACATATAATTTATAATGAATAATTAACATGGACAGTATAGGCATATCTTCTTGCAGAATATCTATGAGCAGATTAGGCTTTATTTGAATCTATCCATTATTTAAAATTATTAACATTTCTTCCTTGTTGCAGTTTATATGGATTGACTCTACGGATTGACTACTATTAATTCTCTAAATATTATTAATATTTGATGTTCCAGTTCTACTTTTTGTTGGGGATAAATGGTGCAGAGCAGAAATTTGTATATCTTATGTTAAAGTACAATCTTAGACTTCGATGTCCCTGGCCTTGTCCCTGCTTTTCCTGAGAATAGCATCCTATCTAGGTGAAACAGCACTTCTAAATTCCATAATTGGGCTAGTGAAAAAAAAATAATACTAAAAAATGTCAATTCATTATTTTTAAGAATAAATTATTTCCTTTACTCTTGTAACTCCTGGAGTCATCTGCAGTTTATCTGCTGCTGATGGAAGGTGAATGTTTAGCTAAACAATAGAGACATCAGCCACTTCTCCAGATTATTGTTTCCGTCCAGCTGGAAGGTTGCCATGAGATGACCACCCTGTAGCACCCTCTGCAATCTGGTAGTGCCTTATGCCACAACAAGAGCTGCAGGAAATCAGCTCCATATTAAGAAAATATTTGAGTCACACACAGAAAGGGAGCTGAAAATGAACAGCAATCTGTTTAATGTTCCAAGACGTAGAAAGATTGATGGTCCTGAAGTTGAAATTTCAGTAGGAGGAAATTAATCCACTTGCTAAGCACAGTAAACAGACTGAAACGTCTGCCCCCAAGCCTCTTTGCTTTACCTAATGGCTTAATATAAAAAATAAAACTTGACAAATAAGCAAAAACCTCCAACATAAACATTATCTTCTTACATTAGTGAGGTCATATGGGCATTTCAGACAATCTTGGAACCATTTGCTATTTGCTGACACCCCTGTGGGTCATGAGAAGCAGGTTGAGAATATGTCTGGTTAAGTTTTCTGTCCAAATAAATCAGATAGACCTACAGGCTGGAATTCTGGCACTGTTATGGAGAAATACAGCTTACTTCTGAGCTGCAAAAAGAATGACATTTTCTCCTAGAACTGAATTCTGAATGATATTTATGTTACTGATAAACCTGTTTCAGCTGGTAGGAAAGAAATTGGTTGAGCCTTGGCTAGAAGCACTATAAATTACTATGTGACTACCACTGCAGAAGCTTATTTGAGTCCTTACGAAGTTGAATGAAAAAAAAAAAAAAAAAAAAAAAGGCAGATGAGAAGCCTCACAATGGATTTGAGCATGAGGATAACCCAGCAAGATGTACACTGGGCTTTAATCCCAAATTAGTATGATAGGAAGGCAAATGTGCTGAATTGCAGCATTCACTGGTTTAACCAGCCTTTAAGTTTGATTTCTATGCAGTCAATACGCTAGTAAGCAGAGCATCAGAGGATGATGGTCAAGTGGGGTTTCAATGCTTGGGTCTTCTTCCCATTTATGCTGGCTGCAAAGTGAAATCGTGAGGTCATCAGATCCATAACAGTAGTTTACAATAAAGAACAATAACTGGGATGAAAGATGAGCTTACTGAATCATGTAGACTCTTACCTGCTACCTCAAAAGGATAGAATACCTGCCTTTAAAGAGTACTGCCTGAAATAATGTCAGTCACTGGATGTCTGCTTCCCTCAAGGTGTACTGCTGTGAAATAAATCCTCCAGCCAAATACAGTTTATTATAAAAGCAGAATTGCAGCACTAAGAAAGACAAAAATTCATTAGACACTCACCAAACATGGATATATATTTAAAGCTATTGCAGAAAAATGCAGCACATGCAAAACAGCTTAACTGCTTTCAGTGTGAGACTGCCAAACAACAAGATTTAACAGCAGGAAAGCTGAAATGCATGACAGTTTATAAGAAGAGAAACCAAAATGAGCATCATGGGGATAGCTGTAAAACACATGAATCTCAGAATTTGTACAAGAAAGCACAAGTAATAAGCTACCATGGAGAAGAGAACTGCCCAGGGACAGAACTTTTCAGCTTCAGGATGGTTCTCTGAAAACAGAGCATATAAAGGGTGACTAAAATGTTATTTTCCTCTCCAGTACAAACTCTAAACAAATGATTTAGAGGATGTTTTCTGCAATTTCTAATGATGGGAAACTTTATGGAATGAAATCAAAAAAGTCTGTCAAGAGGAATCATCATAAATTTCAACAATGACAAACGAAATGACGTTTTTAGATAAACAGTTTCAAAGAATTTTAGAAAACAGTATGTTGGGCAGACCACTGAGACTGAGAAGGCTGGAGAGAGTTTTGTCTTGTTTTGCCAGGGCTTGCCTTGCAAAAAAGCCAAAGGGAGTTTTGGCTTGCTTTGCCAGGGTTTGGGATTAAACACCTTGTATGAAAACCAATTCTTCATTTAAAAAAAAAAAAAAAAAGGTTTCTTGTAACTGAAACTGGGACTTGTTTGCATATGCAAGACAGGTGAAGCTGCAAGATCTATGGTTGGCTGGAGAGCAGAAAGGCGTTGAGGAAATAAGCCTCAAGAAAAACATAGCATGTAGCTTGTTTGGGTTACCAGCTACAGAACTGCCAAAAAAGACATTAGTAGACATTTAGTAGACACAAAAAGATATTAGTAGGGCTACAAGTGGAGGCTTGCTATTGATTGTACTGGGGATGACTCTGATTTCAAGAGCTTGTGATGTTACATCTTTTTTTTTTTTCTTTTCTTTTTTTTTTTTTTCCATTTATTTTAAAGATGTCTGTTGCTATTCCACCAATGAGGAAATAGAAATACATTTTTAAAGTACATTTAGTTTCTCCTGTGGCCTGGTAACAATAAGAACCAGGTCTTTAGTTACATACCTGTGAACCTGAAGGCATTATACATGTATATCCTGAGGATCCATTGTCAGATAGTGGTAGCATGGAAAAGGGAGTAAAAATGTGTTAAATCTTCTGTTCCTTTCTCTCTCCAACCCACTCAATCAGTTTAGAACTGAAAGAGTTTGTCTCATCTTCAGTTCAACTTCCCAGTTTTCACTAGAGACTATTATAAAAATGCTTTGCACTCTATTTAGAGCATTACACTTTCTGACATCAGCCCTGGCCTCTGAGTTGACAACTCCAGCATCATTCTGCAATGGAGGTGATGAAAATCTGGATGGGAGTTTTTGTTTGAAAATGCTTTGCAGGCTAAATGAGCATTACTCTGATAGTTCTTGCTTTGTAATAAAACTGTCACATCTTCTCAGTGGTGGTGGTACACTGGGAGCACAGATGTGAAAAATTGGATTCTTGGATCTGAAAAATTTCCCCAGTTACATTTTTTATCATCTGTTAGACAAATTATACTAAAACTAAAGTGGCAGCAAAGATTCAAGCTCTCATAAGATTCAGTGAACTTTATCTGTTTGTTTTGGAGAAGACCACATGAGTTTTGTCTGCATATGTTTAACAAAAAAAGTTATGCTAAATTGTATTTGTTCCCCATAGAAACAAACCTAGAGCAATGGATCTACAACTAGCCAAAAATCACAGAGTAAAAACACAGTCCTTTCATTTACCAAGAAAACAACAACTACTACAAAAAGGGTTGGTTTTTAGAAAATTTGATTTCTCATATTAGTGAAATAAAATTTCTCATATTAGTGAAATAAAATTCAAATTTTTCATTTTGAAAATTCTCAGTAATAATTAATTTAATACTGTGTGGTAGTAAAATCATTTCTCATTTTGAACTGATGGCTCAGTCTAAAACGTTATCTGAATTTTCCTTTTAAAAGGGCAAAAATTGTATTATTCAGTTATTCTACAGAATATTTCAGAAATCAGTATAATATAATCATAATAAAACCAAAACATATTTGGTATTTTGTTTACAAAAGCAAACAAACACTATTCAGCTTTGGTTTAAAGAAAAATTCTTTTTCCTGGTGTCAGAAGGCATACGCATATGTAATGAGTCCATTTTATTTCCTGATAGTAAGAAATAAAAGAATATTTAAGAATAGCAAAATGTATCTAATTTCTCTCTTCATGTTTTAAATTAGTTTTTGTTGTTGTTGTTATTGTTCTAACATTCTGTATTGAGAATATGTTTTATGATTCTGTTTGCTGCACTTACTTTTAAACATAGGAGCCATCATACTGGGACATACCTGGGAGCCCAAAGTCTGACACTGTCTCTGACTGCTTAGCACCAGAGGTTGCAGAAGTGCTTTCCGATTGTGTTTAGAGATGGTCAATAAAATGCCAGTAGATGGCACTCAAGAATGCACAGCCTTGATCCTACCTAAGAACCAGTAACTTGTCATGCTCTGCAAATGGCTTCCTTGGCCTTCTTTTCACAAGAGATCTTAGCAGAAGAGGCTTGAAAGGAAAATGAAAGAAACAAGGCACTTTGGATTTCGCTGGTTCACCTGGTTTTCTCCATGAAGCACACAGGTCTCATTTTGCATGCCTAATAACAATAATTAGATTTTGCTGCTGAAGGCAATAAAAATACATGAGAAACCTGCAGGGAACATTTTTTTTTTATTATTTTTTTTTTTTTTATATCTCAATATAGTAGCGGACTTTATTTGGTTGGCTAATGCAAATTTGCATTTTCTTCAATATAATATGTTATGATGTTTTTTGATATTTTTACCAAGACAGGTTTCATTCTCTTAAAATAGGTCTTGTGACATTCTGTTTTAATTTGCTGCAAATGATTTGAGCAAACACAAGAAAAACTATCAGGTGAAGGGTGTTTCTTGCTTTTCCTGCCCCAGTCACCACGTTAGAGCCTGGGAGGCTCAGGCCCTAGAGAAGACAGTGGGTTTAGAAATAACCACTCTGCCAAGTAGCCAATAGAAATGAAAGCAAAGCAGAAACTGTCCACAGCCAGTGGTCTTTGACCTGAGTGACTTCTAGCTCTAGACCTGCTGCTTGTAACTGAGATTAAAGATCTGTTGGATGTGGGCAGTTTGTGTAAAACTAATGACTAAATTTAACATAGACTCAGCTCAAAGCTGCATGATTTGAGCCAAAATAATAGCTTGTCTGAAACATTCCTCCTATCCCTGTGTGAGGCTGGCTTTGTTAAGTTGTAGGTTCCCAGTTAAAAAAGTAATAATACGAATAAGAAAAGACAGTCAACAAATCTGCTGTGTTAAAGCTATCAGAAGCAATAAAATACAGCTGATACAGCTGTGAAAAGCAAGAGTAGTGTCATTTCTAAATTTGTCTTCATGTAATCAGGATAAATCCCCCTTCAAGCACGAGGGGCATGGATTGCCCTGCTGTGGGAAGGGGAAGAAGAGCAGAGGAAGCAGGAGGGGAAAGAGAAAGAAGAGTAGAGGAAAGAAAAACCATGGAAAGCTCAGTTCCCTGCAGGGAGATGGGAGAGTTCCATGAAAGTTGGTGACCAGGGCACCACAAAAATACTAAGCAAAACTTGTGTCATGCTAATGGACTTCAGCACTGACAAACAGCATCCCAAAAGAGTGTAACACAAGACTTATGTGAAAGAAAGAGATGTTGAAAACCAGTCTATTTAATGGTTCAGTCTGGCTGGAATATGTCTTCCCTGGCTTCCAATGTTCCTAATTCCTTTTCTTAACCATCACATATGCTTAGTCACTCCAGCTCCTGCAAGCTGAAAAGGCTTCAAGGCTCCTTTCAGTTCTTACAGTTGATGTTGCCTCCACCTTCAGCTCTTACTGTCTTGACAGGTTAGTGAGTTATTTACCTTACTTGCTCATTCTTCTCAGCATCTTTCTCCCTAGCTGCTTCAATTTTCCTTTTCCTACCTCATGTTTTCCTCTCTAGCCAGCCTTTCCACATCCCCAATACACACTAAACTAACCCAAGCACCCTTCTATGTTGGCAAGAAACCACCTAATTATATGTTAGAGAATAAAAGAATACAGACAAGGAATTAGAGAAGGAAGAATCTGAATGACTATGACCAAGCAGGCTTTAAGATGCTAAATGACCCTGATCAGTAGCACAGAATTCGAAAGCCTGAGGAATGGAGACCTTACAGGTGGCTGTAGAGATGTTTCTAATCAACCTCAAAGCAGTTTTGGTTGACAGTGAACATGTATTGAGGGATGATTTGACATTTTTGATATCAATGGAAGAAGTATGAATGAAAATTAAGTATTAAAGATTTATCACATCAAAGTTTTAGCAACAGATATACTGCTTTGTATCAAGAAACAGTGTGCCAAGAACCTTTCTAGCACTAAACCAGAAACAGAATGTACTTATTCTATTTACAGAAGAAAAAATATATATCCAAGAACAGTTTTTGTTGAAAAGGACCTCTGGAGTTCATCTGCTCAGCTCTCAAAAACCACCATCACTGTTAAGATATTTTTCTGTCTCTCTAGTCCAAGTTTTCCATGCTACAAATTGTGTCAGGAGCCTGTTTTATGTTTGTGCACAAATTTGAGAGAAATCTGGCTCTTCCTCTCTATTACCACCTATTAGGTAGCTAAATAAAATTATTAAATCCCTCCTGCATTTTATTTATTATTATTATTTTTTTTTTTTTTCTGGGAGAACAAACCCAGGTCTTTCAGCTTCTTCTCATATGTCATCATCTTCTGCAGGCTCCTAACCGTCTCAGTGGTCTTCTGCTGGATTTACTCCAGCTTTACAATGTCTCTCCTTACTGTGTCAGTACCTCTTTCTACAGGGGAGCTCTCAAGGTAATCTCATAGTATCACTGCATGTACAGTAAATTGTCATAATTGCTACTGATAAGGCTTCGTTATGCTTCACTCTAGTGAAATGTTAGCTAACCCAGTGAGTTGCATTCTCAATGAAGTGTGTTTCAAAGAAATGCTAATATGTGTTTTTTCTTTCATGAATTTACCTCTTTTCAGGACAATGTATCTATCTAGATCTAGATCTAGATATATGTATCTATCTATATCTATATCTATATCGATATCGATATCGATATATAGATATATGTATATATGTATATATGTATATATGTATATATGTATATATGTATATATGTATATATGTATATATGACATATATCATATATATCATATATATCATATATGATATATGTATATATAGGTATACATATATCTATATCTATGTATATGTATAGATACATATATCTAGATCTAGATCTAGATGAATATGATTGCTATTTTTATGTCCACTTCAGACTGGATAGAAGATTTTACCATCACAGAACTGTTGACCAACAAGTCAGAGTTAGACATCTTGCTATGGATAACACCCTTTCTGGTGGCCAAGAAAGAGATTAGTTTATCTGAATTTGCACAACTCTGACCCTGAGAAACCACAATCTTCCACTCTCTAAAGTCATATTTCTGGCAAGGTGATATTGAGAAGATTCTCTACAGTAAAGTATGTAAAAACTGAACAGATTATCAATAAAGGTCTTCAGTTTAGCACTTTCCCCTATCTTCTCCCTGGCATGATCATTTCAACTTAACACCATTTTGGTTTGGAAACATCCATAGCATCAAAGACAGCACACGTGGATAAGGGTTCTGAGGTGCTCTCATGTCTCCTCTGAAAGTAGCAATGTTCTGGATCCACAGTATTTAAACTGAGCTAAACTGAGTGTCTTTCTACTCTTTTTTTATGGACATTTTTCAGTGTTGGCAAGTTTTATGTCCTGGGTTTTTTTCCTATCCCTACTTTCTACTGACTACCAAAATTCTCAGTTTTTGTCTGTGGTCTGTTTGTGGCAAGAACAGACTTTTTTTTTTTTTTTTTTTTTTTTTTTTTTTCCCTGCAAAAGACTGGTTAACATATTGGAGTATACAACTTTCTTGTGTAGTATTTCCTTCCAGATGTAACTTAAAAGAAAGGAAAAAGCAAGCCTCTTTCTGGCAAAATTGTAGCAGCTCTTAGAGAACAGTTCTGCACTTCAGATTCTTCCCAGAAATCCTTGCTGGGTGGAGCAGAGGAGCATGGTAAAGGTCTCCTAGCACTTAGATAAAAGCAGTCCAGTGTGCTCATGAAACTGAAAGAACGATGCAAGATCCCATGAGAGGTTTTTATAGAACAGAGAAAGTTCATGTTGCCTTCTGTGCATCTTTGCATCTTTTTATCTTTCTTGGGACGTGTTAGAAATACTGAACGAGGAAAATGTTTGCCATATTCATCTCATTTATTTATTTATTTATTTATTTATTTATTTTTCTCAATAGCCCTTCCTGCCTTTGGAAAATTTACAGCACATGAAAAGCCTCAATACTGACAGGAGCTTACCAGCCTGGCCAGGCTTTGCTAGCTCCACACAAAGCTAAGCAGTCTGACATAAAACATGGGTGTTGAATCAAAGCCTTATTCTTCTTGCCAACTGCACTCAGTTTGGAAAGAGCACAGTCATTTGGAAGGTCAAATACTGTAACTGTAGCCATATCACGTACATTATTTTAATGAGAAAAAGGTGAGGACCCGAAAACGAAGCACTGCACCATAATATGAATCAGCATCAGAGGATTATTTAATACCATAAAAAGGGGGAAAGTGTCAAAATGTAAACTTAACTTCCTGTGGAAGAAAACTAAGAAAAAAAAACTTTTTTTTTTTTTTTGTAGTACTTAAAGAGGTCTAAAAGTGTTGCATATAACAGCCCGATTTTGTTACTACGATGACACATAATTTTTACAGATACTTGCTCTCATGTGATTTATTTTATTTGTTAGAGAAAAGGGTTTTTATTGTACTACTGATTACTAGTTACTGCCTTTTTTTTTCTTTTCCCCAATCGTAAACAAAGTAAAACACACATGGGCTAACATTAAAAGCACACTGTTATTTAAATATATAGTGACTCTGAAGAAATGCAATGCTGTGAAAACTGGTAGAAAATTTGATAGAATGAGTGCACACAAAAGGAATGAAAGGTGCCATGAAGATTTTTCTTACACCTATGAATTTTTTAAAGTTTTCTTTCTCATAAAGAAGATGTAATGACTTCAGAGTGTCTACAATGTCTTAATGCATTTAACTTACATAATGGGAAATGCTCAGCACCCTATTCCTAATAGAACGGACACTATAAGTAAAATTTACAAAAGTGTCAAATCACTGAGAAACATACATTTTATTAGAAATCAAAGAGTTTTTCTCTAAATTTATGGCTATCTTAGCTTGAAGATGAATTATGTTGTAGGGAAAGGAGTTTTCCCAAAGGAGAAAAAGTAAAATTAATGAAATTTAGTCCAGTTTAGAGTTAAATCTAGAAAAAATAAGGGCAGAGAAAGATGTATATTTATGAAATTTCACAGGTTCCATCACCTAATAGCTTCTGATATTTGAAAACCCATACCCATACAGATTTTCTGTGACATGTACCTGCTCTTACCCTGTAAACTGGCAGGTCCATAGCATGAAGTTTTCTCCTCAGCTGGGAGTGGCATTGATTCCAGCTGTTGGCCATAGTTTTCTGTTGTGGTGGTTTTGCACTGGTAGGTAGCTAAACACCACCTTGCTGCTCTCTTACTCCCCACGCTCAGAAGGACAAGGGAACAAAATGCAATGAAAAACCTTGAGATAAGGTTGAGATAAGGACAGGGAGACAACTCACCAGTTGCCATCACAGGCAAAACAGACTCAACGTAAGGGAGATTCATGTAATGTATTACTTATTACTAACAGAGCAGAGAAGTGAGAACTAAAAGCAAGCTACAAACACATTCCCCCCACCCACCCTCTTCTACCTCCTCCCCAAAAGCATTGCAGGAGAACGGGGAATGGGGTCTGCAGTCAGTCCCTGATGCTTCATCTCCGTCACTCCTTCACAGTCACTCTCTGCCCCTGCTCCACATGGGGTCCCTCCCACGAGATACTGTCCTTCCCAAACTGAGCCTGCAGGGGCTGCCCACAGGCAGCGGCTCTTCCAGAACTGCTCCAACACCGGTCCTCCCATGGGCAACAGCTCCCTCTCAGATCATTTGCTCTTGCATGGGCTCATCTTCATGAGCTACAGGTCCAGCCTACAGTCTGTTCCGCTGTGGGCTGCAGCGGGACAGCCTGCTTCACCAGGCCTCTCCACAGGCCATAGGGGAACTGCTGCTGTGTGCCTGGAGCACCTCCTGCCCTCCTTCTGCACTCACCTTAGTGTCTGCAGGGCTGTTTCTGTCTATGTTTTCTCACTCCTCTCTCCCAGTTGCCTTTCTTTCCTTTCTTCAATCTGCTCTCCCAGAGGCCCAACCAGTGTCACTCACTGGCTTGGCCCTGGCCAACAGCGCATTCCTTTTGGAGCTGTCTGGAGCTAGCTCTTAGCTGACATGGGGCAGCTGTGGGGCTCTGGTCACAGAGGAAACTCCTGCAGTCCCCACCACTATCAAAACCTTGCCATGTAAGTCTAATGCATCTGTATAGTACAATCCTTTCATAACAAAAGAAAACCAAAATTGGATAGAATAAAAAGAGCAAATAATTTAAACTGCTTGATATTGAGGTCAGATATAGTTCCATCGCAAGACTCACCAGGGAACAGAACACAAAGCTGCTGTACATAAACCTCCCCAAAGAGCAAGAACTACATATTAAAGATTTTTATTAGATGATGTTTTAAAGTATCCCTAGGGATAGTACAAGCTTATGGTTTTTTATGTGTTTAAACAGCACAGTTGCAAGAGAATGTAGCCATAATATTCCATGTGTCAGTAATTCAAAAAAAGAAATCCCATAAAAATTAACCATCAGAAAATAACAAGTAGCTATATATCAAGAGCTGCATTATTAAAACAAGAAGGGACTCTGTTGCCTGCTTATCGTGAATATTACAAAATAACAAGTCAAGAGTCATTATGCCATTTGGGCAGCTTAAAGTTTTATGAGCCCCTTAGCTTCAAAGCATCAATGGAGGTATTGATTAGCCTTTGAGCATCGATGGAGGTAGTGGTGTTACCCCCAGAAGGTCTTGTTCCTTATTGCTTGTTTTTACCATATTTTACCATGTATTCTTAACTATTGCAAGATAGAAATAAAATAATTGGCATCAGCTCTGCTTCTTGTTGACATATAAGATCATACAACCCAAGAGTAGCCATGAGGTATATTCATTATGATTTCTAATCCTTCCTACAAAAGTCATGATTGAAGATATTACAAGAAGCACAGTAGAATACCAGAGAAACAGAAAGATAATGTCTTCTATGTTTGTTTTGTTGATGTTTTGTTTTGTTTTCTGCAACTCATTCTATACAGGTTGAATCTGATTCCAAAGTGCATCAAATGCTGATTTGCCTCCATATTTATGACCTCAGAGAAATATTCGAAATACAGAGCTATGTTATGGAGATACAACTTAATGCATTGTATTTTCTTACAATTCACTGCAGATACTTCCAAGCTGCTTAGGACTCTGTGACTAAAGCCACCTCTGCCCATGGTTTCAACCAGGGCTGTGAAGGTTCATGCAGCAAACACTCCTGTCTCTCTCTTTCTTAGAAGAAGGATTCCACAGCTGCAAGGCCAAACATGATCACTGAAGGTTGCCATGGTAACTATATATTGATTCATTAAATATCAGAGCTTGTCCTGAAGCTTGTCCAAAGCTGGATATTATCCTACCATTATCATGTTTCTCAGCTCTTTGTTTTAATGTTTTGTGCTGTGGGTAGCCTATTCTGAATGTGAGAGAACTAAAACACAGTGATGTCTTAGTTATGCAAGAGAAAAAAAAAAAAAAAGGAAAAAGGGAGGGGAAGGGGAGAGAAAGAGAGAAAGAACAAAACTAGCTAAATAAGGATGAGGGTTGCACAATGTACACATCACAGAGGGGGGAAAAAGGAAGCAAAGAGAGCTGTTCTAATGTTGACTACAGAGCACTGAGTCAATAACTTCTTTTTAGAGTCACTTGAGCATAAATATGTTCTTTTTTGATCCAAACTGAAACCAATGCAGTTATGATGTGGTGAGACCATAATCCCAATACTTATCTGTGGAAAACACGAGACAAATACATATCCTTTCAAGTTGCTGACAGTTTTTCTGTAGAAAAGCTACAGCATAGAGGGATAAGAGTATAGAGTCCATCAACAAAACAGTATTGTTGTTCTGACCTCTTTGTTTATGTGGTATTTGAAGAAGTGTGGAGCTTCAGTAAGCCTTGGTTATAGTTGTATTAACAACCTTTTGATATGCACACATCCACAGACAGCCATTTCCAAATGTCAAGTTTCTTCTTGGCTTCTTAGATAAGTAGGGAAAAAATCAGAGTAATAGTAATCTAATAATAGTAATCTAGTAATATCTAGTAATACAATAATCTATCTAGTGATATAAAAGCAGATTTTGTTTTCTGGTTGGGATAAAGTACATAGGCTTCAACATAAAATATTTTAATTTACTTTATGTTTGGTATTTACATGACCTTTGGTATTTGCACCTTTGATGGGAAGCAAATCTACATGTTATAACATGAAATGTAGTCATCACAATCATTTAGCTGTACCACTTTTCTTCAACTATAGGTCAGACTGTTTCACTGGTTTTTGGTAACAATGAATTGGAACACAGAAATAATATAAAATGAAGTATAGCACCCAGACAGTGGTATCTCTGCAGTCTTTTTCCATTGCTTTACTAGAGGGAGTTCCTCCTTCTCCCTTCTCCTAAGCACCAATCATATTTCCATTTCGAATTTACACTTAGCTTGATATGGAAAAGGGCTCCATTCATGAGGTCTTGCATTATTCATTTAATGTAAAATAGTATAGGTACCTTGGTATGTATGTGGTACAGAAATGGATGATCATTATAGTTTGTGGGGTTTGTTTTTGTTTACTTGTTTTTCTGAGTAGTTCTCACCTAATTTTGCCTTTCATTCTGGAAGTTACCACACATCCATCACAGCCCATATAACCAAGCAATGCTTGCCAGACCCTCCAAACTTTGATGAACTGCAAAATCTCAAGTTGCATGGAATAAGCAAATGACCTTCAGGAAGGTAGCACCCAAACCAGGCTTCACCCATCCAAGACTGATCCTCCAATCAGTCAGGAAAATCAGTCCAGCTGTTTGGCTGTCAGCAGGGCAGAATTCAGTCTTAACAAATATTATGACATTTACCAATGAGTTGACAGTAGCAGATATATCCCTATTCTTACTTCAGTGCATAGACTATAAAACTGACGTAAAAATTGAGCATTGCAAATTGTTGGCAAACACTGACCATTATAACCTTCTGAACCTTATTTAAAGATCAATAGATTTCAAAAACTTTAGTTAAAATATTAAACATTAATATCGTCTGATTTAATCATAGTCACTTCAAAGATGATCCTAATTTTCTGCTAGGGATAGTGAACAATTTAATCATTTATTTCAGCTTCATATGTATACCATAGTAGGTCTAAGCAAATTTTTGATTTTTGTTTTAACCTCAAAACATTGTGTTGACTTCTGTGTGATCAGTGAAGCATAGAACATCACAGAAAAGTAAGTTATAACCAACTGGTACAGCTGATTTAATGTTATCCGCTTCCTCATATCCCTTGTCATAAAATTTATGTGTTTTGTTTTGTTTTTTGTTTTGTTTTGTTTTCTCCCTCTTTATTGCTGTCTTATATTTTGCTGGGTCACCTTTTTCTTCCTAAGACCATTGTCTGTTCCATTTTTTTTCCCATTACTAAAAGGTAATCCAATCGTCAGCATCTCCCTATCAATTTTCCTTGTGAAATATCTATTCATATCTGTGGTATTATAAGTATATAGAATGAAAACATACCTGTGTGCTAGCAAAAAAAACAACAACACTTTTTTGAGTATGTTGGCAGAGTCACATCGGTCATCTGGGAAAGCCAGATAACAGATTTCATGCTTGTCTGGGTGCAGAATATTAGAATCACAGAATCAAAGAATCACAGAATTTTCTAGGTTGGAAGAGACCTCAAGATCATCGAGTCCAACCTCTGACCTAACGCTAACAGTCCCCACTAAACCATTTCCCTAAGCTCTACATCTAAACGTCTTTTGAAGACTTCCAGGGATGGTGACTCCACCACTTCCCTGGGCAGCCTGTTCCAGTGCCTCACAACCCTTTCAGTGAAGAAGTTCTTCCTAACATCTAACCTAAAACTCCCCTGGCTCAACTTAAGCCCATTCCCCCTCGTCCTGTCACCAGGCACGTGGGAGAACAGGCCAACCCCCACCTCGCTACAGCCTCCCTTGAGGTACCCATAGAGAGCGATAAGGTCGCCCCGAGCCTCCTCTTCTCCAGGCTGAACAAACCCAGCTCCCTCAGCCACTCCTCGTAGGACTTGTTCTCCAGGCCCCTCACCAGCTTCGTTGCCCTTCTCTGTACCCGCTCAAGCACCTCCATGTCCTTCTTGTCGCGAGGGGCCCAAAACTGAACACAGTACTCGAGGTGCGGCCTCACCAGAGCTGAGTACAGGGGGACGATCACCTCCCTAGCCCTGCTGGTCACACTGTTCCTGATACAAGCCAGGATGCCGTTGGCCTTCTTGGCCACCTGAGCACACTGCTGGCTCATATTCAGCCGACTATCCACCATCACTCCCAGGTCCTTCTCTGCCTGGCAACTCTCCAACCATTCCTCTCCCAGCCTGTAGCTCTGCTTGGGGTTATTGCGCCCCAGGTGCAGGACCCAGCACTTGGCCTTGTTGAACTTCATGCAGTTGACCTCAGCCCATCGGTGCAGCCTATCCAGATCCTCCTGCAGAGCTTTCCTACCCTCAAGCAGATCGACACATGCACCTAACTTGGTGTCATCTGCGAACTTACTGAGGGTGCACTCGATGCCCTCGTCCAGATCATCGATGAAGATATTAAAGAGGACCGGCCCCAGCACCGAGCCCTGGGGGACACCACTAGTGACTGGCCTCCAACTGGACTTGGCTCCATTCACCACGACTCTTTGGGCCCGGCTATCCAGCCAGTTTCTAACCCAACGAAGCGTGCGCCAGTCCAAGCCAAGAGCAGCCAGTTTCTTGAGGAGAATGCTGTGGGAGACGGTGTCAAAAGCCTTGCTGAAGTCAAGGTAGACCACATCCACAGCCTTACCCTCGTCCACCCAGCGCGTCACTCTGTCATAGAAGGAGATCAGGTTCGTCAGGCATGACCTGCCTTTCATAAAGCCGTGCTGACTGGGCCTGATCGCCTGCTTCCCCTGCAAGTGCTGCATGATGACTCTCAGGAGGATCTGCTCCATGAGCTTTCCTGGCACTGAGGTCAAACTGACAGGCCTGTAGTTTCCCGGGTCTGCCCTCCGGCCCTTCTTGTAGATGGGCGTCACGTTTGCTAGCCGCCAGTCGATTGGGACCTCCCCCGATAGCCAGGACTGCTGATAAATGATGGATAGTGGCTTGGCCAGCTCCTCTGCCAGTTTCCTCAGTACCCTTGGGTGGATCCCATCCGGCCCCATCGACTTGTGCACATCCAAGTGCCGTAGCAGGTCACCAACCAGTTCTTCATGGATAATGAGGGCCACATCCTGCTCCCCATCCCCTTCCACCAGCTCAGGGTACTGAGTATCCAGAGAACAACCGGTATTGCCGCTAAAGACTGAGGCAAAGAAGGCATTGAGCACCTCCGTCTTTTCCTCATCTCTTGTAACTAAGTTTCCCCCCGCATCCAGTAAAGGATGGAGATTCTCCTTAGTCCTCCTTTTTGTGTTGATGTATTTATAGAAACGTTTTTTGTTATCTTTAACGGCAGTAGCCAGATTGAGCTCCAGATGAGCTTTGGCCTTCCTAATTTTGTCCCTGCACAGCCTCGCTACTTCTTTAAAGTCCTCCTTAGTGGCCTGCCCACTTTTCCAAAGCTTATAAACCCTCTTTTTCCTCCTAAGATCAAGCCACAATTCTCTGTTGAGCCAGGCCGGTCTTCTTCCCCGCCAGCTCGTCTTTGGGCACGTGGGGACAGACCGTTCCTGCGCCATTAAGATTTCCCTCTTGAAGAGCGCCCAGCCTTCCTGGACCCCTCTGCCCTTCAGAACCGCCTCCCAAGGGACTCCACCAACTAGTGTCCTGAGCAGCTCAAAGTCAGCCCTCCGAAAGTCCAATACAGCGGTTTTACTGGTCCCCTTCCTGGCCTCGCCAAGAATAGTGAACTCCACCATTGCGTGTTCACTCTGCCCAAGACAGCTCCCGACAATCACGTCCTCCACCAGTCCTTCTCTGTTTGTGAAGAGAAGGTCTAGCGGGGCACCACCCCTGGTAGGTTCACTAACCAGCTGCGTCAGGAAGCTATCTTCCACGCTCTCCAGAAACCTCCTAGACTGCTTTCTCAGGGCTGTGTTGTGCTTCCAGGATATGTCAGGGAAGTTGAAGTCCCCCACGAGTACAAGCGCTGAAGATTTCGCAACTTCTGTCAGTTGCCTGTAGAGTTCCTCATCCGTCTCCTCATCCTGGTTCGGCGGTCTATAGCAGACCCCGACCAGGACACTAGCCTTGTTGTCCCTGCCGATCCTAACCCAAAGGGACTCGACCTTGTCATTCCCAGCCTCGAGTTCTACAACCTCGAAAGACTCTCTAATATAGAGAGCCACACCACCACCCCTTCTATGCTGCCTGTCCCTTCTATAGAGCTTATAGCCAGGCATTGCAGCACTCCAGTCATGAGACTGGTCCCACCACGTCTCCGTGATGGCAACCAAGTCGTAGCCTGCCTGCCGCACGATGGCTTTCAGCTCCTCCTGTTTGTTACCCATGCTGCGTGCATTGGTGTAGATGCACTTCAGCTGGGCCATTGCCTTATCCTCCGGCCTTGACATTGTTCCCCCTAGCACAGCCCCAACAATCCTAGCCTCAGCCCCATCCCCCTTCCTACCTAGTTTAAAGCCCTCTCAATGAGCCCTGCCAGCTCCTGGCCCAGGATCCTTTTTCCCCTAAAAGATAGGGACCCGTCTGCGGCCATCAGGCCAGGTGCTGAGTAAAGTGCCCCATGATCAAAAAACCCAAGATTTCTGCGTTGGCACCAGTCCCGGAGCCACGTGTTTAACAGGTGGGCTTTCCGTGTCCTCTCTGAACCCCTCCCTGCCACCGTAGGGATGGACGAAAACACCACCTGCACTCCCGCTCCATCCACTAACCGACCCAGTCCCCTAAAGTCCCTTTTGATAGCCTTGAGGCTTCTCTCTTCGATGTTATCACTGCCCGCCTGGACTATCAAAAGGGGGTAATAGTCAGAGGGGCGTACCAGGTTAGGAAGCTTCCTGGCAACGTCCCTGACCCTGTCCCCAGGGAGACAGCAGACTTCCCTACGGGTAGGGTCAGGCCGACAAATAGGGCCCTCTGTTCCCCTAAGAATTGAGTTACCAACAACAATAACCCTCCTGTCTTTCTTGGTGAAGGCAGTCCTGAGGCGCGGAGTTGACCTCCTCGCCCCAGGCATCCTCCTGGGAACATTTGCTACCTCTTCCTCACACACCGGCCTCTCAATCTCTAGGGCCTCAAACCTGTTGCGTAAGGGCACCTGGGAAGGTGGGGCCGGAAGGGGGGGGCATCGCCTGCGATGTCGAGCAGGGACCTGTTTCCATTCCTCCTCAGCTCCCAGATCCCCTCCCTCTGCCCGACGGGGACAGGGCAGGGGGTCCGCCCCCATTTGAGGAGTCTCACCTCGGCACCTCCCCTTGAGGCCCTGCAGGGAGTTACTCCAGAAGTCTATCTCCCGCTCACACTCCCTGATGGCCCTCAACCTCTCCACCTCCTCCTTGAGCTCCGCCACCATGCGGACCAGGTCATCCACCTGCTCGCACCTCACGCACGCAGTTTCTCTGCCTCCCGCCGATGGCAGCAACAGGCTCAGACACTCCTTGCATCCGGTGACCTGAACTGCGGCATTTTTTAACGGGTAGTCGGTCTGCGTGTGTACCGACTTTCTGGAGAGCGCGCCGTGCCTGGTGGCGACCATTATCACTTAGTTACGGCTGTTGTTAAGGAGGTGTTGTTTGTGTGTAGGGGGAGCGCTCTGCCCTTCCTGCGCGCCCTGCCTGCGCGAACTGCCGCGCCACTCCCTTCTGACGCGCCACGCCCTGTTTGCCCGCCCTGTTCGCCGCGCTCCTGGTCGCTCGCGCTCCCTAGGGGCAGCTTTTGAACGGCTGGGGAGGGGGTGCTGCTGGCTCCGCCTTCGCCTCATCAGCCTCCCTCACGAGGGCTGCTGGGTCCTGGCGGCTCCCTCAAGTAGGCTCGATGCCGGAAAAATTAGCCCTGCCTGGCCCGATCCCCCGCTCCGCTGCAGAACGCGTCTGCCCCGGAGCCGATCGCCTCGGCAAATGGCCGAGGATTATTATGAATAATTAGGATTTTTATGAAATCAGTTCTACTGGAAATGGGATTCCCCAGCAAACACAAGACAATCTACACACTTTTAACTGATTTCATATAGAATCATAGAACAGTTTGAGTTGGAAGCAACCTTTCAACCCCCCTGCCATGGGCAGGTACACCTCCCACTAGATCAGGTTGATCAGGTATGTGCTTGTGATATTTAGCAATCCAACACTGCTGGGCTTAAGCCTCTATTTCATGACTATGTTTAAGTACAGGCAACTGCACGTTTGCCCAGTATGTTCTGCCCTTTAGGATAATACAAGAATAAGAGGTGAGGTGGAGTGCCCTGCCTCTCCATGGCAGAGAAGGAGCTCCTGGTCTGTGCTGGGCCTGCTGAGGGAGGTATGTGTCATTGTGTGAACAATGGGTTCTGAAGAGAGGAGGAAGAGGCAAGAGGAGATAAAGAAGTTCAGTATGGGTCAGCTTGAACATGTAAAGGCAGGGTGAAGGTAATATCTCTTATGCTACTAGATAAGCAGGAGCAGACTGCAGGAAGTCTGTTCTTCCCTCACAGGGGAACTTGTATTTGCTTTACTTGCCCTCTGTTCTGTTTGTGTCACAATGGCTTGACCTTTTCAAGCACAAAAAGGAAGGTGGAGCCAGAACTTCCCTGATTTATTGATGCTGCCACTCAGATACTGTCCCTCAGATTTCCTGTCAGACCAGGTTTTCACCTGAAAATCCTTTCAGAGACTGGGCAGAATAGCTGTGATGGTGCTCGCACTAAAGTAGACTGCAGAGCTCCTCTGGTTTAGGTATATCAGGCTGAATGTCCAGGAGACACTGGGTGGCATGATAGCTTGTGATCTGTATCCAAGTGGTAGACCTCAGATCAATTTTCCCACTTCCCTTCCAGCCACTGGAAAAAAATGGAACATGTTTTCCTATCCCAAAAGTGTCACCCCGGTGGTGTTTTGTGCAGGTTGGGGTGCTACAGGACTGTCTGTGGCACATGAATGATTTGACATATGAACATCAGTAATTCCATGTGGACAAACATTGAGCACAAAAGAGCACAAACACTTCTCCACAGCCCTAAGTGTGACAGGTCCTATGGGACTGCACAGCAACTGAGTGACTGATTTTAGGTTGCAGCCATACCTGAATGCCCTTTTGAGGCAGCTAATTGCCACAAATACATTACTCTTTAAATTAATCTCTTTCCATTAGTCTCTTTCCCTTACTCAGGTGGCTTATCATTTTTGGTAAGTTTCCTTTTCCATTCAAAAAACCAAACAAATAAATAAATAATAAATAAATAAAAAGACCTTTAAACCTTTAAAATTCCCCATTGTTTCATATAGCTAGTCTTATGAGAAATATCAAAGAACTGTAGAGTAGATTTTACATTGTGATAAGTGAATACAAAATTTTCTGAGAAAACCTGAATATAGACCCTCCCTAATACGGGAGAGAGAAGAGGAGAAAGACTGGTGATGCAGGTGTGAGTACCAGATCACTTTAATGTGCACCATCAGCTTGTAGTTATTTAAAAACTTCTGAGAAAAAGTTGAATAGGGAATAAATAAATAAATAAATAAATCTTGCTCTTTTCCGTAATTGAAAGAATAGCTTTTATTCATTTTTTCATGTGTTTATAAATGGGCAATTTCTAGGCCTGATCCTGCTGTTCCTCTGCCAGCTACTTTTAATGTGTTCCTATCAGAAGAAGTCCTTCTCAGTAACATAGGGAAAAATAAAATTTTGCATTCAAAAGTTAAGGAATCATCTTTGAAAATCTGATCTTTATATTTCAGCATAAAAAGAACGGTGGTCAAGAGCTGAGGCTCACTGATAACTTAACTGAGGATTTGCATGAAATAGCAAGAAGTAGAAGGTATTCTCTGTACTGAAAAGCCTACTCTGAAACATCAGGGAAGAAACAGAGCTACAATTAATTCTTTCTTAACAATGAGCTCTATTTCTTAAACATCTGTAGCTTTTTTTTTTTTTTTTTTTTTTTTTTACCAACCCTGATTTGTAATATTGATCACAGAACTGAATTTAGGTCAGCTCTCCCCACAGTCATTCATCACTCTTGGCTTTTGTCTTAAACAAGCTGGTGTATGGAATAGCCTGTAATTTCATTACTACTCACAGCCACTGTCACAGAAAGGATCGAAGAACATGTATATACGAGAGAGAGTGGAAATGAGATTTAGGTGTTCGGTCACCGATGTTATCGTGCCAACATTCAGAGTTATGAGAAACATTTCAGCATCATTTTAGGTGTTTTTGTTGTTGTTGTTGTTGTTGTTTTCTCTTTGTTTGGTTGGTCTATTTTGTTTTGTTTTGTTTTTAATACTGACCCAGCAATAGATACATGTTCAGAAGGGGTCAAGGCAAAGGACCTTTAGAATGGCTGTTATCTTGATAGCCCTAATTTCAGGATGCAATGTAAACAACCCATATTCCATCATGGTTGCTAAGACAAATAAATAACATTTAGGAATAATAGATGAAGAGTGATGAATGACAGCTGCAAATATCAAGAGGTCATTTTAATCTCTATATTTCTTGTTCTGTATTTATTTATGGATTTATCTTCAAGCAACTGATGAAAAAGAAGAGCAATTTTCAATGTAAACAGAAATTAAAATGCAAGACTTTCCCCATAATACTCAAAAATATATCATCCTGCTTTGGGGGTTAGACTGTGATTCTGTGATTACTGCTCATTACCTCACAATGAATCTCCACTGGTCCATTCAAAACAGATGTCATAAAATGCTATATCTATACTTGCATGACATCCTCAGAAAAAAATATTTTCCACTGTGATCATATAGATATGAGCAGTGTTAAACATTGAGACAGAATTAGTATCTGCTACTGACCATTTGAACAAAAGGAGAAGCTATAAATGCATTCTTGCAGGTTCAAATAACTGAGCATATCTAAAATTTCCTCCATCACCTCCATCATTAATAATAAGTGCTTTGGAAATAGTCTGTCAAGTTGTGGCTACTTTATAGGAATAAAATTTATTTATGAACTAAGTTATTTGTCAAATGTTATGAAACAACATCTTCTACTACAAAATTATAAATAATCTAAGCTTAAGAAACGTTTTTCAAAATATCCTCTTCCACCACAATATTATGGACATTCACTAAATCACAAATGTACATAGGCAAACATACAGGTACTCCAGACTGTTTCTTGGGAAATAAAGATGACTACTGAACATTATTTCTGTGCTTAATGTTATTTGCTGTCATTTGAACCTATAAGTGAAAAAAGACTAGGCAGCAGTAGCCAGAAATATTCTGATCTTTCTGTTGTGAAGGTCAAATATATAATTAATCTTTTTAGTTAGGTTCCACTTTGAATCAAAAGAATATTTGCCATAGCTCTAAATTAGCTCTTGATATATCTAATAGGCAAAGCTCATAAAACTATGTAAAAATATTGTTTTCAAATTGCATCTTGGAGATGCAAACTGTAGGTGAACTAATGAAAACAGAAAAAGAAAAAAAAAAAAAAGGCTGAGATGATTCCATATTAAATGAAATAAGGGATTATCGAAGTGAATAGAGAAATAAGGGGTCTTAAATCTGAAGCTTTACATTTGATTAATTAATCTGCATCCTGAATTTGTTAATTGGATACTTTCATGATATGTTGTTGTGGGACACTGACAGATGGTATTGCTCTCATGGCAATTAATCCTAGTAGCACTTTTAAAATAAGGCATAAACATATGTGGTTATTCCTGTTTCTGAAGTCATTTCTCTGAAACCTAGGACAGAAATAGCTATATGTCTCAGGATGAGGAAGATAAAAATGATGAATATTCAACCAGTTCTAAATAGCGTTTAATTGCTTGTTCCCAGGTAATAGCTTTTAAGTAAAGACATTTTGTGACATTTACTGATATTGTCTGCCTTTTAGTTAGCACCTTTAGTAAGGATAGAAATGTGCGCTTAAATTTACATCTTTTTACTGTACAAGGAAAACATGAAATTTAAATTGGTAGTGCAAAGTCAGCAAAGAAGAAGAAGGAGAAAGCTCCACTAGATCTATGATAGATGTAGAAAACCAAATTTCTTTTCATTCTTGTTGAATTTTTTCTCCCTGTTTTTAATAACACAAGAGCATGTGTGCAGGAGTGGGTGTATTTTTGGACTGACAGTGTGTAAATGATTAACAGTTGACAGCTACTGTAAGTTTCCAGAAAATTTGCATTTAATGTTACACCAAAGCATGAAGTATGTGTTGATTTATCCCTACTGAAAGACTTAAGGTGAGAACTTTACTAAAACCTTCCTGAACTATTCCATATGAAAGAAAGAATTTGACACTGTGATTTAGGTCACTTAAAGATAAACACAAGGAAAGTCAAGGTTCACTGCTGTACATGCTGGCTCACCCTTTTTGGCCCATTTCATAGGTTAAATTAGCAGAAATCCAGAATGTTGGATTCCACCACTTATAAATCACATTTAAAAAAATAAATAAATAAAAATTACACATTGTCATAGTCAACAAAAACATTTTGCTTAGTTTATTTTTCATATTTATTCCCTCATGTTTTTACAGGCCAATAACAGTTATTTAATTTAAAAATTTAATTTAAAAGCTATGAAGAAAGTTATAAAAATTACTGTATGATGAAAAAGTTTGTTTCTGGCACAGACTTCCTCAAGGCCTGGCCAAACCCAGAAAATGGCATGGAAAATAAAGGCAACAGGAATAAAAATAATAACCCTTTCCTTTATATTGCTTAGCCTGGGATGTAACCTTGCAGTAAGAGGAGTACCGAGGTGAAGAGTAATCAGACTGTACAAGATCTTAGTTCAAGTCTTTAAAATTGTTGGGAAATATCTCTTAACGCATGTACATCCACTGTCTAGAATTACCTCAGCCCAGTTAACTACTCTAGAAGTTAATGTAATTCAAGTAACAAATTTATTTATGCTTTATGTTGTAAAATCTCTAGGTCAAAGTAGTCTGTGCAACTGATTTAGGAATGCGTGTTGATTGATTGCAAAGTAGATGGGAGAAAAAATGTTCTTGATTTTAAATGGAAGTTGTATTTATAATAGGTCAAGATTTCTTAAAATAGAAGGCTGCATTCTTTTCTCTTTGCCACTGCTTATAGTCCCACTGAAGTCTCACACTGTATGAATCCATACATATAAATTGGATTTATGGCACAGATTTGTGTGCACAGATGATTATAGGATGATAATCATAGGACATAGTGGTAACATTGTCTGCCCTTAGAGTTTAAGAAAAAAAAATAATGAAAAGTCATTCTTTCTTTAATGGAGAAGTCTACAGTCATTTGGTTCCAACACTATCTCACTCACCTAATTTATTGACAAGTGACCAATGCTAAAAGGACTGAATTATCATCTCTAGAGCAAAGCTGTGAAATAATTCAGATAGATAATGAAAATAGAGGATTAGGAACAATCTTAACCTGACCATGAAGCATATTGGCCCTAATCTGTATTTTTATTTACATTTCTGTAATCTATTTGAAATGCTACATACATTACTTCTTATAAGGTAATACCAGATCCCATGTGAAATAAGCATATTTTTTTCATTCGTATCAGCACTTTGCTTCTGCTAGAGGATGGTAGCATTGCAACAAATCAGCATTGTGCTCATCTGTTTTCTGATCTCATGCATTGTATATTGAGGCCATATGTAGGGCTTTCCACAAGAAGTCTTTTATTACCATTTAGATAAGTAACATTTTATATTCTTCTACATTATTTTATACATTACCTCTGTAAACAATTTCTGTTTTATAGCTACCCATACATAATCCATATGATAATAATAAATTAATGTATTATGTAAGCAGCTGGGATAAATCTGACAAGCCTGAAACAGTTGTAATTGGGCATAGAGAGGAAGAAATTGCTGACTGAACTGAGATGTTGGAGTGCCTAGGTAAGCTTTGCCACTTTTGCTGGTGAATTTGTGACCACCACTTTGTAGTAGAGAAAGCATTCGTTTATTTCATCACAAACTTAGAATGTAAAGTTAAAATTATTACAAGACTTAAAGAACACTTTTCAAAAGTAAAGCATCAGCGGTTTCCTATACTGTTCATAGTGAATGTTCCTTGGATTTGTAAAAGAAATTTTACAAACAGGTACTAATGGTGTCATCTTGGATAAAGCTGTGACACATTTTATATTAACAGCCTCTTTCATAGACTCCAAATTTCAATTTATTTGTTTGATTGCATGTATTCAATGATTCACTTGAGATACTTTATGCTATTGAATTACTGTATGACACATTTGCAATTTCTTCAGTTCCGTACTTAAAACATCTTTATGGACAATTGACATTGTAATTATTTTTTTTAAGAATCTTATAAAAACCTTTTGATGACAAAATAGCCAAAACCAACATATATCTTCCTGAAATACTCCATGCCTCATAGTTGAACCTCCCATATCATCTATCTAAACACATTCCACTCCAATTAATGTATTATATCGCCATGGTACCTAACAGATGAAAACAAATATATTCTGAATGAAATCAAAGTATTTTGTCAAAGACAAAAAAACAAACTAGATTACTTCAGTGATGTCCCATTTATGTCCATACCTCTGAAATGTATTTCCAAGTGTTATACAAGAACATCTGTGCTGTTTGTACAGAGAATTATCAAAATCTTACTTAGAATTTCATAGGTGTGTAGATGTCTAGGTCAAAACTATATTCCCTATATCCAAAACTATATTCCCTAACTAAGGGAACACAGGCAGCTTCATCATGCACAAGATGGCGAAATACCTGAAAATACATTAGTTGTCACCAAACACAGCTTTTACTACTTACTGTTCAGCTAGCTGAAGTCTAACCAAAAATAAATTACACAAGCAGAACATTTTCTTCTTCCTTAAAACAGGAGGAAGACTCTTTGCCCAGTCCCTGACCAAGATGAGCTTGAAGAAATATACTATAAAAGTTTACTATAAAAGTTTAAATTTTCTTTCTTTATCTTTTATATATCTTTTATCATTAACTTTTTCCTTTATCAAGTGCACCTATTATCATCTCCTTAGCGTTTTTTTTTTGCGGTTTTTTAGCGTTATCCTACCTCCTTAGCGTTTTTTTTTGTTGTTGTTGTTTTTATAAGTACATTAATTTGTACTATTTCCATCTGATCCTATAATGGCATGTCTTTATATTGTGGCTGACTTTCACTCCTTATAGAATTCATTGAAATTGCCTGAAGCTGTGTGAATCCAAACAACATCTTAATGGAGTGGAAATTATATTGTGCTTCCCAAAAATCTTAACCTGAGACAAGCAAGGCCTTAAATGAGGGAACCTGTTTTTATTTTTTATTTATTTATTTATTTATTTTTATCAAGGGAGTAGGTCTCTTGGTTGTGAAAAGAAAAAAAAACAAAGACAAGACGGGACAATTTGTGTGGCATGGTTCTAGATTTTTTTTTTACAGCAGTGGAATAGGAAAATGTATGATCTGTTGATCCATCAACAAAACTCCAGAAGAGATGAATATAACAGACCTTGCTCACTAGTTATTAATGTTACCTTGTATGAGTCATACAAGGACATTTGAGTCTCTAACCCAAGAGTTCATGGGAATTTACTCATATATAAAAATGTTTATTCCAGTTTTGAGCAGATAAGCTGAGCCCTGTATCTAGAAATGTCAGCAACCAGATTTTACATAACCAGCATGGATTCAGAATTAAAACAACATAGGCCTTCAGTGAAAAAAATATGCTTTACAGTCTTGAAAATAATGAAGAATCTCTACCAATTAAAATTACAATTACACACAAAAAAAAAAAGGTAATAGGCTAATGATATAAAAATATGCAATGCTGACATATGAAAATAATAGCAGTGCTTAATTTCTAATATAGGACCTGAGGATATTCATTAAAATCAAGCTTACATCTCTCATTACATTTTATTTTCTAAGCACATAAATTGTTGATAGGAAAAGATAAATGATGGCTGGACCAGATAATCAGGATTTATGGGGTCCAGCAAACACAGATAAAATTGCTGCCTCTACTCTTGGATATGTCCAAGGTTTTGGGAAGCATTTGTTTTACAGTTGCATTCATATATCTCAAAGGCTTTATAGCTCACTGTACAAAGATGGTCCCTTGAGGGTTTGGAGCACTCGTAGCTTCAGGAGGGTCTGCTTACACTTACTGGAAGGGAAGTCATTGAATAAAATACAAACACCAAAGGGACTGTCATCAGTGAATTACTGAGCCCTGCTCATTTTCTTTCAGACACTCTCACAAATCTGTTCTTTTCAGCACTGTAGTCTAAAGGGAGGATTAAGGGAGGGTGCCTGGGGCCTGGGCCGCTCAGCTGGCAGAGGGAGGTGGGGCTGCTGCAGGGGAACCAGGCTGAGGTGTCTTGCTCACAGGTGGCACCCAAGAGATGCTGTGTGACATAGGAAACTCCTGGTCAGTCCCCATCCATGGCTATGGCTTTCTGCTGATGCAATATTGGCAGATGATTCCGATCTTGGGAGAGCACTGAGCAACCCTAGGAAGGTGCCTCATTTCCCTCTTCCCTTTGACTCCTTGGAACTGTATTAGGCTCTGAAGTACTTTAATAAGCCATAGTTGTTTTGTTTTGTTTTGTTTTTCTGAATAGGCAGTCCATAATGTTTCATTAGCTATTGACAGTTTGTTATCCTCAAAAAACCATTTAGTTCAACTGCATATAGCACCCATGCAATGACTCCCAAAATACAAAACCCAGTCCTAGTATGGGGTCATCAGGGTTTCATTTTGCTAGCTTCCTACCAAAAAAGATAATTGATTAATGTCCTGGGCCTATCCGAAGTGTTACAGTCTGATTAATGAGCAAGTTACTAAAAAATAGACTCTTCCTGAGAAGCTGTCAAGCCCTGAAGAATTGTGCCGGCACTCCCTAGCTGTGCCCTCCACACCTCAGTGAGCCCAAATTGTTCAATTACTCTTGTAGCTTTTTGTAGGCATGGAAGGTTTTTCCATCTTTCACACTGGATCTGTCAAGATGTTTAGCTGTCAAAACAGATGCCTTTCCCTATCACAGAGTATATATTTTTTCAGATAAAGTTGTATAAGAAATGGTCTTGTTTTTCTTTTTGGGTCATAGCTGATGGCTGTATGTGTTGAGCATGGACCATGATAAGGAGCCCTTATCCAGAGCGTGACATGGGTGTCCCGACAAGACTATTTGGAACATGGCTAAAATGGAGGAAAAGGTCATTTTCCTGTCTCATTTTTTCTTCTGTCTGGTAGAAGCTGAGAGAAAACCATTTTTCCATCGCCATAACTTAGAACAACGTCAAACTTCTTTGGAGTGGTCCCATGGTGAGGAACAGGCAAGCTATAATCCTTTTATAATTGTTTCTAGCATGTCCCTTTGTTAAGGTGGGGTGTTTGCTAATGCCAAATTTTCCTAAGGCCAAGGCTACTGTCCTTTAGGATACTATTAGGACTTGTCCTACCAAGGTGATACCAAGGGGTCATTGTACAGGCTAAAGACAGATCAGAGCTTTAAGGAACTTTGTTATATCAACCTTTACAACAATAAAACTCTGTGACAAAAATCATCCTGCAGCCATGAACCAAAGCATAACATCTCATTCTGTGGATAACAGAGAGGATAGAAGGGACAATGTCTGCCTTGCAGCACTGTGGGGTGATGCTGGTCTAGTGATTCATGGTAATGCAACCCTGCCCTGATCTTCAGCACACATGGAAACAGGAAGGATAATTAGTGATACTGCTTTGGTCTTCATCTCTCTTAAAAGAGGAGGGGTTGCCCTCTAACACAGCAAAAGATAAATGTGAAGTGTGCATGCTCTATGCTACACAGATTGCACAGTAATTAATGAGTCTGGTTATTAATTACCAATTAAAAAAATAATTATACATGGGGTACTGTTACTAGCCCAGGCTATTACACCAGTAATTTAATATATACTTATATGTGGAAACTCAGGGATCATTAGATTTTGGTCTTTTATTTCAACTGCTGTTACCCTCATTTAGCCTCTCGACAGGGATGCTGGCCTGAGAATTCCTTCTAAAATTAATGGCCTATGGCCACAGACTTCAGAAGATTAAAAATTTGTCTTCCTCTGTGAATGAACACTTGATTCAGCTCTCAGTTATACCTGTACAATTCAATTAATACTGGGATAATCAACACTGCCACTACAACATTCGGTCTTTTTTGCTTTTAACATACTATAGTACTTCAATGCTGGGAAAATGAGAACTCTGTATATATTAACTGGTTTGATTTAGGCAATACTCTGAATGAATGATACAGTGCATTTTTTCACCAGATTTTGAAGAACTTCTAAGCAATATGAATATTTTTATACAACTATCCTGTGAAGTTGGCTCAAAGCAGTCTGTTTAAGATCGTTTTTATAACCATTTAAAGGAATCAATTAATGATCCCAATGTTATCTACCATTTTTCATATATATCACAACAAAGAAAAATCTAATGTCAGGACAAAAGCAAGTCTCAACTCACAATCAATTCATAACATTTTGAAAATTGATTTTAGTGTCAAGGAGCCTTGCTGAATAAATTAGCTCTTTTCACTATCTGGTATCTCTGTCACTGTTAGGCCTACCCAATTCACGTAGAAGTCAGACAGGCTGTTCAAGTATCTAATACTGGAAGAGTTTTGATTGTTGGTTTGGTTTGTTTGTTTGTTTTTTTCTTTAAGGAGGAGAGACAGAAAGCAAGAAGGAGTCAAAACACACAGACAACATACTCATGATACTATGTGTGAAGAACAATAATGCAGTCACATTAAACATTGTCAAAGGCATCAAGAATAATGCATACTTCTATGATAACCATAGTAAAATGTTTATTATCCTGATAGAAAATGTACGTGGCCCTTTTCTTCCTGCAATGTGCTGAGGAAAATGATGCACTCAGGAAGCTTCTGACTCTGAGTTAGTTGACATTTATATGTATGCTTCTCCTCTCTTGGTGTATTTTTTTGGTTAGGGAACCAAATCTGTAACCAAAACAGATATTTCACATTAATCCCACATTGGCTTTGAGCACATGGGAGGAAGTGAAAAAAAAAAAAAAAAACAAACCAAAAAAAATCAAAACACCACCACCAACAAAACAAAACACATGCATACTGAGTCAGTGCTTTCTCATGGAGAATGGAAGAATCCTAAAAATGCTGTTTCATAATAGGAAAATAAGTTATTTTAAGCTACCACCCGCCCATAACTTAACTATGAAGTTCAACAATGTTAAAAGGATAGCAAAGCAAAAAAGCTGTGTATACTGTTTCACTGTCTGCATTTTCTATCAGATGAGAAAAATTATACAGCCATGTGAACACAGTTAATATAACCTCTGCTCAGAAGCTATACTCCATGACTACAGGCTGTGATTGCTCTATAATAAAACTAACATTAGGTCCGTCATTTGATATTAGAAAACAATAGCTGTATCACAGAATTTGAGTTTTTTTCCCTTTCACAAAGCTACCTCTCTCCCAAGGATTATCCTAACAGACCATGCTCGTCTTTGCTATAATTAGCTTCCTCCCACCCCACAGGTACTCATTTCTCTTATCTATGGGTTGATCTGAGAAATACAGAGCAGTGGAAATGTTTGCTCTACATTAGCACAATGAAAGCAGAGGCAAAGCTGCTGCCTTGATTTAGTGGGTCAGGAGGTCCCTGTGGATGCAGGAACCCCAGGCACGTAGCCCTGTTGCTAGGGAACTGTATTGATCCTTTCCAGCATCTTCAGCGACACCCTCTCCGCTTTGCTGTGATTGAACACCATCCTTTACAGGAGTGGGAGAGTTAGAAGCTCCGGCTTGGCTTTAATATTTATGAGGTAAACGTTTTAACCATTGAAGCCTTAAATGTCTAATGCTGTTTTCTTTTTCCAGAGTGGTAGCTTACCTTTGGGAATATCTCTATCACTATAGTAGGGCAAATTACTTTACGTTGGAGGCAGATAGCTTATTTTCTCTGTGTTAATGTAACAGTAGGAGGTTTAACATGTACACAAAAAATAAGTACATTTTTCCTTATTCGCTTCAATTATGTTACTACTTCAAGACAACATACATCTAAAACACATCATGCTATAGGTTTAACTGAAAATCATTAAAATCAGATTGAAAGGTAGATTGGGATATTTTTATGCTTGATATTTTTATGCAGACATATCTATATCTCCAAAATTTTATGAGTATACCATCTCCACCAACTTTACTGAGACTACTCTAAAACATGTCAACCCCCAAAGATACTCAATTATACTATGCATAAATACCTCTGTTTAATTGTTTATATGAAGCCTTGCTAAAACCAAAAAGACTCTTTGCATAAAGATAAGTGAGTCAATTAAAGGTCTGTATGAACACAACCACCCAAAGATAAGACACTGGGTTACATGTCTGTAGCAAGCTAATTTGGAGGTTCATCTCTGCACCTACAACAGGAGAGTTTTAATGTCAACATTCCACAACAGATTTCCCCACCCTATGCTGCAACCCCCATCACTCTGGTCATCACCTGAGACTTTTAACATTGTTCCCATGCACCTGGTCCATACACAGCCTGAAGACACGATCTGCAGGACATTGATCCTCTTTGGAGGAGAGAAGACATTGCAGTTACCTCAGCTGTTGCAGGCCTTGCACAGACATTCTGTATGAAGCAATAAAATTGAAGGAGATAGAGTACCTGAGTCCCATCCCAATAGATTCCCGGGGAACATGTATTTATAGAAAGACAATGCCATCAAGCCTTGCAGATTAGGAGGGCTGGCAGATGATATGAAGCTAAAATAAGATAATATTAAGCCATACCATATCACCTCCCCTATAGTAGCAGGAAGAAGCTGAAGAGCTGATAGTTCTCCAGTTTAAATATGAAAACTTCTCCGCGTGAATTTTAAAAGTCTCCATAAGAAGTGAATAAAAACTATATACTTAAATAAGCTCTTGTTGATTTTACTTTTATACATTCTAAATTATTGATTTTTGTATGTGAGATGATTAAGCTCTTGGGATCCTTCTTATAGGCGCTCAATGCTGGCAGAAAACGTCTAGCAATAGCCTTAGAAATTGATATAATTGATTTAATCAGACACTTGATGCCTGATAGGAACCCGCATGACAGATCCCAGAGTGACCCAAGGGAAGTAAATTTAACATAAGGAGAAGGTCTGTCTGTGAGCAGAAACAAATTTATAAGAAAAGCTATGGGGACAGTAGCTCCGTATTAGCATTATCCTGTGTGCTACATGCACTAGTCGCATGATAGGAAATGCTGCTTTACACTGTTTTGTTGTCCTCCTAATTACTAGGAGGCCACATCTGGTTCTGCATCCAGTTCTGTCTATTAGGAAGCCCATACTGATGAGATCCCCTGCCACTGGACAGTAATGCAGAATGTCAGCCTTGTAAAAGGTTTAACACTTCCCTGCAAGGCAGCCAGCAGCTCACACAAAATTAGCCCTTGCAAATTTCTTTTTAGTATTGGCATCATGTGAGTGTGCACAGTCTGGCTTATAAACAAAACTCCTTATCTTCAACATAAATCGTACTGTGTATCATGTAGTTAATATATTTCTCGGATTGAAATACAAAATAAATACACACAAAAAACAATTTGTTTAAAAATTAAAATGAAAACTTGCAGCATATTTGTAAAAGAACTTGCCACCAATTTCTAGACAATCTGCCTTCAGTTGCTCTGCTGTCTATCTTCCTCTCTAAAATAAATTCTTATTCTTCCTCATTTCAAAGCTAATCTTCTCCCACTCACTATAATATTCAGTGTTATTACGTTAGAGACCATGAATTAGGACAATGGCTGTTAACACACTAGATAAGTTCTTTTTTCTTATGCCCTTATAAATAAAAATGTTATAGCAATTTCTATAGCATACAACATAATGGTCTTTGAAGAAACTCTTCAACTAAACTGCTGCTAGCACTAAAACTAGCATTCTCTCTTAATACAGCACTGACATGATAATAGTATAATACCTCAGACCATTAAGTCTATTGAAAGTAAATTATTACTATCAGGAATGATAAAACCTAGTCAGATACATTAACAGCCTCACATTTTGCCTTGATAACAGTACTAAAATAGCTATCGCCCCTGTTTTGCTTTGCATAATATTTTTTATCTATTTCTTTCTGAAGTGTATTGGACAAACGTCCTGTCTGAGTTACTGCTTACAGAATATGTAGGGAAAAAAGCAGCACTACAATAATTTAGATCCTGGTCTACAGTCCACTGAACTCAATGGGGAGCATGCTATTAGCTTCAATGTCTTCATTTCTCTATATAAAATAGCATGTAACTAATAACAGAGGTATTCAAAATTCTACTTCCCCTAAAAGATGTTCTTTTATACATTACATATATGTGTGTACGTATAGACAGTCACACATGTATTATGCATACACACGTTCTTGCAGTTATTTTACTTGCTATCCCATAAATAACATTAATTTCCATGAATCCCCTCTGATGGCTAAAATCTGTTTAGCCACTTATTGATTTATTTTTATTTCTTCAGTGACTTATTTAGACAGATTTTATAAAAATAAAAAGGTTTTTAGAAGTATCTGAGCAACATGTATAGAGTAGAAAGACTTCCAGTAGAACCTGTGCCTTTCATTCTCATTTTTTCATAGCTGAGAAATTTACCTTCTTTTTTTATTTATTTTTTTCCTTGAGGTGGATATAAATGAGCAAAGTTCTTGCATTTTCTTTAAGTGGCAGTCAGCTTCCTAGCATTTTTAAACATCTGTTATATGAGCTGAAGATGCAAGTTCCCTCGTTGGTATCTAAGGAGTATCTACTTCTTGTGGAAACAGAAACAACAACAACAACATAAAAAATAGGATTTACTGATTTTTCATCTGAGACTCTGGAAAATAAAATGATAGACTTGTCTCTAAAGTGTCTATCTAGACACTACCACTGCATGTAGTAATACCAAATGAGATAATTCAATGATTATATGATTCTAATTTTTAGTAGCTGAGAACTGTGCTTCCAGATGCAATCAATTAAACAAATAGTAACACTGTAGTCTGTGGACACTTGCTCACCAGTAGATCTGACAAGACCCTCAACTACTTGTGGAGGCTGATAAATCCATTTTAGCAAACACATGTAGATGACCCGTAGCTCTGGCTGATACAAAAGCTTCAGCCAATGATAGCTGTGCAACTGTCAGGGTTACAGACTGCTGGTGTTCTTGTAATAAAATAAAGGCTGTTTCCCACCTCCATTACTATGTCAGTTTTTGCATCTGTCCCTGTGAGTAGACAGATTCTGTCTTGATCAAAGCAATTAACCAAACTGCTCTCCACATCCCTGTCTATTGCTTCATTCCTATTCAAAGTTGAGTGGTTTCACTGGGGATGCTGGTGTCAAATGCACTGCTGAACGATGATACTCACTGCTTAGCATTCAGCTCTGAAGCCTCTCAGAGTGCAAGTGTGAAAGTATCTGGCTGCCTGTCAGAAATGCTGGCCTGGATAAATAGCAACTGCCTGGAACCTTATGGTGAGTAAGACCAAAAAGCTTCTGCTGTGGGTTTACAGGCTCTGGGCAAACTTGTTCATTCATAGTCATTACATCTGACAACTTGTAGCCCTCAAGTCATCCCTGTGATTTTTAACAAAGCTCTACGTTATTTTGTCTCAATGAGCTTAGCTGTGTTAAATCTTTCTTAGGAAGATGGGTGTCTTTTTCACGATTTTCTCTGTATGCATTTAATGGGAGAAGAGGGTAGCTCAGCCTCACACAGGTGGTATCCCTTGACCAGGAAGCTAACATTTTTTTGTTGCCTTTTCATTCCAAATACTGTAGCAGAAGACAGAGAGCTATTTCAGCTTTCAGCAGCTGTAACACTGGGTAGAAGTTCAAGCCAACCAATGTTAGTAAAAGAAACAGGACATATATCCTAGCCTCTGCCCTCAGGAGCCAGTATTGGCACAAAGCATATCTGACAGGGTAAACATGTCCTTGGTCATGGCACTGAATCTCTTATTTTCTCCCATTTTATTGATTTGCATATCTCTGGGAAAAATAAATAAATTAACTAATTTAAAAAATAATCCGCAAAGTATTCTGAGTTACAATTCCTTAAAGTAATTAACATAATTACTGATTTTATCACTTGCCCACGAGGATAGGTTCATCATATTCTTATTAGTTCTTCTTCATGTGGAATAAATTGGGTGTTGTACACTATAAATGCACTTCATGAATGAGAGGTTTAGTACATGATAGAGAAGAGTGAAATAGTTAAAGGTATTCCTTTACACAAGAATAAGTGCACAGAAAACTTAAGAGTAGTGGGATATTAAAGGCTGGGGAGTAATATCTTCTGTGAATGCCCACTGTGTCCAATCACTGGTAAAAACTTTTTCAAGTCACTTAAGATGACATTGCCCCCCATTTTTTCATGAACTGGAAGCATTACACACAACTTAATAAGAGAAAAATTGGGAAAAACTAATTAACATACAAAGGTCAAAGAAATGTAAATGTGATGTTTTCATGATGGGAAAGATCTTCAAGACTGAAAAAGAAATGAGGCAGTTTATTGCAGACTTTAATATTAAAAAAAAAAAAATCCTGTTAACATCTGATTCGTCTGATATAGAGTTCATTACTGTGCAACATTTCACCTAAATAATTTTCTTATTATGGCTCAACCAATGCCACATAACTGCCCAACACTTGCCTCAGACATCTCTGAATACTGAGCAAATTCATTATACATGGTCTTATATTGAATCTCCAGTGGATTCATAATGACCAGCTACTTAGAACAAGCAGTAAACATTAAGACTCTTCTTTCTGCTAGTGTAAGCACAGCAAAATACCAGAGGAACATTAGAAATCTCCTCAAAACTAGACAGATAGTAAGACTGGGAGAAAAAGAACTTGTTTTCCTAGTTATAAAGAGACACAATTTTGAACATGCACATAAATGCTAACCTGAATTCATCTTGCTGCTCTGGAGGATTGCACCAGAACTGATTTGGTGGACCAACTATTCAGTCAGCATTTAATGGAGAGGGTAGCCTGCTAACTCTTCAACAAACTGAACTTCATCATTGACCAGAAGACAAGAAAACTTTAAGAAATATATCACTTGCCCTTTTTCATTTCAAAACATTTGCCAACAAATTACAACAAATGAATAAAGTTTAAAGGTTCTAGTAGTCCAGACTCTAAGAAATAAAGCAGTCACTGTCTCACCAAGGGAATGGAGGTGTGTGATGACAAACCATGTGATACCTAGATACTGACAACAGTCTTCAGATGTTCATATTGACAGAATTTTATGGGAAAAGATCACCAGAAATTGATTCAACTGTTATGATTAAGAGAGTCTATATTGTAATTCATGAGAAAATATACATGCCTAACTTTACTAAAGAGTCTTCCTCTGAGCACACATCATAATCATTAAAAGCTGTATTGTTAAAAAGCTGTTTATTATCTACATGTATACTGGAAAGAAAGGCAGATTGGATCACACATTCTTTACTGTGACATTTTCTAACTTCAGTGTTCAGCTGACTGCACTGCAATCCAAGTATAACATTTGTTTGGAATTTAATTTATTCAATATATTATAATAACAAATCTCAATGTCACAGCAGCTGAAATGGCTTCTAAAATGTGACACACAATATGTCACAGGTGAGAATCTATGGACTGAGGACTCGCCCTGGGCCTTTTAAAATGCTGGTCACAGAGAATGCTGATATACAGTAGATGGTAGTCATGGAAACCACTCAGAGCTTACCTTCATAATATTTTTTTTTTGTCAAAACTAGATTCAAAAGGGTGATTTTTCTCTTACTTCAGGGCACAGTGTGTTGTAGTATCTAACAAATTATCCATTAAAAGTTTTTAAACACAGCTCAATCTTAAAATCCCTTGCTGGTGTTGCACAGCACTCCTTTCCGAGCACTAAAGAGCAGGTGTGTTATTAGAGCAAGCTACACCTGTACACCTCCACAGGGAATACAGCAAATGCAAGGAGCAGAATCAGAGCACAGGTGAAACCGAGAGGAGGCAGATCCACTGCTGTTGGCTTCTCCTTGGTCTCTGCAGAAGTGACTGGAAATGAGTGATTGGGTAGGATGTGTGAAGCAGTAAGGGAGAGAGGTAGCCAGGCAGCTGGGCAATATGTGCTGGGCAAGAGATAAGGGGTGGAGTCTTGCTGCCTGTAAAGGCAAGATGCAAGGCATCTTGGAGTCTGAAAAGAAGGCAGTCTGAAGCTCTTGGTAAGGAGGGGTTTTATTGTGAAGCAGCCTCTCTAGATAGTGAAAATGTCTTGGGGTGGGAAGGAAATAATAGGTTTAGGTGATACCTTTCAGAGGAAATATAAATGCCTTAAACAGCTTTTTGACAGGACATCAAAATCAGGTACTGAAAAGCAAGATATCCCCAGATAGATGATAGCTGGTTGGTTTGTATGGGTCCCTGGGGGAGTGAGTTGTCGATCTCTCTGATGACAAAGGCTTGGCATTCTCTTGACTGCAGAGAATGAGCAGGGAGATCAAATCTAGGAAGACCAGATCTAGGATATGTTTGTAGATCAGATGAAATATGACGCTTATAGTTCTGAAAAGTATAGGGATGGAGAGAAGAAGGTGGGAGAAAAACTTCTAATTCCTGTGTCAGTATGCTCCTGCCTTTATTCCAGTCCGTGAGGGAGCAGACCTCCATTTTGGCTAGTCTGGTGAGAAGTTTTGAGGCAGCTCTGCAGTCAGCTGAAAAAGCAGAGGAAAGGGTATTAAATGTATAGAAGGGGAAAATCTAACGTGTGACAAAAACAGAGCATTTTCCACTCCTCTGAAATGACAAGACACCCATCAGTGGGTTATAAAATACGCTTAGCCATAATATGACCTAATGAATGTTTCCCTATTGGTAGTTTCTGTAATTCCTGATGAGTTATTGCATTTTTCAAAGTTAAGATGGTATATGAGGAGCTTGGAAAGGGCTTTCTTATTTCCCTGTCTCTGGGCATTGCACAGGTCTGTGTTTTTGACATAAAAAAAAAATCCCCACAGTGCACCAATGAACTCACACATCATGCTGGCTTGTTTGTAGTTTTATTTAGAGAAGATTTAGAACTGGATCTACTGTTACAAAGGCTTAGTAAACTCAAGGCTCTATCTAACCTACTCAGTGAACTGAAATCAAGAGTTTTCTGAAAAAACATAGGGGCTGCATAATACATTCCAGTGAAATGAATATAAGATATAAGAGAAAAATTGGTTTGCATAATGCATGTCAAAATTCCATTGACTGTCTTGGATTCAAAGTCCCTATGAGAGAAATGTATGGAAAAGCAGTAGTACCTTTTCTAGCCTAAACACTGAGTAGATAGAGATATGAGGTACATGCCTACTCTCCTATTTGAAGTAAAGTGGTAAACCCAGTATCTTCTGTCCTGCAAAGTACAAAATCCAACTCCTTTGCCTTTTGGAGTGTAGAAGCCATTGTGGATAATTCAAGCCAAAAAAAAATACAACATTTTAAATGACTTGTGAAGGCACCTATTTGTTTCACTTGAGCCTAAATATCATGCATTATCCAAAAAATCCTGTGTTTCTTTCTTTGTGAGCTTTGTTTAATACACTTTCCTTAACAGGTCAGTTTTCTGTGGCCAATGTAGGTCATATCTACTTGGTTTATACACAAATGAAAAAAAACTGAAATTATCAAAAGAGTCTCCTTAATACAACCTATATTTATAATGAGACGGCATTTAAATGTTGCATAAAAAGAAGACAAAAATATGCAATTTCAGAAGATTCATAAATAATAAAATCTGAAGAGTGACAGAAAAACATCCTCAAGGATTTGACATGCAGTTTTCCAGTTCAACTCTTGAAGACACAGCATTTATCAAGAAAAGCTGACACAAGAGTGTCAATAACAGAAGGAAGATGATATATAGAAATGTGATGGGCTTCTTTCACTCCTTAAGATTTCTGTATGTTCAAGTTTGCTAATGAATGTATGCTTTCACATAATTTCCCAGTCCCACTAACTATGCTTTGGTTGGAGCATATAAATTCTGCAACAGGTCTTTCATTTTACTGGACTTCTCTGGGCAAGTTAATAAAAAATAATATCTAAATTAGGGCCTTAATCCAACTTTTTCACATTTGTAATGGCTTTACATGCCAGAAAAAAACAACAACCTTATGATTTTCAGATACCTGCCACACTTGTTGGAAAATAATACTGACAGAAAAATACCATTGCCTTGTTGCAGGTAAGACATCCACAGAATTACTTTTAACTCACTTTTGAATTGAGCATGGAGCCAAGCAACATCTTCCAAAATTTCAGTGGATCTGTACTTGAAACTGGACTGAGGTTCGTGGTACAGTAAACAGAAGTTAGCTGAAAAGAGATGATATCATTATGCAGGCTTCCTCATACACCTAATACAAAGCTGACTTACTACAAAGTTATTTCCTAGGAAATCAACAAGTAATATTTTCTTGCCTGAATGGCACTTGTACAACACTGACATGACAAGCTAACTCTCTGATCTCAGTTTAAATCAAATTTGTGACTTAACTGTTCTGTCAAATATTGTAGTGCATTGAGAGGACAGAAAAAGCAACAGCAGCACATATCATAAGATTTTCCATCTAGATCCTGAAATTATTCTCTAGAAAGAAACTAGTTTGCCTCTACTGGAATAAAATGGAGATATAAGAAATGCCATACTTGTGTCAGCCCTGCAGAGACAGTGGAAAAACAAACGCTTGAGTAACATTCATATACTTCGAAGAAATAACTTACAATTGAATTGCTATGAAAATGTGAGTCATGATTAACAAAAGTACAGATGACTAACACAAAGTTCCAAGAACATGCCCTGTGTTGTTAAATATCAATCACAACGCACATCATAACCTTAAATATAAAAAGATTGTCACCACTGAGAAACAGAGGAGAACCACATGAATACCCTGCTTAAAATTTCTCATATTTGAAAGTGGTAAGATATTTTCTGAAGTTTCATTTCATGAAGTTGTTTTGATTGTCTTCTGAAGTGTATGGAATAACGCACTCTAAGACAGAAGCTCTTATAGTAAGGAGAAAAAAAAAAAAAAAAAAAAAAAAAAAAGATCTACCCTATGCATCATAGAGCTTTTTTGCTCCCCTACTCCCTGTAATGAAATTAAATTTATGAGTCCATAGAATACAGTGCAAGAAGAAACATTGCAGTGTGTTACGGAGGTCACTCTTCCCACATGCTCCATTTCACTTTCCCCCATGAACAAGGATTATTTCCATTGCTCATTGAAGGTGTTTTAAAGGATGGACCCAACTTCTGTCTTTCACATGTTCTTGCTTATTCAACGAGTGTTTCTTCCTGTTACACACGTGATGCAATTGAAACAAAGCTGTATGTTAACTGCAAAATCATGTGTTCTTGATTTTTTGCTTTTAATTGGGTTTTACTTTCACAAAGGCACTACCTTTCTTTCTGCACCTCTCCCATGATAAATGTATTTGATGCAGAGAGCTTTTCATGCCTTTCTTTGGGAAATGTTAATCATATTTTTTGAGAACCCACAGGAGGAGCGCAACTATTCAGAAACTGCAAAATTTATGTATTATCATATTAATAATTTAGAGAGACTCTCTGAATGAAGTGAAGGACATACCATTTTGTCTCTCTCCTCCTCTTATTTCCATTCAAGGGGCTAAGACTAAGAAACCTACTGGTGAATTCAAAACTTACGAAAGAGTCAGGAAGATCTAAAAAGCTTATGGCTAGGTGAAAGTGCAATAAAAAACACTTAAAATCACTGTTGAGTACTGTTACGCTGAACTTGAAAATGAACGATCTGTATTTGTTTCAAATCCTAAAATAAAAATCTGAGCACATCCTTCTTTAACATGGAAGTGTAACATTTCTCTTAAAAATGTAATTTAGACAGCATATTAGGTGTGTATTTAAGAATTTGAATTGCATTTTAAAGTGTACAGGCCTTATGAAGATGACAAATTTAAGGAGTTTGTGAAAAGCTGTTACAGAAGAAAATAATATGCTCTAATAACTATAGATCACTTTAAAGAGGGTAAGCTAGCTGTCTTCTTTTGACCATGTTTATTACAGAGATAGGGGTAAAAAAATACAGAAGGAAAAGAAAAATCCTACTCTGTTTTTCTAGGAAGAAGTATGTGAATCTTGGGAGATCCAATGATGCTAAAAGTACATTAAAAACAAAGTGAAAATACTACCCACACATATAATAAATCCAGACTGAATAATATACCAATAAGCATAGCTTTTAAAACTAACTTTTTGATGTCCTCTGTCAGATGCAAATAATGTATAAGAATGTCAATCATTCCTTACAACAGAACTAGCACAAAAATATATTTATTAGTGTAGCTGAGACTAACCTGTGTACATCTTTTCTCGTCTCTCAACTACCGGAATTTGTTGCAGAATTCTCAGTCCATTTTGTTTTATTCTTTTCCCAAGTCCTCAATCCAACATTTGCTTTTCTACAGGCTGGAGCACTACAGTTTATTGCATACAAAATCAGTCAACCTCCTTAGCACTCCCATCATTTCACCAGACTTTTCCACAGTTTCTCCTGCAGTCTGTTCTATGCCATTTCAGCAAAAGTTAATGTAAGCACCATATCAGTATGCTTGTGGACAGGTGACATAAATGAGCATTGGTATTAATTAACTGATATAATTCAGTTTTCTGGTCAAATAGCTGTGTTACCTCTCCTGGCAAATCTCTATTTGTTCTTGCATCTCAAGCACTAGATGTAATTCCATCATACTGTGGCTGGTGCATTCTGCACAATGTTATCAGGTGGCTATAAGTTTAATGTAATGTCTCTTTGGCAGAAAGAGGCATTTGTTTTTTGTGGTTGCTATGGTCTAACTCATTGGCTTATGAAGTATGCTACTGATTTTGTACTGTTCTACATGCAACCAGAAATTTTGAACCATCATAAGCAAGAAGTAATGATCCCTATAAATATGCAAATATGTCTTCTACATTCTACAAGTCACAGCTGCACCACCACTTTTTGCAGAGTGGTTTATTCGACTCACGTTTATTGTTACAATCCAACTAGAGATAAATAAGCTTTACTCCCAGTTAGAGGACACTCCATAAATAGCAGAGAAAGACTTTATGTACAATTCTCATTTTAACTGTTATGTGTAGAATTCATGTCCACAAATAAATTGGGGATTAGAAGGAGGAACAATTTATGTGCTGGACTCTAACAGCAGAAATAGTCAATTTCAGTCTATGTGAGGAATCTTTTCTAAATCAAAGAATTATTCAGCTTCTCACTGAGCATATCATCTCTAAATCTGAAAAACTAAATTTGAACCCTTCTAAACATTCTTTATTGCTTACCATACAGTCAGCAGCCTCTGTAAAACCAGAAAACCTGAGCAACTATGTGTAGAGTAAGAGGGAAGACAGAGAGAGGAGTATTCACCTAAAACTCTACTGTCAGGTCAAGTTAGAATCAGCAAGTCATGCTTTTTCCACCTACATGTGCCTCAGTCTAAAGAACTCCATGTTAAGAAGTTGAGTTTGGATGTACACCTAACCTGCAAGCAGTCCAAGGTTGTCAGTGTCATGAAAGCTGCAGATAAATTGCTTTCTGCAAGAAAACATGTTCTGTTCTACTCCACTCATTGCTAATATTATTCTTGTGATGTCCTAGCCTGGCTGCAGATGGTATCATATTTGGGCTACTACTTAGCCCATCCAACTCCACTCATAAAATCACTACACAAAAGACTCAGACTTTTTGGTGTCAAAAAAACAAATAAATTAAATAAATAAATAATCTATCATGCACAATTCTACTTAAAGAATTTTATACTTGCTGCCTTGCTTGGGATACAAGCTTACACTTGCCTTTGTTTCTGCTAAATACTAGGGTCTGTGATACTTTGAAATGTCAACATGACTCACTTATTCCAGGGTATGCCTTGCATAACACTTATATCTAGTTTTGAATGCAGTGATAATAATAGTCTATTCATAATATAGAAGTAGTATAAACAAATTATAATTACAGCAATTAAAAAAAAAAAAATCTGTGACAATTTGGGGATAAGGGAGTAAAATTCATGTCATAGGCTTTTTAGTCTTCTAGTGATTTCCCAGCCCAGGTTCTGACCTTGAAGCTTGTCCCTGCTCAGGCAAGAATTTGGACTTCAGACAACCATATAAATGAACATACTTATTATCCATGTGGTTTGGCACAATCCTAACACATTGTCTCGATAAGTACCTTCTTAATAAGCTCTGACATGTTATGAAATATTTTTCTTTCTGTATTTCTCAGTTCTCCAATCAGTGGTAGAAGTTTTGTCATGCAGAGGTTCCTTTGCCTTTTGGGCTGTCTTATCCTGCCTCAGCATGTGGTATAACTTTCTGTTTAGAGCCAGAAAGAAGCCACATGTTATCCTGTGATATATTCTGAAGATAAAAATGTTTATTGGTTCTTGTAACTCTAAGCCATAGCCCTCTCTGCTGCTCAGATGAAGAATACCCCCATGGGACTGCTTTGTCAACAAATGTGACAGCAAGCCATCCATCTACCTTTCTGAACAACTGTTGCATGCCATCCCATAGAGGTACAGATGGCAACAGATAGGCCACAGAAGCTTTAGCAGGGGAGTTGAACTTGCTGTGTGGGAGAGCAAGGCCTGCTGCACTCCATGTTGCCAAACACACACTATCCCCCCTGTTGTATTTCCTTGAAAAGAGTCTTGCAGTTATATTGTACTGAGCTGCCTGGGGAACGTATTTGATGTCAGGGCTATTATTTCATTCTCTGCAGACTCAGGAAGTGACATCCCATTTACCCATTATATTTGATTCACATTTTCAAATATATCTTTGAAAAAGGAAAAGTAATGTGACTTTTTAATGAAAAAGCTGCCTCTTTTAAATGAAAACAGGGTGTACTACCTTAATCATTAATGATAGGCTTATATGTTTTAGAGGAAATGCACTATTACAGCCTAACAATGTTATAAATATTCTGTACCTACAAATAAATGTTCTTCAATTTACTTTTACTTACCTAGTTACGATAACTTACAATCAAGTGTCTCTGGAATCAACTTCCTTCTCATAAGAATGTAAATTGGACCTTTTCCAGGTGAGTCAAGAGTTGATTTTGTGTAAAGTCCATTGCAGATATCTTATCTTGAGTTGGCAAAAGGCAGGATTAATTATAGTAAGGTGCCGTTTTGGAAAGAATCCAACATCCTGATCACATGTAAAACATGAAGACTATTAGCAAGCAAATGTAATTACTGATCCTGCTAACTCTCATGTATTTGTTATTACTTACTGACAAGTCACAACAGTGGCTAAGGAAATCTATGGCCATAGTGAGGAAGACACATAAAGCAGCAGCAGAAAACAGACACCAGAAGCTATGTATCCATACTAATTTTTGGACCTATATAGCAGCTACAGAAGAGATGGCTGGACATACTCAGCGGCCAGCATGGGAACATGACTTCAGATGGGTTCCAGTTACAATATGATTCGGTGGTAATACAGGTGTATGTTACCCTATTCAGCCATTGATTTTGTTATTTCCCATGTAACTACAGTTCACTATTTCCATTTGCTCCAGAACCATCTCCAAAACTTTTTGTGACTTCCGGCAACAGTGCATGAAGGTGCACAAAATCCCAGCTTGTCTGACAGAAGAGGCAATCTGAAGCCTGAGGAAGAATTAGGAACACCCTATCCCCCAAAACATCTCATCACAAAAATTTGGTGAGGCTAGAAAATTATCATATTGGAAAAGAGGGATGAAATATGCTGCACAGTGAGAGGAGAGAGTTATCCGTGTAGTTATTAACTGTGAAGGACAGAAACATTTACTTCTACTGTCAGTCATGCACTGGGCAAATGCAAGACATGAGAGGAACCTGGTCAGTGAGACTGTCATATTACAAATAGGTAGGTTGCCTTGCTTTGGTAAGCGTACATGTATAGTTATCCACTTATCCACAGTTATCACACACAGAAGTAAACACCAAAAAGCTACAGTTAGGAATCCAAAGTATTGATCTCACAGTATGAGCCAGACTCTTAGAGAACTGAAACCTTAAAGGATGAGACAGAATAAAGGCAGAGGAAAAAATAATCTATTATTAATAACTGCACTTTACAACTGAGAATTAAGATCTAGCATGGTCAAACAGCAAGAGAAGAGTGGGCATAATAAAAATAATAATGAATCAGCAGGTAGATTAATGTTTATGGTAAGGGTAGGTTAGCAGCTATTATTTGCACAGCGATGGGCTTCAAAGGTAGTTTTTCAGATTGATTAAATACAAATGCTTCAAAATACTTCTCACTTTTTAGTACTGTATTTTCACACACTTCCCTGATCCTCAACATTCATTTCAGTATTTTTGCTCTTTAGATACATGCTGTAAAGTGTATATCAAAATGTTTAGGTTAATTTTTTTTTATTTGTCAAATTACATTTTTCTGAATAAATCCCATCTTTTGAAAATGAGTCTTTTCAGTTCCTGATTTCATTTCAGATATTAGAAATGAAATTCTAAATCTTTTCTTGAGGTTTCTTAGGAGAACTATACACCTTATGAATAATTGACCCACTTTACCCTGACTAGCACTACGTTTCTGAGAACTGTCTATCCAGAAGACTGAGAAGTTTCTTGCCTTCATGAAATTATGCTTTACCAGACTTTTCACTCAGAAGACAAGCATGGTGATGAAAACAAGTTTTCCTAAGTGTGGACCTTTAGTGATGTGGTTTGAATTTTAGTTTAACCCTGGGATGGAATGATTCTGTCACTGTCTGATAGTAGTTATCCGAATTTGCTTTTCATGATTCACCCTCTGCCCCTTTTGTTGTCAAGAACATGAAATGCTGCAGAGTAAAGCATTTATAAAGACAAAACCACACACAATGTTGTCTTTATGGAAGGGAAATATATCACAATTGCAACCGTTTTTTAAGGTATTCAATTTCAGTTCATGTTAATTAGACGCACAATGGCATTTTCACTGTGTTGATGAACTCTAGCAACGAAAGTTAGAAAACCCAAAGAGTTGTCTCCATTTGCTCAGTACTATTGGACTGTGTTGCAAATGTGACTAAATTCTTAGAGAAACTCTGAACATATTAACATATTAAACATATTAATCGAAAATATTCCTATACATCAGTTCAACATTCAGGAGAAATTAATTAGGCAAAGGAGGAGAAAATCTTTAAACTTGGTCACACAGGCAAATTCCATGGGATGATATACAGCATGAATTTACAAAGCATCAGTCACCAAGGGCTAGCAACCTGCATACATCACTCTTATCTACTGCCAGAATAAAATGTTGACACAGACCATTTCCTCAATGCAGCCAGTGTTCTACTGTGCAGCCTCAGTCCTGGGGTACTTTTATATGACCATAACTGGCTGTCAGTGATGATATGAAGCATTTATAAAGGCAGACAAGAAGAGAAGAACTGAGGCATGAGATGTTTGATTCAATTCTTGAGAAATAGCCCTGGTCATTTAAGCTTTTTTAAACCCAGAAGTCCAAAACTGACTTACAGTTTTGAAGATCATTTAAGAAAAATCTGGTTAATTTGGTTTCCACTTCCAGTTTCCCTCCTTTCCTATATACAGTTAGGACTAGTTTTCTTCTTTATGAAGCGTTTTACTTTTCATCTTATTTTATTGCTCAGCAATGAAGCATTATAGTATTATAGCATTAGGTAGTTAAACTCTTCAGTTTAACTACACCAGATAATCGTGCTGGATTTTTTTTATTATTTTTTTTAATTATTTATTATTTTTATTATTTTATTTTATTTTATTTGTTTATTATTTTATTTTATTTTTATTTTTTTAACAAAACTTAGCAAATTACTTTATCAGTGTCATTTTCTTGTCCATCAATTTAACAGTTTTTATTTTTATTGTAACATTTTCAATATAAGTAATTTTCATTTTGATGCCACATTGTGGCATTCTGATGTAACATTATTTGAGTAAAAAGGAACTAAGCAAAAGAACATTTATACTACACTTTTATGAAGAGCTGGAATAATTATTGCTATGGAGCATGTCTGCTACTAGACGAAAAAAAAAAAAAAAAAAAAAGAAAAAACAGACCGGCCTCTAAATTTTGTGATAGAAATGGAGATAAAGGTGTGTGATTTTTCCATTTTGTTCACAATTCATATCCATAAAGTCTCCTAATAATATATCTGGAAAAGACAATTGGACCTCACTGATGGAAGAGAATATATATGCAGATATACTGGAATTTTCCAAGCCACAAGATAAAGAAGCATTATAGTAGAATAACCTATGCAGAAAGAGAAACGTGTTCTGAGTGTTATTGATTTTTCTTCTTTAAATTTGATATTGATTACTCCTGTTCATTGATTAGTAAAAGAGTGTATTTTTCACTTTCAAGCAAATCATTTTCATTGCCTTGCTGTCCTTCGTTCCTGGGTAAAATCCCTACAGATGCTATACTTCAGGAATCTGTAAGCATATGTGACTTTTTCATTATTTATGACTTGAATGTTGATTAGTTGAAAACTTAGGGCAACAAATGTTATTAAATTGCTCTAAAAGAAAAATCAGGTTCAACAGGTCATAGCCTTCACTGATACCAAAGCATGGCACCTAAAGGTAACCTATTGTTCTGGTGGTATTGTAACCTATTGTTCTGTTGGTATTGTAACCTATTGTTCTGTTGGTATTGTAACCTATTGCCTTAGAATATTAAGGATAATTTGAAGATAATGTTCAAAATTCTACTTTTCTCCATTTCTCAACAGATAGAAAATGTCATCAACTAATTTAAGAAAAAAAAATATCTAGGCTGCTCTTCTGTCAGGGTGTGGTCTTCTAACTCACCAGCCATCAGTGTAGGCAACCTACCTTGGCCTTCCCCAAAGCAATACAGCTGCTTTTGCACTCTGCAGAATAAACAGCCCCAGAGCTTCTCCGGCAGAGACACACCCCAGCAGCCCCCCAGCAGAGATGGGTCTCACAAAGCCCTTATGGGGCTTTGTTATCTTACGTAGACATCATCATTTCAATTCATTACAAAAGCCAGAAAACAAATCTTAACTGCTATTTGGGTGTTAAAAATTGTAGCTAGTCGTAGGGTTTAGATGACCTTATTTTGTTGGTAAGTATTGCAGTGCTACAGCAAAATAAATGGCCGGTTCAAACCTACGATGTGCTCATACTCTAGAGAAACACAAAATTTGCCCTGACAGAAATGGGGCTTTTGGAGGAAACACAGAAAGAGTGTTTTCTTTTTTAAATAAATTCCCCTGCAATGGTTTTATTGATTCACTTTTAGTCATGCAAATTTGGTATTTGGTTTCCAGAAGAAACAATAGCAAATTTAATATTGCTAACGTCTTTACTACTTCAGAAATATATTTGAAACATGATAAAAAATATGCTACTTTTAAGTATGTTTTCTCCAAAGACTGTAATAGGTCTTAATGGCTCAGAAGGAATATCATAATACAACATCATCAAACCTAATCTTCCATAAGAAAAGTAGTAATATCAAATGGCCTCTCTTATAGAAACGAATTGCAATTAATTACCTAATCTGTTGGAGCATTTGTAATATATATTTAATGGCACTGCTGTTTGGCATAACCTTCCAGACAGTTTTCTGAAGAAATATGATCTAAGCATAGCCTCAGGCTGATATTATCAAATAACTCAACGTGCTGTGCAAATAATAATAATAATAATAATAATAATAATAATAATAATAATAATTTATATTAAAAAAAAAATCAAAATAAAAGAAGCAGCTAATGTTTCCATTTCTAGAGCCTCAGGAAAGCCTGTTCCCACCCTAACATTTTTCTCTGGCAGCCCCATCTCCTCTGCTGTTCTATCTGGATCATGTAGTAAATAAGTATTCAGCAGTGGCCTTATTGTAGGTAACACTGAGCAAACGATTCCCCATTACTATATATCACATTCCAATTACTAAAGATCTTGCCATATGTCTCATAGTGTGATATAAAGAGTCCATTAGGCTTTCTAATGGTGGTGTTAAATAAAGGGTGAACGAATACCACTAGAACAGTTAGAAGCCCCTGAGCAGCTTTGCATCTTCCCATGCCATTCCTATTAATGAGATTATGGCATTGCTTTGGTCGATAGAACCTGTCATTTGAAGGTTTCCAGTTCTCCTGCTGTTTTGTGTTGAACTGTCAAGGCAGGTGTACCTAAATATTTTTGTTGTTGTTGTTGTTTTTTGTCTATTTTCTTTAACAGTGTAAAATTCTTCCCTCTTAGTCCATACTTACATAGCTGCCTCTTTTTGCTCATGGAAATAATGCATCTCTCATAATCAGGTGAGAGACCTTTGGTGCAGACCCCTTCTGGAATCTAATGGAGCCCCTGAATTGTTTAGCATCTTTGAGAGACAACATTATTCACCTAAATGACCTCTGCATCAGTGTTCTGGCAAGGCATTGTAAGAATTTATTCAATAATGGCATATTTTTTTTCCAATTAGATACATGCCCATTATTTTTCTTACCTGCATCAGAAAGAACATTTGAAAGTCAGAATTACTACAATAAAAACCTCATTAAGATTTCAAAGTCTAAGCTTAAAAGACAATATTAAGAAAAGTAAAGGAATTGAAGGTGAAGGATGAGGTTAGAATAAAAAAGCTTAGTAAGTTACCTCTACAGCTGCTGTAACATATATGGTATGTGTTAAGCAGAGAAGCACCAGAGAATAGCTGAGTAATGCTCTGCATTATAGACCCAAACTGTATTGATTGCTGAGCTCTAGTATAAACCTATAAATGTAAATTTCATACAAGCAGTTGTGCCACCTGATGTTTTCATTATTAATTATAATAATATATTATTATATATTCATATATAATATCAAATAATAAATTATAAATTATATAATTATAATCAATTATATTAATTATAATAATTATAATATTATAAATATTACCGTCTTCAGTATTAATACTGAAGAGAATATCAAACTGTAAAATATGTTCATCTGATTTGTGTCAATATGGAACAATGCTAGGGCCGCATGGTATGATGAATGTTACCTTCTGTCTTACATACCCTTGTATAACCACAAGTCTAAGAAAAACATAGTGGTTAATGTATATAGTTCTTGTACCTTGCAAAGGAATGTTTTAGCAATTTGTGTCAATAGAGAGCTTGAAGGGAAATGTATTTGTAGGCTTTTCCTTGAAGTCTCTGATATCTGATGGGTTTCAGAATAACTGCTAACTATTATGACTATTGCATGGGACACTATGAAAGTCTCTGATATCTGGCCAGGAGATTAAGGAGATGGGGAGAGCTGAAGAACGACTAAAAGACAAAGCTTGCAGGGGACGCTGCACAAGTCTCTGACATACAGCCAAGTTGGACACAAGAGAAGGACAAGAGGGAGGAAGACTATGAGCCTTCAGCACGAGAGACCCCCAGAGACCCCCAGAGTGACTACCAGAGACTGATACGCATGCTCCAGTAGGAGGGTTTGGATTCTGGAAACTAATTATAATAACCCTGTTTTTTTCTAGAAGTAGTAATGAATATGTATTAGCCTAGGAGTATAAAAAATCAGCTGCTTGATGTGCGTCTTGGTGGAGCAGAGACTCCCAGCACACCCAGCACTGTTTGCTTACCTCTATTCCTTTAATAAATTGTAAACTTTGATTATAGTCCTATTTTGAAGACTGAGCCATTTATTACAAAACTTAATTTTAAACTCCTGAATATCACAGACTGACTACTGTGTAGTTTAGGCTATAATGAAGAGTAAATCTATCAATATGCTATGTATGATTTCAGAGATGTTAGTATGCCAAAAGAAGATAGAAACTAAGCAGACAACCTAGCTTTGTGGTTTTTATTTAAGAGAACCTGTTAAGAGAACCCGTGTAAGAGAACCTGTTAAATTATCATAAAAATTCAAATCTGATATCATCCACTAACAAACTCCAGAATGATGGTGTGAATGTTTCATGTGTAAAATACAAGAAAATGTTATGTGTAACACTTCACCATTTATCATTTGCTTCAACACCTTTTCTTTCTCTATTAAGTCTTATTGATTTAGTAATCACAAAAAATTTTTAGATAACGTCTTCTGTCCATCTGTCCATGTGTCCTCTGTGCAGCTAATAGATACAGAGGTAACAAAGACATACACCAGTATTGTAGTACTGCATTACATTAGTACTGCATCAAAAGGACCACTTTTTAAAACCAGAAGGTAGGCTGGTGTCTTGACTCCTCCAGTTTGGGGAATCAGCCTAGTGTAACACTATGAGTATCAGCCAGGGGTGATTGTAATGATGGTTTACTTATAGATGAAGAAGTTTTCCAAGTCATTTTATATTTATGGTTGAAGAGGTTTTGGATAATGTTAACCAAACACTGTACAGCCTCCTCTGCTATACATCAGTGCAAGTAGGGTGCTTACAAGGAGGACTTGGGCCCTTAGTGAATACTGTTAATCTTATATTTTTACCTTTGACTTGTGCAGATCTAAACAGGAAGGATTTCCTCTTCATTTGTGGTGAGAGCACTACTTGTGTCCCAAAAATCCGTGTAATTTCTGTCAGCAAGTATTGTGAAAGATAGTTTTAAAAGTAATACTGCTGTAAAAAAGTCCTGGAGAGTCAAGTAGATAAAACTGAAATATGGGAACACATAGTAGATTTTAACTACCACATTCTTATGATTAATGACACAGCAGCAAGATCAGAAGAGTTTGTCAACAGAGGTGTCAAAGCCAGTCTTCAAAAGCTTACTGTCATGGTTTATGGATGCCCCAGTCAGTTGTGTAAATCCAAAGAATAAAAGCAGCAGATGAAAAACAGAAGAAATGGAATTTCTGAACTGTTATTGGTTTGTACAGAGTTTGAAAGGGTTTTTCCTACTGGCCTAAGTGAAATACAATCAAGAGTACTGACCAGGAAATAAATAAATAAATAAATAAATAAATAAATAAATAAATAAATAAATAAATAAATAAATAAATAAATAAAAAAGCACCTCAGCTTAACATTTAGCCATGCTGCATCCTCAAATAGAAGACAGTTTTTAAACAAATAGATGGTGCTCCAGAACCAACAGGAAGGTGAGGGAAGACGCTCTCCTGGAAGTCCTCATGGACCACAGATAAACATGTGGGTAAACAAACTGTAATTTCCTGCAGTCTATCAGCTGTTCTCAGTGTGAAGGACTTTGTATAAGCTTTTGAACTATAAAAAATGTGTAACTAAAAATCTGAAAAAGAAGGCTCCAGGAAGACCTTAGAGCAGCCTTCCAGTACCTAAAGGGGGCCTACAGGAAAGTTGAGGAGGGACTCTGTGTCAGGGAGTGTAGTGATAGGACAAGGGAGAATGGCTTTAAAATAAAAGAGGGCAGATTTAGATTACATGTAGGGAAGAAATTCTTCACTTAGAGGGTGGTGAGGCACTGGCACAAGTTGCCCAGAGAATCTGTGCATGCTCCATCTGTGGAATGTTCAAGGCCAGGCTGGATGGGGCTTTAAGGAAACTGATGTAGTGGGAGGTGTCCCTGCCCATGGCAGGGGAATTGGAACTAGGGGATCATTAAGGTCCCTTCCAACCCAAACCATTCTGTGATTCTATGATTTTATGATAAAATTCTATGATTAAATCAAGGAATGGTCTTCTCTGAGGTAACTGCTATGCTGGATTACCCTGCTACATCACTTAGATGTAAAAGAGGCAATAAATCACAAAACATAGACTGATATACTTGAACAACCTTCATGGCCTCAAACATTGTTATAAAGCCTAGTGGTGATGAGAGGCTGCACACTGATGTAGAGACTGTTCACAAATACTCCTTTATGTTAATAACCCAATAGGTAAAATAACAAGAGAAAAACTGTCCAAATTTAGACTTGTTTTTTGTAAATCATAATTTTCAAGCAGCACCTGAGAAAGAAATAGAAAAAGAAATGCTGTCCCAGTTCTACAAAAGCCTTTTAGATTCATGAACATACTGAGGACTTTCCAGAGTTTACATGTGCCCCTCATCTAAGACATGAAAATTAAAGACATGAACTCAAATAATTTTCCTTAATTCCACAGAACAAAGAAGATATATTTGTCGGGAGGGTAAATATCTGTTTAAACCAGAAGGAAATAAGTATAAATATAAAAGACACTCTAAACTACAACAGGACTGAGAAGGGCAACCTGGATTACCAAATCCAGTCTCATTCTAAAACTCCTCTGAATTTATAAATCTCCATCTGATAAAATTCTTTTCCCTAACCTTTGAAGAAAAGTCAATTGCAGAACCATCAATGATGTTTTAAACTAAAAATTGGATAGTTTTTGGTTCTAATTCCATCAAGAACTTCTACACCTTATTTTCAGGCTAGGTCAATTGAAGAGAATGTCTATTTTTTATAATTTCTGTCTATCTTCCTTTCAATATCAGCCCTTCTGTTGAGCACTGGAACCATTTTCAGTCTACATGTATGCTGTTGTGAACCTTTTATTCTGCTGTGGTCTTCTCTTTGGAATGTTGCTTTGTACCCTATTCTTTCCCTCATTAAAAAGCAAATCTTTAATTTAAAAGTGCACTTTTTTTTCCCTTTTTTTTTCCTTTTTTTTTTTTTTTTTTTTTTTCTCATTGATACTAGCTTTATCTAGAGAAACAGGCATGGGAAGATGCTTGAAGGGGGAATTAAAATCTCCTTGCCCTTTTCATTGCACTAAATAAACGTGTATCTAATCCTGATAATACTCCTTTTGAAACCAACATAGTCATGCTTGTAGTTAAAACCTGAGCACATACTTCAGTGTATACGGCATCATCTCTAAAATAGCAATTGAACCAGCTATTTTATTTTATATATATATTTATTTATTTATTTATTTTTGTCAGCTATTTTAAACCATGAATTCCTCATGTGTGTCTAAAAGTAACATCATGGATGTACAAATATCCTATGAAACAGGATGAAACAGAAAGTGTGATCATGGTCTCCAGCATTGTTAAACACCGTCCTTACTAACTGTCTTGGAAATAAAAAGTGTTGAGAATTCACTATCATTGAGAGATGAAGCTTACTTATTCCAGTTCTGACAACATTTCTACAAGACTATCCCACGCTATAATCACTGTACTTGCATTCTAATGGAAGAAGAAAATAAGCATACTATAAAAGAACAATATGGTTAGCTTTCAACTTCTGTTAATATGCAATTCTATGTAAATAGCTGTACCTCCAGTATATTTCTAAAAGATTTAATGGTCATTATTTGTTGTAGTTCCATTGAAAATTCTGTGAATAACCACTAGAGAAAATAAATGACACCATATGAGTTAGAAGTGCAATCACACTGTTCAGAGACAGAGTAACAAACAGCAGACTTCTAAGATGAATAATTAGGATTTGAAATGAAAAAGTTTAGAGTTTTGAGGGGAATCGAAGGCTTAATGATGCACAGGAGATGGAAAACCATATTAGAAAAGATTTTTTCTGCAATGCCTCACAGATTAAATGTGTTAGCATAACAGTGTAAACACAAATTGCAAAGAATTGAATGAGTCATAAACACTGATGTCTGAACACAAACAAAAGTCAAATACCCAATCAACAGTAACAGAGGCATAATGGCAGAAGTGATTGTTACCCTTCAACTTATGTTATGTGCAGAAGGATGGTTGCAGTAGTAGGTGTTTCTGGAAAGCAGCTGAACTTCATCATGTACATCTATGGTGACCTCAGTTCCCCAACCTGGAGAGGTGCAGAGGAGAAGCCTTCTGCAATTTATGCCTGTGTGTTAACCATGTCTCCACAAAGAAATTCAGTTTCCAAACAGCATTCCAACAAAGTCTGAACAAGTGAAAAAAGCATCCAAAAGATAAACTGGCATTTAAGAGCATGAACACTGCTTAGACATTTTAAACCACTCTAGTCAGGACCTGAACTTTTGCATTTCATTTAAAAGACCTTTAGCAAGGTCTACTCAGTCTATGTAAATTTGGAAGGGAGAGATCTTTGGGTGAAACCCCATGCTTCTGAATGTGAGATCTCCTAGCAGGTCTCCATGCCCCAAAAGATTATTTATTTGCAGCTACTGGGTGTTGTGCAGCAAGCTTAATAAGCAAGCTACTTATCTTCATTGTTTCCTGCTGAAGGATTTATTTTAAAAGAAACTGTTAAAAGCCTGTACTAGATTAAATTCCACCTGGAATTTATAGATGTAAAAAGTCTTCAGAGAAATATATGTGAGCAGAAGCTACTGAAGCAATTATTTTCGAAAAGGCAAAAGCAGATTCTGAGAGAGAAATTTACTTATTACTTTTTCATCCTCTAAATAATTCAGCAAGTGGGAGATTTCATGTCAGCTATTTCATTATAAAGATGAAATTATTTCACAAAACCCTTTTCTTTCACATTTGACACAGGTTCAGCTCCTCAGAGAGTCTCTTGAATTCTTAAATGGTAACACTATTGCTAATAACCATCAGCCCTCTTGCTTTCTTGCTGACACTTCCCCAGTACATGGAAGGATGGATCCTTTACTACCTGGCTTACTGCATTACTGGACAGAATGGAGAAAGAGCTGCACTATAACTAACTGGACATAATGAGCTTTCAGTGGGATTTAGAAGCTGTTAATAACCACAACATGTCTCCATAAGATAAAACAATACCTGGCTTCTTCTAGCTTTGCCTTACTTTGTATCTGTCTGCCTTGCTTATGTTCCGTGGTTGCTGTTATTGCATTTATTGTACTAGAATTTAAGATTTCCCAAATGGAAGATGTATTTCTAGGGAAAAAAAGTGCCAGCACTGTACAGGCAAGATAAATACTGTCCTTTAATGAATACAAGGAAGGCAAGCACTTTGACTGAATGTTTTAATCTTTGCAAAAAATATTGAAAACTATCTTCCTGAAGCAAGGAGAAAATATTAAACCACCAGGGCAGTTAATGCATTTTCTGGGACTAATATACATATAAATATATATATATATATAAAAAAAAAAAGAGAGAGAGAGAGAGAAAAAAAAATCCAAATAGATAAATGATGTTAAAGGCAGGATATGAAAATGTAGGCATAACAAAACACCTGCAATAGCTAACAACAAGGAAATAAAAACAAATCCTGGTCTGTAGCACAGCCCATTGGCATTAGCATGCAGAGAGCACATTCTTACTCTGTTAATCTTTCTGAATCTTGCTTTTAAAAGTATGTATATTCTCTCTGAAAAAAATCTCTTTCTAGATTAACACAGTTATATCAGTTATATCAGTTATTATAACACAGTTATACTTCCTGTAAGTGCTACAGGGTCTGCCTTGTCCTCTCCAACCTTCTGTACCACAGTGGCATGTGCTCCATTCCCTTCTGAGACCAGCTGCACACAGGCATGGCCTCCAGAAACACAGACTCTGCTCCTCTCCTGAGCTGTGGGAGCACAGGCACGAAAAGGGGTCAGGTGCTGGAGCACTAGAAACTATTTTCCCTTTCCAACCACCATACATTAACTACCCCACACCCCATTGAGCAAAGTTGAGGAATAGAAGATTTAGGAGATGCTAACATCAAAAGACCAGTATTAAACAGGCAAGGGATATAAGGCGATTCCCTGCTCTTACTCCCAGCTACCTTTCCTCTCAGATAACCTCTTGCAATTGCTACCTGATTTCAGAAGAGTGAAATGTGTTTCCATCTGAGTTTCCTGCCTGAGGAACCACAGAGACCTGAGCCCCCAGCCCATACCTCTCTTCACAGATCACCCCGAGTTTATGTTTCAAAACCCTTGGGTTTGTATTCTTTGAGAGATGTATGTATTTAGATGTAAACTACTGATTGTTCTTTACAGTTGTTTAATCTAGGCTAGTAAAACAGCTTTCTGCAACTGCTGGGAAAATCCAGTTCAGATTTTTTGAGGATTTTATTTTATTCCATGATGTATTTCATTTTTCAAAGAAATTTGCTGTGAAATATAAAGTTTGCTAAGGGAAGACATTATGGTCTTACAGTATGTGAACACCTAATGAAAAAAGAAAATCTATTTTTTAAATAATGTCTTCCTCTCTAGATATCTTGGAAATTCAATATTTTCTTGAACCAGTGACCTGTCAGTGTTAATGATGCTTGACTATGACTCAGTGCTTTAATCATGTTCAGTCATTATTCTCTTCCTATTGTTTCATTTTCTTGATGGTAATTAATGCTTTAAATGATGCATCCACATGAATATAGAAAAAAATTACTGTTGACCACTTATGCTTTTCCAGATTCTTTCCCAGAACTCACTACTTCTGACAAATACAGACAATTAGTTTCTTCCAACTAATTTTTGCCTTTTTTTAGCCTTTTTCTTCCTTTTCCCTTTCTCTCTCACACATGAGCACATGTACACTTAAACATATACATATTTTTTTTCCCCATGAAGTAAAAAAAAAAAAAAAAAAGAGAGAGAGAGAATGGAAAATTAAAAATATTGACTTTAGTTTTCATGAGGAAAACAACCTTCTTTAAGCTCAGGTCTAATCCTCTATCAGACAACACTTGATGCTTTCAGGTATTATGACTAATAACAATTTTACTTTCTCTTCTACTGGCACCGCAGTACCTTTCAGAAAACTGACTCCATCACCAGTGAAAGTTCTCTGTCGCTGCATTTCTCTGCATTAATTCATGCTTTCAAAAAAAGAAAAACTTTTGCCAACAAATTTGAGTTACAGAAACACTACTTGATATCAAAATGTTGATAAATAAATAAGGAAATCATGTCTGCAGTCCGTAGTTTTGGTTTTGTGGAGGCTCTTTGTCCCTCATGAATTGCAAAAATATGGGCATTCATGAAAGATGAGAAATTACTGCTTTTTTGGTCTCTTAAAATGCTACATTTAATGTTTTCTCTTTAATGTAAATGAGATGAAAATGTACAGTTGTTATTACATGGACAGATGAAATTGCTACTTTAACACCTCCTAGCAATTTCTGCAGTCTTTGGAATTCTTCTGATATCCTGTTGTATGAGATATGTATCAGTGACTTGAGAAAGACTAAATCCAAACTCCAAGAGCTAAACTCACTAATTAGATTTTCAATAAATAATTTAGAAAGCCTGTTTCAGATGAAAGCTTTCATTAAATACTTAAAATATTAAACAATTTAGCTTTTTTCACATTTGGCACACGTTCATCCCCTCAAAGATGTCTGTAGGTTTATAAATACAATAGCACCGTTATTCTAATAAACAATTTGCAGCTATCCTGCATACATTTGCATTGGCATATTGATTATTTTAATTATCTCTGTTAGAGTTCATTGGTATTCATCCTCTAACACATGAAAGCTTAACCTGAAACTAATAAGGGTCTGTCTTTCTTCTGGGGATTTTTCTGCTATGGGATTAATAGAAATTATAAAGAAAATAATTCAAGAAGAATAAAATATTTTACCACCTTAGCCTGTTTCAGAAGTTGGATTGACTCTCTTAATTTGAAATCATTTTTGTTTCATAATTAAGCAGTTGTTGTGTTCAATATTGTTCTTTGTTAATTATTACGAACAAATGCAGTCTGTTGAATCTGCATAGGAATATAGGACAGAATGTTCCTATTTTGTGGGTGGTATTTGACGTCATGATAGAGTCTTATTAATGACTCAGTTGTACTTATCTGAATAATTAAATTGTGCTAATGGCTGTAGTATTTTCATGAGCAACATTATCATTATTTATTATCATTGCCAATGAAGGATAGTAAGATGCCAGCCATGATAATGCAGCCTTTGTGGAACTGAAGGAAATATTTTTAGAATAAATTAATCCAATCGTAATGAACTACAGAAAAAGGTAAAGAGTTTTTCTGGAAGATTTTCAAAGAACCATCAATAAAGTGATGTTAAAATTGATTACTTCTCAGCATGCATTGAAAGATAAATGACCTATGATTTCATTTAAAAGTTAATGCTGAAAAATCTTCAAATGCTAATGGTGAAGAGCAATACATAAACACTACACAAAAAGAAAAAAAAAAAAAAGGAGAGAGGAGCAGAGATAGGGGTTAAAAATAAGGCCATTTCATGGCTATTCACAAGATAAGAAACAATTAAAATAAAGAAAGATAGGAAAACACTACAGATTTGAGGATATAATTCAGGCAATCCAAATATAAAAGTCTTAACAGCAATGTGAACTTTATTGTTGAATTTAGTTATGTAAATACTTTTCTATTTAGGAACAGTGAATGGGAATAAAGAGAGATTTTAAGATCAAGTTTTATGATCAATTTATGGGAAGTTACATTATGTAAAGACATATTTGGTCGCTTCACATAGCCTGCAAATGAATATCTCAGCCTACTTTGCTTCTCCCAATCTTCCTACTTATATGTTGATTTACAAGCTGACTGCTGTCTAGATGTGCCAAGACATGGTTATAAGAAAGATGTTTATATTCATAATAGAATCACAGAATCATCTAGGTTGGAAGAGACCTTCAAGATCACCTAGTTCAACCTCTGACCTAACACTAACATGTCCTTCACTAAACCGTATCACTAAGCTCAACATCTAAACATCTTTTAAAGACCTCCGGGGATGGTAACTCAACCACTTCCCTGGGCAGCCCATTCCGATGCCTAACAACCCTTTTGGTAAAGAAGTTTTTCCTAATATCCAACTGAAACCTCCCCTGGTGCAACATTAGCCCATTCCCCCTCACCCTGTCACCAGGCACACCGGAGAATAAACCAAATCTCACCTCGCTACAGCCTCCTTTAATGTACCTATAGGGAGTGATAAGGTTGCCCCTGGGCCTCCTCTTCTCCAGGCTGAACAAGCCCAGCTCCCTCAGCTGCTCCTCGTAAGACTTGTTCTCCAAACCCTTCACAATCACATTTTTTTTGTTATATATATATTTTTTATTTTTAATTTTTGCTACCAAAGGACTATGAATTCATCTGAATAACTATAAAAAGCTGGTTTCTTTTTTGATGTCTTATTAAAAGATCATCTTATAACAATATTGGCTGTAGAATATTAGCTCATTCCAGTGTTTTTCATCTGGATAGAACATACTATTGTAAAGATATCTGGTGACTTATGTGTTATAAAACCAACAATCATTTCAGTTACCTACAGTTTTTCAACATCACTGTAGAAAATTTGTTTAGATACATAGATTCCTCCATTGTCAGAGACATGCATTGCCAAGAGAACTCCCTTATTATACACACAACGCAATTAAAATCACCTGTATAACTGTCAGCCAAACTTGGTGCCTAATTAAACAATTAACGTTTTCTGAAGTGCATTATCAGAATTCTGCTAATAGAAATAATAAAAACTTTAATGCACATACAGCTGCTAAAACAGAATGACAATAAATATTCAGTTTTTAAAAACTGAATGTGTCTTCTGAACATAATGCTTCTCTTGGCAACAAAATAAACATATTAGTCTTTGTAAGATAAAGAAAACAGAAGAAACAATGACATTATGTTTTATGACCAGGAAGAAAATGCATTTCATATTTTCTCTTTGAAATCTCTCTCTCTCTCTCTCTCTCTTTCTCTCTCTATTTATTTATTTATTTTGTGTGCGTGTGTGTAGTTTGCCTGTGTAGTGCCACAGCACTGAACAAAGCATGATGACAGGACATGAGCTCATCTTGAGCAATGAAAAGATAGTAAGAGTTCAGAAGAACTGAGTGCACAAGTGCTCTATCTTATCCGGCATATTCAGAACCAAAACCTAGCAGTTTTGGAACATGCCCTGTTTGAAAATACAGGGAGAAATTCCTTGTTGCCATGTAAAACCTCTTACAGACTTTTATGGTGTACCATTTTCAATCACTAGAAAATCCAACTCCTTCATTACAAAATAAACGTCTGACATAGTATAAGCAAACAAGTTTCCAGCTTATCAGTACTTAGACCATTCTCTTTCATTTCTTGTCCTGAAGAGTAGCATAAGTATATGGATAAGCTTTCTAACTTCATTCACATCCATGCTGTACCATGAGGTAATTACACCTGTTGTTCAAGATCAAATGTACTTCAGTGATATCAACCATTGTCTCTAGGCTTACAGTGCTGAAACATTGGACATAGTAAAATATTCACAATATTCAGATATCTTATATTACCCTTATGAATATGGCAAGAAAATATTTCATGACAATAGTAAATAAATATTGAAATTACAGGATGATTCTTGGATATTAGATATTCTTGGATATTCTTGGATATTAGTCTTTATTTTGAAAAAATATAATTTAACAATGAATTGCTTATTTGCATCTGCACCTCTACCCACATAACAATTATTCACAATGCCCAGTCAATATCTAGCTGACTGAGAAGGAATCTCTAATGCAACCATGATTAAACAAAGAAACATTGATATCTGTTAATTAATGTTCACAGAATAATTTTTTGTCTTTCTTTTTCTTGTCTTCTTGCCTTTTTGTCTTTCTTTCTTCAAAAAAAAAAAAAAAAAAAAATCCTTTGGTACATAATACTGCATGCGCCTGCAATGCCTCCTAAAGTGTTTTTTACGTGTCTGCTTATAACAAGGCATCATCCTAATTTAACCTCATTATTTCCACCCACACGGTGACCTGATGTGCACAGGACATTATCATAAAAGATGACAAATAGTTCTAAAACCCCACATTATTAAAATTATGAAGGCTGCATACTACCTTTGTGAAAAAGTAGATTTTGTGAGCTGATCTACTCTGAGCTCCGTGATAATTCTGTTGGGCTATGAGCAGACATGGGTGTCCACCGCAAGAAGCCCAAGGTTCCCTTGATGGGTCATTTGGAGGAATTCAGAGGAAGGTAACGGGGAAGACAATGCTCACAATTTCCGTAAGGAAATAGTGCTCTGAATGAAAGATTTGGGTTGATTTGCTTTTGTATGATAATCCTAAAACAATAAACAAAAAGAACTGCAAGTAGGAAAAGCATAACTTCCCATATGCAATGTTGAAAGAAGTGATAGACTTGATTAATAGCAAGGGAAACGTAAATGTAGGAAGAAAGTTTCTACAAATAAGGGTTATTAAGAACTGAGGTAGATTGTCCAGATGGGTTAAAGAACTGGCAGGTTAGACAAAATCTGTTTCTTTATGGTATGGCTGCTTCTGTTTTTGGGCAAGAGACTCACTGGCACGTTGACCTCACTCCAAACCTATTTTCTCTGATATTCTCTCAAGTCAGTGAGATATCATACAGGAGTGGCAATTTATGTACATGTACTTTCCAGTATTAACAGAGCTGCAACTTATAATGACAAATAACAGCTCTGTGAAATCTGGAAGGAAGGTTTTTCCATCAGAACTTACTGTTCTCTCACAGAAGTCCTATATTACATTTTACCTAAGTGTATTTCTGTCATTTAACAGCTATATAGATATAGATACCTCCCTAGGTAGATGTTAGACACCAGAAACATTTAAAACCTTAAAAAGAGTTTCCTGTACTTGGCCAATGACTGCAGAAAATTACTAAAGATGGTTTTCTTCTCTCAATGTGTGTGTCTGTGTGTTTTGCCTCTCTAAATGTGAGTGTACATTCAAAATCACAGGGAGGGATGAAACTTTGCATATACTGCGGATTTTTGTAAAAATCATTTTACTCCCTTTTTGATTTACGCAATTATTATTTGTGAAGTGTAGTCAGAATTCAAAGCTTAATTCTTAGTCAGGTAGGAGCCCAGGTCAATAGAGTTCTAGTCTTTTGAAGGATGAATGAAGTCCCCAGCTAATAAAATTGCTTACTGCCTGGACAGCTTATTATAAAAACCCATTAATGGTCTCCTCCAAAGCTTTATGAAGCAGCAGACAAGGGCTCATCTTCAAACAGATGAAATATCCCATGTACAGAACCTCTTTTGGACAAGTGTTCCTGAAGTGAGGGAAAACATAGGAAATTGCCTTGACTTGACATCAAGTTCTTGCCTTAAAACCTTTGCTATAGGTGTTCATGGGTAAAGGGACTACCAGCACAACTCCTGACCTTTCTCTTTGTGTAAGCTCTTCATCCTTATACCACAGTTATCCTGAAATTATAGAAGGTTGCCGTAAGAGGGCTGTATTTCCATCATAAGTTTTCAAAGCTGTCAATGAAACATCTTCTAGGAAGCTACATGGTCTCTATGACTGAGGTTAGATCTCCCTCTGCCACCTCCCTCTTCTCTGAAGGAAGGGCAAAAGCACATACCTACACAAGAGCTACAAACACCTTTTCCACATGTGAAAGAAGTACAAGAAACTAGCTGGAAATCACAGATGAACTTTTCCCTGCTGGTGTTTTTCCTTACAAAAGACAATCGGACATGTGCATCTAAAACAAATGTCTGCTTTAGGCTCCCAGAATCCTACCAAGTTTTTAACACTGTCTTGCAATGAAGGTTAAAATAAAACTGCTGATGATTTGTTAGGATGTTTATGGGCCATTTTATGCATAATAGCATTATGCCAAATGTCCTGCAGTTTTCAGGAATCCTTCCTGTACTAAGTGAGTTGCTGTGTACATTTCTCTAATGTCTATTCCTGCTTAGATTTATGGTGCTTGCTCATTGTCCTTTATTAAATGCTTCCATTAACTTTTCTGTTACTTTTTTCTCCAGCTTACAGCTCTATAAAATTGAGTTACTAGCTATGCAAATTCACACCATTTACATTCACAGCAGTCCTGCTTCAAATAAGGTGTTATCTCTCTATCTATCTGGTATCCTTGCATGCAAACCTCTGCCTCATTTTTCAAGATGCACCAACTTTTTTTATTTCTTCAGATCTGAACAAAGTAAGACTCTGCACCCTCCTGTGATGATGTGGGAGTAGCATGAGGTGTTGGAAGAAGGTCTGACCAATACCCAGCAGTGACAATGATTATTTGAGTCTTTTTTTTTGAGCCTTGCTGAGTCAGGAACCTCAAAAGTCGCTTCCATTTTCTGTCTGTAGACTAGATCCACAAAAGTTCTGATTATTGTGATTATTTGAGAATTTTTTTGAAAGGTCTTGCATCTTAGGACAGGTTCAAATTCCTGAAGTTTTAGTAGTCCTGTTTGTCAGGCACCTAGAATCTCACTGTATTTGTGAGACTAAAGGGCCATTAGCTCTGTACCATTTCTCCTGCATCTCTCCTGAACTCTATATATATAGTCTCTTTGAAACCTATGGCTCTTTCATAAGTAAATAGAATATTTTCTACACTTTATGTGCTTTCCTATGCTCAAATTCAAGACTTACGCATACGTGGTAGAGCCTGGTTATGGAAATACATTTGCCATGCCATGCGTTTGCCATGGAGGTATTGCCATGCAGCAATAATCATGACTCCCCTTTTATCAGAAGAAGAAGTATTCTGAAAGCCTCAGATTAGTCATGCAATAGAAATGAAAAATCCATTGTTGTTGAAATCATTTTCATGCAATAGATGCTCTCTTTTTGGCTTACTTTTGCAGTAGCATCAGCTTTCATAGTTTCTAAATTCCAATACCTATAACACCAGACTATATAAATAATACTTTAAAATGGATAGGCTGGTGTTGCATTGACACTGGGTGCTTTAAGACAAAACATAAAATTTAAGACAAAGACAGACAAAAAGAAAGAAAGAAATCAAAAGAAAGCCTAAAGGCAAGATCAGCTCTCCTGATAAAACTTCCATTGATTTTAACAGTAAAAGGTCTTGTCTTAAGTTTGAGATTAATTAAAGGGAAATTCTGAACATTCTGAATGGACATTCTGAATGTTCTGGATGGACACAGAGAGAACCGGGGAATGATTTATACATTTATCAGGTATTGGAGTGTCCTAAACTCCAATTTAGTGTTTTTCTCTCTGGTATGCTTTCCTGTCTGCTCAGGATGTGAACTTGCTGTTCATTCTGTGAAGACAATTCTTGTTAATTCTTGTTTGTCACAGTGTGAAGTGTCCTATGCTTCAGAATTCTAAAGACCTAATTTTGCCACTCAAGTCATCTTTGTTAACATAAGTCTGGTATTGAATTAGTGTCCTGGACCCTTTTTTTTTTTTTTTTTTTTTTTTTTTTTACTTGAAACACTATTTTTAAAAGAAAGTTCAAATGCTAAAGCTCTGGAATTAGTGTGGGTCTGAATATGGAAGCATTTTTACATGCTTCTGACAAAACTGCTTAAGATAAAAGTGAATTCATGGACATGAAAATCTGGTGGCATACTCACACTGTGTTGCAAATTTAGATCCTGCAAATGATATTGCAAAGCCCAGTGACCAGCCCCTGTGCAGTGATTTTCAGAACTCCAGAACAATGACCAGGAAAAAGATTTTGTCTGAACTGTTTGAAGCAGTGTAGGAGACAGCGTCATGCACCTGCAGAGTTATAAAAGTATTTTTGAAGTCTTAATTCTTATTTATTTTAAGTTAGGATTAAAGGTTACCTTAGAGACAATAAATACTAGGAAAATTGTATTTCTGGAAAGTGGTGTACAATGTCTTTCTGCACGACTTTGCCATTGTATTTCTTCTACAGATATCTCTTTAGAAGTCTGATCGAAAAACACAAGAAAATTTGATATATTTATTTTAATGATTAAGAGATCTATGAGAATAACTGAATTTTGCAAAAATAAAGTACTGGTAAATACTTTTAAGTATAAAGGGTTCCTGCAGCCTTTCAATTTTCCTTTTTCAGGTCAAATGATAAGTTATGTGGTCAGCTGTGTCTTTCTTTTGTCTTTATATCTCTTATTTTCCTGGTATCATTTGTCTTTCTGTTTCTTCACCTGGGAATGGATACATTCAATACTGTGGAATTCTTATCAGGTGTCTGAGAAACAGATGCCTTAATGGATCACTGCCTAGCTGTAAATAGTACATCAAAAGCAGGATCTCTTATCAGATGGATATCATCTTGAAATGGTTCAGAACATCAGTCACAAAACAGCATTTAAAGCAGCAAAATTCAGTGTTCCAAAAGAAGGGGATAAACAGAATTGAAAACGGACTTCTGGATATTTCTCCAAAATTAAATCAAGAAAAGAAGGAAAAGATAAATTGATGTAATGCTGGACTCTAAGAACACACATGCTTTGACTATGCATCTATCAGTTGTCACTTGTCACCTGCAAATTTCTAAAAAAAATACCTTAAAAAAAAAAGATGTTTCATCTGAGCTCCTTTCCCTTGAAGTGTATTTCATAAAATATTTTTATACTATTCCCTGTTGAGCAGACCAGTCTTGTATCTGCCTAACAGTACAATCACTTTTTCTTAAGTGCTCATAGGTAAGCAGTTTTGTTTTTTCCGGACTTGTTTGCTTCCTGGTATTTAGTTCTCTTCCAGAGTTCAGGTTTCTGGCAACATAGGAGTAATTAAAATTCCCCTTGATCGGTGTATCCTAACATTTTTACAGTCCTCTTTTATCTGTACAAATATGGCTGCAAATGTGCTTTCTCTCCATAGAGGCCAGTAACAAATCCTAGTAAACAGGGTTTTTAATGCGGTCATATCCATTGCCTCACTTACCCAGCTGCTACAGATTTTCTTTTAGTTTACATTGTTTGTTTGTTTGTTAGTTTGTTTCCTGAAAAGTTTGTTTCCTGATATAACTCAAGCCCAGTGACCACATTTTCAGAGCAGGACTGCTTTATTTTAAAGATCCCTGAAGTGCTCTTCATTCAGCACCAGCTTCCTGCCATTGCCTTGTCTATAGGAGAGATCTTCCCAAGCACAGTCATTTCAACGATTTTGTTATGTGCTTAGATAAGGATTTGTATCCAGATCCCTCAAAAATCACACAGACCTACCCAACATCTGCTGCAACTGCCTATATTTGAGAACAAGTGTTATGCTGAATGACTGTTGTGCTTTAGCCCTGGCAGGCAGCTCAGTCACACAGCCATTTGCTCCTGCTCCCCAGGTGAGACAGGTGAGAGAATCAGAAAGGTAAAATTGTGAGAACTCATAAGCTGAAACAGACAGTTCTCTAGGTAAAGCAAAAGCTGCGTGTGCAAGCAAAGCAAAACAAGGAATTCATTCACTACTTCCCATCAGCAGGCAGGTATTCAGCCACTTCCAGGAAAGCAGGGTTCATTACACATAATGGTTTCTTGGGAAGACAAATGCCATCACTCTGAATGTCCTCCCCTTCCTCCTCCTTTATCTCAGCTGTTATTGCTGAGCATATAACATTTTGTGGTGTGGTATGTCCTCAGCCTCTTCGCTGGCAGGGCAGAACAATAAGCTGAAAAGTCCTTTACATAGTGGAAGTACAGCTCTGCTGAGACATCGGTGTGTTATCACCATTATTTTCAGCCAAAATCCAAAACATGGCATTATGCAAGCCTTTAAGAAGAAAATTAACACTATCCTGGCCAAAACCATGAAAATGTTAAATATCAGTATAGACTAAGTGTGAAACTAGCATTAAATTGATATGGAGAAAAGTGAGGGAAGGGACTGAGGGAAAGAAGGAGAAAAGGGAAAAGAAAGTCAATAGGTTTCTTTTATTCTCAGCCAGTTTTATCTAAATCACCTCTGGATGTTCCTCTGACCAAAGCACAAACATTGGCTCCTCTAGGTTTCACTCACTAGCAAATTATCTGGAGTGCATCTGTAACAGAGACATCACCCAAATCTCTATGGGGCATATTTTAAGGACTAAATAAGTCATGGCCTCTAGCTTCTTCATAATACAGCCACATGCAGTATTTTGAAAAAGTGAAATATTTTGAGATGCTTTTTACAAGCAGTAACCAGCTGAAAATGAAAAATCTTATACAGTAAAAAGATTCTGTTTTCACCTGTCTCCTATTTTTTGCCATATTTTGCTTCAAATGTTAAATGTTAATTCTAATAGGCCTGAGTTAAAACACATTATATATCAGCAACATCATTAGCACTGTGCAGCTATTGCATACACGTTAGACCCTTTCATGTTACTGTACCAGAACATAATCATGTTCTTGTCTGATTAAAAATAAAATAAAATAAAATAAATAAAATAAAATAAAATAAAATAAAATAAAATAAAATAAAATAAAATAAAATAAAATAAAATAAAATAAAATAAAATAAAATAAATATATATAAATATTCACATCACCTGAATATGAAGAAGTGTAAAGGAGCATAGGGTCAGCCCAAAGTAATTTAAAATGGTTAGATAGATAATCTAATACACTAAATGCTGGTGGTTATCGAGGGAAAGACCATCCTCAATAAATTATTCACATCATTTGATGGAACCTTTTGATACTGTTTCTTAAGGAAAATGTCATGTTCTCTGTCAAACAGGACTGAGAAGACATGGCATCTAATTCAAGGATGCCAGCTCTGAAAGAACAGGATCCATGCTGAGGGAAGATAGTAAATTTTGCTCAAGACCCTGTCACTGCACACTCCTGTGATGGCATTGCAGCCATAGCTGGGGATAGATTAGTGGCTTGTGATAGGAAATCAATGGGAAGAAACCTGAAATCTGTTTTGTGCACTGCTGTGTCAATGTTCCAAACATCACTGTCTTCCAGTTGGTTGCCTCAGTGAGGGACACTTGCATTTTTGTACAAATTCCCCATCTATTTCTGACTTGGAAAACCTTAAGTAAACTTTGTAATTTGTAATTGTAATTAATATTAGGGTACAAATGAAGCTATGGGGGACACATTAATATTAGGGAATGTATGTAAACATAGTGAACACCTAAGCATCCAGACAAGCTAGAAATGGATGTGGAATCACATCTTGCATCTTGCTCATGAACAAAGTTGTTAAATGAGTGGCTTAGGGCTACTTGGGTAGTCAGTGGAAGAAAGTAGGATCTGTTCTCCCAGGTGCCCATTCAGTATGCTATCCAGAATATCTCTCCTTACAGCCAATTGCCAGCTACTTGCTTTCATGCATAATTCTACTAAAAGATTCTACCTTAGAAAACCTTAGAAAAGGCTTGCTTAGGAAAAAGTGTGTCTAGGAAAAAAAAAAAAAAAAAAAAAAAAAAGGAGGAAAAAAAAAAAGGTCTGCAACAGAAAAAGTTAAGACATTTCTCAATGACAAAACTTTACTCACAGGCCAAGGTGAGTTTACCCAGGAGGGTTTCAGAGGATAATAAATGTGACCACAAAGAAAGAATGCCTGATGAATCACTTACAATGGATGAAAACCATGAAGCTGATTGATGGTATTTATATTCTGCTAGAGTAGTAGTCCTGCACTAACCTGTTCAGATCTGTAAAATCCAGGTCTGTCTTCACAAGCTGTTAAGGTCAGTGGAAAGATTCTCTTAGGTATTGCCTATAGGGAATGATGGGAGAAGGGAGTTAAGCATACTATGAATTATGTGAAAGCAGTGTTTGCAAGATGTAATGGCAAATTATTAAGTCTTAGCATGCAAGAACTTGATCACTCATATTTGAAGAGTGGCAGTAAAAAAGACTGCAGATGTGAGATAGAATTCAGGGACAGGGAAGAAAAAGGAAGAAAAAAGCTTGCAAATCAATGAATTTAGTATGCAAAACACATAGATAGATAAATAGATAGATAGATAGACAGACAGACAGGAATAGTCCTGACTTGTAATCTTGGGATTTTAAACTCTTCTGATGTTTTCTCACAAAATAGCGTGTCATCTGAAAAACCAACTGATTGAAACAAAATAATGTTTTTTTTTGAAACAATTTTTTTTCCATGATTTTCATCATTCAGGAGCTTTTAGGATTATTATTTTTTTTAATTGCAAAGAAAGAGAGACAACTTTACTGTGGAATAGTTAGAAACCTAGAGACCTCTTTACACTTTACCTGCTCACAGGTAGGTAGTGCTATGCTCTAGGTAATACCTAGATACTGCTTTACAATAAGCATGTTCTCTCTCTTTCTCCCTGTTCAAACACAAAGTTCAAACAAAACAAAAAAAATAAGTGCTTCAGAAGACCTTTCCACTTTGATTGTGGAAAAAAATGTTCATTAAATATTCATGAGTATTAAAAAATGTGCTCTCTTCAGTGGGCTACATCCAGCATTTAGGTCATTTACCCATAATGTTAATTGAGTGTCACTATGCATTAAGAACTGATGACATTTTGGGGAGGAGGGAAGAGGAGCAGTTCATATAAAGTTGTTGCACTATGAAAGCCTGCTTACCAGAGCAGGCTGTGATTCACAATAAATAATTTATTCTCTCCTTTAACTCATGGAATAGTAACAAGCAGACTGTGGATTGTTTTTTTGTTGTTGGTGGTGGTGGTTGTTTGTGGTTTTTGTTTGTTTGTTTGTTTGTTTGTTTTCTATTGCACATCTATATTGTTTCCTAAGTCTTGTCAAAAGCCTATTTGAATCAATGAGGGAATTTCAACTGACTTTAGAAGAGAGACATGCTCCATGGTTCATAATAAATGTCAGTAGGTAGCAATCAAGGGAAAAATGTGTTGCCATGATCTTTTCCTATATAGAAAGGAAAAAATCAAGGATGCTTTTTAAGAGAGAAGTTATAACACACAGTAAAAGACAGAAGTAACATAAACAGTAGCTCTGAACTCCCTCCACAAGGCTTTTTGCATAGACAAAAAAGACAAACATAAATATTTTCTCCCAACAAAACATGTTGAGATGATAAAAATAAATTCCTTAGTTGCTCTTCTGAACACATTAGAATGTGTTTTGTAAGAAATGGGATGGATTATACAAAAAACTGGCTGTTGGCTGGTTTAATATTACTTAATTATAAGTGGGGAAAAAAATGATTGCATATTTTCTGTTTCTTGGTTGGTTTATACATAAGCACTACTACAAGTATGAATTAAAACACTTTTCCTTTATATTGTTTGTATTCTCTTTGACCATTCATGTTAGACATTCACAGCCACTTGATCCTCAGATTTTAATGGAAATTATACACAAAAAGGCCAGTGAAGCAAAATCTATTAAAATCTAATTAGAATGGTTGAAAATATTCAGTCAGCTTCCCTAGATCAACTGTATTTTTTGTGTCACCTCAAAAATGAAAGAAATAAACTGAAACACAATCAAGAAAGCTGAAACCTTCTTTTGAAAAACATGCACTAGTTCACTGAGTTTCTGCTTGATAACTTTGTGATATTAGTGGTTTTCTTGTACAATGAAAGTTTTATTCTTTGTGGAATGTAGCAGTAAAAAGTAACATCCCTAAGCAAGGGGAAAAAATAACCTGGATTTTTTAAACTGCTAAACTAAACTTCCCAGTGTAGGTTCAGGAGCTGGTATGGGTTAGGGCCATTTTCCAGTTAAAACCATGGAGGTAGCCACACAGTTTTACAGTATTTAATAATATGGATGCAGACACTTCTGTGTCATTTTGAAGTATTGGCATAGGCATGGTCTGAGAAACCTCAGCTGGATGGCTTTTCTTTTGTGACCTAACTAATGAAATGGCATTAACAGCTTTAGTTATTTCTTCTGTTGTTGTTTGTTCAATTAATTAACAGATTTCTATGTTGAGTAAATCTCCAAAGACTATTTTGAGCATATTGTTTTAACCACTAAAATCTAGGGGGAAAAAAAAGGCAAACTGCAATTGAGCACTACTTAAATACTTTCAAGTAAACACCAGATAAGAAGAATTTTTTACATTTTAACTAAAAAACAAAACAAAACAAAACAAAAAAAACACAAAAACAAACAAACAAAAAAAAAAACCAAACAAAACAAAACAAAAAAATACCAGCTCCTAGAAGATGATCAAACAATTTATTCTTCTTTATTTAATAAGAAGAATTCAGAAAAAGAGATAGAAAGCTATCCAGATATAAGAGCTTTCACAGAAAAGGAACGGTTCTTAAATTTGGAAGGCTGCTTCCACATCAATGCATTTGTTTAATTTATTTTGTCTATTGGTTCTGTTATGAAACAGGTATTTTTCTTGTTCTATGATTCAAGCAGCATTGACATCTGGGAGTGTCACAGTCAAAGTAATTTAACTTAGGGGATTTAACTATGTTTCCTTTTCCTCTCCTTGTGAAGATGGAGCACAAATTGATATTATGTCCAGAGTGATGTTGACTCTGACCTCTATGAAGCATGCTTTACTTTTTAATTTCAAAAAGAAATTGCTTGCTGAAGGAAGCCTACTGTCACTCCTGTCTGTCATCTTCAATTGTGGATTTCCTGAAAAGACGTCTGGCTCTGAGGAAAGACTGTTCTCCAGTGAAGTGAGAAATTTTCTTACAAGTTCATGGGTTATTTTCAAAAATGTACATTTTCAAGTGCTTTCACAAACTCTAGAGCTGTCTAAACAAGACAAATAGTCTGAGGATCTCTTTCGTGGTTTTTTTTTCTTGTCTCCCAGGAATAGAGAAAGATGTGGACAGAGATGGATAGTTTGTATCTGCTTTCTTTCTCTTCTTGTTTGTTCTATTGCTCTTCCCATACCCATTTGTTGCACAGAAGAAAGAGACACAGCACAACTTTTGTTTGTGAGAACCTCTATCACATCATCCTGTTGTTAAAGCAGAAGTAGGAAGCTAGATGAGCAGACAGAAAGGTTTGGACTTCATTCCTTAATCATATTAATAGACCTTGTTTGAGATAGGGCACTAGATTACAAGGCCCTTTCACCTGTATAATCATAGAATCATAAAGCTTTTTGGGTTGGAAGGGACCTCTGAAGATCATCTAGTCCACACCCCCTGTCATGGGCAGGGACATCTTTCACAACATCCAACCTGGATTTGAACACTTTCAGGGATGAAGCGCCCTTTGGGCAACCTATACACCTGTACAGCTGTTGTTGGGTTATAATCACAGATCAGTAGGCTTTGTCCCTACTGATTTCATTATTCTCTGCCGATCCCTAAGAAAAAAAATAATCTCAAAATATTTTAGAAAACAGTCTTGATTGTTCAGGGACCATATGTTTCCACTTTAATGCATTATTCTTAACATTGCTAATTTGTATTGGCAACAGTTTTCTTTCATTATTCTATTCAAGTGCACAAATTAGACATCTTAAATCCATTTTTTCAGCATGGTTTCCTAAAGAAGTAGTTCCTTCAACTGACATTTTTATCTAATAGGCAATTTTAATGAATTGTGAAAGAAGGACAGAAGTCTACAAGATAATTAAGTTCCTAAAAGTTTTGTGAAAATAAACAGCTCAGTAAAAGGAGAGAATTTCTAGTCTCTCTTTCTTCTGAAGAGCTCCTTGTTCTGTTCCTGAAACAATACATAATTGTAACATACTATAGTTTTTCTTATTTATTTCAGTTCCAGATTCTTTAAAACAGGTATTAGTGCTTTTTGATTCTGCATTTCAGTACATGATTCCATACTCCAAAGAAATAAGCAATACATTGCTTCTGTGAGTCAGCTGATGTTTGTACATGTATATGCATACAAACACACAAATATTTACAAACACAGGCAAAAACATGTATAGAAAAATGTACTTTGTAAAAAACAATTTAACAAACAAAAAACTTTCAATTCTTTTTTTTTTTTTCTTTTTAGTCTCCATTACCATCAATGGAGTAATGCCACCTTCTTTAAACCTTCTTTTCCTCAGCCGATAACATTCAGGCCTTTGCTTCAGAAATATGTTTGGTAAACAGTGGTAGTCATTTCCCAGATCACCTCAGTCTTCAACTCATCGCAAAATAGTGATTTCCATTTCCATCACAAATTGTTAGTATCTTCAAGAGGTTTGAAAAGTCTGTTTTCAAATGCAAAGATCATTTAAAGAGTATTATTAAGAAAAATAACATAATATTTAATTTCTGTAAAATATATTTGAGATATTTCACTATCTCAACAATGTGTTATGAAACTGCAGGATATATTCACAGTGATCATGAATCTGAGAACAGTTCCGTTTAATTTCCCAAAAAGTGAGTGATAACTGTCCAGTGGCTGGATAACCATTTTTTAAGCCTAGGAAATTAAAGCCAACTTACTTTCTGTATATCATATTTAAACAGTAATATGTTCATAAAATCAGCTAAGTCCAACGTGACAGTTTTTTTCTGCTTCACTTCTGAGGTATGTGACCTTGCCATTTAAATGGAGTTTACTGTGAAATAACATGCAGTAGTATTTTTTAAAAATCATGTGAATATTTATGTCAATTCTATTTGCAGATTGATGGGAATAAATTATTCATTTTTGGATCAAGCTCCTTTTGCATTGTTTGTGCATATTTCTCTTGGAGCATTTTTGTTGTTGTGGTAGTTTTCTGGCCAAAAAAAAAAGCAAGATAAAACATTAAACATAGATAATATCACGTACTGCTTAATATAATTCTCTCATATGAAGGTTGAGGGTGTGTGTGGATTTTGATTTTTGACTTTTTTTTTTGACTATACAATTCATAAATATCTCTTTTATGAATTGTATAGTCAGCATCAGATTTGTCTCAAAAGGACAAAACAGTATAATGAATTATGTGGATGAATGCTGAATAAAACATTTCTTAGAATAGGAGTAAATTTCATGACCTACCTTTAAATGTTTCAGAATACAGTGTTCTTGGATAACATTAGCATATCATACAGATAAGTGTTGTTGAGGAAGATGAGAATTACTGTTTATAGATGTTTCATCAAAGGGAAAGCCGATATACTCTTTTAAAGTATAGAGGTCATGAGACCATCCTAGCAGTGGTTCAGTACATGTAGGTTTAACCACCAGGGTCCAAATCTATTGGGGGGAAAGGAAAGGAAAGGAAAGGAAAGGAAAGGAAAGGAAAGGAAAGGAAAGGAAAGGAAAGGAAAGGAAAGGAAAGGAAAGGAAAGGAAAGGAAAGGAAAGGAAAGGAAAGGAAAGGAAAGGAAAGGAAAGGAAAGGAAAGGAAAGGAAAGGAAAGGAAAGGAAAGGAAAGGAAAGGAAAGGAAAGGAAAGGAAAGGAAAGGAAAGGAAAGGAAAGGAAAGGAAAGGAAAGGAATATTACTATCAATTGTAAAGAACGGTAGATACTGTGGTAGGCACTTCCAGAGAATGATGATGTGTTCTCAGCTTCATTGCATATCATACTTGACAGCACCATGAAAACCACCACCACCAACAACAACAACAGACAACAACAACAAAACAAAAACAATGATCTATTACAGTTTCCTAGGAAGGGCTTATTCAGAATTAGTTCATAAAGCACTTGGTAATAAGACTACCATCTATGAATCTCAATTAGAAAAAAGAGACAATTACATCATTTTGTATGATATTGTACAGAAAAATATTTAAACACTACTTTTTATAGACGATATCCCCTACCTGTGTCACATTGCACCTCTGCATCCAACAGCAGAGAGCAAGAACATTGAACGCCACTTCCACTGACTTCTGGAAGAAGAAAGTGACTGAGCCCTTCTCTCTCAATTTTGGTCATCTTGTGCCCCTGCTAAATCTAAAAGGCTTTTTCAAATGAGGTTTTAAACATTCCCTGAGGAGCTGATCTTGAAGTCCACTGAAGTCAATAGGAACGACAGAGTGATAGGCTCATCATAGTACAGAAGATGTTTTTTAAGCAGCCATGTCCTCAACAAGAACTCTTCAGTACACTAGGTTACCTACATTCTTGAAAGAGTTCAGTATACTTTTGAGCACTACAGATACTGGTTTCATGGAAGTCTTGTAAGATTGTTGTGGATCTGCACAGACAGTGGGACTGGGTTATGAACAAACCAGCTGACAAATGACTTCCAAAAACATTACGCAGCTTCGTCTGGAGTGTCTGTGGATGAATCTCTGGATTGGTTACTAAAATCAAGCAATTAAGATTCTGGACATAAATTTGTTGGGAAAACAAACAAACAAACAAACAAAAAAACATATAAAATAAACACAACACACTCTTTCTGTGAGTGATGGAAATGATTTGTTTTTCTCTCACCCTCCAATAAACTAAGAAACAATAAAAAACTTCAAACTAAATGCATCAGTTTCATCAAAATGTATAAGAAAGAGGAGGAGGCCTAACATGAACTTAAGCAGCTTGTCAGCCACAGCACTTGCAGCAAACAATTTCAAAATATAAAATATCAGAAAGAAAAGGGAAGAAACTAGCTTGTAAGTTTTAACATCTGAGTTCTTTCAAGGATGGGTCCAAACAAAGCCAAATAGTAAAGTATTGACACAAACTACTTCCTGAGGTTTCCTCCTGTCTAGGCCAATACTTCCCCTACTGTCCATACAATTGCAACTGACACCCCTTCCAGTCACCCGGAGTCTCATCTAGTCAACCGGGGTCTTCTAAATATGGATTCTCATTTCAAGAGCTGATTTGAAGTGCCCGTTCTTCCAAGTAAAAAAATTTACTGTCAATCTTGCAGAGAAACTATGTGATGAATGTAGATGTAAGTAATGTGATTATGGCTGAAAAGGTGAGTAGCAGAGGTCATTCATTCTCCACTCCAAAAAAGGGTGACCACCTTCTATCAGTGCATAATATGCACTGGAGGAAAGCATCACAGTTAGAATAAACTCAGCCGATGCCAGAAGAACAAAGGAGACAATGTTGTGATCAATGTGAGAAGACTATCAAGCACTGTTTGAGATAATCATTAAAAACAGCAAACAAGGCTCAGTGTCATTAGCAAACAGTTTGGTGCAGACCATTTTAATGGGCCACACTGGCAGCTTCCATAAATTATAGTATTTCATAGTAGCTGCACTGGAAGTCAAGTTGAGGGCAAGAGGAAGAAAGAATCAATTCCTCTTAAAAGCCAGTTACTATTAAAATTATAGTTCAGTCTGCTCAAATTACACTGGCTTCAGGGGCAAAATTGGAGTTGTAAAGTAAAAAGATTTGAAAATAGGCTAACGATCTAGTTGCTTTACTAAATAAACTGTCTATACATAGATATACTTAATGTTTAGTCATAAATTATTTATAACATAACTTTTTTCATTTGAGCAATTTTTTGTTGGTGGTGGGTTTTTGGGAGGGTTTGGTTGTGGGTTTTTTGTTAGCTGTTTTTTTTTTTTTGGTAAAGCTGTAAAGCTTTTTTTTTTTTTTTTTTTGGTAAGCTTTTAAAGCTTAAGGCATTACACATTCTGTTCTGCCTCAATTTGCAGAGCAGATAGATACTGGATTAGATAAGTGTTTTATCACACTCTATGTGATCTGACATAAAATATTTTTCCACTAATTGAGACAAGGATCTTAATCTTATTATTGTATTTGTTCTTTGTTTGTTTGTTTGTTTTAAATAACCTAGATTTATCTCTGATATAACAGTTACCCAGAGACAACATAAAACAGTTCCGAATGAAAACATAGTGGATAACAATATAATCTCAAACTTCTCTATTTCTCTGTCATTTAATGGTTTCTATAGCATTCACCACAAAGTCTGCAAATACTTTTTACCATACATAAATAATCATTTAAAACAAATAGCCGTAAATTCTGATTTCCAATTTCACAATGGATCATGTGAAGTACACTTTCTAAATATACATATGAATGTATATATGAACGAATATACAATACAATAGATGGATTGCTGCACAATCAGGAACACACCCTAGTAATTTGAATTGTAACAGAAAAAGGTAATGAACGTAATCCAATTCCACTGATGCATGTCTTTCTGTCAAAATTAAAATACCTAGAGAAATGACACGCATTCTAGTAGAGTTTCATTTTGAAACAAAATCAAGGAGGAAAAAAATGTTGGACCATGTCAGAATAACTTTCATATTTTTCTATTCATTTTGTAAATGAAAGGTGTGTTCATTTTAGTTTTAAATGCCATTTCATTTGATTTTTCTAAATTTTGTGTTACTTTAGTTATGCAAAGTAATGCAAATATGCCAGCAAAGTTAATATTCCTTTTGACTAAAAAATAAATATAATTAACAGAGTGAGCAATTCCCATAAATTAATCACTTTATTTTCTACAAATATTTAGAAAGTTCTAAATGCAGGTATCATAATGTGTGTTCATTTAAAACAGTCCTTTGTGCACAATACTTATTGTACACATTCAAAAGATGTTTTTTGTTTGTTTGTTTTTTAATTCATAAACTCTATCTCCTTTCACACTGCTTTGCCTCTTGACTACAATAAATGAAAAATGGATAGACACCATCTACTTCCCATGTTCAGTGATGGCTTGTTGGCCATCTGACTAAGGTTATTAGTTTTCTCAAAATACATTTTGGTGACTGGTGACTTTCAAGTGAAAGTAACACAAGTAATTACTACGCTTTTTTTTTTTTTTTTTTTTTAATCTATAAGATAAAAGATAAGTTTGATTCCACATATTATATCATGACTTCTTAGCAAAACACATTAGAATTCAACAAAAAAACACTCAATGCTGCAGTACTCTGTGATTTATGTATATGGCTTGTGGTAAGCAAAGTTGTCACTCTTCTGTGACAACCTGCAGCACTGTACATGTATATGCAGACTGAGGGAGCCCTTAGCACATTTTCTATGAACATATTCCTGTGTTTTCATCAATATATAACATTACCAGAAGATGAAATTGAAATACTCAGACAAAAATGCAATATAATTTTCTGTCTTGTAGTATTTTTGTTAAGTCTGTGGGGTTCTTCCATTTTTTTCTAACATCTTCTACATATACAGATCTGCTGAATGGAATGTATTGGTGAATACTTACATATGATGTGCATTGTTTTTCCTGGATAGTCTTACTGATATTTATTTTTTTCTCCTTGGCCTAAAGAGGTTTCTTAAAAAACTTAATGTACAAAATTCTAATTTTAGCTATGCTAAATATCTTCACTAAACTGTCTGCATAAACCTTATACAGTGGACATAAGTCTATTAATGTGTGAAAGTTATGTGGCTACAAATGTGTTTCAATACACTTAGAAGTGAATTTTGGCTGTTTAGTTTGAGATATATAACAGCGATGAGCATGAGGTTCCTATAAACATCTATATATAATCATAAAATAATTAAGGTTGGAAAAGACCTCCAAGATCATCTGGTCCAACAATCCCCCTACCACTAATATCACCCACTAAACCATGTCCCTAAGCACTGTGTCCAACCTTTCCTTAAGCACCCCCAGGGACAGTGATGGCACTACCTCCTTGGGCAACCCATTATAATGCCTAACTACTCTTTCTGAGAAGAAATGTCTTCTCATTTCTTCTCACTTCTAATTTCTAACTTGAACTTCCCCTGGTGCAACTTGTGGCCATTCCCTCTAGTCCTATCACTAGTTATCTGTGAGAAGAGGCTGACCCCCAGCTTCCCACACCTTTCTTTCAGGTAGTTGTGGAGAGCAATAAGGTCTCCCCCGAGCCTCCTCTTCTCCAGACTAAACCCCAGTTCCCTCAGCTGCTCCTTGTAAGACTTGTGTTCCAGGCCCTTCACCAGTTTTGTAGCCCTCCTCTGGACACACTCCATAGAATCATAGAATGTCTTGGGTTGGAAGGGACCTTAAAGATCATTTAATTCCACCGTCCCCCGTGTCCCCCCCCCCCCCCCCCCCCCCGCCACGGGTAGGGACACCACCTACTAGATCAGCTTGTTCAAAGCCCAATCCAACCTGGCCTTAAACACTTCCAGGAATCGAGCATGACAGTTTCTCACCACGCTCAGAGTAAATAATGTCTTCCTTACATGTAATCTAAATCTACCCTCTTTTAGTTTAAAGCCATTCTCCCTTGTCCTATCACTGCACCCCCTGACACAGAGTCCCTCCCCAGCTTTCCTGCAGGCCCCCTTTAGGTACTGTCAGGCCACTGCAATGTCTCCCCAGAGACATTGCCTCTCTTCTCCAAGCTGCACAACGCCAACTCCCTCAGCCTGTCTTCATAGGAGAGGTGCTCCAGCCTTCTGATCATCCTCATAGCCCTCTTCTGGGCTCAGTCCAACAATGTTCACACTTACTATTTATGTTTTCCAAGTAATACCATGTATGACCGCTGTATATCAATTATACATTTTTTTTTCTAGGCAGTAAATAAATAGATTCTCTCATAAAGCAAAGTAAATTTATTTGCATATTCTTTTGACAAGTTTTTCCTAATTACATATAGATTACATTTTTATCTGTTTTTTAGGTTTAAATTCAGAATAGCTTCAAAATCATGATGATCTAAATCAGGTGAGTGATAACCATGGGATCAGAAGATATCCCTGGAAGGAGAAGAAGGGGAATTTATATTCATTTATTATTTAAAGTCATACTGAATGCATGTGTAGCTGTGAACATCACAGTGAAAGCAAATTTTCTCCGTGGTTGCTGCTGGTGTGGCTGAAATCTCTCGAGTGTTTCCTGCAAAGGTACATTCTTAGACTCACATAGCAAATACTTTCAAATGATCCTAAGGCACTGAAAACACTCCAAGAAGCTTTTGACCATGCCAAGAGTCATTATTTGTTTTAACATCCTTTTTAAGAGTTTAACTCTGCTACAGAAATTGTGGTCCACTGTCCTGGTTTCAGCTAGGATAGAGTTAATTTTATTCCTAGTAGCCAGTATGGTTCTGTGCTTTGGATTTTTGCTGAAAATAGTGGTGATAACACACCGGTGTTTTAGTTGTTACAGAGCTGTGCTTGCACTGTGTAAAGGACTTTTCAGCTTCTTGTTCTGCCCTGCCAGCAAGGAGGCTGGGGGTGCACAAGGAGCTAGGAGGGGACAGAACCAGGACAGCTGACTCAGACTGACTAAGGGGATGTCCTCACATAGTGTCATGCTCACCAACAAAAGCTGGGGTAAAGAGGGGGGGAGCATTCAGAGCAATGGAGTTTGTCTTTCCAAGAAACTATTATGTGTGATGAGCCCTGCTTTCCTAGAAGTGGCTGAACACCTTCCTGCTGATGGGAAGTAGTGAATGAATTCCTTCTTACGATTTATTTTCACACGCAGCTTTTGCTTTACTTAGAGAACCGTCTTTGTCCCAACCCATGAGTTCTCACATCTTTACCTTTCTGATTCTCTCCCCCATCTCTCCCGGGGAGAGTAAGCAAGTGGCTGTGAGACACTTAGCTTCTGGGGCTAAGCCACAACATCCACAAAATGTATTTGTTCACATCAATGTATGCTGAAGATGGACAAGACCTGGCAGCACTGAAATCATTGCAAGCATTTCTGTTGAATCCTCCCTTGTAGCCTTTCTATGATGACCTAAAGTCAACAGCTTCTTAGGAACACTGTTTATGTTACAGAGATTGTGAATAACTGCTGTTCATGGAAACAAATTATGACTGGTGGATGTAACTGAAGTCATAGAATCATAGGATCATCTATCCTGGAAAAGACCTTCAAGATCATCATGTCCAATCATTAACTTGACCTACTGAGTCCTATCACTTACCCATGTCCCTTAGAGCCATGTTCACACATCTCTTAAATACTTCTAGGAATAGGGACTCCTCCACTTCCCTGGTCAGCCTGCTTCAATATTTAACCACCCCTCTCCATGAAGGAATTCTTACTAATGTCCAATCTAAACCTCCCCTGGCACAACTTGACACCATTTCATCATTTCCTATGACTTGTCACTTAAGAAAAGAGACTGACAACCTTCTCCTGCGACCATCCTTCAGGTAGTTCAAGGAATCAAAGAACAATTTAGGTTGGAAGGGACCTCTGGAGGTCATCCGCTCTAACCCCTTCCTGTTCAAGTAGGAACAGCTGGAGAAGGCAGTTCTTTGTCCAGGCACTTTTTAAAGATCTCCAAGGAGAGAGACTACATGACCTCTCTGGGTAACCTGTGACAGTGCTCTGTCACCTACACAGTAAAGAAGTTTTTCCCGGTGTTTAGAAGGAACCTCTTGTGTTTCAGTTCATGTCCATTGCCCCTCTTGTCCTGGCATGGGCACAAATGAAAATAGCATGGCTTCATCCTCTTTGTACCCTCCCTTCAGATATTTAAAAATTGATTTAAAAATATTCAGACATTTACAAATTGATGAGATCACCCCTGCACCTCTCCTCTTCATGCTGAACAGTCCCAGCTTTCTCAGCCTTTCCTCATAGAAGTACCTTGTCAATGTTAAATAGAGTGGAAGGATCACCTCTCTTGATCTACTGGTAATATTTTGCCTAATGCAGCCATGTTGCAGAGAGTGAGAAGGTCTCCCCTCAGCCTCCTTTTCTGCAGACTAAACAATCCTGTTCCATCATCTGCTCTTCATGAATCTTGTTTTCTAGTCCCTTCACCAGCTTCATTGCTCAAGCATCTGCATATGCCTGAGCAACTCAATAACCTTCTTGTAGCGAGGGGCCCAAAACTGAATACTATACTGAATGCAGCACTTAACAAGTCTGCTATTACTGTACTGAAATTCAAAAATTGGTGCTGAGACACTCAACCCCAGGACTAGTATTGTGTGTTAATGGTACAACTAGGAGTACGACTCAAAAAGGCTAACTTCAGTTCAGGGACCTTGTGTCTTGGCTTCCAGCAAATACTGTCAAGAGGAAAGATCCTCCAAAGTGCAATGCAGAGCAGAGGCCTATTTTAGCCATCCAATATCTTCTTCTCTTCCTCTCCCTTTACTACAGAGGAAGCTCAGGAAGAAAGATCTCCTACTGTTAAAGCAATCTTTGGGACTATGCCCCTAAAATTTACAAACATCTGCCCATTGGAATGCTATACAGGATATCATGTATTGCCGCAGGAAACCTTGGCTTTCCAATAGCTCATTAAAACATAGCTTTTGAGGTCAGATCATGACATGTTTGTTTATCCTCCAGGAGCGCACATGCATGCAAGTCACTGCTGTCTCACTGATGACTCACAGTGGAGGAAGATCGCCAAGCTCAGATGAGACATGCTATTAAAGTATACTCTGCACACTGCTGGTTTACAAGAGACAGGGCAGAGCTCTGCCTAGGCAGGGAGCAGTCCCAGGGGGCCTGCAAAAAACTGCGGTAGGGAGAGGTTTGGTTACTGTCCCTGACAAAGTAATGAATGAGGCTAAGGGTCTGTCCAGGGACTCCCACCAAGCTGCACAAGATGGATCCAAACACTGGGCTGGAGGCAAGTCCAACATCTGTCCAGAGAACAAGGACCAGGCACAGGTTTACTTAAAATATAGCTCAGACAAAGATTTGGTGTCTAGGTCTGTGCTGAAATGAGGCTCCTGGGCCTATGGGGAGAGGTTGGGCAGGACCACTAGAGCCTGGTTGTGCCTTCACAGTCTGGATAGGTTTTGACCACATGGATAACAAACGATGTGTCTGTGTTACTTGTCCACATGGGGGACTATGAGGATTGACCATTTAATTCCACAGATACAATTTTACTTCTGTCAAATAATGCCACTTCTCCAAGTATGGAATGACCTCAGAATCCAAATTTTTCCAACAATTCTCACACAGAAAATTCTGCTTAGAATTACAGGCATCTTACAAAAACATGAGCAACACAAAAAAAAAAAAAAAAAAAAAGTGTTGGTTTCCTGAATTAGAATTTACATCCACCAGACCTTCTATTAGTTAAAAATTGGATTCAGACAACTAAAAGCACTTTGATTTCTTAATTTACTAGAAAATTTGTCACAGTCAGTAGCTGAGGCATCTCATTAACTCTTAATTTATCCTTCATGGTTTTCACCTTATTCATTTCACCACCATATCTTTAACATTTTAGGTACCTTTTATCTAAGAGAATAATTAGGAAATAACAGGGGAACTGTGAATTACCTTGTTTATCTTTTATTTGAAGGTAACCTCTCTGTGCTTCGTATTTTCAGTTGGTATTAGGTATTTTTTCCAAAATAAGTTTAAAAAAAAATTGATGATACTATTCTGCTAACAGATCTATGCTCCACGCAACTCTTTCCAGACTTTACAGAAAAGTTTAAATAAACAAGCAGAGATTGCACAGAGTGTGCTAAAGAAGTTAGTTTAGAAACATGTAGAAATGAATGTTCTTGTTAATGTTTTATGGACTACAGATGAGTGCTTCTTACATTCTCAAGAGCTTTCGGGCCGGGTCGGGGGGGTGGGGGGTGGGGAGTTTAAAAATACCTTGAAGAGGTGAGAGGATCTCCCCATGGCACAAAGCATGCAGGAGGTGACTAGCTGCTCCCCAGGGGCTGAGTACTGACCAGAGAAGGGCAGAGTAGTCAGCAAGGCAGGAGAAAACAACAGGGGCCTGGACTCAGTGTGGAAGTATGTGTCACTTTGCCAAATGAGCAAACTTGACAGAAGTACAAAACGTCACTGCAGCTGTGCCAGGAGATACACAAGATTTCAATACAGCCCACATTTAAGCATTTCTGAAAAAAGCATTCATCCCATATTATTAATTTAGAATTCTTTAAAATTTTCTTTGCTCTTTACTGTTTGCTATTTACTGTCTTTATACTTCACAGCATCCAAAATAAGAGCCTCACATGAGAAGCATGCATAATTACCACCCTGAACAACAACACAATCCCAATTACAATCAGTTGGGACTACCATAAACAAGACAGAAATTTACAGAGTGTCATACTGTATATTTATATTTCTGCAGAATACACACAGAACTGCTATCTTATTATATTGCTCTCAAAGTATTTTATTCCAAAAATTCAAAGCAACTAATAATATTGTCCTTTGCCTTCCAGAACACATTTTCTCCTATTCTGGAATCTGTTCCAGCATTAAGTACATAGGATAAATTGCAAAGGTCACATTGGTCTGTCAGAAGACAAATGAGTTCTTGTTCTGTAACATGACAGACTGCCTGAGCATATTTAGAGGTGCTAGATAATTTTCACTCTCCAGGCCTGTTGACCTCCACATATCACTTTACATTTCTTTTAAATTTTGTTCACATGTGCAAAAATGCAGCTATGAAAAACAGAGGTTACTTCTAATTAACCCCAAACAGAAGACATGCCCTTCTTGCCAAACACTGGCCCTGGAACTCTGCCTTTTCTGCTTGTATGGTTAACTGCTGCTGTACCCCTTGTATTCCCTGTGAGGTGTCTGCACACAGCTGGAAGAAGAAGGGTGGCAAGGAGAGACCTGTACATGTCAAAGCAAAGAATGCTTTGCTGATCAGGCCAAAATTACAGATTTTTTAACAGCCTTATTGAGCCATATACTTAAATACATCCCTTCATTTGAAGTAAATGGGACAGAAACACATCTTACTAAACAAACCATGTTTTTGACAATTCTATAGTGAATCAAAGCTTTCTACCATTAAGTCATAAATATCTAAGCTCCAGGAACGTTTATATTCTTGAAAGTTATTATTACCTGGCAACATGAGAGAAGAGACATCCAGCAAGGGAGGAGATGGGACTCATGAGGCACAAGATGGGCAGTACAGCCACCAGTACGTTAAGCCATGCAGCAGCCTCATTGTCTGGAGGCTGTCACGGACACCCTGGCCACGGAGAGCTTTCAGCAATGTCTGATGGAACATAATGAGGCAGCTTCATGGGGGTTTGCAACAAGCTCCTTGGAGGCAACATGAGAGAAGACATGAAAGTGCTCGTTTGAAATGTTAACAAGTGAATGTTGAAGCTTGCGTCAGTGACCTATCAGGACTGAGAGATGACACTTTCTGTGAATTATAGATGATCTGCAGGGAAGGTGCAGCTTTGAAGGGCCTTCAAGGTGAAGTCAAGTGCTTCACATTTGATGTGACATAAAAAGAAAAGTCAGCAGTGGGATGATGAGGGGATTGGAGGGAGCAAAATGACAACACGGTACAATTAATTTTGCAACAGCATTATGAAGGGCAGGGAACGGCAATTTCCCTCCCAGATCTCTCCCTCCAATGACCACGGTCTCCCCAGTGATACTCCTCAGTACAGTTTGTGGGGTACTTCCAACAGAGCCTGGACAGTTTTTGATTGTTTGTTCTCAAATTCAGGACCATGTGTGTAATAGAGTGTACCCAGGACAAGGAGTATGATAAAAATGTCTGCAAGAAGATAATATTAAAATACTGGATTTAAATTTGATTATGTCAGATAAGAACATTAATGAAATAAACATCAGGTAATAGAGGAAAATACTCGACCATTGCCTTCATTTTAAATTTTGACTTGTGTTCATAATTTCCCAAGAATTCAAAAGATAGAGGCATATTACTTCACAAAAAAACACGTTTCAAAGAATCAATATTATGCATAGTAAGAACTACTTACTTACACTTTTAACTTAACTTAATCATGTACCCATAAATGGAAAAATAAATTATAATAGATATTAATGAATTATGATAAATTATGAATATAATTACTTGGCTTAATCTTTAATTGTTTCTTGTTGCTTTTGATGGTTTCTTTGGTTGGCTGTTTTGTTTTGTTTTGGTCCTATAAAAGCATTTGTTCTTTCACCTTTTCATCTCTCAGAATTACATGGATGGTGTCATATTCTCCAGACATTGACCTTCTCAATATATCACTAGAGACCTAATCTATCATATCTCTTGACATGCCTGATTCCCCTCATGGGGTATATACTTATCATTAGTCTGTTGTAATACATTCTGTATCCATATACTGAGGCATGTTTTGCAGTATTTTTTTTTCATTTTATTCAGCTCTCCATCTCTTGCCTAACAGCTCTGAGCACTGAGATTTTTAAAGGAAATCCTAGATTTGCTCCCTAGCCTTCATCAATGAACAAACATCAGCAGTAAGCCAAGAGGTCTGGTGAGCAACATTCTCCTATAACTTTGATTAATGTCCGTGTCATATTACAGATCTCCTCAACTTTATTTCCTATAGGTTCTTTGCAAAATATAACTGCTTTCCATTTCCTTACAGCCCATTGTGCTTGCCAAACAAACAAACAACAAACCAGAATTCTAGCACATCTGTACATAAAAAAAATAGTAATTGGCTCAGATTCACCTTCTGTAATTTTAGTCATTGGAAAGGCATTGTCCCTGTAGTCAGTGAAGTGGTTATCCCCAGTATGTATTCATCCTAGCCTCTTTTTGTATCTGCTTAGACTAAACATCTGAATTTCAAATAGCCTTCTGACCTTCAAATAGGTACACACAGCACAGGTCCCTGCAGATCTTCTTCCTCCTGTGAGCAAGGCTCCTTCTTCTTTTAGTGCAGTATTGCAACACTACTGCCAAAGTCTCACATGCAACTGGAATTAATGAATTTGTCTTGGGTAAAAAAGAAGTGGTGAAAAAGTATTCCCTGTCTCCCTATCAGATAGAAAAAGAGGGTATTCTTTGAAACTGCTTTCTCTGAAATTAAACAGCGATGATTTAGTCTTCTAGTCCTTAAGTATACTATATTAGAGACCTTCCTGAAAGCTCACTTCATCTGCTTTGTTGAGTGATAAATTCTAGAACACTGTATTTCTGGAAATAGTCCCCAGCACTAAGTAGCTACTCAACTCACATTGCTCTGAAGCATTTCCAACTGTAGGAGAACTTTCCTGGATAAGCAAATAAGCATTTAACTAATTGCATAAATATGTGAAAAACTTCAGCTTTATTTGCATGTTCAAGTTCAGTGAGATTTTAAAAGCAGTCAAATATCTATTAAATAAACAAATAACATTTTTATTTCTCAAACTCACAGTTTTGCTTTCTTGGGAAGTTCATGCCTCTTTTACCTAATTTCACCCATACTTACTTCTGACCTATCAAAATCAAGTGGGAAGAAACACATGCAATCATAGTTAGAGAAATAATTAATATTTATGCGTAGATCAGAAGGATCAAACAGAGTCCTAGTAAGACCTCACAGTTAGAAGAAAACATTTTTATATTAATCAAGTGCTAAAGATTTTTTCATGAAATTAAATAATTTGAGAAGCTCTGAGCAGGCAAACATAGGGCACAGTGAACTCTTCCTCCTTGGCTGCTAAAGTAACCATGTACATTACTAAAATGTATCACAGCACAGAAATCTACTTTTTCATTTATTTAATTAATTAATTACCAGGTGTATATTTAACATTCTTTTTGGTTTTCCTGCTTCTTGTCTCCATCATTTTGTCTCCATCACATTAACTTTCATGTTTTCTAAGTTCACATATTTTCTTTTTTGTCTCAGTGATAACCCCTTCTCATAAAAGTTCTGGTTAAACGTTTGCAAAATTTGCTTTCCTAGAAGTATTCCAAGAAGGCCTCTTTACTTCCAGTATTAATCTTAGATTTATGTTTTAGAAAACCATTTGGCAACTCAGCCAAATGAAGAGAAAATATCTTCATCATTAAAACAAACCAAAAAAAATATTGTTTTTTTGCAAGACTGTTATTGACAGCAGAAGACAGACAGACATTTGGATTAGGATGATAAGGATTAAGGGTCTAAATTCAATTTCACAAGGCAGTTTGGCAATCTGTGCTTCTGTCGCAAGACACAAGATGATTTTTAGTTAGGGCTCCAAGTCTGAACTCTAAGAAATATTTCAAACATTTTTCTTTGAAACTACAACATGAATGATGTGCTCGGTTTCTAAGTGTCCTGAGCAAAAATGGGAAGTGAGTTAAAAACAAAACAAAGTGGAGTTCTTTCAAGTTCTTAAAAAGAAGACACTTTTATCAGTGTTTGGATCTAGCATGATTAAGCAACAAAGAGCACAGCTATAACTTCTAAAACTCATTGTTCCAAAAAAAAAAAAAAAAATTGTGAATGTGATAAATACCCTTGTTTTTTGTTTTTCACTGAAAGAAATAGATTTAACAATTTAAATATCTTTTTGAAGGTTAAAATTATACAAATACAAATTAAACTAACAACATTAGGACTGTCCTTATCTAAGAAAACCAAATGTTATACTAGATGTTCTGGAGTTTGGTTTATGAGATTTCAGTGTGATTATTCATACTGGAAGATTAAAGCAAACATCAAAGAGCAACATGAGTTCCAAAAAGATGACTGAGAAATAACAAATAATTAGTAAGTCTATAACTAGGTGTGGAAAGTATTTAACTCAGGTCATTCAGAATAACCTGTTTCCAGGTCAGAAAAAATTGTGACGAGTCAGGTATGAATGGCAACTGTGACTAAAGGCCCTTAAACCTGCAAATAACTGGACTTGTCATGTGAAGAGAATCTGATTTAAAGTCCACTCAGCTGCATGCATGAGAAAAGATCAAAAAGGACTTACCATGAAAGAATGATAACCTTTTCCACAAAGATGCTATAGTCCGTCCTGCAGAGATATCCCTCTTGGAGAGAGAAAGAAATCACAGACAGCCACTAAAATTAAAGGAAACCCAACTAAGAGCAAAGCCACACTTGCCTACCACAACATCCAGCAGAAGGAGCAGCACGGTGGAGCTGATGCAACAGGAGCATGGAGACATGCTCCAACCCAGGTCCTCGTTTGTGTAAATTGGCCAAGCAATGAGCAGAAACAGCATAATACAAAGGTTGGAAACATCCTGCTACCTCCACTGCTCAGAACAATGTTGACATATATTTCTTTATGAATAGGTTTCATTAAACCTATTTCTGTTTTGATTTCACTAATGGAATGTTTTAAATAATACTAAAAAATATTATCTGAAAAAATACTTGAACAACAATATTATGTTTACACATTCATCTTCATTAATAACTTCTATTTGCATCATTCTAAATCAACTGTTAATTATTAAGGCTGTGTAAAAAAATATTTTGTCTCACTCACAATCTGAAAAAAAAAAAAAAAAAAAAAAAAGGTCATGTTTTCAGGAATGAAGAGTTTCCCTGCCTTTTTTTTTTTTTTTTTTTTTTTAAACACAGGGGTAACACAGTTGACCTAGAGGTTATATTATTTAAGTTTAAAAAAAAAAAATAGCACAAGCAAAATTATGCAAATATTTAATTCTGAAATCAAGCCAAAGCAAAGATTTACAGACCAACAGACAGCCTTTGGATGAATCTCTTGGCAATTTAAGTCCTCAACCAAGACATTTCACACAGTTTCATATTTAGGTTAGTTCAAATTTTCTCTTCTTGTCAGGAATTTCTCCTTGTCTGAACCTGATTTTCAAGGAAGAATTGAAAGTTGATGAGGTTCTGTCAACCACAGCTATAAAAATATATATATATTTAGACCTAAACTAAAATGTCTTTTACTTAGTTTCAGGCTCTATCTTTTCCACTTAGCCAAGTTTCTCAGAACAGATAATCTTCCTTTAGTAGATTTTTTCAGTCATATAAACAAAAATCTTTTGTTTTATTCACAGCTCTGGACAAAAAAAAAATATGTAATTTAATCTCCAAATTCCTGTTCAAGTCTCATGAAAAATAGTTTCTAAAAAGACCCAATATTTGTAGGTATTCTTACCTACAAAAGCACATCCATTCTTGAACAGGTCAGGACAGGTGGGTGCTTGGACATTGCAGTAGTTGAACTTCAAACTTCCATTTTTTGTCTGATCAAATTACATGTTAACTATGATTAATGATAATAATAATGTCATAAATATATATTGTGAATTTATAAATAATTATGCATGAATGTCTCAGGATGGAGAGTGCTAAATTTGGATATGGACAATGGAAAAAGCAGAAAAGGGAATTTTGAAAGTCCTCGAAAACTTATATTGTTGAAGGTTTGTGTGTGTGTGCGTTTTTTTGTTTTGTTTTGTTTTGTTTTGTTTTCCAAATCCTGGAATGAACAGTCAGCAATATGAATGAACAGAAAAATATAATATCTTTATCTTTTCCCCACCCAGAACCTATGTGTATAAACAAGAACCAAAAATATCAATGAATAAGCTTAAGCTTTAAGTGAATCACCTCCATTACTACAAATGTAAATTTTGCCATATTAAGCTCTTGAATACTCAGACACAACCATTGTGTACATATGTATTTTTTGCATACATATACATGAATTTGTATTTATAGTTATTTGTACTTGTGCAGGCATATGCAAGGGTGAAAGACAATTTTAAGTATGAATATAACATACCCAGTTTTGCCAGATTGAAAACAGAAATTGAAATAAACTTGATATCTTGATTTCCTGATCATTTGCTGGAATGTTTTAACTCTGTTTTGTATTCTTCTTGTTAATACTTGTGATATAAAGTAGTAGTTCTGTTTTTGTTTTTTTTTTGGTTTGTTGTTTTTTTTTTTTTTTTTTTTTTTTTTTTGCCTATCAGCTCCCAGTAGAAGTCAACAACACTGAAAAAAAAAATTCAAAACATTTTTCAAAAATCAAAACAAAATTTTATTCTTAAACAAAACAAAACAAAACAGAAATGGAGAAATTCTTCACTGAAAATGAATAATATCATCCAGAGAGATTGCCAGAGAATATACAGAGTATTAAAATTATAGAACCAAATTAGACTGATTCCACTACTGGACAACATCTCCCAGTTGTAAATGTATTTATTTGTTTTGATCTAATTGAGATCTGGAGATATATTATTGAGGAAAAAATTTCCAATTAAATGCAATAAGGGACATGTCAGCTTGGAAATCCAAGCTATAAAGGATAATGGGACTGTCAAACAACCAATTTAACATTGCCTAGAGAAAGAATATCACTTCTAGTACTGGAAATATTCACAGGTTTCACTGTTACTAAGTTATATGTTCTAAAATTGTTTAGTATTCTTTGTTGAAGGCAAACTTATCCATCAAAAATCATTTTTGATATAACTTTTTTGGATCATAACTCATAAAACTGAAAGTCATTTACATGGGAAAGTATGAAAAAATGCTGTAATCAATGTGCACTGTAATGAAATGACACGCCTATTCTTGGGCTAAGTACAAGACACCTTTAATTTCAAAGGATTGATAAATACTTGACAATGTCAGGACTGATCTTTTCCAGTACTATTTTCTTACCACCTCTGAGAGTAAAAGAATGGGTGGGGAGAAGTATACTTAAAAGTAAGAGAAATAAAATGATTTCAGTTCATGCAAGCATGGGTTTCTTGATGCCAGAAGAAAGTCTATTTTTCTGCTCTTAGCATAAGAGGAAATCTATTCTTCTCTTCAAAAGGTGACTTAGTTAATTACAATTGCTCACAGGAAATAGAAACAAAAATGACAAAAGATTATCTTAATTACTGGAAGAAATAAGTCTAAAAGAAGACAGAGGTGACTGTTAAGATATATTTGTATAATAATTTCCTGACTCTTTAGACATGTGGGTAGCTCTGCTATGGTATTTGCCCTATAACTTTGCTATGGTACTTGCCCTGTAACTCTGCTATGGTACTTGCCCTCACGTATCATACCCTAGAAAACATATCCTGTTCTGTTTACTAGATAAGACAAATGTTTTCTTTGTGTGTATATATAGAGAGGTTTTCTTCATACATACCGACTACATGTAATTTGTAGTTCCTATAACATGCCAGCTAGAGTACCTGTTCTACTCAGTACTTAAACTATATGCATCTTTTTTACAAATAGCACTGTGTCTCTGTATGCAAAGGCTATTGTCACCACCTTGGAAAGCATGGGCGAAAAAAAGAGAGTGTCATAAATAAATGCATTTGGATCCAGGGCTCCAAGTGTTCAGCTGCTTACCTCCCGTGGGATGAGGGAAGGTTCAGAAGAGAAAGGGAAGCATCAGCTCTCCAAATGTGATCAGGACGCAGGATGAAATATGTCATGCCCAGTCTTGTCAACAATAACAAGTTCATAGTTAAACTGTTGACTATATTAGTACTGTCCATTCTGATTTGTTTGATTTCACCATTCAATATATGCAAGCATGGTACTTGACCAGAGCACCTTCCGTAAAGTTGAAGTAGTTCACCTTCACGTGGCTAGCAGTCTGTAATGGGGAAGGTAAGGAAAATATAAAAATCTAATGCTAAAATGTTTCCTAGAGATGGCAACACACCCAAATGATCAAGAATTATAGTACCTGCAGTAGTGAAGATATTTGTTTGGTATCTGAGGAAGATCTCAAAGCACATTTTTATGTGGCAATCCCACATTTCATCTCTTTCAGAGATTTCTGTGAAGCTGAAGATCAGTGACCAGCTCCCACTGCAGTCATTGACAGAGTACCACGCAACCTTGAAATACCTGGAGAGGTCTCAATGGGCTTCAAGCAAAAGTATTAATTGGAATTTTCAGGATAACTATTATTGTACCCTGATTGATTCCTGTAAATCCCTAAAGCGGGGCTACACTATAGCCCACTTGAAGTCCAGGTGTGCTTTTTATCAGAACATTACCAAGCCTTAGCTATTGTCTATATGGCAACACATACAGTTTTACATAGCCACTTATATGAAACAGGAGTGACCTCATCACCCACTGATAGTCATCACTTTAGAATGTCATATGGCAGTGTTGTCTAAAAATGCATCTGAGGCCAGTGCAAACAACATTAATTGAAGACAAAACTTTTCATGGGCCTAAACACTTACAACCCAAATAAATGAGATAATAAGAGGGGTGAGAAAGTTAATTTGATTAATATGGTCAAGTTCACATTAACAAAGATAGGAAGGACAGTAACCTATGTCTGAACATATATACAGTCCTCTAGGTGCTGTTGCCTGGTCCTGTTAGTCCACAGAGGATATGAGCTGTTACAACATCTGAATTCCTACTTTCTGTTTGTTAGTACAAGCTCTTGCAACTCATGTCCTTAGTTAGGCAAGTTTTCTGGCTTAACCTGCCACATACCAGCAACAGAGAATATAATGATATCGAGTGTTCAGGAGATAATTGGACTAAATTGTTGACTTAGTTCATGGGATGAGCTTTGGTAATTAAATCTTGTGCACAGTAGTTAAGTAAAATATTAGTTTTAAACCACCATCACATTTACATTGACAGTTGTGCATAAACAGCTGATTTGCTAAGCAGCTGTAACTCTTTCTCTTCCAAATGGCTGTTCATAGCACTCTCACCTAACAAAAGTTTAATAAACAACAAATGTTTAAAAAAAAAAAAAAAGATTAAATTTATTGGCAGTAACTTTTGACAGTAAGCTCATTCTCTGTTTTCCTTCCTTATATGTCACATCCCTTCTGAACTAATACCCCAAATACCCGTTGGTCAAACACATCAGATATGACATCTACCACTGATGACTAAGATATGGATATGTATTCTTGTATTTAGCACCTGAGGTTGCAGTCAAGGTGTTGATCTTACAGACAGCCAGAGGTACAGCAGAAAAGTAGTCAGGACAGGCACGAGGCTGGAGACAGATTTGTGCCTGAAGCCACAGTCTTGAACTAAGGCAGAACAACCCCAGAGCAGTAGGCCAGCAATCTGTCAAGGAGGGGTTTGTCTCACATGGGACAGTGGCTCATCAGCACTAGGATGCTGATAGTGAAATATTTTTTCATGTTGCCTGAAATAAATTAACAACTTGCAAGGTTTCACTGATGTATCAGGTCTTCTGTCTGCTTTTGTCCGCTTTTGTCCTGTGTAAAGTTAACGCTGAAGGTGGAAAGAGAGGAGAAAGACCTCAAAATAAAGAGAATGTATAATCCTAAGGGAAGACCTATACCTCAGCTAGGCAGAGAAAAGGGTTGAATATGAGGTATCCTGAGTTTCTTCTCTTTGCTGACATGTAATTCACCCTTAACTTCCTGACACTTAAATTATACTCCTGAGGTCATTTTCCCTTAAAAAGAGAAAAAGGTAACATTACTAACTTGATTTTTGTTGTTGTTGTTTTGTTTTTGTTTTTAAGCTTTCCACAGTTTTTTAAACTTGGATACAATCTCCAAACCAAGTCAGATGTGAGCACAAACTTCAAGTACTCTCAGATTTTAAAAATTGCAAGCATACAATTCAACTCTTACTCCAAATTCAGAATTGTAAAATGAATGACCTGATTTTCTGAAGTTTTTACACACAACAATTCCCACAGATGTCAGCAAAAAAAACTTAATTCAGAGTTTGACTTCAGTGCTTTGGAAATCAGGTTACTTGTTCAGGTAGCTAAATATAGCTTTAGAAGTGTATCTACAGCCTTTGTTCATTTTTGAAATGCATAAATTCAGTGTTCAAAGCAGGTTATTTCTTCAGTTCATGCAAGAGTGTTCTGCAAAACTTAGGCCAGGATCCCAGTTTGCTAAGGAAACAAAGTCCAGAGGTGCACAGAGACAGGGCTTTGGTCTTTTACACCAACTCATAGGTTCCCTGTCCATTTGTAGGAGGAATCTCAGACTTTTGCTCCAGTGACACTGTAAATGACCCTGACAGTTTAACAACAGACCCTTCCCCAGCTGCTTCTTATTCTCCTTTACAACTAATATTTCCTAAAACAATGAGTTAAGTAAATGGTAAATGGATGGCCAGATACAAGAAACTCAGGCAAGTAGTACAGAGCCATTGTTATGTGTTGAAAAAAATAAAATAAAATAAAATAAAATAAAATAAAATAAAATAAAATAAAATAAAATAAAATAAAATAAAATAAAATAAAATAAAATAAAATAAATAAAATAAAAATAAGAAGCTGTAATAATGCAGTAATGTAGAAATGATTAATTACATGTTTTTGACTATTTCTGATAGTATAGTGTACATAAACATAAAAATAAATGGGAAGTGGCAGATTTTTCTCTGAGTATTTGTCTTCAGTTTTCCTAAAAATGATGTATGTTTGTGCATGTGTCTAATTTGCTCCCAGGAAGTAGAAAGATTAACAGAGGAACAACTTTCATGAATAACAGACCTGGAATCACTAGAGGAAAACCCTCTAGAGGGATAACTAGATATGAATCCCCATAATTTCAGGATGTATCCACTGTATATGAAATGATAAGCAACAAAGAAATGAACCCTAAACCATATTTATGTTTAGGGTTCATTTCTTTCTTGCTTTATGTATGCTCAGTGCAATAGATGCAGCTACACGAGAAGTGATTTCTTACCCTTCACCCACAGCTCTCAAGTGAAAGATTTCTTGTCTCCCTGCTTTCAGCCTGGCAAAACCACCCAGCTTTACCCCTTCAAAACCAAAGTATTGTGGTTCTACCACTAATTTCCTCTCCATTTTAATCAATGAAATTAATGTTGGCAGCCTAAACAGTTTAACAGTGATGACACTGATACCACATAAATGATTCCAAAACAACTTTAAAACAAACAAACAAACAAACAAACAAACAAAAACTTTCTCTGCATCTCAAGATGCAAAGTAGGAAAGAAACAAAAATATTGAAGTTCTACATTTGTTTTTCCATTTACCTAAATCTTTCTTTGTAATAGTCTGAAAACGTTCCATCAGTCCAGAGGGCCTGCATCTCTAGCTGGAAGACAAGAAGAATCCTGATTGCAGAGAGTAATTAGCATGACTGCCAACAGGTCAATAGTCTGTTCCCTCCCCCATTCTTCCTGAAGTCAGCTTCTGTAAGATTTAGAATGCCCTTTAATGATCAGATGAATATCCATAAATCTGTTGGTTTACTTCCTAGTGTGCTCTACCAAGAAATGACATCCTGTACCAAGTCCATTATTAGTACATGGAAATAGATCATTCCCCCACTGGTTAAAAGATGGCAAGCAACAATACTCTGGGTGACAAGTACAAGGTACAAGAGAATGCTTAAGAGCAGTTCCCTTTTTTTTTTTTTTTCAGGGGGGGAAGAGGGGGAAGCAGGGAGGGGGAAGCAGGGTGGGGGAAGCAGGGTGGAACCTACCCATCTGTTTCTAAGGGATCCATAAAAGCAGAAAGCAAATTTTGCTGTGTAACTACAATTACATGCACAGGAAGCTGGAATCGAGGAGTTTCATTAATCTACTGAGAACTGAGAAACACAACATTCATTGTGGCCCAGTGGGGCAGGCTGAACCCTTCAAATCAGATTAACACAACAGCAAATGGCCAGTCTTTTCAGGTGCAATAACAGGCAAAAGAGAAGAGAGCAATCATTCGTGCTGTCATGATGTTGATACATCATGACCCCCAAGTCTTAACAGCTAGGTGACTTTCCACGGTCCTAGGAGCAATTTATCCAGCCTTGCAGTCTGGTCTGGAGAAGGTAGGGGGAACCTGCTGGGGCCAGCAAATTGTGCAAAGGGTCCTGGACACTTTTCAGGGACTGCGGCAGTGGGTGGTCTCTTCCCATCTCATCTTCACCCCGCTCAGCTCCAGGCAGTTGAAACAGCCACAGCGGCCAGGTACCAAGAGCCATAGGTGCTTCAGGAAGATCTCAGCTGTCAGCAGCCAGCCACGTACTTCCCCAGCCTCCTCTGCTCCCCACGAACACCTTCCAAAGGCCAGCTGCCCTCCCCCATGTGCTGTGAGGGGGAGGGAGAAAATGAATACCCTTTTTGCGTTTGCCTTTCTATACATCTCTATTATTTTCTTATTGTTTAGACTCCTCAGAAGGGTTTCCAAGTGACCAGAGCAGAGGCAGAAACATACAGGATGCTGAGAGCAGGGATGTTGTCATGGTGACAGAGGGGGGAGCCCTGGTGTTTGGAAACTCGCAGGCAGGTAATTAAAGATGCCCAGAAGCCAGGCACAAGTGTTTGATACCACCCCAGTACCCAAAGGCAAATTTCAAATGAAGATGAAACCTTCTACCCCATGCTCATAATTAATACCTCTAATTCAGCTCTTAGGCACAGGGATTTGCACAGCCTTTGCATTTAACTGAGGGAAAGTAATGCTTTTAACAGAATACTGAATCATCATTTTCCTGTGCATTTTATCTGTGTTTCTGTAGTGACATATTGTAACCAAAATAAAATGCTGAGCTAGCCAGATGACCCTGTAATTGGTGACATCAAGTTTATTTGGCATCCATTGTTCACAGTGTTGATATTCTGAAAATGTACCTGTCTATGCACAGAGATCTCATTGTCTGATTCATACTAACACTATTTATCATATGGTTGAAAAAAATACAGATAGATAGACAGATAGAAATTACCTCTTTGCTAGGAGAAATAAAAAAATGCTCTTGCTCTTTCACGTTTCAAATATATATATATGTTTCATTGTGACAAACGAAATTTTAAATTTGCTTTCCTCCGTGTTAGTAAGCATGTAATTATACACAGTTATTCTATTTGTGTTCATTATGTCCACATTAGTATCCATGTGAACTCACAGAGACAGATGTGTTGCTACAGGCAGAGTGCTGTACACTGCATGATTTGGTGACTCTGCAATTTATTCCTTACTGCAAAATGTGTTCCAGGTACTGAGCTGTAATCATGCACACAAGCAGTTCTAGCAATACCTTTTTAGTGCAAAGAAAAGACTGAGAAAGTGATTTGAATATTAACTGGAGCAGTCATGTCTTCCTGCACTAGCAAGCAAATTAAAACAATAGGAAAGAGAGATATGAGCAAAAGCATATATCTTAAAGTGCTACTAACTCTAAAACCCTGAAACCAAGAAATGATGTGTGGAGATACCAGAAAATACTATAGCAATAGTAACACAAGATTAGATGCCCAGAGGTAAATATGAACCTTCATTTAAACATACATGAAGCACTTGCAAAATTGTCCAAATTTCTAGCAATGATGCAGAATCTAAGAGCATCTTGACAAAAAAAAAAAAAAAAAAAAAAAAAAAAAAAAAAAAGAGCATGATTTCTTAGCATATGTTTGCAATGTTTGCAGGAAATGTTATTGTCGCTAGTCCAACACATCTCACTAAGCAGAACTGCATTTATCTACTGCATGTGGTCTATATTTTCTGCTATATGCACACTGAAACTAAGGCAAAACATTACTTACTGTGGATCCATTTAAAACAAAACAAAACAAAACAAAACAAAATAAAATAAAATAAAATAAAAACAATAAGATTTATTTTAAAGTTCTGATGAATCAGACCATATCAATATTATTTTGAAACATTAGAAAGTATAACATTTTGAAGAACTAAGATGCACAAATAATCTTAATTCTGCCCTTGATCGCTACCATATGAAAACTCTTTTTCTGCTCGCTATTTACAGCCACCTTCACTTTCATTGAGGACATTCATTCAGCTCAACACCTGGCAACCCACCTTGTTTCTGGACCTACATTTCTGTATCACAGACTTTCAGGGGAAGAAGACAGTGGAAGATTTTTCAATAGCAGCTACAATACTTAATGAAAGGGTAGAGTCTTATTACTGCAGTCATTTGTTGCCATAGCTTCCCATATTAAAGCCAAAGAAACCATTAGAGCATCATTCTACCAGAGGCCAAAGATTCTCATTCAATTATACCCATTCTGAGTGCAATAATTTGACTTTAGCAAAAGCATATCTTCCCAAAAGCCATCCACATTCAATTTGAATGTGCGTGCTGTTTTTCATTTCAGTTTCTGAGGTTTTGACATCCAGCCCCTGGTTTTTCTGCCCTTTTTCACCACACACACAACCCCTTGGATATTTTTGCCCCAAGAGGACATTTAGTCATCATAATCAAGTCCCTTCTTGATCTTTTTGATAACTGTCTGCTGTGTATCCTTGACAAGCAAGTAGCCTGGAAACAGAAAAATCTGATTCTGGACAACTTAGTTCTGCAGCATCCCCTTCGCGGAACATCCACCTTGCATCCCTATGTTACAATTCTTGGCTCATAAATTGACTCTCAAAATAAATAACAATTACTTCTGTCAAAAATGGTGCTTTCTTCCCTCCCCATACATGTCTATAATGCTTTTATATGCATCAGGGTGATCTTTAATCCCTCAGGAGTAAAAATTCCTCCCTCTCTTTCTGTTCCTGAGATTGAAGTCATTTTAAAGACTGGCAAACAGAAGCACAAAGAAGACAAAAGCTTACCCTGTATCTCATAGCAGACAAAGACAGAACCCTGTAACCTATATCTCCAGCAATGCATTAACAGCCCTAATTCTGCTGGTTACTTCACTCACTGATAATTGTCTTCAGAACACACACAGATGTTCATAACTTCATAGGCAAAAATGTATAAGAAATGTTTGGTATCTCCATTTTTTTTCATGAAACTTTTTTTAATTCCACATAGGGCATTTGCCGATTCAGAGAGTGAAAATCTACTAAATGGAATTTTCTGCTTTCATTTCTTGATAGAGAGTATATTTATGAAGGTGAGAAACCATCCTGAACTAAAAGTAATAGTTCTCTGTTCTGCTTAAAGTGCGTACCAAATAAAATATAAAAGAGAAACACCTAAATCCACCAGGAAAAAAAAAAAAAGAGAGAGAGAGAGAGAAAAAAAAATCAGATATAGAACATCAACAACATCAACAGTGATTCCTGTCTCCTGTATTCCAAACACACCAGTCTCTCAGACCAACAGAAGGGCAATTTCCTACCAACAAGGTATCGATCTCCACATTGTATACACAAGCATGTCCTGGAGGTGTCAGATGGTGGATTTATAAACTCTGTAAACATTGGGAGCACAGATGTGCATTTAGTGAATCTTTTAAGTATTACAAGAGGCAGTATTACAGTCTCATGTTGTGTTTGAAATAAGCAGACTGTTTTTCAAAAGTTTAGTGATTTAATTATTGCAAAGTCTCAATGTAAACACGCTAGAGTAAGTCAACTGACTTGTGGTTAAATCAGGCAAAACTGATTCATGACACAGACATAAGCTAATACACTGAAGAGTGTGAAAAATAAAGTTGTGTTCTTTTCAGTGGAAAATTCCACTAACATTGCATATTCAAAAGTGTTTGTGCAGGTGTAACAGTGGCATAACAGTGGGGAGTATGTTACACAGATAAGGGGACAGTGGAAGGTCCCACTGTCCCAAAATAAGGAGGATAGCTAAAAGAAAACAAGACAAGCAGTTCATAATCAGAGTAAAAACAAAAAATCGTGCCTCTAGTCATGAGAGAGGGAAAAAAAAAAAAAAAAAGAAAAAGGAGAAATTAATGGTTGGTCAAATACAATTGTACATATATGGTATAGTAATAAACATCGCATATTTTGTGAACCTGTAGTATTCAGCCAATGAGGAAACAGGGGAGGAATTAAGTTTGCTGTGTGTTCCTGCTTTCAGGATGCCCTTCATTGCAATCATGAATGAATATGCTACTTCACGGAGATCCTCACCTGAGCCTGTGTTATTGGCTGCAGATTGTTTCTCAAAAGAGCACATATCAAACTGAATTCTTGCTGCTTCAGAAAAAGAAAAAATAAAACAAGAACTGTGATATTCTACAGGCTATCAACTCATCACTTTCTATTCACTTTTTCAAAGCTAATCAAAATGCTAATAGAAAACTGTGGGGTGGAAAATCCCATTGAATTCTTAATAACTGTTTAGCTGTTTACTATTAACAGTGATTTCCAAAGAATAAAGTGACTGACTCCTTAACAAACATGATGTGAATTTGTCAGAACGATAAGAGCTAATAGTGTTACAGCATACCTAGGTTAGAGAAACCATAATTTACTGCCTGCAGCTGGTGTCTACCTCCCAGTGTTCTCAGATAGATCCCACTGAATGTGCCTTCACAGTGGTCATGAATTTTTCCTGACACTGCAATACAGTCATAATGATGATATGGCAACTTCAGTCCTGGATTGAAATTCAGTGGGCTAACCTTAAGTGCCTAGTGTCATTTAAGATGCCACTAGGTATTCAATACAAAAAAAAAAAAAAAAAGAAGATAGCAGAGGATGGTGAGTCCTGCAGTAGACCCATTGCCCCCTCAGTTGGGTCCTGGGATTCCCTAAGGAGCCTAAAATATTACTGAAATTTTGCATTACTGCATTCCTACTTAAGGATTATGTAATCCTTAAAAGTTGGACTGGATGGTTTTAGAGATCTTTTCCAACTTAAATGATCCTATGAAATTCTATGAAAATAAATTCTACTCCAGGCACAACACTTCCTTAAGTGCTTCTGACCCAGGGACTAAATTTAACCTTCAAAATTATAACAGTGAACATGAAAACCAATTCATTATCACCACAGAGTAATATACTCGACATATGTTCTTTGCTCAAAATGATCTAGGAAAATAATTTTCTCTCATGTTCAGTTTTTTATTTGCAGGCTAAGGAGACTATCTTGCATGGAGTGATCTTGAGCTCTCCCACAATCAAATTCTATAATGGAGACAAGCTAACATTGCTAGGATTACGACAGCAACTCCCCTGTGATTCAAATTCCAAGCAAAGGTGCACCTATACAACACTGCACAGTTCTGTGGGGGATGTATACGCATGTGTTCATCCTTGCCTGCCTGCAAATATATGAGAAAGCTTAGGGAAGGTTTAAGGAACTCTCTTCTCCTCTGATTTCTTGGATCTTTTTATTGATTGCTGCCAGAATGCTCCAATTAAGATTCTGATCCTCCTACTTCGATTGAGCTGTACCTTATTAGTAGAGCAGTTCAATGTTTGCAGCATTCTGGTCCCTGGGGAAGAACAAGAACTGATCATTTTGCAGGTTCCTTCTGGAAGGGATATACAAAAAATGAAGAGAAAAAGCTTAGTGCCTCACTCACAGATGGATGGACATAAGCCATCCTGTGTGTTTTGCGCTTACAAGACTTACAGTGTACTTGTCTGATCATACAAAATGCATGTAACTGCTTGTCAGATTTTAGTTTTGCTCATATACACAGAGAAGAAATGTCAGATGCATAGGAATTATTGTCAGACTTCTGTGGACTCCAAAGGTCTCAGAATATTACCTTCATAATGCCTACTCAATTTCTCTTGATTCTTTAAATATTCATTATTTATATAACCTCATCTAGCAGTTCCACAACTTTTTCCAGAATAAAACTGGTTTGCAAAACATCACGTGGGCACAAACCTTCCTGAATACCACTACTATATTTAACTATGAACAGATGTTTGGTAAATCTTTACCTTTGTTTCAGTAACTGTTTTGTATCAGTTTAAAGCCTACTAAAGGCTAAAAGCATTTCCAAGAATTTAAACCATGAATGGATTTACTACTGATTTCCCTTGCCACCCATCGAATTATAGATTTTCTTTCTATGCATATTGCTAGATATTAGTCACTAAATAGATTAAAAGCTTTTCAGACCTGACATTACTATCTCAAAAGGTCAAATAAACCTAAAGACAAGTAGGTCTGAGTAAGGGAATCTAAACAGATGACAGCTTTGGTTAAAGACTGAAAGATTGTATTCAGAAATAGTGGGTAAATGGTTATTATACCTACAGTTAAGACACATCTTACTTACATGCAGCTGATAGCACTCAGGATCTGGAGCACCCACTCCCCAATAGCAGCAAAATGTTATCCTTTGTTATGTAGGTGTTTTCATTTGCTTTATTTTTTCATTTCTTTCATTTGCTTTCATATGTTTCATATTTTCATATGTTTTCATTTGCTTTATTGCCTCAGAGTTATTGGTCTCAAAACTCTAGGAGTTCAACTTACTTTTAAAAACAGCATTGGAGATAATAATTAGAAATATCATCTCCTTAGTAAGAATCCTGATGAAAGAAAAATATGGGAGTTTATAATTGTACCAAAACTGCCACAGTTTTATGTTTAACTACCCTCAGAGTTAACAAAAAAATATATATATCATCTATTCTCTTACATGTTACAAGGCTGTTTTAAAAAACCCAGTTTGTGCCAGTAGAACACAGAACTTCATACGGTTTGTATTTTATTGTGCTTCCATTATTTTTCAAACTTGGAATCTAATTTTAATCAGTCTTATAATAATATATTTCTTCAATCACAAAAAGCAGAAAAGATCACAATAATTTCTTTTGAATGTTCACCTTGTATATATATATAAAATGTGTGTTAAGCTCTTATCTCCTTTAACAGATAATGTATTCAGAAAAAGACGTTATTCTAGAAAAATGTATAACTATTTTCATCACAAGTGGAAAAAGTATCAGTTCTTCTGGCTCACTTATGTACCACAATAAAAAATAATAGAATCCTGGAGACTGTCAAATCTTAGATTAATAATAAATGAACACCAAATGATAAACAGAAGCTTTCACTCTTCTATTGCTGAAGATTACTGCAAGATAAATACTAACAGGAAACTCAGCAATTTTAAACATACAGATTAATGGATACATTATTTACAACAGGCAAATGTATCTAAAATTCACACTAAACTAAAAGGATTGGGCATATGTTGAAAAATTAATGTGTTTTGGAATAAGATATATTTATATGCAAAAAAAATATATATTTTTTTAATAGAAATTACATTTCAAGTTCTAGTTGCACAAATGTCTAGAGCATTCAGAGTTATGGTAAAGTGCATAACTACAACTTCTGATTTCTTGATGCCGCTGATGTAAAGAGAATTGCAGGAATAGTGCAATAATGTAAAACACTTTTCTCTCTCCAGAAATTTCTAGTTTATTCCTCTTCTTTCCAGTGGATTTTAATAACAGGACAAAGGTGATAGTAGATTCAGCCAAGTGGTGGATTGACATGAGACACGTAAGAAACTCTGCTACCAGCACGGTACAGAGCTGGAGCAGAAAACAGGAACACCACCCTGCCATGACGTTAGATGATTAGGTAGGAGACGTAAAGTTGCAAGCAGAATTTTGTGGAGAAAATGAAACAACTCAAAACAGAATACATTCAGAATAAAGACTTCTTGCATGACTTGCTCTCCACAGTGACGCTTACAGCATGACAGAAGCCATTAGAGTTTATCCTTCAGAAAATAGAGCAATCAAAATACCTATTGACACCACAATTGAATGCAGCCATACAGAGACTTTTATGAGTCTTGCCTAAAGAAGTCAGGAAAACAGTGACAATAACAAGGACCTCAGGGTCCCCATACACAATCCGTTATACATCCTATTTTTGCATGCATTCATAACTAGGAAAGTAGGCAGAAATAGGTCTATAGAAGTAGGTATTTGAGGGAGTATTTCCTTTGTTTAGAACATAAATGAGACTACCTATATTACTTATGTAATACACCAGTACCAGTGGTACTGTCAAAAATCTGTTGAAAACATGTCTCATCCTGAAAGAGTTCAAAGGCTTACTGTGTTTAGTTTATTCATAAGACAAGCAGTTAGCTTGTGGTCTACAAATATTCACATGAGAAGACCTTTTTGATGACAGACCACTCTAATCCAGCAAAACAAATTCACTGCAAGATTCCAAGGGTAGAAATAGACCCTAGATAAACAAGAATTATGGAAAAGAATTGCATACTTTTAACAGCTGCTTATATAGCTTAGCTAGTGGTTGCCCGATTCTTAGTATATAAATGAAAATGGATTTTTCTGAAAGTAGGAGATAAAGATTAAGTAGACACTGTGCTTATAAATAAGTTAACAACTGCAATTCTTTGCCCAGTGCATTGTGATCAGCAGGTTTCCCTGGGCACTGAATACCTGAATCTAGCTAGGGACAAGTCTGTTCCATGTGAATGTTGAGTCTTCTTGTGGCATGCTCGCTGCACTCCATATTGTTGAGGAAATGTTGCTATATACTCTGCCACCATCCAAAGGGATGAGACTGCTGCAGAGGCATTTCACTGAACAGTATGTCACTTTGCTCTCTCTCTCCGTGACCATATTTACAAGGCACAACCCTAATGTTTTGATTCTTTAGGGATGCTACCCCTCTTTTTTAATGCACAGAAAGACCCCATTTTAAATACTATGTGTAAATGTAAAGTACATATTCAGGAGAAGATATTTGCTTCAGAAGAATTGTAAATGCACTCCTGGACTTTTTACAGCAATGGGGGCAGCATTAGGTTATAAAAAATGCCATACTGCTTGCATTCAGACTTCTAGATGCTTCTTTTTACTGAAAATTGAATCTAGGGAGGTGGAGCCTGGGGGTGGGGTGGAGGAATCCTGATATTAATGAGTGTAAAGTAAGCAAATAATCATAATTTCACTAAAGACTAGAGCATTAATTACTGTACTCCTAACTGAGCTAATCCTTCATAGCACAGGTGAAGTCCTCTCCCCATCCAGGAAAGGAAAAAAACTGGGAAAAGCAGTCACCTCTCTGACCTCCTCAGGCAGAAGCCTAGTCCTACAGACCACACTTTTCTTTGGCTCTCACATGAGAAAATTCTTATTACTCTATTTCAGGGTACTCACAATGACCGTATTGTCATTTTGCTACTATAAAGATGACAAAAGACCTGGTTAATTGACCCCTGGAAAATAGATATATTAATAGTGGCAACTCTTCTTTCCTGCACTGCATAGAAAAGAGAACTGAGCTTCATCCAAATATAAAGAACCTTGGCAAAGCTGGATTTCCTAACAGCCCAGAGACAAAAGTAGGAAGAGTTTTGAAAGAAAAATGTGTTGCTGCAGGACTGTCAGTTCACCATATGAAAAACATTCAAACATTTCTTTGAATAAAAAGGAAATTTAAAACCAAAGATCAGGTGGTCTTTCTCTGATTGTTTTGGAAGCAATATCTCAGACTGCATTATGACCAAAATTAATGATGCATGACTGTACTGTTTTCCAGTGTAATTCCTTTCCCAAATACAAACATTAATAGAAAATTGGTAACAAGTTCTTCAATAAACTACCTTACTTTCTTCAGCATAGCGAAAAGTCAGAGAGTCATATTCCTTCGACACTATGTTTCCAGAGCTGATGCTTAGCTCTTCTGAGACTTCTATCATTTTAGCTCTCTTTCCTTGCCTTGTACTGTTGCTCCTTACCCTTTGTCTATCATTTGATTACTTGGATCTGTGGAATAAGCTATCAAATTCAATGTGCCCAAAAAGGAGGACCAGAAAGAAAGGACAAAAAGGCTCTTACAATTCTGGCAGGAATTTCAAACTCATCCTTCCTCAAGCCCTCATCTACTTCCCTCAGTGTCCACCACAAGAATCAAAATATGAGACAGACCACCACAATATAAATAATGTATATGAATTTTCAAATCATCTTGCTAAAAAGGTAAAAACTAAAAATCTCAAATGTTTTGCTGCCTACTCACTATATCTTTTCTTCTGCTCCACCAATCCATGACTTGGGAGAGCAGATTTAACAAAGGAGGAATCACAACTTAAACAGTCTGTATTTTGTTTTTATTTAATGCTTTTTATTAATTTAAATATGAGTGTACATTGTTAGGAGCTAGTGACACCATTAGCAAAAATCAGAGCAACATTCTCAAGTTTCTGATAGCGATTTGCTGCACATTCTCTTCTGCCATCCTTGCTATATGCTTATTTTTATAATTATAGGTATACAAGCTGGCTAGATTCTCAAAAAAAAAAAAAAGTAAGGATTAAAAGGCCTCTGACAACGGCAACGTTGTCTCTACATTTTTCACCTTTAGTAGCATTAGGCCCCCATCTCCAATGCTTTCTGCATCCAAGATTTCAAGAGCAACCTTATCTCAGGGTCACTGCTGTGATCTTCATTGGCAAGACTTTGCAACCTTTTCAGGCATAGTTAATGGAAAACTATTATGAGGAATCTCCAAATGTCTTGCAAATATTTTTTTTAACCTGCAAGGCACTCAGTGACATTGTATTATTGTCATTTCATAAATGGACAAGTTGAAATAATGAGAAGGTAATGACCTTCCTAAAGTTATAGTGGGAGCCAGAGGTACACTTGCTATTATATTTTAAGTATCCTTGCCCTTCCCTAGTCACGGAAGTACACCTTGGCCCATCTGCAATTTTGGTGCCAAGGTGGTTCAGTGAACACTCAAATTACTGGAGTATTAAAGAAAAACTGGCATGAGCTACTGTGTTAGTGAGTCATGGGAAATTTGTTCAGGTTAGTACCAGTCCACTCATACAACATTGCTTGTTATAGCCTGATGCTAGTGGAATGATTGATGTGTAGTGTCAATTGTTTTTTGGCACACTCTTAGTTTTATGACAAAATTCCAGGCATTTGCAGAAAGAAAGAGTAAATCCACCTCTGTTTGTTCATATTCTTCAGTATCCAAATACTTGGGAAAGACATGGGAAAACAGAAACCTCTGCAAATGTCACATGCTTTATAAACATTAAAACCTTTTATTCTACATGCTTTCTGCACACTCAGGCACTCACTAAATCTGGCACACCAGGAAGAATTCACTCAGGGGAGTGTCTTGCTGATTTCTATCAGAAACCAAGGAAAGTAATTTTCCAGCGAAACACATAAGATTCACACATTTCTTACCACTATTTGACTGAAGACAGTTCTGGAGACAGAAATAAAGGGAAGTGTCCCCTTTTACTGAATAGCGAGCGAAGAAAGTGGTAGCCAGCCTCCCAGCATAATCAGCTTGTCACTCTGCTCTGCAGTGTATGGCCAGCCTTTGTTTCCTTTATTTGCCTGTTCATTACTTATCTGTGCTGAATATCAAAGCTTAGTGGTTCACACCCATTTCTAATGAAGCCATGTGACAGACAGAAGGGCCACAATCACTACTGGTGTCTCAATATATACAAATTTTCCTTTAGTTCAACTCCCCTTTCCACATCCCTTGTTCAAATTGGACATGTTTCTTGTGGATACTCAGACTCCCAATCAGTTTATGAACATCAGCTGTTTCAAAACCAGAGATATTAATTGTATTGTACCCAGCGTTTCACTCCCCTTTGCTAATAATAGAGTGAGAAAGCGACAGAGAGAGAGAAAGCGAGAGAGAGAGAAAGAGAGAAAGAAAGAGAGAAAGAAAGAGAGAGAAAGAGAGAAAGAGAGAAAGAAAGAGAGAAAGAGAGAAAGAGAGAAAGAAAGAGAGAAAGAGAGAAAGAGAGAAAGAGAGAAAGAGAGAGAGAGAGAGAGAGAGAGAGAAAGAAAGAAAGAAAGAAAGAAAGAAAGAAAGAAAGAAAGAAAGAAAGAAAGAAAGAAAGAAAGAAAGATTGACCGAACTGAGTCTTTTAAGAGTTTTAAAGATGGTAGACCATGTTTCCATCTTTACTTCCGTAAATTATTATGCTGCAGCTACAAGAATACATAAGCCATTATGACCTGCAGAGTTTCTCCAGGGATACAGTACAGAAGTGCTCTATCAGAAATGCAATCAATTCCAGAGATGACTGCTTCCTGCACGCTTCCAAGCTGCTGCTTTATAAAACAGCTCCCCATAAAAGGAGCAGGAAATGCATGACATCGTTTAGCAACCAGTCATTAGAATTTAATGGAAGAGGATTAAAATACAAAAATGCCATGCTTGTAGACCTACCCATACATTATCCCAGCCTTTGAGAAAAGGAATCAGTGTCATACTGGTAAAACCTTAACCCTTTCCTCTGCCTTAGAGAGGAAAACTTCTCACAATCTAAGGAGAAGCTTTGTCATATTGGAATGAAAGTCCAATTAAAATCAAACCTCTGAACCAAAGCCAAGTCAATAGTTAGGTTTTTCAGTTTTATACAATCTCTCAATTTAAAAATTTCTGAGGAAAATGGAAATACATTTTCAAATCTTTATTTCTCCTTAATTGTCTTTGCACAGGTGCAGAACCATGGCATTTCTTACATCTTAGCAGTTTTCTCCTTTCTAGTTGCCTACATTAAAGTGTGTGCGCACTTCCTCCTGCATACACACTAGGTACAATGAGAACAAACAAAATAACCTCTGAAATTAGGTTCCTACTGAGCTATTGTGAATATATTTTTCTTACTGAAAACACCTGGTGCATGGTATCATCATGTGCATTGATAATAAGTCTAGCACAGCTTTTTCCTAGGGCAAAGTATTTACAGCTATATGAGCAGGATGCTGGTGATGAAGCCATTCTTATCACAAACAAAAGATAAACTTAAACAGTGGGAATATATCAAGCACTTGAGGCTCTGCTCTCTCTAAATCACCATTTAATGTTCCGTGTGTCTCTCTCCCCTCTGCAGGTTTTAAAACTCACAACTGCATTGTGCTGATAACCACTATCTGTATAAATGCTTTTCCGACTTCATGTTAAATTGTACCTAAAAATAAGTTACAGACCATCTATCTTTAAAAAGAATATCACATATCTCTTAATGATTACATATTTCTTAACTGACAGGTCTTTTCGGTGTACTGAGCCAGAGGCCAGAGTGGAGGTATGCTATTTTTTGGCAACTTCTCTGTACATCATGTTGCTTTTCCCTCCAGTTAAGCACAATTCAAACCACACAAGCAATTGGGAGCCAGAGCACTGCCCAGTGCCCATATGACCAGGTCCCTGGCAGAGCTACACAGTCACATCTTGCCAACCCGGAGTCTGAAATCATTGCCAGCAGAGTACAGTTACAGGAATTCAGGGTCCTCAACCGTTAAGAAAATGCATCTTGTAATGCTTTTGAAGTGGTGACTCATAAGGCTTGTCTGGATCACGTTAAATATTTACTGTTATTGGTCAGTTTAGTCACTCAGCTATAATAAAAAGTATTCCCTGCAGCCATGTCACCCCAGGTTGTGACCTAATCACTCTCAATACCCAAGGATGTGCCAGCCAGCCAGGAGACCCTGTCCCTCACTGCCCCCGAAGGTGGATGTCAAGGACAGGCATCCATCTCTGGGAACAAGCAAGGGTGTCATCACTGGGAACAGCTGTCCCTCCACAACCAACACCTTCCTCAAGAAGAGCAGGTGGGAATATTTTATTGATGGAACCATTGCACTGTGGGTAAAACAAAAAAATTAGGTTATGACTGTTTCTGACTCTTTAGATTAAGCAAGCTCCTTGTTCTTCCCAAAGCTTTAATTCATCACTCTAAACCAATTGGTCTTTATTTGACTCAGAATTTGACAGTCCTCTTATGGCTTTGGCGCAGCACCACCTGGCATATCATCTCTCTAAGGAGAATGTTTCAAATCTTCTACCATGGCAATCAGGCATAGCATTTCTTGTCTCATAAATGTCAAATATAATGTTGCTCTTTATTGTTAAAAAATGTTTTGTTCAACCCTGAAGTGGATTTATTCCACATCTATACACATATTTTCATACATATGAGAAAAAAAAAAACAACACTATTTTTGCTATAAATGACATAAACACTAAGATTAAGAAAACTTGGGATCTCCCTCAGCTGTCTTTCCTCCTTCCCTACCACACATTAAATCATACACAGCTTTTCTATACACCCATGAAATTATGCAGTGTGGCAATGATAAAGCTTAAATCAAAGTGAACATAAAATATCAACAGGAAATTTTGTCTGCTTCAAATGAATACCCTTTATTGTTGCAGTCATTTAGAGTCTAGGTAGCCCGTGATGCTGAAAATCATCTAAATGACTCATTTAAAACTTTTTCTTCAGAAAAGAACACTTTAATTTAATGTGCATGGGTTTCTGAGAAACATTTCTAATATGGAAATTGCCAGCACCAAGGTAAAATTCAAGTCTAATTGTGTATTCAAAATCATTTTTGGTGCACTACTAGTGTATATAGGAACACAATGTAACACAAGAACCATCACAGTAGCTCAGAGCAAAGGCCTACCTTGCTCAGCTTTCTGCATCCAGCAGCAGTCATAAGTGAAGAGAAGAGAAAGAAAAGAGAGCATAACTGATCTAACTACAGTCTGCCAAGGAGAATTCTTGATCCTATTATGATTAGTAACTCAGTTAGCAAATGTTAGTATAGTTCTCTTCTAAGTACCTTTCCAGTCTGCCTTCAGACCTATCTCAGCTTCCTCCACACACACCATCCTTTGAGAAGCTCTACACATTCACAGCACATATGATGAAGAACTGTATCCTTTTCATTGTTTTTATTCTGATCAGTGTCAGCACCATACTTAATTCTCTAGGATCTGTATCTGAAAGATAAAACCATCAGCAAAATTCCTAGCATTCTTCTCCATGCCACTCAGAATTCTGTTGACTTCTCTCAGACTTCCAATAAATCCTCTTTTTCAGGTTGAAGTATCCTAGTCTTCCTCAGTTAAACCCATAGTATAGAGTAGATAATCGTAGAATCATAGAATATCCTGAGTTGGAAGTGACCCATGATGATCATCAAGACCACCTCCTGGCACTGCACAGCTCTACCCAAAATTTTAGACCATGTGACTAAGGACACAGTCCAATCGCTTCTTAAATTCAGACAGGCTTGGTGCAGTGACTGCTTCACTGGGGAGCCTGTTCCAGTGTGCAACCACCCTCTCAGTGAAGAACCTCTTCCTGATGTCAAGCCTAAACTTCCCCTGCCTCAGCTTAACACTGTTCCCATGGGTCCTATCACTAATATTTACAGAGAATAGGTCACCTGCCTCTCCACTCCCCCTCACAAGCAAGTTGTAGACCAGGATGAGGTCCCCCCTCAGCCACCTCTTCTCCAGGCTGAACAGGCCCAGTGACCTCAGCCACACCTCATACATCTTCCCCTCTAGGCCCTTCACCATCTTCGTCGCCCTCCTCTGGACACTCTCCAACAGTTTCATGTCCTTTTTGTACTGTGGTGCCCAGAACTGCACACAGTACTCGAGGTGAGACCGCACCAGTGCAGAGTAGAGTGGGACATTCACTTCCCTTGACTGACTAGCAATGCCATGCTTGATGCACCCCACGGTGCGGTTGGCCCTCCTGGCTGCCAGGGCACACTGCTGGCTCATATTCAACTTGCTGTCAACCACAACCCCCAGATCCCTCTCTGCAGCGCTGCTCTCCAGTGTCTCGTCGTCCAGTCTGTACGTAAAGCCAGGGTTGCCCCGTCCCAGGTGCAGGATCCGGCACTTGCTCTTGTTAAACTTCATGTGGTTGGTGATTGCCCAGCTCTCCAATCTGTCCAGGTCTCTCTGCAAGGCCTTTCCACCCTCATCCAAGTCCACAACTCATCTAATGCATCTGCATTAGAAAAGAAAGTCCTCTGCACTTCTATTAGAAGAACATTTGCAAAACAAAACTGTATCAACAGTTTTGTTTTGATCGCAGAGTCCCCAGCATCCTCAGGGGACTTTTTCTTTCAACTAGCATAAAATTGGTCCTGCAGATTGTATACCTATTGGCAGTCGGATTGCATTAGACATGTTCCAGAACATCATCTGGTTTTGTTTCATCCAAAACAAATCTAGTTCAGGTGCTCCAAGACCATCCTGTATTTGAAACAAAGTGTGGTAAGTGAGGAAGATTTGAAGATTTCTTTTAAAATCAAAAGCCTGATCTGAACTACAGGGGGTAAATGTGTCCTATTTTTCCCTGAACAGAAGCCGTTCCATACCTCTGAATTGTCCATGTTGCCATTCTCTGAACCTTTTCCACGTTAAAGACATACTTTTGAAATGGGAGGACTGAAACTGAACACAGTATTCAAGGTGTAGGCAAACCATTGATGTATTTGTTTCCATAAAGATGTTTTCTGATTTCTCTTCTCTTCTATTCCTTTCCTAGTATTTCATAGCATTTGTTTATTTTCCAGAATATTGCTAAGCGCTAAATTGACATTTTCATGGTACTATCTATAATCTCAATCTTCCCACAGTCTCACTCCTGAGTGCTAACGGTGTCTCAGAACACAATATTTTATATGTGAATTTAAAATTTCCCTTCCCTGTATGCTTCACGTCACATTTACCTATTGATCTGATTTTTAACACATAGAGATGAGATGTAAGAATGGATGGAAATATTGTGTGCAGTGGAAAAATCAATTAATTAGTTTGTTATGCCACAAAATATTCTTTTGAGACATGTAAGCATTATTATATCAATTTACACATGATTATATACATTTTTAGAGAGAGAAACCCACTTAGACAAGCAAAGTTAAATTAGGGGGAGGATCTGTCCATCAGTGGAGCAAGGAATTTCCACTACATTTAACTGTACATATTAAAAAAAAAAAAAAAAAAAAAAAAAAGCAGAGATCCTTACAGACAAAATACAAATTGGAAACATTAGAATCATTTAAAGAACATATTATAACCTTGGGTTATCATATCATAAAAGAGCATCCAAAAGCTAATTATGTTTCTGAATTGCTGGGCTGTTCCTCATCACTTGCCAGGAGTTACCTTTAGAAGGAAATTCAAGTGCTCCAAGTACCAGCATTCTCTGATAATAATAAAACAAGTTCAAATAAGCCTAGATAAGTTCCTCATCAAGACTCTTTTTACACTTAAATTGCTTTAAAATTTCATAAATTTAATAGAAAGCTACTGAATTTTATCCCCTAAATATATAAAATCAGTTGATGAGTTCTAGAAAGAAAGTTCTTGAGGAAAAAAAAAAAAAAAAGGTATTAAAAATACATTTAAATTGGGATCTAACTTTTGTCAGGACATAACTGATCTTAGCTAGCCAATACATCAGACTTATGAAACAGCTTACCTAGAAAAAGCTTGCATTTTAATTTCAGATTTTTGGTTATTTGTTCCAAAAACTTGTTTTGTAGCTTTTTTTTTTTTTTTGAACTTTCTTAAGAAAAAGTTTGTCGGTGTTGATAAGTAATGAACATTCCAGAATCAGCATACAGACTCCCGAAAAGGAAGACAATATTCTGAAAATCGTGAGATTAACTATACTTGATATATTCTGTTATATAAAATATATATATATTATGTAATTGCAATGTATTATTTACATATGTCGGGGTGGGGGTTGGTCTCCTTTCACAGGCAAAAAGTGATAGGACAAGAGAAACAAGCCTCAAGTTGTGCCAGGGGAAGTTTAGATTGGATATTAGGAAAAAATTCTTCACTGAAAGAGTTGTGAAGTATTGGAACAGGCAGCTCAGGGAAGTAATTGAGTCACCATCCCTGGAGGTACTCAGAAGATGTGAAGATGTGGTGCTTGGGGACATGGCTTAGTGTCAGACTTGGCAGTGCTACGTTAACAATTGGACTTGATGATCTCAGAGAACATTTCCAACCTAAATGATTCCATGATTCTATAATTCTATATATATGGCTTCTGGCTTTATACTCTTGGCATGTAATCAGGCTGCATTTTTTGCATTTCTGCAAAGTGAAGGCTGGAGAGCTTTTTGAAAATGAAAGCTTAGGTTTTGCTATACTCCAATTTAGTCTTACAAAACAGTCTTTTTTGAAGAGAATGGCCCCATGCTTGGCTCTTCCAAGCAAAATGAGGAATTTTGCCATGTGTGATGAGAGATGAACTTTTGCACAGTGGACAAATTACGTTAAGATACACATCTAAAGCACAGCTTGACTTTGGCACATGTGTATATAAGCTTCCTTCTGACTATCAGAGACAAAGGCCTTTGCTTTTCAATTGAAAGTCTTATTTATCTTCATCTGTAATAAAGTGACCCCATACAAGACCCTGAAACAAGATAGAACAACCCTTTGATTTGCACAGGAAAGAAATCTTTTGGGCATCAGTGAAATTTTTGAACAAAATGAGTTACTGGAGGAACCAAAATAATATTTCATTATCTCCTGAGTTCTTGCTGCACATTCCCCTCCATCCTGGCTGACATGTGCTACAGCAGGAGAGGGACTGAGCAGGACTACCACAGATCTGCTCAAGTGCTTTGCCCTGTGAACCGTGCATGTACACTATTTCAAGCTGCTAGTACAGATGAAGTCACAGTAGGATAAAGACAACTATGCCAATACATATTATATCCATAACCATGCCAAAATGAGCTAGAGACTGTAAAGGCATCTTTGTGTGAAGCTGAGAAGTCATCCTCAATGGTGAGTCAATAACAACTATTGTGTCCTACGTGTGGTAGGGTTAAATGTCCTCAAAAACAGTGTGGACAAGTTCTGAAGGTCCAGGTGTGCATACATATGTGAAGGCTTTCCTTTGAAGAAGCAGATCTGAGGATTTCCTTTGAGAAAGACCATCTCCAAAAGCTTTGTACTGTACTATTACTTAGTGATCTGGAGAAGTTTGCTCTGTTATGAATTTCTATTTTTCCCTTTCCATGATTAACCAAATTCAGAGACATCACTCATTCTGGAAACCCTCTCCTTCTGATGGTCTGTATTTCCTTGTTCCAATATGCTGAGTGAAGATATTTAATAGCGCGAACTTTTAAATTAAAGCAGTGGTTAAAATAAATTGATTAAAAATATTGTGATGGCATAACCCATTTAGCAAAATTTTTGTTGGCATAACCCATTTCACCAAATTACAAACAGGAAATATCAGAATTTTAGCAAGTTTGACAACTGACAAGGATGGCCATGATTATGCATAATACCCACAAGTTCAAAGATGGGTACAATTTATACCACTCAAGAGAATCCATGAAAATTACATACATTCAGGCCAATAATATGATGGAGAATCCTCTTAAAAGATCTCTTTGCATGGAACTAAACCTGTTAAAGGAAGGATTTACTATACTCCATGGATGTGCTTTGAAGAAGCTTCCACTGTATTCAATTACTATTGATTCATTAGGTACATGAACTGTACAGCTCTAATTAAAAACCTTTTTCTTTCCTGCTTTGAAACCAGCAGGGTTCCTTAAATAGATTTAGTTTGAACTGAAGAAAAAAAAAAAAAAAAGAAAAAAAGAAAGAAAAAAAAAGATTAATTAGAAAAATGCTAACCCAAATTCCCTGGTCTTCCTTGTGTCAATTTCTAAGTAACAAGTCATCATATCCCTGGCTTTCCCTGAGAAGAAGCAATGGATGATGTACTCTCCTAAGCTCTTTGATATCTTGGCTTCAGGATGAACATGCTTTGGTATGTCTCACAGGCATGCAGTGCTTGCTCACACATACTGTCATTTCCATTTCTGACATGGAAAGAATGCAGAGCTGGAAGTCCCAGGCAGAAAAAAAGAAAATGACACAGAAAAGGAGGAATGCCTTTATTTGGCTATCTAGGCTTCTGACTCACTGACTTGGTGAGCCTTTTCCAGCTCAGAGGAAGGCCCAACAAGGCACAGTGCTGAGAATGGGTCTGGCTGAGGAGAGTGGGGAGTGAAGGTCCTGCTGGGAAAATGTATCACAATGGCTAGGGAATAATTTGTCAGTGGTGAACTGTGCTGAGCTTTCTAGACCATGCTGTGAATGAAATCCAGCCCATTCTGATGGCCCAGTACGTTTCCTGTACAAAACCTGAAAGCTTTTTGAATTGCATAAAAGATTTCTTCTGATAAGGTTCTTTAACCTCTGGTCCTTCCCCACAGTGCTGAAGAACTCAGATAGTCCTCCAGATGCCATATGTTTCAGCCAAGGCTTTGGCTGGCTGGATTGAGGTGAAATATGCCAAACTATCCCAGAAGGAGAGGGAAGTAAATAGTTTACCACTTCATGGTAAAAAGCCTGGAAATAATAGTCAGGCAAAGGCATTTTAAATAGCTGATAGCTTCCTGTTGCCTTGCAAATATTAGCTAAACTAACACAGTATCAATCACCTCATCCCTTCAATGCTTTCTCATGTGTTATTGGTTAGATTCCCTTGTGGCACAAGCAAATCATACACATCATCAACATTCTCCAGAGCAGTATTGCATCAAGGCCTTTATTCCCAATTTCATGCACCTACACCCCTGCATGTGCAGGGGAGTCAAAGTAGGCATTGCACAACAGAAGGCAAACATCACACAAGTTTATTCTCACATCCCTTAGGGCACCCCCAGCCCTGCCTGTCCCTCCCTTCCCACACCTTTATTTCCTGCATCTTGCCCATGGCCCAGGACCCTAGGTCAGCCCCTGCCCCAGCAAGGGCTCAGCAGGGCCAGTCTTCAGCTCTCCTTAGCCCTGCCCTGCCTAGCCATGGGACCCACCAGGCAAGGCCCATCAGCAGGCCCACATCCCAGCCTGGCCTCAGCCTTTCCCTGAACACAGAGTAGTGCCCAATTCCCAGGGCCAGATCTTCCCAGTGCCCCCAGATGCAGATAAGAGGAGGCTGAGGAGTGACCTCAAAGGTCTTTACAACATTCTCAAAGGAGGTTGCAGTGAGGAGGATGTTGGCCTCTTTTCTTAGGTGAAAAGTGATAGGACATAAGAAAATGGCCTCAAGTAGTGCCAGGGGAGGTCTAGATTTTAAAAGAGGAAGAATTTCTCAATGGATTGGGTGTTCAAGCATTGCAACAGGCCACCCAGGGAAGTGGTGGAGTCCCTGTCCCTGGAAGTATGTAAGAGATGTGGATGTGGCACTTAGGGACATGGTTTAGTGGTAGGCTTGGTATAGTTGGATGATGGTTGGACTTGATCTAGAAGGTCTTTTCCAACCTAAATGATTCTAGGATTTTATGATTCTACAATTTTCTTTCTCAATATATTTTTATGGAATAGAAAGTAACACCTCTGATCTTTAATCAACCAATAAAATCCTGTATCTGTACCACTTGCCGAGACGATCGGCTCCAGGGCAGATGCGTTCTGCAGCAGAGCGGGGGATCAGACAGGCAGGGCTAATTTTTCCGGCACCGAGCCCACTCGAGGGAGCCGCCAGGACCCAGCAGCCCTCGTGAGGGAGGTTAATGCGGCGAGAACGAGGCACAGGTGGAGCCAGCAGCGCCCCCTCCCCGGCCGTTCAAAAGCTGCCCCTAGGGAGTGTGGGCGACCAGGACGGGCAAACAGGGCGTGGTGTGTCAGAAGGGAGTGGCGCGGCAGTTAGCGCGGCAGGGCGAGCAGGCAGCGCGAGCAGCTGCAGTGGTGTACACCAGGCACAGTGCACTCTCCAGGAAGTCTGTACATACCCAGACCAACTGCCTGCTCAAAACTGTGGCAGTTCAGGTCTCCGGGTGCAGGGAGTGCCTGAGCCTGTTGCTACCACCTGTGGGGGGCAGAGAGACTGTGTGCGTGAGATGTGAGCAGGTGGATGACCTGGTCCGCCTCGTGGCAGAACTCAAGGAGGAGGTCAAGAGGTTGAGGGATATCAGGGAGTGTGAGCGGGAGATAGACTTGTGGAGCAACTCCCTGCATGGCCTGAAGGACAGGTACCGGGGTGAGACACCCCAAATGGGGGTGGACCCCCTGCCCTGTTGCTGTCGGGCAGAGGCAGGGGACCTAGGAGTTGAGGAGGAATGGAAATAGGTCCCTGCTTGACATTGCAGGCGATGCCCCCCCCACCAGCCCCACCTTCCCAGGTGCCCTTACACAACAGGTTTGAGGCCCTGGAGCTTGAGAGACCAGTAGCTGAGGAAGAGGTAGTCAGTCTACCCAGGAGGATGTCTAGGGCAAGGAAGTCGACTCCACGCCTCAGGACTGCCTCCACCAGGACAGAAAGAAGGGTGATTGTTGTGGGCGACTCCCTTCTCAGGGGAACAGAGGGACCTATTTGTTGGCCTGACCCTACCCATAGGGAAGTCTGCTGCGTCCCTGGGGCCAGGGTCAGGGACATTGCCAGAAAGCTTCCCAACCTGGTTCTCCCCTCTGACTATTATCCTCTTTTAATAGTCCAGGCTGGCAGTGATGACATTGAAGAGAGAAGCCTGAAGACCATCAAACGGGACTTTAGGGAACTGGGACGGTTAGTGGATGGAGCAGGTGGTGTTTTTGTCCATCCCTATGGTGGCAGGGAGGGGTACAGAGAGGACACAGAAAGCCCACCTGATAAACATGTGGCTCAGAGGCTGGTGCCAACACAGAAATTTTGGGTGTCTTGACCATGGGGCACTTTCCTCGGCACCCGGCCTGATGGCCACAGACGGGTCCCTATCTCTAAGGGGAAAGCAGATCCTAGGCCAGGAGCTGGTGGGGCTCATTGAGAAGGCTTTAAACTAGGTGAGATGGGGGATGGGGCTGAAACAAGGATTGTTGGAGCTGTGCCAGGGGGAACAATGGCAAAGCTGGGAGAGAAGGCAATGGCCCAACTGAAGTGCATCTACACTAATGCATGCAGCATGGGTAACAAACAGGAGGAGCTGGAAGCCATCGTGCAGCAGGCAGGCTACGACTTGGTTGCCATCACAGAAACGTGGTGGGACCAGTCTCATGACTGGAGTGCTGCAATGTCTGGCTATAGGCTCTTCAGAAGAGACAGGCAGCACGGAAGGGGTGGTGGTGTGGCTCTGTATATCAGAGAGAGTTTTGATGTCATGGAACTTGAGGCTGGGAATGATAAGGTTGAGTCTCTATGGGCTAGGATCAGCAGGAAGGCCAACAAGGGAAGCATCCTGGTGGGGGTCTGTTATAGACCGCCAAACCAGGATGAGGAGACTGAAGAGGAGTTCTACAGGCAGCTGACAAAAGTTGTGAAATCTTCAGCGCTTGTCCTCCAAGTCTGGAGGACTTGTTAGTGTTAGGTCAGAGGTTGGACTCAATGATCTTGAGGTCTCTTCAAACCTAGACAATTCTGTGATTCTGTGATATACATGTATGACTGCATATTTGTTACTGAATTTAGTGTTTGTGGGGTTTTTTTTTTGATTTTGTTTGTTTCCATAAAGGTTTCACAGAATCACAGAATTTCTAGGTTGGAAGAGACCTCAAGATCATCAAGTCCAACCTCTGACCTAACGCTAACAGTCCCCACTAAACCATATCCCTAAACTCTACATCTAAATGTCTTTTAAAGACTTCCAGGGATGGTGACTCCACCACTTCCCTGGGCAGCCTGTTCCAATGTCTAACAACCCTTTCGGTAAAGAAGTTCTTCCTAAGATCCAACCTAAAACTCCCCTGGCGCAACTTAAGCCCATTCCCCCTCGTCCTGTCACCAGGCACATGGGAGAACAGACCAACCCCCACCTCACTACAACCTCCTTTAAGGTATCTGTAGAGAGCAATAAGGTTGCCCCTGAGCCTCCTTTTCTCCAGGCTGAACAAGCCCAGCTCCCTCAGCCTCTCCTCGTAGGACTTGTTCTCCAGGCCCCTCACCAGCTTCATCACCCTTCTCTGGACTCGTTCAAGCACCTCGATGTCCTTCTTGTAGCGAGGGGCCCAAAATTGAACACAGTACTCGAGGTGCGGCCTCACCAGAGCCGAGTACAGGGGGATAATCACTTCCCTAGCCCTGCTGGCCACACTGCTTCTTATGCAAGCCAGGATGCTGTTGGCCTTCTTGGCCACCTGAGCACACTGCTGGCTCATATTCAGCCGACTATCAACCATCACTCCCAGGTCCTTCTCTGCCTGGCAGCTCTCCAACCACTCATCTCCCAGCCTGTAGCTCTGCTTGGGGTTATTGCGTCCCAGGTGGAGGACCCGGCACTTGGCCTTGTTGAATTTCATGCAGTTGACCTCAGCCCATCGGTGCAGCCTATCCAGATCCTCCTGCAGAAGCTTCCTACCCTCGAGCAGATCGATACACGCACCTCACTTGGTGTCATCTGCGAACTTACTGAGGGTGCACTCAATGCCCTCATCCAGATCATCGATGAAGATATTAAAGAGGACCGGCCCCAGCACCGAGCCCTGGGGAACGCCACTAGTGACTGGCCTCCAACTGGATTTGACTCCATTTACGACTCTTTGTGCCCGGCTATCCAGCCAGTTTCTAACCCAACGAAGCATATGCCAGTCGAAGCCATGAGCAGACAGTTTCTTGAGGAGAATGCTGTGGGAAACGGTGTCAAAAGCCTTGCTGAAGTCAAGGTAGACCACATCCACAGTCTTTCCCTCATCCACCCAGCGCATCACTTTGTCGTAGAAGGAGATCAGGTTCGTCAAGCAGGACCTGCCTTTCATAAACCCGTGCTGACTGGGCCTGATCACCTGCTTGCCCTGCAAGTGCTGCGTGATGACTCTCAAGATAATCTGCTCCATGAGCTTCCCTGGCACTGAATTTGGTTTCTTAGACTCAAACGACTTTAGATAATTTCCAGTACAGATCTTTAGATCTACATTGTTTCTTTCAAAGTATCTTCCTGCTATGTGAAGAAAATAATGTATTTCTTGGAGAAGAAAACGAAGTATTTTTCTATGCCTGTTACATCCAATGCTGTAATTGTAACAAACTGCAGTTTTATCAAAGTCCTTCTACAGTGTCTACTTCTGCTCAGCTTGCACCAGGAATCCAAACCAATTTGCATTTACATTTACAAATTAATAAACTTTCACCAAAGGCTGCAACTTCCATGAACTCTATGTACAATTCAGACAAATACTGGTCTACCGTCAGAACTGTTTTGTTTTTTTCTGCTTAACTATGGCATATGCTGTCAAGTGAACAGAAAGAGGAAGGCATTACTTTTTTAAATGTAACAAGAAAAATGTCAAGAGTCCCATTATTTTAAACTAAGATGGGAAGAGCAGAGGATAATGTATAGTAGATACCAATCCAGCATGGAATGGACTCAACAATGCACTGAACTTCATTTCATTAGCAATTTACTGACTTTCATTTCATTTACCTGCATCAATAAGCACAGTTAATAAGACATAGACCCCTGCCATTCCTCTGAATGTCTGAAGCACTACATTATGCAGTAATTTCATTTTTGCAATGCTAAAAGTATGCTATTTTCTTCGTGTTGAGCACACTGTCTATATAGCTTAAAATATATTTGGGCAATAATTTAAACAATGCCACAAAGCCTACTCTCCCTCTCCTTCTTCAACAATTCCCTATGCTCATATTCTCTTCTCAGATGCTGGGGAAAGAGGGCAAAATTTTCAAAGGAGCTCTGAAGGCTATGATTTTCATTTTCATATAGGTCATTTTCAGTCTGAACACTTTCACTAGAAGCTGACTAAATCACTGCACAATTATTTGAAGATTCAGTGCTTGGTTTCTTTCATTGCTTTATGGGGTTATAGAAAAAGTCTTAAAATTATGCATGGTCCAAAGGATATATTTAATCTTAACGAGCTTCATTTCTGCTAATTGCTAAAGCCAAAAGGAAGTCTGTCAAAGGCTAATAATTCCCCAGCATCTTCTGAGAGATGAATGTACATTATCCAATAAGATTACATATTACATTCATCCTTTAGAGGGCATTCTGTGAACAGGGAATATGCTTTGGGTAACACCAAGGATCAGATCTAGTCTGGTATATATTTCCATATTTCCACTTAACTTAATGAAAATGCATGAGTTCCACTGCTCGTAGACATTACTCTTTGTCTTTACATGTTTATTCTTAAAGCCTGAAGTGGCCTAAATCCTTTTTAATTGATCTATTTTTCTTCTCAATAAATTTCATGTGTAGCTTACAACTGTTCCATTCTGCTTTATTCTTTACTATAAATTTAACTCATCTGATAAAGAAATAAAGCCATCCAAAGGGAATGGTTGTTGCTCACTGCCCTATAGCCTTCACCAGTAGGTATTGTTTCATGTATGGCTTATCTCTTCCTAGGTTTGGAGAAGTAGGTATATTTAAATGCAGAGCTCCAGACACCAAGTGTGTTCATCAGCTCTATGTAAATTAATTAATTTCAAGAGTTTTATCAGAATGCCAGTCCACAAGAATAAAAAATTATTTTGAAATGCAGGTGGTCTCTGGTTCACTCACAAAAAATAATATTACCATCTAACAATGAAAAAGAAAAAAAAAAAATATATATATATATATGTATATATACGCAGGTCCCTAGCACCCTACTATACTTTTTATTTAGTCCTTTGGTAGAGATGATTTTGCCATGGATTTCCTGAAAGTTGTTCTCATTGGCAATTTTACTGACATGGTTTTAGAAACTAGAAGTGTAAAGATAAATGGACTGGATACAAGTTCCAGCAATGCAAAGGACAGCAAAGCATGAAATATGAGCTAAAACTTAAAGAATAAATCAACTTAGATCAGGCAAATGTATAGATACTTGAAGAAGACAGTCAAAAATATATTGGGAAAAATATATTGTGAAGCACATGAGAGCAATTTTTTTAATTGAACAAAGATAGAAAAGATATGGAAAGTTAAGGTTGATAAAAGAGAAGATGTAGTTGTATATCATTAAAGCTTTCTAACAAAAAGACCATAGAATTAAGAAAGATAGTATCTCCAAGGGTTCCTTAGCCAACCTTCATCCTCAAAGCAGGATCCAGACCTTTTTTGCAGTCACTTAAAACAGGTATGATGCTGGGTGCACAATTACAACAGGAAAACCCAAAATAGACTTAGTCTTAGCTCTCATTAATACATTCTATCCCATGAAAATAAATGTATTCTTTGAGTACATTTGAATGACAAAAGTTGGTGTCAGTGGGTTGACTGATGGCGTTAAATATGCCATAAACACTCCCATATGAATTCCAGTACCAAATTGGAAAGGTTGCATACATCTGAGTTGTTGGGCTGATGCAACCAAAATTACCCATAACATTGACTGTGCAGTGATGAATTTGAGTATGACAAAGGGGAATTAAAAAGTTGAATTTTTGTGCATATTACGAGTTTCACAGAAAAGGCTGCATTGTCATTTGTACCTTGAAATCCAAAGCAAATTATTCACAGCATCAGCATCTCTATTTTCCCTGATCATTATAATTGTATATTGTGCTCAGAACCATACAAGATTTCTCTTGCAATATATTACTCTCACTGAAAAAACAAAAGCAAAGAAACAAACAAACAAGCAAGAAAGATAATAAGGACAGATTGCCATGAGAATAAATATAATCTTTTCTATTAGCAAAAGCCTCTAAGTTTTGCATTTTTCAGACCTGTCAGGGCTTGGTAATTTTCACTCACTAACTTCCCAGCACATTCTGAACAGGTCTTTCATTGATCCCATTTTCTGCAATCCTTAAAAGTCAAATATTGCTAGTGCGGATAATTTTAAAATGCATATTGTGTCTCTAAAATCGATCTGATATCTATGGGACAGTGTAAGAACCCTCAGAGGCATCTAGGCTCTTTCAAACATATTTATTTTCCTAAAATCTCAAATAACATCACAAGAAATAATGCAGTGAACAGTTCCCAGTGACACTAATAGATGGCTGCTTCCTCTGAGAATCCAATTGATACACAAGGAAGCTATATATATATATATATATTTATTTATTTATATATAGGGTTAAAAGATGCAAAGAGGGAGTAAACAAAAACTGTAAGTATTCAGCAGTACCAAGACAAATTTCACATCCTACATGATCTGGGGAAAGTGAATTCAAAATTACGTTTGTTTATGGATATGCATACATGTATGTATTTATCTGCCTGTGTGTCTGCAGGGCCTTCTGTGTCAGCCATGCCTCTCCCATTTACTCAGCATCTGATTTTTCCTCTCTAAGATTCTATGTATCATTACATACAATGGTTGAAATGTAGTTTGAGATCCTTGAGAAATGCCATCTGTTTTTATTTAGTTATCTCTATGTTAGGTAAATGTTAAAATGTGTAAGTCATTTAATTTTTGCCTAAGCATGTTTGTACTTCTTGAGAATGTGTCTATGTCTTTTTAAGTAATATAAAATGCAAAGTAGACCAGTTTGATGGATGTTTCACTGTAAGCGTATACAAACCTCTCCTAGAAACAAACTACAGAACAAGTGGACAAAGTAGAGTCTTTGGAGTTGGGATTTTTGTCATTTCTCTTTACTGCAAACTTACCTAAAGAACAACTAATGAAGCCCTGAGAGCAGAGATAGATGCCCTAGCATCAGAAAGAAGGCAGGTCTGAGTGTGCAGAAATGGTGAGCCTCATCTTAATAACAGAACTAAGCATAGGCAGTACACCATGCACATTCTGAGAGGTAAACATGAACAGACACATCCTAGTACCACAAAGAGCTGCCTAAACATAGCCATCAGCAGCTGAAGCAGTAGTCCACCTCCCAGACAGAAAAATATCAGAGACATGCTGTCAGTCTGGAGATGATTGGCAAGCCAATTTCAGTCCTCAGTACTATTTCAGATGCAGCCCAGGTTCAGCCAGTTCCACTGTAAATTTAATTAGGATTATGGTAATATTAAGTTGCTGCCATAGGTAGTGATTAGACAGCAGTACAGAATCAGCCTTTGTGAGCGTCTCTCTCTAATTTTTATTAGAAAGGCATGTGTGTCTTCCCAAAATTAATGCACAAAATTAAAGTTGGATGATTCAAATCTGTCCTTTGGTTTTGTAGCAGCAACAAATGGTTACCTATGAATACCTGGCAACATTCTTGATGACAACACTCCTAACACAGGACTGTATGATTGGCTCAAGATCCTGTTTCCTCTTAAAATTCAGGAACATACATAATCCCATGAAGCCCTTCTCTGAATACTTTAACATTCTACAGAGTGACACTGGTCTCAGTACTTTTCACAGAATCCACCCAGACCCTCTCATCAGGCAGAGTAGTTCTGCTGTGCATGGAGAAAAAGAAGGCCTCCAGTGCTAGGAAGAAAGCAGTCAGGGAAGCCTGAGTTGGACTTCAGTAAAAGTACAGAAGAAAAAGTTCTATATAATACCATCCATCACAGTAATCCAGCCCATAAGTAATAATGCTTATGCTTTCATTGCCTAGCTCCAGGTACAGGACCCATGATGGCAATATTTCTCTTTCTCCCTCTGTCTTAGCAGAACAGCTGGTACTAGCATGCGATGATTATTCTTCTCATGAATCCATATCAGAGATGCTTTCCCTGCCAAACCCAGGGGAAATCCAAGTGCAATTCAATTAATGAAAGCAAATGGGGTCACCTATCACCTGCAGCCTGATGGGATCATCTGACAGGGCACTGGAAACATCTGTGTACCCCAAAGCATCACACAGTTAAGATTGTGTAGAGGATAGTGAAATACTTTCCCCCGAGTAGTTCACAGATGGTTGAGAGGATCTTCCTTATTAATGAATTCAGACTTCACAACAACTTGCCTTGACAAAAGTTAACATTTAAAGATTCAAAAAGAGTAGCAAAAGAGGTTGTCTGAAACAATTTAGATAAATTATGTTATTTAATTAATTGCAAGGTCTATTGAGCACAGTCCTATTAAATATAAAACCTGCACATAAAAGGATAAACATTTCTAATGCATCTACTTAAGCAATACCAAAAGTCTGATATAAACTTAATTGTGAAAATCAAATAGTATCAAAGTTAGGACCTTGGTGTCTTTCCTCAGTGATATGCACATTCAATTTTACTGTGTTCAAGGAACAGAAATTTAAGAGAAAAAATTCTGAGCACTCCTCTGGGGACAGAGTAAAATTTAAGACTATCTGTAACTGTGTCTTTCATCATTTTCAGTTGTGTAAACCGGTTTGATTGTAACTTTCAGATTTGGACACACTGCTTTTTTTCAAAGCTTCCCTCACAATATGATGGGAGGATTATGCCCAGCTCTGCTCAGAGGGTGAGCCAGTCTCCATGACAATGATGATGAGTGGTGGCCAGCACACAGTTCAGTGCTGTTGATGTTCGCATGTCTGCAGCACTCTCACTGGGAGAAGAATCTCCTCTTAACAACTGTTTGTAAAGAGATCTCCAAAAACATATATCTCTGAAATATCCAATATAACAAAGTAAAATGAAGCCTTAAATGCACTGAGTAAATGCTTCTGCTACATACATTATAATAGAGAAGTGTTATTAACAAGATGTAGAGCACTTCAGAGAACATGGATGGACTTTGCTAGCTGGACAGGACAAAGTTTAATGAGGAGAGGTCCATGGCTCTTGCAGTTGTGGCATGAAATATTTAGAAAGTTCCAACACAATAATCTTCATTATTTATTTAGTTGAGTTCTTGTAACAGTGAGAATGGGTGCTGGCACTTTAGAAATGAGGGGTGGACCATCCCCAACTCCAACACCTCCAGTCTTTACTCTGAGAAAAGAAAAAGATGATTTCTCTTAATAAGTTGTTGGAAAAATCTCCCATCCAGCTAAAGAGACCAAAAACTTCTGTAAATCATCTCTCACCCTCAGAATAAACTGGTAACAGGGAACACTGCATAACTCTGGTCTCTACCTGTTCCCCAAGGTACCTGGGGAGAGACCATGCTGCCAGAGCAGCTTGATAACCAAAGACAAATGAGTAAAGAAGAATAATTTGCTGAAGAATTTGCCTAGATTGTTAAAAACAGTGGAAAATGTTGCTTCAGAGAGATTCTGACAAGGAAAGCCAGTTATGCAAAAGCATCAGAATTTTCTAGAGGAAAATTCATTTTCTGTCAAAAAAGATGCATTTTTCTATCAGGAAAATAAAAATGATGGGTTTGTGATTGCCCACCTGGAGGGACCTTATCCATTACACTCTCTGCTCACAGGAAGAAAGAAAACAGCCAAGAGCAATCCCTCAGGAAGCTGCTATCTACTGCGGACATTGATGTCCCCCATACAGATATTGATTAAGGCTCTAGGTTTTCTTTCACACTGTCTCACTTACCTAAGAGTAGTTTATTTTTAATATTATTATTATTATTTCAGATATTTTCTAGATATATAGGTAAGATCTCATAAAACCTTAAAATCCATGCTGACTCAGTACAGTGACACCTTGCAGGAGAACAGCTTTAGGAAATGATGTACTATTACAGAAAACATAACAAATTAGTTTTTACTGTGTGTCATCCAGGGTCTGCTCAAAAGTCTCTAGCTACTGGGCAATGTACAAACTGCATTATTTCCACCCACATGGATCCACACCTATGTGAAAGTTTAATTTCCATATAAATTGCATGTGAAATGGAATGCTATCCCCAGAGTCTAGGAGGAGGTAGGTAAAAGAAAATGCTAATGAATGGTATCACTTGAGATAAAATTAAGGGGGGAAATGAAGGAAGACACTGTAGTTTATAAAAGCATCCTGGAGATCACTAAACTTCTTTGCAGATCACTCTTTGCAGAATTTCTCTTCTATTACTACATCAAGGTCCAGATTCTGATCCAAAACTTTACCTTCTTCCAAGAATGATGTCCAATTCCCTGAACATTTATTTTGGCTCCATTGTGCATATTTGAGAGTAGGGTGCTACATAACTTAAAAAAGTGTAGTAGAGTGTAACCTGTTTTCTGTGACTTCTACAGCAAAATGATGACATGATTGTTGCAAGGAAAACTACGTCAGCCATGACCTTAAATACTTAGCCTTTGAAACCAAATTAAAAGAAGAAGAAAATAGGTTGTGATGTTTATTCTTTTTAACTCTGTACATCCAGGAGAAAAACATAACCCAGTAGAGTCTGGGGAAGATATCATACCCTCATTTCAGATAGACAAATATACCTATACCTCTATACCTCTGAGACACTCAAACTTGGTGATCTGAACCCAGAAAGAAAGAATTACAGTGACAGTCCCAGACATTAGTGTATTTGCAATCAAAGCTGCCTCTACAGAAAGAATTGAGACAAATGGCAGAATGAAAGCTGCACAAGGCAAGAGGAACTGGGCATAAGGGAATTAAGAAGTAGCAAATAGCAAACATCTGCAAGAAAACTGCTGATTTGTAGCTGAACAACCTCTCTTATTAAGCCAGATGGTTTGTTAGCAAAAAGCATGAGTATATGCCAAAGCAGTTTTAACTCTGCAGTGACCAACACCTGTATTTGGTGATTCCAGGAGTTTTGCAGAGATACACAGCATTCTGGAGCTGTCACGTAGTTCAATGTTAAGGCTGGCATCAGGGCTCTGGATCATGGGTCTCTACTGCCAATTCTAGCCTGCAAATTGCACTGACCTGGATGGACCCTGAGAGATGAGGCAGCAAAATATTTTTAAAGGAATAGCACTTCTGCTGCTTTGTAGCAGCTTTTTTCTGCCCTTTGCTGTTACCCTTCCTTTTATGACCTCTTCCTACCACCCATCACATTCCAGGGCAAAACCATTTTGTGGTTTTGCACATTACCCAATTTGTTTCTTTTTAATTTCATAAGGCACCAGACATTCTCTTTTCATTTGTGCCTTAACCTTTCTCTGTGACACTATCAGCTATGAGCAATACTCTGTTATTCTAGTGTCCAAGGCAGAGACTCTCTTATGTAAGAATATACCAAATACCAAGGCCAAAATTCCAGTAGCTCTATATCCACACTCCAGTCTTAACTATGGGTGAATGATCATGTTTGAAAAACAGGGCCACATGGGCTTGTGCAAATGCTCTATGATATTATTTGTGCATTTACATTACAGCAAGTCCAGAGTGGACAGAGAGATTACTGCCCTCTTTCACATCAACATTGTAGGTTCTCTGTGAAAGGAAAACTCTGAGAATACCTGGGGTTTGTATCTCCAGAACTATCTCTGTAAGACACACGTGATAGCTCACACCATTGTCACTAAAAATGTTTTGTTACCACAGAAATAGCTCAGCCCATGCAGCCCTTCAATGATCCTGGAAAGACATATTTGGTTGTCTTTTTCATGCTTTCTGCCTCATGAGGTTGCCTGCCCGTCATCTCTGACTTCTTTCCTCCTTGGCCATGGGAGGTTTTATGGGGTCTATACTTTCTCCTTCTCCCAGAGCTCCTCTTTCACTTTGCACTAGAGCTTGCCTTGCCCTGGCTGGAGGGGCTACTTCAGTGGGCAATGATCCCCAAGAGGCTGATGAAAGAAACACTCGGTTCCACTGGAAGTACTATTGAGCATGAATATAGGTTTCCTAATTTCTCACTGCAACTTCTCCCCATGTTCCAAAAAACATGGCAAAGCTCCACTTTGCCAGGCAAAGAAACTGATGTTTGTGCCTTCCCGAGACCATGTTCAAATGGAGAGAAAAGGAGCTCTAAAGTGAGGGAGGATGGCAGTAATTTATAGTTACAAGCCTTTATCCAGGATGATGGGGTACCTAGTATCCATCAAAGACAAGTAATTGCTTAGTAGATCCTGAGTCAGGCTTGTTATTTCCCACCAGCTGGCAATGACACCCTCACAATGGCTGAATATGCTTTCTCCCATACTGAGAGCCTTCTTCATAAGACTAATATTATATTTAAAAGTATACTTACCATTATGTCAATATAATGCAGTTCCTTCACTTTGCTCGAGGCATCTGTCTGAAGTATTAAGTGGCTTGGAAATCCGGCACTGTCAGCAGTAATGCTGTTGTCTTTCTTTACTCTGGAAGTGATAATACTGCTTCCAAGAACCAAGATACAAAATGCCCCAAAGTAGCTTAGCCAAACAAAAAAATGCATTCATCTGTCTTCATTCTCCATTTGTGGTAGTCTGTCTGCATAACATCTGGACATTATTCCATCTGGACATTATTCCATCATGTGTTTAACTGTCTCTTGCCTAAAAGAAGCCCAAAGAATAAAACTCACTTACAACCTGCACACACTGGCCAGGGGTTGCTCTCAATATTTATTCCTAATCAAATTCCAAATTCTGAAAAAAAAAAAAAAAACTGATCACATGCAGCTAGTCTTCCCGTTGTTAGCTGAAAATCAGAGTGCTATTTAAATATGTCACTGTACATTCCAGAGAAATTGAATTCTGAAAAACAACTATATCCACTGAGAAGACAACATTATTCTTAACTCCCAGTGTAGAAAGTCCAGACTTCCTACTGCCTCAACTTCACCTTTCTGGTCAGATAGATATACTAAGGTCTCTTGGTTAAAAATATGAAGACATGGTAAATTAGCAAATTTAGCTCTTCATCAAATATGTGTGAGATTTGGAGTTGCATTTACGTACCTGCAAGCCATCTGGGTTGAGACCGGTCTTTCTCCCAGGATATGGGATTCCTTTGTCATTTCCTATTTGCACATCTCACTCAGCTCTTGTTTTTGAGTAGCTTCCTAGGTTTTGACCTTAATTGAAGGACATTTTTTTATTTTTTTAAGTGTCTTGTGTTAACGGATGCATTTGCTTCATCCTTGACAAGACACATCCCTTAACTTCTGTAACACATAATCTAAAAGCTTTCAGTGTTGTAACATCCTTTGATTTCCTGTTTACACTTCCTCTGATATATTGTGTGATTAACTTCAGCTCAGGTTTACAGAGATAAAGTCTTAGTTAAAAGCCTTGCTTTTTCTCTCTCACCATGCAAAACCATTTCTTGCATTTGTGACTCAACCAGGCTTCTATTTCAAAGTATTTCACATGGATCCTTGTCATCTTTCAAATAGCTTGGGCTACAGACATGCCTCAGATACTTGAACTTTGTTGGAATTCTGTCCCTTGTTCTTTGACTGGTTTGATTTAATAGTATCAGTAAATCATAGACCTTGTTCAGCCAAGGCAGCCTGGAAATTTCCCTTCTTTCTCCTCACTCCAGTCTTAAGACGTAAATATACTTGTTGGCTGCAGGCCATACAACCTTGCTGCTGCCTCCTAAGCAAAGAGGGGGGTGTTAATAAGTGACCTAATGGTTATTGTCCGATTAAGAAGTGCTTTGTCATGTCCTCTGATATCTTACTGAAACACCTGCCTGCTCATCAGTCTGTGCATGATGGGCTGACATTCTTGGCACATAAAGACCCGGATGTTCTTCAGAATCGCAGACACCTCTTTTATTAGGCATGATACACAGTTAGTGCATCAATCAGTAAACATTTCTTTGTGCAATCAAACTCAGAAAATCACTTAGTTTTGTTATTCATATTTTGGGATAGCACACAGCATAATTTATCATCACCTGCCTTCATTGTCACATATCTGACAACTGATTCACAGCTTTGAACACCTCAATACACACCTAAAGATAATCACTGGTAGCTGTCTTGTTAGTGCTTCCCTGGCATCTCAAGCATGTTTATTCATGGGCCTCTGCCTGTCTTCCAATCACTTTGGCCCTGTTCTCATGCCAGTAGACCTGAGTCTGTGTTATCACCTGTATTTCTCATTGTCATTATAGAATAATCATTTGTATTTCCATTCATTTTCACTAAACTTTGATCAAAACTGAAGTCACTGTCTAGAGCTGTCATAGCTTTCCAGTATCAACTTTTTCGAAGCCATTATACAGACTGTATTCTCTATTGTGGAGAATAACAGAAAAAAAAGAGAAAAGAAAAAAAAAAACATCACACCACTATGGAAGAGCAACTGTCTTTCTGTGCACTCCTTCATGACTATGATATTTCGACCACATCTGTATAATTTTGGTTCCTTTGCCCTCTTTTTCTGAGGAGCAGCACCAGTTCCCATCAGTGCTTCAGCTCCTCCAACATACTCTCCATTAGTGTCTTGCCACAATCTCACATCCATAGCTTTTCATTTCTGCTTCACTGAAGTCAAAAGCTGAAGTTGCTAGTTCTGTCCTGCTACTTGATCATCAGGGAACAGAGCCAGGAGAGTAATTTCTCTTTAAAATGCCATGACTACTAGTGTGGGTTTTTTCTGTCATCATATTTAGAAATATAGAACACCTGATGCAGTACAGCAACTGGCCACAACAGAAGTACTTTAAGAGTAAAGAAGCAAGGGAGATTGATATAATCATCTAGTCATACCTTAAGGCTCATATTGCATTTTTAACCTTTGACTCTCTTGGACATACGTGGAAAGAAAAAAAAAAAAAAGAAAGAAAACCACTTTATATTATGTATTTTGATATATAATTATTCTTAGGATAGGATGGCACTAGGAAAAAAAATACACACTAGGAATCTACAGTCTTACATCTGCTCAATCAACATTAGCAAAGACAATTCATCTATAGAGATAACATACAGTTACTTCCCCTATTTTAATTAACTATTTACAACCACTGTGTGAAATACTTCATAATTCAACAAAATTAATTAAAATTTTGTGTATCACAACAAAGACAAATTCAATTGATTGAGAAACTCACCATGACACAAGCAGATCTTACAATAGCAAATGGAGAGTTTAAGTAGTGAGTACCTAAGTATGCAGAACTAGGTATAGCTTGGTCAACACTATGTTTATCAACAGTACCCATTGGAACACAGAGCTGAGATCCTGCCAGGTCTATTACATACATATCTGTGAACTTGATTTCATTGTACATGACAAATGACAAATATTTTCAGTAAAGTATCCTTCACATATACCTCTACTGTATTTCAACAGCACAGTACAGCAATAAAGACTACTTACGGGTAGAAGGTAATTTAGACATATGTAGCATTTACATTATACTGTGTAGTCAGACTATAACTGTAACTCTCAACTAGGATGCTAACATCCCTGATGCATTGATTGTACGCAGTGGAATAGAATAAACTGGAAAATGTCATTCACGTGCAGACAGGTGGAAATTGGTCCCTTGCAACTACTAGATGAACTCTACATATAAATACCCTCTCTGTTGTGTTTCCAATTGCTAACTTGCCATATTTGAGTAGGTCACAAAAACATACATATCAAAACTCAGAGGATTTAATAACCAAACCCACTAGCCTAATATTTCAGCAGCTATTCTCTATAGCAGGGCAGCTTCTATTGGAAATTCAAGCACACATGCAGAAGACCTTTTTCAGTCTCTATCTGCAAGAATATTTTTTTTCTGATAGCAGAAGTTGAGGCAACATTAAACTTTGCAAAGGATCACCTTCAGATGTAAAACTGGTTTTGTTCTTTAAACTATCTTAGAGTGAAAAACCAAAGACTCAAAGACCGGAGTCAATAACAATAAAATTCCATAGAATAAATAAGGACATCGCTTTCTCTTTAAATCTGCTGACAAGTCTAAGCAAATCACATCCCTTTTCAGTTTCACAGATAAGCAAAACTAGTAAATCCATCTGAAAACAGCACTTGATTCCAAAAGTAGCTGGATAACTCTCACTGGTGCTGAGCCAGGTAAAATCTGAGTTCCTGAAATGATTTGTCACTGAACTGCAAGATCTGTCCTTTTGTCTGATAAAACCAACAAGAATGACAAACAATACCTCTACTAACATAACAAACACGTATCACAAGACGTTTTAGAGTGGAAGCAACATGCATATTTAGTATGTCTATCATATAATATATGCTTTTACCTATCTTTTTAAAAACATGTGTGAGGTAGAAATGGGATCGTTAGCATTGCTGAAACACTGGAGCAATACAAAAGGTCAAGATATTACTGCCCAGTATTCTTCAAATCCATTCTCTTTCTTCAAGACACGTAATAGGAATTTCAGCCATATTACCAAATTCAAAGGACACTTTGCTATATGGTTCATCAAGTTTTCTTTTCCATCAGACATCTTTCCATTTTTATTATAGCCTGGAGCATTGTATGAGGGTGAAATGACAGATGGTTTCACAGAATTATTTATGTTTCGATTGTGTGTTCCATAACCCACAAAACCGGTTATGCTTTATCAAGATTTTTATATTTTGCACACAGAATTCAGAATAACTTCCTTGAACTTTGCCTTACTATTCAAATTTCATTCCTCTTATTGTTGAACTGCCAGTGTTTGAGTCTGAGAATGGCTGTAAGAGAGTTGGTTTGGTGAGACATGTCTTTGCACCTGTACTCAGTTCACAGTAAAACATATATATATGTGTGTGTGTGTGTGTGTGTGTGTGTGTGTGTATCTTGCTCAATTTTACCTGCCTTGGAAAGACTTTTCTCATTACAATGTATTTCCTAGTTTGCTAAAGAAAATATGTTTGATTGTCAGGTTTTTAACATTTTTTAAATTTTCTGTGATATCAATGTTGTTCTTTCAAGTTTGTCAAAAATTTTCACTTGGAATGATTTTATATATGAGAAAACAACTAGAGGTGATAGGTTAAAAATCTCCTAAGTTAACTATTTACAAAAAAAGCAAAGCAAAGACATTAAGAATGTGTTATTAAATAAATAAATAAATAAATAAATAAATAAATAAAATGAAATGTTTAAACACTACTGTTTTCAAGAAAAAGACATGACATATCAATAATCCTGCCTTCTAGCCTAGGTTTTAGTGATTCTTTCATGTGTGGTTTTAGTCAAGGTGCCTGTGCCCTGTGGTGTGGAATTATTCCATTTGGGTGCATTTGCAACACTCAGCAGTTCATTTGTTCTTTGTAAAGTGTTATGAGACCTAAATGTTGGTATTTGTGAAAATGGGCAAGAGCTAATAAACCCTAATCAGTAGGCAAGATTGACTGAATTCCAAATTCTACAACAAGTCCCCAGGGACAGTCAAACATCTGAAGTGTTACAAGGAGATGGATCCTTTCATTCAGGGTCCTCAGGTCTACATCATGTTCTACAGACAGTTTTGCTCCAAGATCAAGAACAAAATTTCCATTTACAGATTTAAGGTTAAATGGACATTAAATAAAAAGCACAATTCATCAGTGGAGCTAGCACCGAATCCCCAGTTTGCTTTTAACCAGGTAAATTTCCTAAGACCAGAGAACCTAATTTGTTCTGGAAACTCAGAAACAGACCAGCAGTTTTATGAGGACCACCAACCACTTTGGATGTAGCTGCTGAGTGTCCCTTTAGCCTATCAGTTATGTTTATGAATCATGTTCTGACTATTTCAGAAAACTAAGGAAAAAAAGAATAAGAGTAAGGTCCATAAAGGTACTTGAAAGCTTGGTTTCCTCTTTTCTAAAATGTGTCTAGTGATCTATACTATGTACTAATGCACTGCTGTGTCAGTGCTAGCTATATTTTCTTGCTCGTGCCACTTACCAACGCACTGTTTTATGTGGTACATTGCCTATTTTGAGATATTTCTCTGTAGAAACTGACTCATTAGTCATGCATATATACAGAAATCCAGAAACACTCTTGAAAGGATTTTGGTTCTTTGATTTCTTCAAATACTCCCTTCAAAAGAAAATTACATTTCTTCCCCTCCACTCATCCAATCCTCTAAACGTTAAGTTATATATAATGTTTCCCACAGTGGATGAGGTATTAATTGGTATTCATAGGCTCCTAAAGCTGTTTCTAAGAGAGGTGTTGATGGCAAAGTGGAGCTTTCTTGTCTCAGCCTCATATGTATGTACATTTATGTGCATGCGTACTGGGTTTACATGGCAAGTTTTTGGTAGTGGGGAAGGCTACAGGGGTGGTCTCTGAAAAAAGGTCATGAGCTGCCCCATGTTAGATAAAAGCCAGCTCCAGCTGGCCCTGATGGACTCACTGCTGGCCAAAGCTGAGCTATTGAGCAACACTGGTTGTGCCTCTGTGACAGCATATTTCAGAAAGGTCAAAAAAAGCTGCACAGCAGCTGCAAGTGAAGAGTGAGAAAATATGAGAAAAAGAGAGAACCCTGCAGATTTCAAAGTCTCTGCGGAAGGAGGGGGGTGATGTGCTCCAGGAGCCAGAGCAGAAGTCCCCCTGCAGCCTGTGGAGAGCAGGCCCCTGGTAGAGCAGGCTGTCCCCCTGCAGTCAGAGCAGATCTCCACACTGCAGCCTGTGGAAGAGCCCACAGTGAAGCAAAAGGATGTGGTCTGGAAGAGGTTGCAGCCCAAGGAGAGCCCCACATGGGAGCAAGCTCCTGGCAGGAACTGCAGCTCACAGAGAGGAGACCACACTGGAGCAGGTTTTCTGGCAGGAGCTGCAGCCTGTGGGGGACCTACACTGGAGTAATCCATTCTTGAATGACGGTGCCCCATGTAAAGAATCCATGCTGGAGCAGGTCTTGGAGAATTGAACCCTTTGGGAAGGACCCACATTGTCAGTTCATGATGTATCCCATGGGACCCCTGTCTGGAGCAGGGGAAGAGTTTGAGGCAGAAGGATCAGCAGAGAGAAAGTGTTATGGACTGACCACAACCCTCACTCCCCATACCATTGTGCCATTCAGAGGGGAGGAGATAGAAGAGTCAGGAGTGAAGCTGAACATGGGAAGAAGTGGAGTAGGGAGAGGTGATTTAAATTCTGCTTTTGTTTCTCTCCATCCAACTCTTTTCTGAATTGGCAATAAATTAAATTATATTTTTGCTGAAGTCAAGTCTATTTTGCCCATGATGGTAACTGATAAGCAATCTCCCCCGCCCTGTTGGGGATGGGGAGTGTGAGAATGGCTGTGTGGGGGTCTGGTAGCTAGCCAAGGCTAGCCAAGGCTAACCCAACACAATATGCATGTACATATCCATGCATATGTATATGTACAGAAGGAGAAAAAGAACATCCTATTTCATTAACAGTATGAAAATATAAAAGGTTAAGCACTTTCCTCTAAATCTGGCTTTCACTTAAGAGCTGCAGCCCAAAAGGGGCTATACCACCCCGTAAGGTTTTGCATTGTGGATAATATCTTTCCTGGGCAGTACTGCCAGCACAGGTGTCCCAACCCAAAACCTACTCTTTTGTTATCCATTTCTGGAACCTACTTCCACAGGAGTTTCCCTCATCCTTGGAGAGTTTGTGACATGCAGGTGTTTTTCTACTGTTGTTCACTTAGCCAAAATGTTTAGAAAAAACGTGATCTAATTGACATGATGGTCCTAAAGTAGTGGGGTATACAGCAAGGCAAAATCAGATTTCCAACTCTTTATGCTCAAAATGTCTAAACCTCATCTCTGACCTGGCAGTTTACATGACTGCATCAGTGATGAAGCCAACATCTGGAGAAGTGGAAGGGCTTTTACTTCTCAGGAAGAATTGAGAGGGCTGCAGTCTCCCCACCCTCCCATGGGCTGTCAGCATCCACCGATACAGCTCCCAGCTGGTGGCTGAGTCATTGCAAGACAGACATTGCCAGCTCCCAGAGAAAATGAAGACAGTGTAAGACAGAGGGCTAACTCTGCCCATTTACATTACAAGCATCAGAAAACATGTGCATCAAAACAACTTTAAGTCCAAAGATTAAATGAAAGATTAGGCTCTGGAGATAATAAATTGCTCCAACAAACATAAGAGCAATTGTTTCACAAAGCCAAAGATCATGTTTAGACAACATCAGTCAGTCAGTAATGGATCTGGGCTACTTTTTTATCCAAAGCAAGTGTGCTGCCCACATGCTCTTCTTTTCAGACACAGAAAGCTGCCATGATGCTAAAGGAGGGCATCCACCCAGAGCAGTAATCACAGCCTGCTGGAAATGTGCTCCTGAATGCATCACCACCAGCTGGCACTCCTGGGACTGTGTCAGCAGCACGTCCTGTACAGCAGGTCTGATGGGCTGCAGTACCTCAGATGTCCCTAAGACACTTACCGTCAGACAAAGATGCTTTTTCAGGGAGTTACTCAGCTTTGGGAATCCCTTGAGCCTCAACAGTTTCTTAAAAGCTGGAATTTGAGTAGTCATCATACACCATGATGGCAAAGGTTAGTCAACCAGCAGTACAAAAATAAATACATTTCAGTAAGTTAACACACATACAGACTCATCAGTCTGTAAATAGAAGACACTCAGCCAAAGTAACTGGAGATATATCAGAGATTTATTTCTGGTCCTATAATATCACCCTGATAGCCACACTGCTTCATAGCTTTATTTATAGGAAATACTTCATAACATTACAGGAATTTTCAGTTTCTGATGTTATAATTCAATTCTCCCTCATTTTGTCTTATTTTTCAAGCAACACTTCTGGGAAAGATAGGAAATAGAGGTATGTTAAATTATTACAGGCATTCTTACAGGAAAAAATGCCTATATAATTTCTGTATTCATAAATTAATAATTAATAATAACGTTTTTAAGCATTCAGGTGCAGTCTGCTCCTCTCAGATTTCTAGCACTAATAGTATGTCACACTACAGCACCAGCGTAATCATATAATTTACCAAAACAGTGTTGTCAGTTTAAACAAAACCAACTTTTTAGCACAAGTTTTAGAGTTTGCCACAGGTTTCTGGTTCTCAGCTGAACTGATTTGCAGGAATCTGTCCAAAATCCTGGCATTCTCTGATGAAATTACTAAAACATTCCATTTCAATTTTAACAATAATTTCCCATTATCTATAGGAATGTCAAAAGGGTGTGGATAATCAGATCAAGAGTTGCAGAATATTTGGATTTGTGAAGACTTCCGAAATACTAATCTTTCATCCAAATTTCTGAAATTTTAGCATCTCCTATAAGGCAGGATTTCCGTGTTTCGACAATTCTACTGACCTGACATTTCTCAGGTACTGCCACCTCATGTAGTATGTAGTCTCTGTGCTATATCATGCATTGGGCCCTAAAGAGTGTAATGTCTTTAAAACCATTTGCAAAACATCATTGGCTCCTGTAAGATATATTTAGAATATTCCTTGTCAAAATTTAGTACTTCTACAAGCAGCTATGTGACATAGCATATTAGAGGCTAGAAGTAATGATGTTATATGGGATGTTCTATCTGAGAATAGTAATAAAAGACTAGTAACACAATTATAGAAAAAAAAAAGTCTTTTGGAGGTGTTTATCATTATGATACTGTGAATCATCTTCACAGGAAAATAGGGCTATTTTCCATTTTGCTGATTAAATAAAGCATTACAGCATTCTGTTCAGAATCAAGTATAAGCTTAAACTATTTAAGATCCCAAAAGGCCTGAATCCAGAAAAAATAATAATAATGCCATGACCTCAACAGAAATGTCTATGAATCCTACTTCTGGGTACATTTGCTAGAGCTGACAGGTTACATTTCCTGTTTTGTGGCATAAGGCAGCAGAGGAATCCTTCTAACAGAGACATTCAGAAAAATTGTGCAGATGGAAACTGATGGTGCTTACTTGTTACCTTTCCGCTGTGCCTCTCCAAGTGTAAGTAGGAATGTAACCAGGGAGCTGGGAGACAGCATAGCACAGAAATTAATTGCAAATTGCTTTCACGTACCATCGGTTTTGTGCCTTCTCACAACATCAGTGTGAAACCTGGACACACATCAGTAGATCTCAGGTCCTGCATTCAGGCTTTTCTGGTAATAGACCATGATGTTACATTACATTAAGAATACTAGGAGCATTTTTCTTCTCTCTCTCCCTCTTTCTCTCTCTCCCTCTGTCTCTCTCTCTCTCTCTCTTTTTTTTTTTTTTTTTTAAATTTACATTTTTGTTAAGTGAGAATACAGGAGCACTTAAAGCTGACCTAAAAAGATGGGGTTAATGAAAATCATGCAGACGGTGACTGTCAGAAGAATGGGTCGAGGATTTGCATGTATCATAGTAGAGACACTGCATACATTTCCATAACAGTAAGCGATGAATAATAGAATGCACAACTTTTATGATTTTATCATGTCATCATCTCCAATTTAATATTCTTTTTGGTCCATTTTCTTTTCCTTGTCCACTGTGCTCCTTCCATCATTACTTAGCTCAAATGATGAGCCCTTCTCTACCTTTGGAAATTGTATTTATACTTTTTTCCCTTCATGATGCAAAATAGAAATATGCATAAAGAAGTAATCCCAGAGGTGATTAAAGTCATTCATATGTAAAGTAAATGGAGTAGTATCTGGGGAGGACTACTAAGAGCATCTCTGATTCTCACTGTTCAAGAACCTTGTTGTTTTTTCCACCATTGTGTCCCCAGAAAGTAAACCCACAGTCAGTCTTGGAAATTTGTTCTCCTTTGGGGATGGCAGTAATTTGTATTTTGTTGTTTACCAGGCAGATGGACAATGCTTGAGACAACTTGATTCCATAGCTGCTGAGTGCTAGCAGAAGTGCTATTAAGCCTGATCCTTCCACAATGACCCTTTCAAAAAATTTTGCCTTTCCTTTCACAGCAAATGAGATCAAGCTTTACACTTGAGGTTAGTAATGCTCTTTTGCAATGAGAAATATGGAGTTAGTGCATATACCAAGTGTTCTTCCAAATTATTGCGATTGCTTTCCTCTGATAGACTATAAAGCTGGGAGAATTACTTTTTCCCTCTTTTTACCATATTAGGAGATATATGAGACAATGAAGAAATAAGTCAAAGTGTTTTTAATGCATATTTTTTGTGTTTATTTTTACCTCTAAAGTAATGTAGAAAACACCTGGGAATTGAGGGAGTTTTACAGAATGGAGAATTCTTGTTCTTAGAATGAGAAGAAAAAAAAAATAAGATTGTTTGATCTATTTAGAGTTTGATTGAAAGTGGAAGTCATTCTGTTTTCCTGATAACTGCCTGTCAGTTTTTGCCAGTTCTCTACCAACAGTCATTGCAGAAAATGTATCCCAAACTCTGATATTCATTACCTTTCTTTTTTTCATTCATTACCTTTTCCTTTGCCCTACAGGAAAAATTAATGATCCCAACTTTGGGGTGTAGTCACTTAAAACTGTACCTACAATAGTGTGATAATATTATCCCGGTTTACCATAGCACTAAGCGAAATTAAACACACACACTCAATTAACAAATATAGACTAAAACTAATGTCTGCATACGCAACACTCATCTACATTTAAAAAAATAATAATAATCACAGAATGGGCAGGGTTGGAAGGGACTTCTGAAGATCATCTAGCCCAATCCTGCATCATGCAGCATCACCTAGAGCACATTGCACAGGATGGCATACCGGAAGGTTTTGAATATCTCCAGAAAAGGAGACTCCACAACCTCTCATCCTGTTCTGGGCAGCCTGTTCCAGTACTCTGTCACCCTCGCAGTAAAGAAGTATCCCCTCATATTCATTTTAATTTCATATTCATATTAATTTTCTAACTGCAAAAAATATCTTGTTGCCTGTCTGTCTCCAGCAAGGATCACCTAAGAGTCAATAATACTGAATTATTAAACACCCAACCCTAACACCTGCTAATCTCTTAGCAGGATTCAGAGACTTGGAGTTCCTCTTTTGGCTTTACCTATGGAGTTCTTTCCAACATGTTTTCTTTGGAGTTTACCTACTGGAGCAGATCAAGGTAAACATTCAAAGATTTTGAGTTAGAGGAAAGCTAAAAACAACAAAGCTAAAGATAGCCTTACTGGATGGTTTCCAGTGACCTTCAGATGCCAGCTCAGTCTTTATTAACTTATTCTACCTCTTATTTTATTCTAAATACATTAGAATACCAGTGTTGTGAACTGATGAACAAGCTATATTGAGACTAATTTATTTTAAATGAATCAAGCCTGTAATTTTGACAGCCTTCAGCAGAGGCTTAAACACTTATGACAGGTGCCAATTACAACAATAGCTGGGACTAAAGAGTAAAGAAAGAAAAAATGGTAGAAAGAGAAAAGATTAATATAGATTTTTAAGAGGGACACTGAAATAATTTGCCTACTGAACTTTCATCTTAACACATTAACTTTGCTCAGCCTTTCTGAAATGGATGATTTAGACATGTCAAAACAATATTTTTTTCAGCATTTAAAAAGAATAAAAGGAACTAAAAACTAAATCATTTGATGAAATGTTTATTTGACCTGCTTTGTTATATATATATATTTTTAGTCAAAAACATCCTTAAAATTTTGTCAGTTATGGATGACCTGAAATTACCTGTTCTTTCCCATGCTCATCCAACTTTTAACTCAACTGAATTTAAATAAACAAATAAACAATAACATGATTGCTTACACACATGTGAAATCATAGAATCATTTAGGATGGAAAAGGCCTTCAAGATCAAGTCCAATCACCAACCTGACCTACTGAGTCCCATCATTAAACCATGTCCCTTAGTACCACATATGTCCACACATCTATTAAGTACCTCCAAGGATGAGGACTACACCACTTCCCTGGGCATCCAGTTCCAAAGCCTCCTTCCATGAAGAAATTCTTCCTCATATCCAATCCTGGTGCAACTGGAGGCTCTTTCCTCATATCCTATCACTTGTCATCTGAGAAAAGAGACCAACTCCTGCTGCAGCCTCCCTTCAGGTGGTTGTAGAGAGCTGTAGAGAGCATGTTAAAATGCTCAAAAAGCCAGGAGGCATAGCTCACACATTTTGAGGTATCGATAAAAGGCAGGCAGCAATTTGCCTATATTACCCAGGGGTGAAAGCCCTTCTCCATATAAGAATGGGAAGCACAATCTTTCTCCAGCTTCTGCTGGATGGATGGATCCTGACCTTTTCCTTCTTGATTTGTCAGTACATGCCTCTCACCTCCACAATTCAGCTCATTCTCTCTTACACAGTATCCATTTCCACTGCCCAAGGTTTGGGGCAGGAGAGGAGGCAAGGAGAATAAGGAATGCCATCCAGCATTCCTTAATGTACTGCTGAATAAAGTGGCTGACCTTGCCTTTCTACGTAATTACTTATATGAAAAAGTGAAATCTGGTGAAAAGAAAACACACGAAGAAATCTATAGTAGTTAAAACTCCATTTATGTTTTGTTTTGTTTTTCCTAGATTAAGTAATAATATAAGCAGAAAGTTGAGTATAATATGGTGGAGATTCATTTTTTTCAAATTTAAAAATTCTCATTAGGATTGGATTTTCACCCCAGATGAACAATGTGGCCAATGAACATATACCAATAGTTTTAATCTCAGTTTATATAATTTGACATCTTGACATTTAGTAACTCAGAAACATTAATAAAAAGAGACATAGATCCTGTAAAAATGAGCCTTACTAATACCAGTATGTGCATTTACTGCCAGTTTTTTCCCTGACAGTATGGCAGGGTGGAAGGCATGTAAGAAAAATTATCTAAATTCACACAGTACTGCACCCCCACTAACAGGCTTTGCCAAGTCCAGGCTTTCTGCAATTCACTTTATCCAGTCCAGCCCCTGGTGAGAAATGCTATTGGGAACAACAGCCTCTATGACAGGAGGCAGTATAGCTCAGAAAATGCACTTAATTGAATAAATATCTATCCTGATGCCTTGAAGGTTTCTATATTCTCCCATGGAAATGAGGAGGACACAGGAAAAAACAAACAAACAAACAAACAAACAAAAATCAACAGGGATTGAGAGTAACAAGGAATTGGTCAGAAGTAATGGTGGCAATAGGGGAATATTGAGGACAAAAATCCCCTGTGCCATATACCCCTTCTGTAAAATGTGTTTTCTGGAAGTGATTGTAGATCTGAAATGGTACACCTATTTTAGAGTTTCAGTTCCAGAGAGCTTCTAATAGAAAATTTACATTATCCTTACCTACCTCACTTTCACTTGCACCATAGACTGGTTTTGGAGCTGACATTCTGAACCTGAACTGAAAAGAATTTTAATTTAATTATTTCTGGATGAAGCTAAGCAGGAAGTTATGCTCCATAAGAGCACCTGAACCAAAATAATTATTGTTCTGCTCTCAGAAACATAATTTCAGTGCTTGCAACCAGAAGAACTAGTCCAAAGTAAAAAATCCTGAAATGCATTCCATGTGGACATCAGGAGCATTTCACTGCACGGACCCTGCTCCCGCTGGACCACAGTACTGGCTAATGCAGGCATGTTAGCTAGTGTTGCAAGGGAAGCAGAAAGCTTTAGAGTCCCTCAGGTGCTTCATGTAAGTGTCTGAGCCATCTTGCAATCAGATTTCAAAGTCACTGAATATGCATTACAATGAATTCAATCGATCTATATTGTATACAGAATTGCAACTGCAAAGTATTCTGCAGACAATTTCTGTAAGTAATTTTTATGGCAAGTTCCATTACAACTGCAAATAGAAACTTGCTCTTAATGTTTTCATAGCAGTCTCCCACTTGCGCTGTTATCATGACATATGTTTTCTGTCTTGAAGTACTGAGGACAGCATAGCACAGATGGGATGGGTGATTTAAAATTATTTAGGAAATGGATCCTATTAGCAAATGGTTGACATGTTAAAAATTAGGAGAAAGGGTGACAAGATTATATTACGAAAAGGATGCACAGGAGGATGGATTACTTCTAATGAGATTTATTTGTTTTTTTTTTTCTTTGCTTAGAGATGACATTTAAAAGAACATTAAAAATAAGATGATCAAATATAAGTATAGAGATGTTATTCTTTTTCCTGGTTTTTGTGTAATTTAGGGAGAGACCAAAGGGAGGTACCCAAAGTTTGCTCCGAACACCCTTCTATTAAACTAAAATTGAAAATATAGTTATTTATCTAATGATCAAATTAATTATCATCCTGTTCCCAAAGGCATAATTTGTAAAGGAATTCCTAACAATACCTTTTGCTTTCTGATGTGACTCATAGCGTATGCTAGTTTAGACTATGGGTAACAATATAATTAGCTGATTAAGCAGGGTGACTCTGGAGTGTGCACAGATCTGATGCATGTGATCTAAATAATGAAACATTTTGTCTCTCCATGCAGGAACACTTCTTCAGCATATACTGAATATTAACAATAATAACAATAATAATAATAATGATAATAATGATAATAATAAGTGGTCCCGCTATGGCAATGTTCAGGAATGCAGCAATAGCTAACAATGGTTACAAAATACACCTTGTACCTAGCACCGGCACAAAATAGGACTTCATATGAATGTTCAATACAAATTCTTCTGAATCAGAAGAAAGCCTGGAGAAAAGACATGAACATACCTTATAGTACAGAAAGATAATTACCTATGACACTATATCTTAGCAAAGGGTCACCATCCTTTGTCGGAAGAAATAAATCATTAAAATTGTAATGCAATTGGCAGAAAAAGAAATCTCTCTTCCCTCACTTCACAGTCACCTTTCTTCTATGAAATCAAGCACAACCAACCCAACTACACTTTCCAAATAAACTGTAAAAACTCATCTTTGTTTTAACTGATACAACAACTTAATTTTTATCATAAAAGTGAAGACATTGTGTTTTGTTTTTTTTTTTCCATTGAATATTCATTAAGTTCTCTGGAACTGATCAGAAAGAGTTTTCTACCCACTGACAAACTCCAATCCCATCTGATTGTGTTGCTGGAAAATTTCATATCAGGTATGATAAAAAAGACTATTTTTATATTTGCTTTCTCTGGTCCATCAGTAATAATGAACAAATGACCTCAATAACATATTACAGGCTATCAGCAGTCACGAGAGTTATTGTTTAAAATTAGAAAAATAAACTCTTCTTAAGGGAATGGCCTCAAGTTGCACCAGAGGAAGTTCAGGCTGGAAATTAGGAGACATTTCTCCTCAGAAAGAATAGTGAAAGTAGTAAGAATGTGTTGCCCAGGGAGGTGGTGGAGTCACCGTCCCTGAGGGTGTTTAAGGAAATGTTGGATGAGGTGTATAGGGACTTGATTTATTGGGTGATATTGGTGGTGGGGGCATGTTTGGATCAGATGATCTTGGAGGTCTTTTCCAACCTTACTGATTCTCCAATTCTATGTTTTTCTTCTGCTTTGTTATTAAGAGTTCTGGAGAAATGCACTCAAGATTTTCTGGTAACCCCATTTATCAATATTTGAAAATAACCATAGGGTTATCATCTGGCGTGTTCATTTACTTCTACTGTTAACTTGAAAATACTGCATGTCTACTTATCAGTCCACATGGTAAATAGCCAGTGTTTAGTCAACAATCTATAAATAATCCTCACAATATTTCTGTGAGGTTTTGTTAATTCCATCTCAACACCACAAATTAATCCAAGAAAAAAAAAAATGGATCAAGATCTCAAAAGATTCAGTAAAATTATAAGATATAACTTCCTAGCACACACAGCTGTATATTTTTCTCCAGATTCCCAACAGAAGGCAAATTATATCACCTCCTTCTTTGTCAAATGACAAATGAAGGTCCAAAGAGGACCTAAAATAATAAGTTTTCTATGGTGTTTTGGAAAAACTAGGCATTTTTCCTCCTGTTTCCCTATATAATTATGAGAAATTAACTTTCACTTATTGCTCTACACATGATGGCTAATATGTTTATAGCAATGAGGAAAGTTCATTATGGCTGAGGAGGATTTGGTTGGAAAAATGGAGCAAGACACGTCATTCTTGAAAGACCTTGGAGGGAAAGCAAAATCCTGAGGACACCAAACTGACTTGAAGAGAAACAGGGCTAATTCACTGATGGTTTAGTAATTGTCAGTCTTCAGTGAAAGCCACAGAAAACTAAAATCTCTATAAAAGGGGCCTGTTTTAAAGAGGCTGTCATTGCTGAAAGGAAAAGTAATAGACTAATGGGACTAATTCTAAACCCAGCAGGTCTGGAGGTGAGTCCCCGCAGAATAGAAAGGGAAAGCAATCATGTCAGATGAAAGAGAACTTGTAAGGGAAAAATATTCTGCTGGGTACCATCAAGCCAATTGTGGACTAATGCACATCTCTCATGTCTGTCACTAATTTAAATAGGCTGAACATTCACTCACTGTTATTATGCTATCTTTTTAGCTGAAGGTTGAAAATGTAGGCATTGAAACTTTACCATTTCTCCTCTACATGGAAAAAATGGATGCCCTTATATTTGGTATGAAATTTTGGACATTCTGGCTATAATATTTACCAGAAACTAGAGTCGAAGGATGTATCTGAGCAAAAGTTAGCAGAAAATGCTTTGGCTGTGTGGCAATCTCTGTCCAATATGTAAGGATGCACATCCACAAGGTAAGAAATGACATGTTCCCTGCTGCAGAGCTTTCCACTGCAGACATAATGTGTATGGTAAGTGGTGCCATGTCTGTAACCACCAGTTAGCAGTTGTTTTTATTGTGGCTCCTGTGATTATTTCTCATATAAAACTGTATGGTGGAAAACAACAGAAGTCTCCAAAGGGCTATTTCATTTATTTATGAACTTGATGATGCACACACTGGGAAAAAAAAAATCACAAAGCAGAGCTGTTAGCAGGAAACCTAGCAATAATTCTGTAACTTCAAAACAAGAAGTCTCCTTCTTCTCTAAGTTCCTTACTGAATCATACAATATTTAAAATTGGAAGGAATTTAGGTCATCTAGGAAGACCTCCCAGAGAAGGGCCAACCTACAGTTTAGGAAGGCTGCTCAGGGCCTTGTCCAACAAAGTTTCAGCTATGTCCTAGGATGGAAAATCTACGGATTCTGTAGGTAACTATTCCAGTATTTCTCATCCCTCATTGTGCAGGACTATTTTCTTTATACCTGCATGGAAGTGCTGATGATTTTATATTTGTTGTGGGTTAATTTCAACAGGCAACTGAGCACCAGACAGCCACTTGCTCACTCCCCCTCAGTGAGGTGGGAAAGCGAATCAGAAAGACAACAGTGAGAAAACTCTTGGGTAAAGATAAAGACAGTCTAGGAGGTAAAGCAAAAGCCGCATCTGCAATAGAAGAAAAATGAAGTGTTTTGTTTTTTTTTTCTTGATACTTCCTAACGACACACAAATATTCAGCCATTTCCAGGAAAGCAGGGCTAAACTTGAGTAATAGTTTCTTGGGAAGACAAACACCATCACTCCAAATGTCCTTTCCTCCTTCTTTCCCCCAGCTTTTACTGGTGAGCATGATGTCGTATGGCATGGAATATCCCTTTTGTCCATTCAAGTCAAATGTCCTGGCTGTGTCATCCCCCTCACCCCCAATCTCTTGTGCACCCCCAGATGCTTCACTGGTGGGGCAGTAAGGAAAACAGAGAAGGTCTTGCTGTGTAAGCATCTCAGCAATAGCTGAGCCATTGGTGTTATCAACACTGCTTTCATTGCAAGCCCAAAATATAGCACAATATGAAATATTATGAAGACAATTAACTCTACCTCCATCAAAACCAATATGATACTGAAAGTAAAAAATTCCCAAGTATGGCCTTTTCAGCATGACAAATAAAAAAAAATTAAATAAATAATCTTGCAGAGCAACCAGGAATTCAGTAATACATAATAGCATATGCTTTTCTATAAACAAAATTCAAGGACCCATAACCTTGCTGACTTATTACTCTGCCAATTTGAGCAAAGCAAACAGAGATGACAGATCACAGACTTCCATCTTGCTTTTTAAGTTAAAAAGAGACTTTTCTTCAAATCCTTCCAAAAGGGGGGGGGGGGGTTGATGTACCCTGTTGAAGTTCTCTCTCCTAGATGGTACACACAGTATGCTTCATATGCACTCACCAAATGTTCATTGAAGTAGATTCAGATAACAATATAAATTATTAAAATTATAATTATTTTTATATGCATCCCAGTGCCTTAAAAAAAACACAGTTCTGCTACATGCTGTGCAGCACAGAACAGGACAAGACTTTCTGGCAAATTTTAACAATAAAATGGAATACTCATAGGCATGGACTGGTCAAGGAGGAAGAGAAGAGGTAGGAGGACTTCAGACCTTCAGCTCCTGACTTCTGTCCCAGCACTGACTATCCAAATTACAGTCCCAGATGCACTGGGTAGAGTTGCCATGGGGAGCTGGAGAAGGCTGCAGAGTGGTATGTCTCCTCATCCCAGCAGCAAAAAGTAAAACAAGTCCACCTCCACGTGCTGGGATCACCTTGCCCTTGCCACCTGGCCAGGGGCTGCACTGACCTCAGAGCCAGACACCAACGGTGGACAAGCAAATAGACAAAAGAGTGGAGAGAGAGAAATTGGAGGAAGCCTTAGCACAAGTGCTACACAGCAAATAGTAAGTATTGGTGATGTAAGGAGCATGCAGAAATGTCCTTCTCTACATGACTCTTTTTTCTAAGTAGCCATGTTCATGTTAAGTCAGCATTTAGCGTGACCACATACAAATCAATGCACACAATGTCCTTGTGGCTTTTGCAGTCAAAAACCATGAATGATTCCGGGAGTACTGGAATAAAGTAACACAATCTTCTCCATAGCTATAGATATTTCTGAAATAATCTCTGTTTGGATAAGAATGTATCTCTAAGTAAACTTTGACACATAAAAGTGCCAGTTATGGTAAAACCATCACATCCATTGAGAAATAATTTAGATGATTACTCCACGGTTAAAAATGTAAACCATAAATACAGCCTGAAATAATATTCTTTAACTTTCAGCATCTACTTTTTTTTACATCTGTGTCTGCTAAAATGAAGGTCCCATTATCAAACTTTGGTTCCTTGTGTAAAACCACCTTAAAGTCATTTCTCTTTCTCCTCAGGGAGCTCAATGGACTAGTCGACCTTATTTTTTTAATAAGTGAGTCCTGTCCTTACAGCTGTTGATGTTTTCACCACTTGACGTTTCCTCAAGGACATTTACATAATAGTTCACTTGAATTGTGCTTATTACTCCAGCAGCTGAAGCAGGGCACACCATGGTAACGGGCCCACAATTATTTCTGCCATCTCTGACAGCGCTACAGCAATCATTGCTAGGTGAATGGGATGAATGCTTTTACTGACAATGTCAGGGAGAAAACCTGGAAAATGATTGTATAAGTACTCATCATGCCCTTCTATCTTAAATTTAAATCCATCTGAGACAAAACATTAACAGACAAATATTTGTGTTTTACTTCATTGTTAAGCTAATAAGAGTGTATAAAAAGTAATCTGTTTTTATCCCATAGCTTTCTATGGGATAAAAACAGATTGATGCAATGGTCTGGGGACATGATGGTCTAGGGATATGAACGTTTAAAAGCAGACAGTTTCAAACTCAAAAATCGGTCTTTTTTTTTCCTCAGCTTCTATCTCATTTGTAAATAAATGCTAATCTGAGACACACTACTGAATGAATCCAGAGGAGCAGGCTGCAACCACTGCTTCTAAGGGATCGGGACTGGTACCTGAATGCCTAATTTTGAAAAATACAGGTTGCTTCTAACTCTTCTGAAAGGTGTTATATCCCTCAGCCAAAGCTATGATGATCTTAGGTGGCTTCTATTGCTGTTATTGAATGCGTCTCACCCTCATTGCTTTCACAATACAGAATTTCCAAATTATCTGCTAGAGGTTTCAGAAGAACTCCAAAATCCTGTGATATTCAGGGAGAAACATGGAATTTCATTTGGTTTTGCTTTGTTACCAAGAAAAGGTCTTCAGGAAAAAAAAAAAAAATAATAATAATAATAAATAAATAAATAAATAAATAGTTTCCTAAACTTGAGAGTAGCTTCCAGGAAAGTTGACTGAAATTAGAAATAAAAGCCAATGCTAGTCTAGCTTTTAGTTTCAGAAACAAGTGTAAATATTCCACAACCTTAACCTCACAAAGTTTTCACCTAAAAGTAAAATGTCCTTGGAAATGTATAATCTTCAATATAATCCCAGTAAATCAATTTGGAATTATATCTTCTAACTGCAGTTGGTCAGAATTGTCACATATGACTTTATAGTTATGTCATTCAGAAAGTCAACAAAATGACTTTAAAAAACTCTTCTGAAAAATCAGTGAAGCTGCTAGGCATGACAATTATTTGTATCCAGTTCAATAGGATACAGGAAACGCAGGAGTCCTGTAAAAACGGAACCTAGCATCCATCTTGGGATGTTTGGTTGCTTGCTATTTGGGATGCTGCTGCCAAAATTTTTCTAAGCCAAAATTCTTCAGAAATCAGCTCTAGAAGCCTTGGCCAAGGAGGCCACTACCTCCAGTTCCTACTGGGGATCAAATCAAGTCCTGAGGGCTGGCAAGTGAGCTCTTCAACTGCAGTGCGTGAACTGTTGGGTAGCCAGGTCTGTCCTTATCCCTGATCCCTGCTGCCTGTTGCTGCTTGTTCACAGATTCCTGTTGGGATTGTGTGTGTTTCCAGTTCTTCTGCAGAGGGCAGAAATGGCTTCACTCATGCAAGGCAAAGCGTACACGCTCACTGCTCAATGCTTCGACTCTTTGTCCTAATATCAGCTGCCTGCAGGACCGAACCCAAGCTCATTCATGATGTACAATACTTTGGCTTAATGTTGGCACCCTAATGTGCAGAGGATTTATGGCACATGAGTGTGCATAGCCGAATCAGATTGTTATTCCAAGAAAATGGACCCAATCTCGTCCTGACAAAGCTAATGGTAATTTTCCTAATTAATGCATTGGGAGCGGTCCTCGGGAACTATACTGAAATGTAGTTTTCCATTAGCCTCCACAGGGCTGCAATTTTACAATGTGACAATTATTCAAATATCATTTTATTGCAAAATGAATAGTTTTAAGCTGTGTCATGGGTTTTGACATTTGATGAATTCATGATACATTTTTACTACATGTTCCTGTTCAGGTGTTAATGTGCAAAATCCCACAAATACAACAGAATACAATAAAACTTTTGACTTAAGATATTAATTAAGTGATTAAACTGTCATACAAGATTTGTTTATACTTTGTAAGTTAGTAGCTCAATCCTCACAATTTATAAGCAGTACAAATCATAAAACAAAAGGCTTGGTTCACTATAAAAATTGCTAATCTTTTGCACAAGGCGAAAGCAGCCACGGAAAATTGATTTTCCACAGCTTGCTCAGTCTTGAATAGGCTCTGCATTGTGGATTTTTTATTGAATGAAGCCAAAATTCATTATAGCTAAGACTTTAAGGAACAACGTATGTTTGCTCCATTATTTTTAATGTCATCAATATTATATTTTAACTTGATATATTAAAGTGAGAAATGTGCAAAAATATATTTTAATTTTATTACCTGGGTAAAAGAAGAAGACTATGCTAGACTGTATGATAGAAAAAATATTCACTATTTCTCAAGGATAAGCAGCAGGTAAAAAGCAGGTGTAAGGTACAGTGAAGCATGGCCTTTTGTACGGGATATTATTAAATACTGTAACTCAATATCACTGGATCTTAGGGCAGTCAACAAATAAATAGAACTAGACAAACTCAGAGGTACAAGATATCAGACACAGCATCCCAGGCGCTGCTTAAGCAACCTCTCAGCCAGTGACTACCATAAGCTGGGAAACCCTGAGCAACTAGGTCTCCCCTCAGAGCCCAGCCTTTCTTTGGCCACAGGCTGGACCAGAGACCTCCTGAGGTCCCTTCCAACCTGAATTGTGTTACTTCCCTCTGGAAGAGCTCTATACCTGCTCTTTTCTTACACTGCTAACATCCTGGCTGGTATCAGAAGCAAGTTAGAGGGCTACCTGGGCATTTGGTGTGAGTAGTTATGGAAGTTTTTACACTGTGTTGGTAGCTAATATGGTGTCACCTGATCCAAGCTATATTAAAGTCAACAGTCTTCAGTAGCTTCTCTGGAAACTGGATTAGCTTGGTTGATTTTGCCAGGTTTATTCCAGAGAAATCATTGAGCATACTGCACACACCTGACCAATAACAGTGCAGGGGCTGGGCAGCATGCATTTTAGAGGTAGTACAATTTATCCACCCAAAAAAACACCGGCTGTTCACCCAGTTTTCAGCAGCGATATGATCTCATGAAGTCGTAGTGCTTAAATCCAGAAATACCATTTGTGATCACCTAATCTGATCTACTTATCACAGGCCATTACCTTTGTACTGAGCTCAATAACTTTGTGTTTGACTTAAATACATCTTCCAGAATGACATCCCGTCTTAATGTGAAAATGAGAGATGGGGAATCCATCTCTTCCCGTCATCATGTATTTCAATGATTAATCACTTGTTCTGTTAAAAATGGGCACAGAATTTCTAATTTGAATTTGGCTGATGAGAGCTTCCAGCTATTGCTTCTTTAGTACTCAGAATTTTCTTACTGTGAATATCCTCTTGCATTTTAATGAAGTCACCTCTGAGTCTTCTTTTTAATTCAGTAACATGCCAATTTCTTTATTTCTCATGGGATGAGTTATATTTTACAGCTCATAAATCATTTTGGTAGTTCTTTCCCTTGCTCTCTCAAATCTTTCAACAGCTTCTAAAATATGAGTATGAACTGGATAAAACATTCTAGTTCTGTGCAGAGAAGTAAAACATCTCCATGCTTCTCTTAGGAGATTTGTTCAACAATGGGCATCTTACTGTTGATTGCAGCATGCAAAATTGTTTCTTTTTGATGAAATAAAAGGATATAAGAAGAGTAATGAAGGGAAGGGAAGGGAAGGGAAGGGAAGGGAAGGGAAGGGAAGGGAAGGGAAGGGAAGGGAAGGGAAGGGAAGGGAAGGGAAGGGAAGGGAAGGGAAGGGAAGGGAAGGGAAGGGAAGGGAAGGGAAGGGAAGGGAAGGGAAGGGAAGGGAAGGGAAGGGAAGGGAAGGGAAGGGAAGGGAAGGGAAGGGAAGGGAAGGGAAGGGAAGGGAAGGGAAGGGAAGGGAAGGGAAGGGAAGGGAAGGGAAGGGAAGGGAAGGGAAGGGAAGGGAAGGGAAGGGAAGGGAAGGGAAGGGAAGGGAAGGGAAGGGAAGGGAAGGGAAGGGAATTTCTTGCTGTAATATTGTCATAACAATACAATTCTTTACCACAACTAAAATTTTCAAGTAGTTAAGGCATTTTAATGTTAAAATTTCATTTTATGCTGTAGTCTTTTCTACTCCAGGGTCTGTTCAAACCAAATTACTAGTTCCCAGAACTGTCTTAGATACAAGAGAAACTATTATTCCACAGCTGCTATGTTGAGATATATGACTACTGAGATAAAATAGGGCATGGGCTACACTGTGTTAGTTCAAACCAACTGAATTTAGCATATTGTTATCTGACAACTCTCACTTAAGAATCACTACTGGCATTATTGATATTTAATAATGCCAGTTTAAATGCATTACTGAATTGAAAAGTTGAGCTCTCCAAAATGTGCCTTATTTACTTTAGAAATTATTCCTTTTTTAGCAATGGAAATACATGGTTTCTCAGAAGTGATGGATACTGCATTCCTTTTGCTGCTCAGGATTCTTATCATCCTTTTCAGACAATTGAATTTCTTCCATTTGTAAAATCTATTACCAGAGGAAGGATTGCAAGTAAAATCCAATGACTGGAATCCAAACTGCTTTGGCAATATAGGAATACCTCATTGATCCATACCAGTTCCTAGGAATATCATTTAAAATATTGTATTTACTTGGTTTTAGGAATTAGCACTTGAGCAATATCACAGGAAATCTCATGAGATGTATAAATTCATTATATTCATAAAACAGATTTCACTAAGATATTCTTCAGCTTGAACCAATAAAATGTTTTGATTTTTGGAAATGCCCTAAATAAATGCAACAATATTATGTCAAAAGGCTGAATAACCAGAGAGACTGCAGAAATCAGTTACAAGCAGAACATCTCTATCCAAAGAAAGGATTTACTTTAAACCAGATGTGAAGCAGCATTTGCCATAATCTAAGTGCAAATATTAAACTGATGCTAGTAAATATAAAAATACTAATAAAAATTGTGACTTCATAAATAATTATTTGCAGAATGACTAAGAGAAAGTAATAGCCTTTTCCAGACTTAAAAATTAATGAATTGATGACACTCTATTGATTGGAGCATTTACTGCACCTTCAATATGTCTAATTAATGAAACTGTTCACACAATTAAACATAGTGCTTAGCAGGATGACATTATGTCCCATTTTTTTTCAGACGTCACCACATTCAAATGTCTCCATGCTCATGCAGTGGCCTACTGAAGATCTTATGCCCTCTCCTAGTGAAGTCAGGGAGTGTTTCTCATTAACTTCTGGTATCTCATGCTTATCTAAATATCAATATAAAGCTACTTATGAGACCTGTAAACGACAGGGTCTGATACTTGATGTAATAACACTGCTAGAAATCAGATGCAAAAGAATACTTGGTTCATTTCTTTTATCAGTTAACACTAAAACTAACTTTAGTGATGAAAATGTAGATGGTTACTTGGATAAATAAGATTGTCGTATTTTGCAAATAACTCAAAATTTCATTTTAGTATGGTCCAATACAAAGGTATAGATCCACATATAGGTAGTCCATGATAGTATAACAGAGAATAATGACCCATAAGGCAAAGAGTCTGAAAGGGATCCGAAGGTCCCAGTAGAAAAAATAGCATGAACTCTTAAGTGGTTCTAATATGGTAAGAAAAACTAATGCAATATTTGAACATGTTAAAGGAAAGGAAATGTGCAAAAGCCTCTTGATGAGATAATTTTTGATCCTTTAAACTACCTAAATTTTAAAGATGTTTAAAAAAAGGACAGAAATGGAATAAGAAGACCCATAAAGCCCAGGCTAATGATAATGACTTAAAGCAAAGTCAAAGTAAATGGACCAGATCATCTTTGCTTTTCAGAAAAAGGACTAAGAGACTGGAAACTACAGCAGAAAAAGACACCAAGAGAAACAGAAAATGGACTCAGAAGGCACAGAAATTCAACTTAGAAACTACACAATTTTTTGGCGATGATGAGTGGATTTTTCAACTCTCAGTGTTTTCCGGTGAAGACTAGACACCTTCCTCAAAAGTGTTTAGGCAAATATGAGCCATTTTGTCAAATAGTTATTAGAGCGTAAGAGTAGCTCTGTGTACTTCTTCAATACATTAAAGAAATAGACTTCTTAATTGAATATTCTGTTCTGTCCTCCTGCAAAGCTAAAAAGGTCAGTGGAGCAAGGATTTCAGCAAAAGGAGATCAAAGTTTTCTAGCTCAATGAATCCTGGTTCAAGGAATCCGCTGTTAACCAAGCATAGAATAATGGAATTTGATCCTTGTCTGAGCATTCAATCTATAAATCCGAGAAATTAAAGTTATGATGCCAAAATTCTTATTGTCATATTTGTAGTGCCATCCTCATGAGCTCATATCAGATATGTATTGCAATAGTTTAATGAAACATCCTCAAAAGGAGATGAGGTTACAGTCAGTTTTCTTGTTTGTATGAACTTCAGTCAACACCAAAATGTTACTTACACTTTAGACATGTTAGAATACCAAGGATAGCAAAAAGTCTTAGTTTAGCAGATGGATTTTTCACTGCAACCCATCAAACAAATGTAGTATTCTGCATTTCAAAATGTCATGTAAGGAAATATCTCTTAATTCTGAAAGCTACCAGTCTTTGGAAACTGATATCCTATAGTAGTTCATAGAATACAACCATGGTTAGTACACATTCAGCTGCCACTGTAGATTCCAACCTGAATGCCCACCCTAGGAAGGGCATGCTTCACTCTCAATCTTGCAACTTCATTTGTTACTCAGGAACTTCTGTCAATCATCTCTCCTTTTCACCCTTCAGATAAAATCAGCCATAATGTGCTGACTGAAGCTGTAATCTGTAGGTTGACAACACTATGACCCATCTAGACTTTATTTGCCAGCTTCTCTGGAAGATCCTGGACTTTGAAGAATTTTTGAATAATTTGAACTTCATAGAAGAAAATCCTAAGGTTAAAATAATGTATGAAAACGTGCTCCTAGCCAGTCTCATTCAACGTTTGAACTCAAGTTTTATCCTAATGTGATTTGCCATATTTGGTTATTACAGGGGCTAGGCACCATGGAATTGTTGATAAAGTAATGCAGCTTTCTCTCTCTCTCTCTCCTTTTTCTGGCCAAAGTTAGAGCCTTACTTGACTTGAATCTAATAGTATTTGACTGAAAAGGAAATCAGAAGTCAGACAATAATTTTTCAGCCCCAGAAAAGATAAAAGTGAGTTACTGCTTTAATTGGCTGTTGAATTAGCTCATATGAATAATAGCTCATGGTCTTTTCAAGTTCTGTGTTTTAATAAGACTCCTTTTTACTTCTTTGTCTGAAGATTTACTGGAGAAGATTCATTCCTTCTGGACACAGTGATTACATTCAAACTCCAGATGTGAAAAAAAAAAAATGCTATGCAAAGCAAAAAGCATATGTAGTATAGGCTACTGGTAACACTAGTCTTTAACCACCTTCTTGATGTAGCAAACACAAAGGCCTGTTTTAATTATGTTACAGGGCCATAACCGAAGGGGCTCTTCATTACATCAGACCACACCACAGGGGTCTTTGCAGAGCTGCACATAAAAATAAAAACAAGAAAATTCAAAATGGGACAGAACAGATATATGCTAGCCAGCAGAACCATCACCCATATGGCAGAGCTGGAACTCAAGCAGTACCTGGACTTTTGCAAGTTCAGAGCTGAACCAGCAAACATCCAAAGATGTTGTGTGGTCCAAAAACTGGATTTCTAGTGAGTCCCTTGCCTAGAGTACCCACAGGCAGATACTACCAAAATACACTCAGAGTGTATCACCAACCAAAATGAAAGATTAATACAAAATGAAACATCTCTTTGAACAACTTTTGTTGTGAATTAGTAAGCCAGTAGCTTGCTACCTGCATTATCTCTTCCTACAGTCCTTTTCCTTGCAAGCAGTATCATTAAAGGTATTTATCTAGCCTCCAGCCATCCACAAGCTGTTAATGCTTTGCCTTCCGTGGCATCAGCTGAAGCACTGCCTAAGCAATATTTACCCTTACAGTACCCAACTATACTACTTGGAGGCAGTGACTATGTAAAAGGCATACTGGGGAGCAAATTCCCGCAAGAGAAAAGAACCTCAAAATACTCCATTACCTTCTACTCTCAGGACAAAGCACCCTCATGGACCCAACCCATTTCAAATAGGAGTATAGTCATTAAAGCACTCGTCATAAACCTGAAACTCCCTACTAGACAAAACAAACAACCCCACCCAAGGGACAGGAAAAGACACATGGGGCATCAGTATATCATTTAATCTCTCTCCTGGCAATCTCTCCTGTAGAAGGGTGATAATAATCTCTTGTGCCTATGTGTTTTGACACAATCTTTAATCACTATTTTTTCACAGGACCACTACTTCATTCAACAAACAGCTAATCAATATTTTGCTTTTACCTCATAACTCATTGTGTGGCCCATGCTTTGTTTACTGCCCATTATTCAATTGTGTTATGATGGAAGAATTATTAATTTCCTCCAGGGCTTCTCAATGGTGCTCATCACTTCAACATCTGAGTGCTGCAGAAATGCAAATTAATTTAGCTTCACAAAAACACATGGCGGCAAAGAAAAGTAAGCATTGCCGTCTAAAATAAAGGAAGAAGAGGCAGAGAAAGACTAAGGGAGAAGGTATTCACTAATTTTACATGTCCTATCTAATGCATCAAAGATGTAATTTGAAAGTATTTAACAATATTTCAAACACAGAAGTTGCAGCATAAGTCACAGGTGTGAGTGTTGAGCAAATTGGATTTGAGACTCTAACTATGGTCATTAAAATTAGATAATTAGAAGCTATTAGACTATGGGAGGTTCCACATACAGAGATTGATAAATAAATAAATAAATAAGTAGAACACCAAACTGTTTTAAGGGGCTATATTAGCAATAGACAGGAAAAGTCCTGTGCAACAGTGCACAATTCAGTCACATGGCCTTCCTTTACCCTCCTTCATTCATTAACTACTTTTCAGCTCAAGCAATAAATGAGTCAGGAGTCATGCAGGCATCACCTGCCTTTCTTGCACAGCCCTACTGTGTCCCCTGAGCAGGTCCATCCTGCACAACACTTGAGCCAGAAATCCTGCATAAAAACAATATGTGATCGCACATGTATCATAAGGGGACTGAATTAAGGTTGCCAAGCAACCACCTCCCCACATTATGCCACAAATCCTTGTCCTTCATCTTTTCAGCAAACAAATGCCAAGCCCTGTCTCACAACTGTACCCTTTCCCTAGTCTGCCTCTGAGACCCTAATTACCCATGGTCCCAAAGGCTTCCTCATTTCAGTTTCTTTGTCCAGCCAGTACCAGCCTTCTCTCATTACTCCAGTTGTTATTTTGCCTTTGTGTTCTTCATAGTTAGCATTTAGTCCATCTCATTTCCTATTTCCCTGACCAGCTCTCAATCCCAGGAGATGACAGATGCTGTTAAAAAAATAAAACATCCTCAGTAAGGATAGAAACTTCAGAAATTCTAGCTGTTAAGATTCTAGCATATATATCCAAAAATTGTATAAAGTACTTTTTTTGTTTATAAAACATTAAAATGTCGCCAAGATTAAGAAGATTTTTACAGTGAAAAGACAGTGAACTCCTCTACTACCAAAACAATTGCCTGACAGATTTCAGTTATGTATTGCAGAATAGGGCATGCTAGACTGTTTAAAAAAAAAAAAAAAAAAACAGAATGAGCAGAATTTTTTTCATATTGCTTGAAGTTTATACTCAAGAACAGCTAAGATGTCTCAGTTCATTTTTTTTTAAACAAATGGATATGCAGTGCTGAAAATGTCAAATGAAGATAATGAAGTCCAGCAAAGCTGTGAGCAAAACCAGTTGTTATTTAAATTTCCTGTAAACTTTTTATGGGCTAAGAGCAAGACTATAAATAGAAAAGTTCTCCTACGCTTCATTCTCAGAGTTGTTTTCTGCTACTGTTTCTCTCCAAGTGTGGATTTCACCAAAATACAACATCTTCAGATTCTATTTTATCTATCTTCAACTTATTTCTTGCTTTATTGTCATCTGTTGTCTGTACTGTGATTAATCACTGAGTGAGTAAAAATCAATTTTATTTGCAAAAGCAATAGATGATGAGCTGAAATCAGGAGCAGAATCCTTGTTTGAGAGTCAGCAATAACATAAGACTTATTCTCCTAAAATGCACATATCTATAGATATGTCTAACTAGATACAGAAAAATGGTCTGTAATGTACTTGGAGCATCAAATGGTCTTCTCCAAGGGGTGTGAGACAAAAGGCATGATGAAACAGCTGATAACCATATTTTAGTCACCAAAAAGTAAAATAAACAAATGTGAATTAAAATGAAGTCACGAAAAAGAATATCCCCAAAATAGAAAAAATAGCAAAAGAAAGTTAAAATAGTTGTGTATGTGTCACCACAAATAGCAGGGTAGACAGAACAAAGAGAATCAGGCCTTTGCAGCATAATTATTGCCTATTGCTTTTTGCATGTGGCATTTTGCTGTCCAGAAAGACTGCGGTCAAGAAACCAAATGAGAAATGTGATGGCGTGCACCTCCTTTCAAATGAAAGGACCTTCTTGGAGGACACTTACAAACAAAGGTTTCTAGTCTTGGAATGACTTGTTATTCAGATATGCTCAATATTGTCACTTCTGTTCCAGTAAAATTTCATTGTGAATCACTGAGGTGCCATGAACGGCATTGTCATCCAGCCATCTAATCTAACTCCTTCTGCATCATCTGCTTGTCCAGAGAATTACATGAAACTCCTCCCATTTTAAAAGGAGAAATGGATCTTTACTTTAAAGAGTAAAGAACCCTGTGATTCCAGGATTGGAAGCATACTTAGCATCCTAGATCTAGAGATGAACATAATAGCTCTTAGTAGGATATATTCTGCTTTAATTGGATTTATTTTCTTAAAATAAGCAGAAGAAAATTGTTCTCTATATAGTAAAGAGCCAACCTTTGGAACTGACTGCCACAGGATATTGTGGAAAATAAAAGGCATATGGGCTCAGGCACACTGCACAAGCACTTAGAAAAAAAAAAGAAAAAGGGTTACTGAATAGGAAGATTGTGTCATGCTCAAGAATCTATTGAGAAAGGTCAATGGTTGAAATGATCCTTGGGGAAGAACTGCACGTGCTTGTCTAACTCTTGGCCTTCCTGTAGCATTCACTTACAATTAGGAAAAATATGGAGAGGCTGGACTACTAGACTGTTCCTAAATGGACTACTAGAATGTTCCTAAAAACATAGGAAACCACATTTGTAAAAACCAAATTGCATGCACTTAAAAGCTGGAAGAATAACAGGAGCACTATCATAGAATCATGGAATCATAAAATGGTTTGTGTTGGAAGGCACCTTAAAGATCATTAGATCATTTAGTTTAGTCCAACCCCCCTACACCAGGTTGCCCAAAACCCCATCCAACCTGGTCGTGGACACTTCCAGGTATGGGGCATTTGTCTTCAGAAGTGCTCCAGCTCTCTGATCATCCTCATGACCCTCCTCTGGACTTACTCTAACAGGTCTATGCCCTTCTTGTGCTGGGGGCCCCAGAGCTGAATGTAGCACTCTAGGCGCAGTCTCAGAAGTGCAGAGCAGAGGGGACAGAATCACCTCCCTGGACCTGCTGGCCATGCTGCTTTTGACATAGCCCAGGATATGTTTGGCTTTCTGGGCTTTAAGCATACATATATCAGATAGGTTTGCTCTCTGTTACTCCTCCTACACATATGTTTATGGCTGCTCTTCTTAAAAAGTTTCAATTTTAGGGTCAGCTCTTCCTTAATAAATAAATAAATAAATAAATAAAATTTAATAAGAATGTAAACAGGAAACTACAGAAGAAAGAATTTAGTGAGGAGAAATGCAGAATACGGAACTGCAAACATGAAGGCAGGCAAAAGTCTAAGGATTACAGATGTAAAAATAGGATGTCAGAGGGGGGCATCAAGCTGGGCACCTCTAACAGCACTTCTGTGAGCACTCTGAAAATACACAGGTAACTGGGGAGGCTGCCCAGTGGTGGCCTACCTGGAGATGGGTCAGGATGATAAGACTGAAATGCCCTCACAGGTATGGGATTTCCCTTCAGGCTATCTCCTTCAGGAGCTTTTGTCGACTAATTTGGCCAAGGCAAGAATGTCATTGACCAGAAGATCCTGTTATCCTGTGAGGACTTAGCAGGGGAGAATCTACAATTTAAAGGCCACTGCCATATGACCACTTGGTCTGATCCAACACAATAGCTCCCACATTCTTGTGAACATGGTGTCCTCATTCAGAATCACACAGCTGGCTTCTACCTCAACCTCCACCATCTACCCCCACAAGGCCTAGGGTTTTTTATGTATTTGCAGCACAAGACAGAGTCTAGGTGCAACTGAGTCACTCCCATCATGCAGCCTTGTGCAGCTGTAGCTCACATCTCATGGACAAGGGCATCGAGGGAGACCTGATTATGTACAATCCCCATGTTAGCATTAAACCATTGCTTAGAGATTTCTAGGAAAAAAAAAAAATCCACAAATACTGTAATACCATTATTCAGCTTTCCCACTGTGATTCTGAATGCTGCTGAAAGGAACACCATGTGCAGTCGTGCAAGTATAAAAGCCTGCATGATACCAGGCTAACACTAAGGTATTCCAATGCCTGGAATGAGCAGCAGCTGAAATCACTAATGGCAACATTGTTTGCAGCTGGCTTACCAAGCCACTATCAAGCCATAACAAGATGATTTTTAGATGGGCTATGCCCAGAAAAAAAAAAAAAAATCACAATTTCAGAAGTGGAGAAATGCTAGTTGAAATGTAACAGCATGTTGCCACTCATATGTTGCATAGGAAAATGAAAGGATAAGGAACGGCATAATTCAAAAAGAAAATGGTGACCATGGTTCATACATGACACAGTTGCATGTAAGTATCAGTGCTTGCTCTTTCTACCAATGGACCCATCAGTACACAGATGGGACCATCTTTTTTTTTTTTTTTTTTTTTTTTATCTGCTTCGTATAATATTTATAGCATTCTGTAGGAATTAAAAAAAAAAAGAAAAAGAGTTACAAAAAAGCCAAAGTGTTACAAAAATTACAGAATCACAGGTTTGTAGTCTCTCTCTATTTTCACATTAAAATATGTAGGGTTTAGTTGCTTACTGAAATACACACTATGCTAATTTATTCTAATCTATACTTAACCTGCTGTGAGGAATAAGTCTGGACAAAAGATTTTTTCACCCATGCTAGAAAAATATTCCGGCAAATGTTCTCACAAGAAAATCTTTATTGTCCCCACGCTCAAGGGCACAGAGGACTGTGTCAAGGTCCTGTTTTATGAGAACAGAATGAAGATAAAATATCAAATAGTCCTCACCAAGGGACCACCATCCGTTTTGTTATGGATGCAGGGAGAATCTGGTGGAAAAACAGCATATGCGTACATAATTAAAAACTGTATCATAATATTTATGTGTAGGGGAGTAATTAAGGTTGCACAGGCACCATTTTTTCTGACTTTTGAGAATTACGTTTTACAATCTCACTAGTGTTTTTCACCATAGGTTTGGGTGAGGTGTGAAAGCTATTGAGATGAAAAGAAGCTAATCATGAGCTAATTACTAAAACTGCATAGACACAAAGAGAACTTGCTTGGGAAGGCCTATAGAAGACTTAAGAGAGACCAAAGCAAAAAATCAGCTGCTATAAGTAAGGTCCATTACATTTCCTAATGACAAAGGCTAAGTGTAAACAAGCCTCCGCAAAGTCAATAAGAGCTTAATTTCTCAAGTTATTTAAGTAAGATAAACAAGGCTGCACAGCCTCCCAGCCTATGCAGCAGAGAGGCACAAAGCACAGGCAGACAGCAAGAGATTCATGACCTACTCCCACCTCTGTTGTCTGTAGGTGCCAGTGCAAACAGCATTTTCAATGCCAATGTAGTTCATTTACCTAGCAACAATAGCCTTCAAAGTGCTGCATAAACATTTCTCTTTCCAGCATCGCTTCCCTCTCTCCCTTGTCTCCAAGGGGGTGAGAATTAAGATTCTTTCTAGCAAATGAAGAAAAGAACAAATGAAAAACAAAACGAAAAAAAAAAAAAAAGGAAAAAAAAAAAAAAAGACTTTTCAATAATCTGGCCAACACCACAGAAGAAACCCCAGACATATCCTACTGCCATTCAGGAGCAGCTAAGGAGTGCTGGTGCATCTTTACAGCCCATACATCTGCAGACCCAGAGGTAGGGCTGGGCTAAGGGAGCCTTTTAATGTCAACCGAAAGAAGGCCCAGGCTGTGAAAGAGCACAAGTCTTAGCAATGCTGGGACATGCTGGAGCTTAATTCCGTTCTCCTTTCCAATGAAACACAGCATTAAAAGGTGACATGATGTATGGCACATCTAATATATCGCTCCCATCTACACCACGGCTTTGACACGGCAGTGATTGCCCGGCGATTTCTTGCACCACTTTCCGAGGGGAAGCGGCGAGCTGCTGGCAGGGGGGTGGTTGGACCGGATAATCTCGGAGGTCTTTTCCAACCTTTATGATTCTGTGATTGCCCCCCTCCCGGCCTCGCAACCCAGGCGGGAGGCTCGGGGAGGGCTGCTGCCATGCGGCGGGGCCGGGAGCCCTCCCGCTGCGCCTGCCGCGCCCCGCAGCTGCTTTCCCTGAAAAAAAAAAAAAAAAAAAAAAAAAAAGGAACGAAACGGGGAAGGCAGATGCCAGGGCGGCTTCGCTGCCTGCTGGGCGTGCCGGGCGCGGCGGCGGGGGATGGGGAGCCGAGCCGAGCCGCGTTATGGCAGCACCGCCCCGTTGCATCTCCATCCCCATCCTCATATCCTCATCCCCCCGCACCCCTCCCCGGGCCGAGCCGAGCCCTGCCCGAGCCCCGGTGCCGGGAAGGCGCTGGGGAGAGGCTGCGGGAGCCGGGCGGGGCCAGCAGGGTACCCCCACCCCCGCCCCGCCATGCGGCTGCCGCGCTGCGCTGGCGCAGGGCCGGCGGGGGGAGGAGATGGGGGAGGAAAGAGGGGGAAGGCTCTGTCCTGCTGGGCTGCACCCCTGCCTGCCTCCGCCCGGCTGCCACATCCCTGCAAATCCCTGCCCCATCACTGCCCCAGCCCTGCTCCATCCCTGTCTGCCCCATCCCTGCCTACCACTTCTCCAGCCCTATCCAGCCCTGCTCCATCCTTCTTCCCTGATCCAGCCCTACCCCAGCCCTATTCCATCCCTGCCCACCCCTTCTCCATCCATCCCTGCTCATCCCTGCTCACCCTTACTCCATCCACCCCTCCTCCATCCCTCTTTGCCCCATTCCTGCCCCACCCTGGTCCCTCCACGCCCCATCCCTGCCCCATCCTTGTCCCCTCCATGCCCCTTCTGTGCCCCTACCTACCCCCCTCCCTCTTTTCCTCCCTCCCTGCGCTCCTCCCCACCCAGCCCGCCCCCTCCCCTCCTTTTCCTCCCTCTCCTCCTTCAGCACCGTGGGCAGCTCCCGGCCGCGCCTGCCCTGGCCGCTCACAGCCCGCAGCCTCTCGAGCCGCGGGCGGGGGGCTCTGGGGACCCCCGCAGCCCCTCGAGGCGTTACCCTCCCTGCAGCCGGCCTCTACCCCCCCGGGATAAGCCCCCCTCGCTGCAGGCAGCCCCGCGCAGCCACATCTCCGCCCTGCCGCGCACTCTCCCCGCTCCCGCAGCCTCCCCTCCGAAAGGTTGTCTCGCCCCAAAAGATACAAGCAGTCCCCAAAGGACAGCTGTCCGCGGGGGCAGGGTGTCCCCAGGAAGGCAAATCACCCCCCCAGGGTTGCCTCCCTCCCGGTACGGACCAACGAGCCAAAGCTGCCCCAGCGGGGAGCCGTGGCAGCACCTCCTGCGCTGCGCCCCACGCGCGGTGAATCACAGCAGCGCTCTGGGCACAGAGTGGGGCTGCTTCCTTCCCCCAGCCCGCTTCCAGACCGTGCTGCTCTCACTTAGAGGAAAAACCTAGTTCCTGCAATTCAGAAACGATCGATAGTGACTCAAAAGAGAAAGCTGGCCTCAGGCTCCGGGCCCTGCTTTACGCAAAGATGCTCTTCTGACCCTGGAGGCAGCTCGAAAAGAATAAACCTGCATTACCTGTCCCGGGGAAGCACACGCAGAGGAAGAGCGTTGCAGCTCATGATGGCACAGTGCATGGGCTGAGCAGCTGCAGATGGCACTGCTGGAGGAAGGAGAACGGTGCCAGTGCCCTGCCTGCTCCGGCAGGACACAGCTCCTCCCTGAGACCTCTGCTCGCTCACCACCTTTCTCACCCACCCCACAAAACAACCCCACAGGTAGCATCCTCCAGACTCCAAGCTGAAAATTCACCCGATGGCTGCCTCTCTGCCAGCAGCCTGGGAGTCTGTTATCACTGCATGCCTTTGACAGTAAGGCTGGTTTCCCCCTGGGAGAGGCGAATGAGCTCCAGTTGGGCAGAGCAGGACGAGATGGCCTTGCAAGCATGGTGCATCGTCCTTGGGGCAGCACAGCCCCAGGCAGTGACTCCACCAGGCCAGCAACTGCTTCCAGCCCATGAGGTGTGCATGCACATCCCTGCACTACCATGTTTCTAGCAAGCATTTCAGATCACCACCCACATGTGTTAGCCATCAGTCACGTCACTGGCTTTCCTCTTGACAGGGACAGAGAATCCTTAAAATGAATAAAAAGGAATCCTTAAAGTGAGTCCACCCCCTTTTGTGTAATAGTCTTATTAGGTGACATTCTGCACTCTTCATCAAGTAAATCAGGCTCACAACTTCCCAGTGTTCATCAAGGAAGTGGTTACTGGCACTTCTTTTCACATTTATCCTGCTTTGGGCTTCCCAGAGCCCTTCACGGGTGTGAGCAGGTCCAGCTGTCATTCCCCAGGTTTTGGCATGATGTGAGTTGTCCAGGGTTAGGTTTAGGCACTCTAAAATAAATATGTGCCATAAAACAATTGTATATGGCATCTGCATGCAATTGTAGGAAATGAGATGCAGAGGAAAAAGTAATCTAAGCAGCTGTTTTATGGATATGGTTTATTGAAATGGTTTATTGAAACCCTTTCCATTGGTGATCTTTTTTTTTTTTTTTTTTTTTTTTTTTGTCAGACCTTTGGAATAAAATGTGTTAAAATGAATTTCTGCATGTTTCACAGGTAGCAACAGCAGCGCCTTCAACACCAATAGGCTTTTTTCATGTAAGACATAAAACATTTGACATGGAATGTACTATTAAAGCCAGACCGAGGGGGGAGAGGCATTCAAGGACTGATTTCCATTTCAAACTGCATTCTGGCACTTTGTACTCCAGCACCATTGGTGGATCAATATTTAATGCCCGGAGATTCTGGCTCTGCAGGAGTCATGTCAGGGGACCTCTAGAGCCAATCTGCTTGGGTAGAGGAGTGATAATTATTCATGGGCTCCTGCCTCTTGCTCCTTCTCTTGCACAGCCCCACTCTGCTGACTCAGTGCCTTATTCAGTCTTCTCTCCCTCTCTCCACTGCTGTAGCTGGACCCCTTTGCCTTCACCACCTCTGAGAGCCTGCACATCCCACCATGGCTAAAACAGCAATGGGTAAGAAAACGCATCTCTTTTCCTTCAGCCAGTACAACTCCTGGGAGCACTGCCTGCACCGGCAGCTCTTCTCAGTGGCCCTAAAGTTTAGAAAAATCAAGACGACGCTAAACATATTTTTATTTCTTTGATGGAGAAAGAAAAAAAAAAAAAAAAAAAAAAGAGGGGGGAGAGGAGGGGAGGTGACCCCGGGTCTCTTTTAGCATCCTGAGATCGGATGAAGGATTTACTGATGGGCGAGGTCGGCAGCATGAGTGCAGCCTCATTTCCGAAAATGACAATTTTCATTTCGCTTTTCTGATTTTAAACATTAGTCTATCTCACGGCACCAAAGATACAGAGGCAGATATATTTACTAAAAAAAAAAAATAGAAAAAAAAAAAAAAAGAAGAAAAGAAAAACGAGCCGGAAAGTTATCCCCGCCGTAAATACGCCTCCCACCGCCCCGCAGCCCCCAGCCGCGGGAGGCAGCGCTTCCCCTTTTTTCGTTCCCAAAAGAGCCTCGGACGGAGGTGGGGGGGGGGGTAATTTGGGGAAAGGGGGTCCCAGGGGAGAGGCACCCCGAGGGGGGACGGACTGGGGGGGCTGCGGGTGGGGGGCTGCGGCGGGCACCTGCTGCGGAGCGCACTGCGGGCCGGCCGCGCCCAGCCCGGCGCCGGGGGCTGCGGGGGGGCGAGGAGGAGATGGAGCCGCCGCCCGCCCGCACCTGCAGTCTGCCGGGGAGGGGGTGGGGTGGGGGGGGGAAGATGGAGGGGAAAAAATGGGGTGGGGGGAGGGAAGTAGGTCACTGCATCGTCGCTAGCTGGTGTTTTCTAGCGGCTCCCACCCTGCTTTGGCTCTCTCTCCCAAGGGGCAGCTTGCGGGGCTGGGGCGATGTCGCGTGTTGGAGCTGGCAGCCCCCCCGCCCTGCTCGGTGCCCCCCCACGAGCCGCGCCCTGCCGCCGCACCGCACCCCGCATCCCGCATCCCGGGAGCGGCCCCGGCCCCAGGGGGGGCTCCAGCCCCCAGCCCCGCTGTGGCCGCCGGGCGTTGGTCCTGGTGGGGGGGGGGTGAAGGGGGGAAAACGGGGGGGCCCGGCGCCAGCCCGGCTGCTGCTGCTGCCCCTTTGTTTGCGGGAGGCTGCTGAGATGGGTGGAGGAGCAGAAAATCGCAGGGGAGGGCGTGGGAGAGGGAGACGCAGAACAACCGTGGGGTCAAAAGCATCCAAACCCTGCTACTTCATGTTTTTTTTCCTTTTCTTTCTTTCTTTCTCTTTACTTTTTTCCTTTCTTTTTATTTTTTTTATTTTCTTCTTTTTTTCTTTTTTCCTTTTTTTTTTTTTTTGGGGGGGGGGTGGGGTGGGTGGGTGTGGAATGAGGCAAACCCTCCGCTTGTCGCATTCAAATACAAGTTTCCACAATCATTCACCATTGAAGCACACAAATCACACAAAATAATGATGGAGTGCCCCACCGCAATTATGCTCCTTTCCTAAGAAAAGACTCCCATTCCGTGCAGATGCTGTTACCACTCTTAACCGTGTTGCACGAAGTTGCTCCGAATCCTCCTGGCGCTGGCTATAAGTGATGCATTGCACATTTATTTATCTGAATGCTGATCTTCCGCTCCCGAGGAATAATCGGTGGGGATTGAAAGCCTTTTACCTTGGCTGTGGCACCCTTGGGGAGGAGGCATGAGACAGCTGGATATGCAAATAGAGGAGAGGAGACAGGGCTGTGGGAGTCTGGCCAGCCCTGCAGTGCCGAGCACGCCGTCCCCTCCCCACTGCAGCAATCTGGTAATCGGTATTGATAATTTGTAGTCAGCTGGAGACTTATCGCTGCAGAAGGCCCTGCAAGGAATCCTGTCAGTGGGAAGGAAAGGGCTCTTCAGCCTTTGATTAATGAGCTCGCAGCACACAAATATAAAGGTTTCTGCAGCAAGAGACATGGCGGAAATCATTAGATTTACCCAGAGACTGGTTGGCTGTATGGCTCCCGTTTGCCTATTAATACCTGGTTAACCAGCTGCTTAGAAAAGCAGTAAGAAGCAATATAACCACCTAGCTCAGGTTTCTAAAAATGCTAATTGCAACAGCGTTCAATTAAAAAGGAAAGAAACATCATTAAAAGCATCTTTTCTTTTTAAACTCCTGAAGGTATTGGCAAAGAGGAGCCTTTTCTTTAACTTTATTCCTCCTTTCCGTATTCATTTTAGAGAGATTTGGGATCTAGGCAGCATATTAGAATAAGTCATTTCATGTCTATTTTGAGAATTTCTTCAGCAGAACAATTTTTATTGTCATGTAGAAGAATAGACTTGTTCTCAGTCATACACATTTCCAGCTACTGCTAAATAAGCTACATTTGCTTGGTACCTAAGCTTTACCCAATAGACCACTGAGAGAACTACACAGTGCCTGATTTTTTTTTTTTTTCCCTTTTGAGCACTGTAGTTTGCAAAGTGGCAATAAAGGCTAGGTCTTGCTGCCATCAGAGCCAACAGAACATTTCTAATCGGCTTAAGCTGGTCCACCATTACGTTTCTGGCCCCTCTCCAGCAAGACACTTAAGCAGGTGTCTGAGTTTGAGCATGTGAACAGTCCCACTGGCTTTGGGCAGAGTCTTTGCCTAACTCAGTTTAGGCAGATGCTAAATACCTTGATAAATCTGCTTTTAATCTTCTTCCATAGAAAGCAAATAAATAAATAAATAAATAAATAATAAAAAATTTTTAAGGCTCTATTAAATAAAATCTTTTAAAGGAAAACTCCATTGATTTACATGGCAATTTCAACAGCTACAAGAACTTTCTTGTAAAGCCTGACTGCTCATAAAGTTTTCCTGTTTAGTTTGCTTAATATATAAATTATGCATACCATGCACATATCTGTCTTACTTTAAAATTTCATATAACATGACTGCAGAAAATCTGGAGATTTTTAAATTTTGCTCACCCCTGGACACCTTCTTCCAAATAAAATCTGAGTTATATGGATAGATTTATCAGCTAAATCAGCTGATTTAATCTGATTTAATCAGTTAAATCAGCTGTTTTTTTTATGTTTTGTTTTTGGGTGGGGTCACTACAGACAATGTAGACCATGTATGTGGTTGAATAAACTCTCTTAGGGTAAGTATGTGAAAGTGTGAGGGTGAAACAGGCAGTTGTGCCAGTGGAACTAAAAAAGGTGTTTAAACCCATTATTTGAGTATTTTCTTATAGTGTTTAATTTAGGGACTATTTGTTCTGAAAACATGTTCAGACAATTACCATAAAAAAGAGTCTCAGTCCTGATTATAGGCCTTGTTTATTTTATAGCAATTCATCTAACAGAAATACATAGGATTCGTGTGTTAAAGAAGTGTTTTAATTCGGACCTTGACATTAGGATAATAAGGGAATTTAAGCAGCCCTACCTTGCCCCTCAGTGGGACTGATCAAACCTTTGTAAAAGTGCTTCAGAGTAATGTTCTGTTTTATCCTCTGCATTTTAGTTACATGCTCAGATCTAGATACTTAGCTTGATGGATGTAATGCCACTGCTCTTTGTCTGTTAATGGACTGCTACATTATTGTTTTATCTGGTATGTAAACATACATGTGAAGTCATAAACATGTGCGTGATTGTTGATTTTAACTGGTTCAATTATTTCAATAACTAGCTTTTTTTACTGCACAGTGCTAAGCATTTTGCCCTGATTTGCCACTACACTTAAACAACTGCTTTGTCTTTAACAATTTCACATTAGTAGTCATCTGGACATCAATGGCAGAGACAAGCTTTAAGTTAAACAACATATGGCTAAATGCCAGGCTGCATTCAGACTCAGCATCCTCCTTTCCATACTGTACGGGTTTTAAGCGGAGGTTTTAACCTATTTTTTCCCCTTTTATATAGAAAGGAACACAAATCATCAATGAATTACTATTAATTGTCAGAAAAATACACATTTGAATAGAACAAAAGGAGATTAAGACGAGAATGAATGCAGGCAAGATTCAGAAAAGAGAGTTTGCTGTCTCATAATGTTGACAGAAATGTGTTTTGACTGAGACATGGTTATTCCAAATTTTGTCAGGGTCTAGAAGAAGAAACATTTCAATTAGTCTATTGATCATTCTTTTGATAGGTTTGATCACTATGTTAATGCAAATTTACTAGTGAGTACAAGTCACTAGAGAACTCAAGGTTAACATTTACTTACATTTTTTCCCTGTTTTTAAGAAGTAGATTACTCTTCCTGCTACTGAAAATTCAGGCAGTAATAATTTTGAAAACAGTCCATATGGTTAAGAATTTATATTGCCTGATAGCAGTTCTTTACTTACCCTGTGAAATGCAGAGGCAGGAGAGCAGAGCGTCATCTATTCCATCATCTTATGGAAGGCATCCCACAACATGCTGAGGAAATAAAAATAAAATTCAGCAGCTTGAATACTCCCAAAATGTTCTCTCACCTCTACTTCCATCACCTCTTCTCCAAATATAAGCTCTATCTAGTCTAAAGGTTTCCTTATTTAATAATGTATTCTTATAATTCATTCACATTGATTTTTTTCAGATTTTCCCTTAATTAATTAAGCCTGGAATCTTTTTTCATTTCTTTGGTATTTGGAACTATAATAACACGTTTCTCTAGATCACATTTCGCACACATTTTTTTACCATAATTATGCATGTAATATAACAGCATGGTTACATTTTTCCCAGGTGACATTTATATTCATTTCTTTAGAAAAGAATTTTCCATTTTCAAATTAATACCATTAATTAAAAGACTGATTATAGCAGAGGGATTGGATGATCATATTCAGCAATATATTTAGGTGGCATTTTAGCCTTCAAAGACTGTGCAAAAATGAACTAATTAGTTTTCCTAAAAGCCTCCTGTGAGAAGTAGGCAATATCACGTAGTCTGAAGCACAGAAATCAGAGGGTTCCCAGGGCAGGCAGGTCTGGGCAGTACTTGACCCATGTAGCATTTTCTTGTAGGTCTAATTGAACTACCTTATTAGTTCATAGACAAAAGCAACAAGAGATATTTAGCACTCCTGAGAAATAAATCTAGCCCTAGGTGCCTTAAACTGGGCAGCCTAAAATGGTACCACTCCAAAAAAAACAATGTAGTTGCAAAATTAACTCACTGAAAGATTCGTCAAATACTATACAGCACTTCAGTTACCACTTAACCCCAGGGGACTGAGGGTGGCAACTAGTCACCAACTGTTCTGCTAGTAGGCAACAACTCAGCTGGAATTGAAGTCCAACAAGTCTTTTCTTTGAACACGCTCCCCTCAGGCTTTATCTGTATTAAGTACATTTGTCTTTCAACTTAGATTGTCAGGCCTCATTTTTTTTTCATCCTGACACTCTCAGTAGCACATTGCTTTGAGGAGGAGCAAATAGGTCATCATGAACCAGTAGTGATCACTCACCACCACAGTAACTACCTTCAAAAATCCAATGTGAATTGTCCATACCTTTATAAGCAAAAGTTACCGTTGTCATCAGTGCACTTGCAGAGAACATGTCTTCTTCAGCAATACTATAAAATGGATGGTAGATGCATCAAATTCACAAAACAAGTCTTGCTGCCATGGGGTAATGGAGTTCAGCCACTGGCTTCAGCACAGTCAGGGCTGGTCCTGAGCCAGGGGGGATGCAGAAATCTGGTAGATGACTTGGAGGAATGTCTGCTATTCATGATTTTTCCTAGGGTGCACGTAAACCTCACGTGACGAATTCTGTGGATACTGTGGAGGGCAAATTCCAGTGTGATGCTAGAATTGGGTCAGTCTGTCTGTGAGCAGCAGCCAACAGTTCTACCTTGGAGGCACTTCTCGATTCTGAAAGGTGCTGGGCATCCATGTCTATGGTGAAGGCAGTGTCTGTTACTCTAGTGGCTCAGCACTTTTCAAAAACTGGAAGAAAATATTTTGGAGATCCCAGCATGCACAGACCTGCATCCTCAACCAATTTATAAAAAAAAAAAAAAAAAAAAAAAAAAAAAAAAAAAAAAAAGCCTAATGCAGAAGTGCTGGCCCCTAGGGAACAAAATATTCAAGAGATCACGTGTCTGAGCAATATCCAGCGTACAAAGCTTCTCTCTAATTATTTCATTTTCTTCCACTTACTATGTTTTTCCTGTCTGATAATACATAATTTAACAAAAGAAATGAATTTAAGATCTTTCAGCAGGATGTACAGTTAAACTGATGCACAGCATCTACATGAAACATTAGGCATTGCTACCTACATTTAGAAACATTATTTTCTGTATGTTTGTAAGTTTGTCTAATCCAAACTGTTCATTAAAAATTATAATTTGTACGCTCATTCAAATACACAAAACCCATCATTGCTGTAACAGTTATTATGTGGAGACATTTTGATCCTTCACACATTAGACTCTGAATTGCAAACCAGGATAGGGTTTTGTTTGTTTGTTTGTTTCATTCCCATTACTGACTATGAATGTTTTTTAGTTTAGGCAAGTGACTGAGGACATTTAGTAAACCTCTAGGGAACCTGCAGTGGGATACAGGTGTGACTGCATCTACACAAAAGGTGGGGAGAGGTCAGCACCTCTGGCTATGGTCAAGGTCTTCCCAGAGTGATTGCACTCATCACCATCTCCTAGAGGAAATACAAATAGGGGGAATGTTGAGACATAAACCTTCCCTCAGGCACTTCCCCTGCAGCTCCTGAAAAGACCTACTTCAGACTTCTCTTCTCTATCACCGCAGGAGGAAAAAGGTGGCAACAGGTCCACTCCTCTCCCTTGGCCAAACAGCTGGTGGTTGGTCTCCAAGTATGGCACTGGGATGTGGTGGCCCTAGTCCTTGTGTATCCACCCTCCCTAGAGAACACCAGAGCCACCAAGCTGCGGCCCCTTACTGCCATCCCATGGGAGCAGCTTCACACTGGAGAGAGAACAAGAGGGCAAACAAGCCAGGGCATGAGCCCCACCTAGTACCTGGGAAGCTCTAGCTTATAGAACCATCGATGAATTGTGCACGCTACATCCAGAGGATAAAAAATAGAAACAGTCATGGGAGCAGAAAACAAAACATGAGTTTCTTTGGGTGGTAATTAGGACCCTTCAGCTTGAACCCCCTAATTTTTCAATGAGATTGAACCCATCTCTGTCATTTCCCAATCCAATGTGCTCACCGTAGACAGTTGTATCAAAGAGCAGCAGTAACACAGCCAGCAATGTTTCTCCTCAGTAGCATTTTAAAAGAAAGCAGTGGTTGCCCGTGCTTTTATGATGACCCCTGTCCTATCCATATGGGCCACATTTTAAGAAAACAGCTATATGGTATATAATTTCCTAGAATAAAGCAAAAATTAAGGAAAAGTGTCCTGGAAATGGAATACTGGATCAGACAGACCTCAGTCTGTCCCCAAGCTGGTGCTTTTTGATATTTTTGACATTTTTATAGTGTCTTAGTGCTATTTATGCTTCAGAAAAAAGTCTGAGCTAGCCTTCAAGAAGATTTCTATTTTTGATTTCTCACCTCTGAACTTCCTTCCAAGCAGCTTGCCATCCAAAACATAGTTTCCCATCTGCTCCGTCCCCCCCACCTACTGATTTCCAGTCCCAATCCATCTCCTTGGTGCAGTTTTCCTTGTTTTCTTAACCCAATCTATTTATCCACTACAGAATGTCATCTTCATTCTTGGTCATTTTTAAATCATCCCATTCCTTAACCAACTTTACCCCCCCCCTTTTTTTTTTTTATTTATCTGCTGTCTACAATTTCTTTCACCATCTATATTCAACTCTCATCCCTTCACACAACCCTTAATAATCCTCCAATAATCTTCCCCAGTTCTGAGGGGCCAGAAAGGGAGGAATTGACACCATGGGATAGTTGTTTTCTTTTTCCTGTTTCCAGCACCCTTCTGCACAGCAAGAAGGATAAGCAGTGTTTGAAACACTGCTCTCAGCCCATGTGGAATCAGTCATGTACAGCACAAAGTGTCCTCAGAGAAATTGGCTGAAAAGCTTGGACATGTCTCTCCTCGCCATGGGTGAAGCCTGTAATCAGATATTTCAATGACATTCCATGGTCAGGCCTGGGCAGATTTTTCAATGGAGGAATGATTTCCTGGCACAGAGCTCTACAGCCCTTCAAACAAATGCAATAAGCATTTGTTCAGTTTATTATGTACAATCTCTGTGTTTTTTGTTTTTTGTTTTTTGTTTTTTTTTTTTTGTTGTTTTTTGTTTTTCCCTAGTTTCATTAATTTCATTCACCTTCCCAGAAATGATGAAATGAATTTTGCTAAAAGTTTTCCCCAAACTCAGCAAGAGGTGGCCCTCCAGCCAATGAAATTATTGACCAAATTGTTGCAATTTATCAAAGAAATACTCAGTGGAAGGAGTCCTACACTTTCTAATGCAGTGGAGGAAAAAAAAATAGTGGCAGTAGATGGGAAATAGCAACTGTGGCGTATGGGCTGTACATCTGAATGGATAAGATGGGTGAAGGTCAGGAACATCGATTGTGCTAGAATTAGGTCTGATACCAATGTAAATCTACGATAATAGACCCGTGTTGTTTTATGTATGATGAACCCATTTTTCCCCTTTTAAATCTCCAGAAGCAGCAGCTTAGGAAGGAAACATCTCCTTTATTATTTTGAAAAGTCATATAAGAGCCAGCTACGCTAATAAAGGAGAATTTGATTATACAGGAAAAGAGACTTTTTAATACAGGAAAAGGAATTTGATTATACAATAAAAGAGAAAAAGCAGGCCATTATAAGTTGACATTTGGATATCTCCAGCTCCTGCTACTTTTAGGATATATTGAAAAATGTGACAGCCTGTCCAGTTGTGGAAGCTTGATAAGGCTGATAAGGTTACAAAGGACAAGCAGAACAACGCAGAAGAGGCTCTCATTTGCTTTTAATGACAGGCTGTTGACACTGGGATATGCTGGTGCACAGTGTCCTGAAAATCTAGTTATTGGAAGCAAAAAATCTCCCTTACTGTAAATGAGCCAAGAACCCTTCCACCAGTGCCCCACAGAAATCAATAGAGCATCTTGGCAGGGATTGACTCCAGATGTGGTTAATTTAGCAGCCGAGAGGTGCCTCTGAATTCATCAACACTTCCGTGTAAGTGAGGACCAGTACTGCAGGAAAATAGAGACAGGCTAGCAGACAGACAGCTACAGAGAGGCTGACAGAACACATGAACTCCAGATACCTATATTTTCAGTAATATTTCATAAATTGAAAAAATCGCTAAACTTTAAAACAGTATAAAAGTGAGAAGGAGAACAGAGAGATACAAAAAACTGTGGTTGATCATGAAAGACTTAATTCAGAGCAGTCATATTATTAAAACTCATATAACTTATTGTAGCTTATAAATTTATGCATTTATTTTACCTCTTCAAAAATCAGTATGTTTCTATTATGTAAATCTGAGCAAAGCTACTTAAAACACAGGTGGCTTCAACTAACCGGTGTTTTTTGTTCTAGTTTTTTTATTGTGTTTATTTTAACAAAAATATCTCACCAACAATTGCTCTCTCTCAGGCAATTTAATAAATTCTGAATAATATACTAATTTAGTTGCACCATCAGCATGGTTTCAAAGCAGAGGCTGTCATTCCCTTTTTTTTTTTCATTCATTTTACACATCCTCTGATTAAAGTACTCAAAAATATTTATAATCTATGCCTCGCTGATAAATTTTAGCGATACGATGCTGAGTGGTATCATTGTTTTCTTAATTTAGGCAATCAAATATTTGAATATATGCATAAAGACATGCCAGGATAAAATAGTAAAAGTGTAAATCAGTTCATTAGTAATAATAGCTGCATAGATAGTTTAGTCATGCAGAAAAAAAATTCTGAAAGCCACAGAATAATAGACATTCTACAAGTAGATCCAGAATTCCATCTTAGCCCCTCAGAAAGCATCTACTGGGTAAAACTTAAGTGTGTCAAAGTCAAAGAGAACTTTTCAATCAACTTGCAACAAGGCTGGAATTTCATCCACAAATAATCTAATGGCTAGTAAAATGTGGTATTAATCAGCTAAAGTTCAGGACTGACAGTAACTTCAAACTATTGTAATTAATTTTACTGAGAGTTAGGATGCATTCCTGACAGTAGAATGTTACAGAACATGGACCATATCTTCCAGAGAGGCTTATAAAGGACCACTTATAAATGGCTACAGCTCAGTGGTCACACTTTACTGTAGTATACATGCATAGCATATTTTGGTGTTTTTTTGTTTTTTTTTTTCTCAGACTGAGAGAAGATGTGACAAACTGGAAAATGCTTGTCACCTAACAGGAGTCAAGGTTACTGAAGATTTCATCCATTGCTTTGCAAGAGTCACTTCATTGTTGACACTGCCCAAATCAATTTTACTAATAAAGGCAAAGCATGTCCAATCAAATAAATCTCTTAGATTTATTACATGGACTGGATTTGGTATAACATTTTATAGTTAAAATAGGCACATTTATATTTGCATGCTCTATTTCCAATATGATGTAGTGATTTCACTCAATAACAAATCTTGCAGAGACCCTGTATTTCTTGTGTTGTGTAAGTTAAGATTCACTGATGCTCAGACTGCCGTTTTATATGCAGTAGTTCCAGGAATTAAATAATTACTTAAACACCACAAGCTATACAAAATCCTCCCAGTGACACAAAGCCTTTTTTTTTTTTTTTTAACATTACAATTATATCTTTATTTATTTGTTTGTTTGTTTTTCTTTTAAATGACCCCATCTCTTCTGTATGGTTTATTGATTGCAAACCTGAAAGGGTACTTGAATCACTGCATTTCAAAAAGAGGTAGGATGATTGGAGAAGTGACCTCTGGTGATGACTACACCTAAAGGCGAGTAGCTGAATGGGCTGGTTTCTCTTTTGTGCTACCATGGCAAGGTGGTCTTGCAACATGGCAAAAGGAAACCAGGAGTTTTTTTTGGCATGAAAGAAGGTAGGATGGAGGCCAGTGAGGAAATGTTTGGCTGGGGGAACAACGAAAGAATGAGCCTAAGGGCTTTGGTCCTGTAATGTACTGAGGATAAGCTCACCAAAAGCCTGCAGCTAATGTACAAGTCCTGAATGACAGAGATAGTGCAGAGGTTCAGTGAGATATGATGCATTTTTGTTGGGATAGAAAACATTAAAATATGTGAATACAAAAGAGGAGGGGAGCTGGGGCTGTAAGGTGCTTAGCAACCCTTACCTTCCACAATATCATGGGGTGTGAAGACGAGCTTACTGTGGGAACTGGACCATGGTTCTGGTTGGAGGGACATCCAGTGGTCATCTAGGCTGTCCTGCTGCTTGAAGCAGGGCCATCACCACTTTGTCCAGCCAATTTCTGAAAACTTCCATGGATGATCTCACAAATTCCCAAGCCACAATTTGTGGCTGCTGATCCTTCTTGTTACTTGGCATTACCTGGGGAACATGCAAGTATGAATCTGTCATTTCACTGATCTTCCCCCTAGCTCTAAGTAGCTAGTATAGTCTATCTATATCCCTTAGGATATACTTTGCCCAGCTAAACAAAACCGGCCCCCTCCACCAGTCTTCACAGGCCACCTGCTCAGGTCCCTTACCTTCCTGGCAACCCTTCACTGGGCCCTTTCCTGTTTGTCCATGTTCCTCTTAAACTGGGGGTCATCTCATCTGATACCTTTCAAGGAGTGGTGGAAGAAATAGAAAAAAATCTCTTTCATGTGAGACTTTTAATACTGAAATAATTTCTCTGAATAAATAATAATAATAATATTTAAAAAAAAAAAAAAAGTCACTCCCCCGGTATCCATTCATATATTGTGCTTAGGCTTCATCTTTCAACATTGACAGTTAGAGGTTTATATAGCCACACACTAAAACACCATCTGAAATCTCACTTGGGCATTTGTAGGATTTCTTAGGACTGTGTAGAAGACTAGCAGACAATTACCGATGCTCTTCAATGCTGTGAAAATAAATTTTCACTGTGAATATACTGATAGTTGAAATGTCTATGAGCTGCCCCAATTTCTAGACTTGGGAATCTTCCAAAAGATACTTTTCTAGTCAATCTGCTTCCCACTCATTGTAAGATAATGCCAAATGAAAAGATGAGTTTTACAGAAACTGTTTTGTATCAACAAGGTTGATCAGGGAGTTGCTGTCATCTAACTTACTCTGCACAGTATTTTCAAAGACCTTTAAAACCTCAAGACATTATTTTTGGACCAAAACATTTCTCCAGAGATTAACATACCTTAGTTATGCTTCCTATATGGAGAGACTTTCTTAACTCAGGTTTTAAATTTGTCTAAACTCAGAAATTTGTCTCTTTGGAATACCTGTAATGAAAATACAGTCCCTTGCTCCCATATATACCCAATCAAGGGAACTCTTACATTGTTATAAATACATTTAAAAGAAAAGGATTTAAGCCATATGACATAAAGCATCCATAAAACAGAGCATCAGGGTATCTGCAGCAGAGTTGTCATTATCACACCTGCATGGTTTTAAAGCAAAAATCTTCAGAATTACTTGTTTTTCACATATACAAACTCTAATGTTAAAGAATTTTATATAAAGACTTAAAACTCATTTGCTTAGAGCTCATGTTGTTCTGGTACTCAAATTTAAAATGTTATGTTAATTAACACAATTATAATATGTATGTCATCGTATTATTGCAAAGATAAGAGCCCTTCATTTTTACATAATCTACTTATAGATGCTGTATGTAATTGTGTACAGGAATAACTAATGCCTTTATTCACACAGATGAGACATCCTTATTTTAAAATGTACCACAACATTAAAATTCTATTCAAAATCCAGAAGAAAAATGGATTTTTCAGGCTGTCTCCTTTCATTGTCTTTTGCATTTTGATATTTAGCCGGTAGTCATGGCAGCTCATAAGAGTGACTGTGTAGCACAAAGATGCAGTTACATGTGTTTGGCTTTGGGTTAAGTAGATTAAACACATGCAGATTGCTCAAAATCAACCACTAAACTTATGTAAAAAAGCTTTATATAAATATGTGTAATGTATATGTATACTCATATTTGTAACCTAATGAATGCTCCTATTTGTTTCTTCCAGACTCTATAAAATAGGCTTTCTAGCCTATGGGACCAGGTTTGTTTGAGGGGTACCTTATACATCCCTCACAGCAGCATACTGTTTCTAAAATGGATTCTTCCAGTAATTATAGTGTAAAAATAATTGCAATACGTTCTGCATTCACTGAAATGACTCAGCAAGCAAGGAATACATTTAATTACTGGAATATAAAGATCAAGAGTCCATCCTAACTGCAAATTATAATTGTATTTATCCCATATAATATAAACACTAATTTCTACTTAGCTGACTTGCCTACAGTATTGTCTTTGCCTAAAACAAACAAATGCACCTTGCAATTTAATTTGCAAACCATTTTCTGGGCCTTAAGTTATCACTAATTAATATTTTCACTTTTTTTAGTTCTAAGAACAGTTTTTAAAACACTGGAAGACATCAAGGATGTCTTTGGAGTGGTACAAGATGTGTGTTAATGAGGATTGTGCTTAGAAACTCTGTATGAGTTATAAAAAAAAAAAAATGTATCTGACTTACATTTCTGAAAAAAACGCATGTATAACAGATTCCAGATAAACAGCAAGGACCATACTCTTTGTTAATGGAAAATGGCACAGAGCAATGTGGCTCTGTTCACTTGATGGAGATATTCTACTTCACAACAGCTGAATTATGAAAACAGAAAAAGATGGACTCCTTAGCCATTTTTCCTTAATTGTCTGCTTTGCAGAAGTATCTTGAGCCATCCCTTTGCTTGATGCTGTATCAATAGCTTTCTTCCAGAACCTGGGGGTAATTCTGCTAAAAGTTGCTCTACCCAGAAGCCCACTGTGACTCAGAACAATTTGATTGCAATCTGAGTCCAGAGATGTGGAGAAAGGGGGGAATATGTCATAATGTAACTGAAATAATATCAGCACATGTCCAGAAAGAATCTACTGTGTCAAGATGACAGGAAGCAGTAGCAAAACATTTATTTCAGTTGTGAGATGAAAAATACGCCAGGATTCTGTCATGATTCTCTAGCTATAATATTCACAGCCAACACAGAATAAAATGTCAGCCAAAGTTAGTGGATGATGCAAGGCCAGGTGATGAAAGACCAGGAAGAGTTTGTTGAGCCTACATAGAGGGATCACAGTGATACAAAATCCAGTCAGTGGAAGTTGCTGTAGGGATCATTATGAAAAACTGAATACATGCAGCTGTTCCAAACACACATACATGGCTGAGTCTGAGATTCAGAAAAAATCTGGTGCTGGAATCCAGCTCTACTAACCCAGTCTTATTGCTAAAATAGAACCTGCAGCACACTTCATACCTTGGGAGACGTTGTTTGATCATAGCAGGCTGATCATAACTAACTGGTTACAGCTCTGTTTCATCAATTTTGATTTACATCCTCACTCGAGAGGCTGTTTCACCAGCTGGCACCGGTACTGCTTGCACCATTCTCAGAGAGACAACCTGGGCCAACAGAGGTGTCACTCACCCAGAAATCAGACATGGGTTCTCCATGAAGCTTTCCTACAGACTAAGTCTGTGACCTGAGGCAATTTTTGTCACCTCTGGGTCATTTCATCCCTGGTGTTCTCTGCCTGGCTTTCTCACTTGCACTGTAAGGTCTTTGGCACCGGGTGTTCACATCTGACGTGTTCATACAGAAAGTAGCGCAGATCCCAGCTGGACTCCGGCATGCTCTTGCAATACAATAATGAGATGACCTTAAGAGCGTGCTGGGAGACAGCAGTCATCTCCAATAGTCTGATCCCTGACCACCGGGTGCTCCAGGGGAAAGTAATGTGTTCAAAAGGACTCAAAATTGTACATCCCACCCAGTACCTGGGTCACCAGCAAGCAGCATAACTGCTGTTATGGTGACTGGTACCTGCATGCTAGGCCTGTCAGGAAAAATAGGCTGGCTGCAGGTTCTGGGACTTGTGTCCTTCCAAGCTCTAACTCTGTCCACCCCACACCTCACTTGTTTGTTATCTAGTAGAAAGTCCCATCTCCTTTCCAAGTGGTTATCATTTTTACCTTGTGCTGTGGCCACCATTTGGACCCAGGAGTGAGTCAAGCACCACAGCTTTCACCCACGAAGCAGCACAGTTTGAGGGAAATCACTTCTGAGGGAAGGATCATAAATGTGGCGGGGTCTCCTGCTACAGGGAACTCCTGAGGCAACTCTGCTAAGCTGTTATGGCAGGTTAGTACAGGTGGCAGGCTCAGTCTCAGAAATGATGAGACAAGATAACCTGTGTACAACAGCACTGAGATAGGTATGTTGAGGCCTTCTGCTTCTCTGGCTTTTATCCTTGAACATTAGCATTCCTTAAACCATGGCTTTTAGCCTATGTGGAGACTGAGATTCTGGTTCAGTGCTACTTAGCAGGGATGATCTTCAAAGCTGTCAGTAGAAAGTTTGGGGTGAAATATCTGACTTTTTAAACCACTTTATATGTAATCTGTCAGAGAAGTGAAGGAATCTAATGTCTCTAATGTGCTGGCAAAAGTGTGTGACAACACTTCAGGCATACAAGGTGAAGGAAATACTTTAAACAGTGAGCATTAAATCATGCAAAGCAAATCCATGCATTCAAAAATTCCAGGGCTTAAGGTTTTGATCCTTAAATCATTCATGTAAGTCTCTGAGTGAGAAGTTGGTCAATAGGGATTTTCCTTGAGAACAGGAATATTAATGATAGGATCAGACTCAGGCTGATACCTGTAGTACTGTAGTACTGCTCTTACCAGTAGCCTTGAATGGAAAGTAAAATTGAAGACTTTTCTGTAAGACATGAGATAGCAAAAATTTCTACAGTACCATCAGATCTGTGGAATTTATTTATTTATTTTTATTTGCATCCTGGGAGAAGTTCTCTGCAGTGCAGTCAGGGTTCAGTAAGTGGATTTTCTTATAGTGTCACCAGTGAAAATTACATATATTGAAATAATACAAAATAGTTACTTCACTTCTTAACATTCTGACATCAGAAAATAAAGTGAACAGACATTTGAATCCAATCACACTCATTAAGTAAAAAACATAGATATGGCATCTGGAGTAGTCCACTTCAATCTGAAAATGTATAGTCATGATTGGCAATTAAGTTGTAAATTTAGGGGCAGTTTTCAACTTGACTTGTGCCACCCTGCAATCTGCATGTTGACAAGACACCTGTGTTTGCATCTATGCACCAGCATGTTCAAGAAAATCAGTACTGGGCTTTGCATAAGCAAACAGTTGCTTGTGTATTCCTTTGTGTGGGTTTTCCAGTCAGATACAGTGCTGTCAGCTGAGCTGTGCTGTAGAAAGGACATATAAATGCTTGCATTTGATGGTTGCATTCATGGTAAATTTGACACAATCATAATAAGCAGCTGAAGGGTCAGATCTGTCACTTGCATCATTTTTTGTCTTTTGAAGAACTCATGATACAACATTTTCAGTCATCGCAATGTAGATTAGATCTGTCCAAGTTCTTTCTTTCTGGACTTATGGTAGGAAAAATTAAAGTTAGTGTTCACAGAGGAATCTCAGTAATTCACAACTTGTTTTCCTTGTTCTGTTTCTTGTTTCCTTTTCATAGTACCCACTTCCTCTGTGGTATACATGTAGATACTGACATATCACAAAATTCAGGGGCAGGGGGCATGACCAAAACTTTATACTTGTCTCAATATTAAGCTGCTTCACAGTACATGAAGAATGTAACTTTAAAGACTAGTTACAAAAGAATAGACACATTTATGATCAGAAGTGATAATAACATCAATTAAATGTGGTTTTTTGTGTGTGTGTGTGTTTTTTGTTTGCTTGTTTTTAATCAATAGAGATTAATCAAAATTATAGCCTAAAAGACTAAGAAAACAACAAAGAGTGAATGAAATGCAGGCCAGATATACAAGGTTGTCTTGGCTTACTTCTGTTAAATATCAGTTACAGTTATGATCATACAACACTGTCTTATTTAACAGAAAATAACATAGTACATTAATAAAGTGGATTACCAACATAAAGTAAAATTACTGGCCAACAGTGTGCCTTCTGGCGTTAATGAATTAAAGTGTTGCTTTGACAAACCAAAAACTCTATCACCTCAAAGGGAGCATTAACAAAGTAAAATTTGTAGCAAACTGCTGTGTCAGTAACACCCTTAAGAAATCAGCACAGAAGATGGCTGTGGTAGGTCTTCTGTACCTTGCATTCCATGCTTCATCAAATCATGTTTCTTACTCTTACAGTCTCTTCCAAATCAAAAAGACAAAGGAGGACTTCAGTGACTGTAATTCATCACAGCAAGCTGACTGTCTCCCAGGCAAGGGAACAGGGCTGAGTCATGTTCTGGCTTGCACATTTTGACTATGGGCATTGTGCCAGTTCCTGCTTCCTTCCAGGTGTGCAGAACCTCAGGAATTAGTTGGCTGGTGGTACTTCAAGTTTCAAAAAGCTATAACATTTTCTTATATACAGACTGGATTCAGTAAAGTAAAATGAATCAACAGATTTGCATTCATCAGATGTTAATTATAAGTAACATTTACACTATCTCTCTGCTTTCATGTGTTAAAAATAGTCTTGATTATGAATAATGGACTCTGCTGTGACACAGCAATCTGTCCTAACTGTGCTTTGCCAAGGAACAAAATGTGACAAAAATTGCCCATGGCCCATCAGTCAGGACAGATTTTCATGTTACAGTGTAAACTGTAAAAAATTCCTTATAGCTATTTGATAACAGATAAGAGCAGACAAGGTAGTTTCACCAGCATTTTCCCTGCTTCTCTCACCAGCAGGTAACTGGTTGCTGACTTTCAATGGCAGCCATAGCACTCTCCCCTGTTAGCTTCAACAAATGGGCAAGTGAGCTGAAGGACTGGTAGTGGACAAATTTTCTGCCATTAGTGAAGGACTATGGAATGCATCTGAGTAAATGCATTGTTTGAGATCTGGAGAGCAATTTTGAAGTGAATCATTAAATATCCCAGCTGACCATGCTTTGGTCTATACCGCAGAGCAATCTCAAAGCCCACAAACTAGTTTAGTTGAGAGGTGAAGAAAACTAGAAGGTATCCTTTAGTAGTACTACTATGCTCCAGGAGCTAATGGTTGGTCAGAACATGGGATATATTCTAAAGAAAATACACACAGCATGGGGATGGTGTACTTAGAAGTATGTCCTTTCACAGATCCTATCCTGCCATATGCTTTGCTACTTGCTCATGTAGATGTAGTAGTACTTGAAAGCCACTGAGAGATCTAACTTGGATTGCAAGTAGAGAGCCCATCAAAAAAAAAAAAAAAAAAAAAAAAAAAGCATAAAGAGCATCAAAATGTTCTAAAACCAGCTGTTATATATTATGCCAGAAGTTTCAGGAGGTGGTGATATTAGCTTAAAATTGTGATATTAAGATGCACTGGGGATTCATTCAGGGGAAAAAAACATGTAATCTTGAGTTTCAAGCCAATCTGAGATTCTTCTTCTCTGAAGTTGTCAAAGGTTTTATGGGTATTTGATAATATTTTATTTCCAAGCCTTTTCAGCAGCTATGGATGTGAGGAATTCACTTCTTAAAATAATAATAATAATAATAATAATAATAATAATAATAATAATAATAATCTGAAATAATACACAACTTAGAATTTAAGAAGATCTGTAAATAATAGGATATTCATTGCAAAACCACAAGAATTGCTAATACCAAAATACCTTCTGATTTTTAGCAAAAAATAGTGTTCTGGGATCTTGCCCAACTTTAAAGCATTTAATGCATCTAAACATTTAAATCTTGCTGCCTGTAACTGAGAAGATGATGTTGCTGTCTTTTGTCAACATTGTTCTTCCCTAGTAATTTCCCTATCAAAGCTTTTGTATTATTACGATTACCATCATTTACTTTCCTTCATTTAACTTGCACAGTTAATGCTATGATATGTACCCTACATGACTGCACAAGGAGCTATATAATTAGCAAGCCAGTTGAAACACATTTGGAAAATGAGTTAGGAAAAGTTTATTTGAAAAATAAATTTTGTTGCAATCACTGATTCTCTTTAGGGGTTTTTAAATGCTCCACTATAAAACGGAGCATTTTTGTGACTACTTCATTTAACACAATAAATCCTGTGCAGAATACATAAATGTTGTGATGTTGGCTTTTTGATTTTTTAACATTAAAAAAAAAAAAAAAAGGTTTATTTTAGGGAAAATATGCTTTTATGGCTAAAACACTAGCTTTACAGGGTTTGGGAAACCAGGGTTGTCTCCCTGTTCAGCCACGAACTCCCTGTGGGACACTGGCCAATCACTCTAGTTAGATCACCATCTACAGGCACCTACGTAGTTGTCAATGGGCTAATAATACAGCTTTTTCTTTAATGCGTGGCATTTTAAGGAAAGGACAGCTGAGTAATGCATGGCTCCTGATATTTAAAGCTGCTAAGTAAAGCTGTTTTTGTCTGGTCATGGGGGAGTAATTTTCACACCGCTGATGCTGGACACCTGAAGAGGTGTGTAGGTCTTCAATTCCTTTGAGGCCCTCAGACCTCAATTCTTCAACAGGCAACACTACATGTCAGCACTGACAGTACAGGACAGGAGTGCAGTATATTACACACTCTCCCCGTAGCTGCCTGAGACAGAACAGGTCTCCTTTTCCATGCTTTCCCCATGTAACTTGTGTGTTGCTTGGTTTCCAGAGTTGCAGCAGCCTCCAGAACTTGCTGTGAGTGTTCAAGCCAGGTTCTAAGTGTGGCTGAAGGACTTTCTAGGACAAATAGAGACTGAATCAATACAATGAGGAAAAGAAATTTAATGTTTGCAAAGCATGGAAAATCATCCTAATTCTGTCAGTAGCCAGAATGAAATAAGACAGTCATTTCACCAGTGTGCTTTCAGTGCAGCTATTATGTTGAAAGGAAGGAGAGCTGAGCATTTTCTTATCTTTCTCCAGCCATGTTTTGCAGATGATAAGCTGGCAGAACAGACATCATTTTCTGATCATTTTAAATGCTGCTAGAAAACAACACATCTTCAATGTTAAACAAAGATAAAAAATAATGACAAGGACCCCCAAAAGACAAGGTTCCTAGGACACCTCTTTCCATGCCTCTATCTATAAAGATGTTTCAAGCTATGTGTTGTAGCAGTGATTCATCATACCTTTTACAAGAATGTTTAGCTGTCAGCTTGTGCCATCAATGGCCACGTCTTTGATAGGCAACTTGAAGTCTGTTTCCTGTATGTTTACTAGCCCTTTATGCAGGGCCTCATGTGCTCCCACTCCACAAACTCTCTGCTGAAAAGGATGCAGTTTTGGTGGTGTGAGCAGCTGGCTGGACAAGCCCTCCTCCAAGGACAGTCTGGACAACCACACCTGTGTGCTTAGAATTACATATGCAGTTAAAAGTTTTGTTGAACTAAGGCTTAAATGGTTAAGCATTTCATTATGTTTGACTACCAACAGATATCAGTTTGATGTCTTTGACTCTTCAGAGGATTTTTGAGTTATATCTTGTAATTTAGTACTTATGTTTCAAAAACAAACAGACAAAAAAAAAAAAAAAAAAAAAAGTCCAAGCTTCCTTGGCAACCTTAATTCAGAGAAAGCAAAGCCTTCAGTATACTCTTGGTCTGAGGTGCTGTCTTTCTCTTGTGGTATCTATAAAGCTGTATGTCCTTTGGATGGGTTATTTAGTGTCCATGATTGCCCATGCGAAGCTACATTAGCTACATTAATCATGCTCTGGCAGTTAGAAATCCATTCGTAAACTGATGTATCATTCAAATATCACCATTCTGAGCAGTACCCTAGGGTTCTTGAGCCCTCATCAACCTCAGGGGCCTTTCTGAGGAAAATAAATAAACAAATAAATAAATAAATAAAAGACTCTAAAGCAGCCACAAGAAAGACTGAATGACAATTTCATATGTATCCACTATTTGAAGATCAAAGGGCTCTCTGATTTTCCTTTTGTAACAAGGATTAATTTGGTCTATTCTGTTAAGTACAATACTTTCAGCCCAAGTTATATTTTAAGCCATATTTTCACATGCTGGCAGAAAACATGTGTCTGCCTCTGTAGATATGATTTTGATAGCAGCAGCAATATGTGTGTGTCAAGGTCAGTTTTGAAGCAGCCCCCAACATATATACTTTATGCTGTGTGTGCAATGGCTTGCGTGTTGACTAAGGAGGACTTGGGAGAGCTGGCTTTAGTCTGGGCTCTGTCATTGACCTGCCAAGCAACCAGATACAAGACTAATTTCCAATTAATAAGCTGAAATGTTAGGAAGGGCAAATGTAATGGCTAGGTATTGATATCACCATTTCTAGAACAACTCATCCTCAGTATATCACTGGGGCCTATAGTAATTACTGGGCTACAAACTAACAGTAAAGATGCACAAGCATCTTTATTGCATCAGCTGATATGCACTATACCTGAGTATGGAAGCAAAGTATTTTGGCCAGCAAGTGAGGAAGGAAAAGCTTCTTTGTCTCAAGGACTTACACATATTAAGGATATTATCCTAAGGATTTTATAAATGTATCCTCATTTCTGGATTTAATTTTAATTATCTGGATGACATTTTCATTTGTAACGGATAATGTCTTTAGCATCTGCCTATGGCAATACATGGGCAGTGTTTCAGAGCTGTTCTCAATTGCATTTGGATACATCATAGAATTTTATAAAAGCTTCATTTCTCTCCACCTGCCAGGAGATAGTGGGGTCATGGCACTCTTCCAATACTAAATACATTGCCTAGTAGCTAGACTCACCTTCTATAAACCAAAGATGACTGTATTCATTTTAGCTGAGGCTGAGGTCATGCAGGAGATCAGAAGCAGTCTCTGCAGTACTGAGCATCTCATATTTGATGTGGTAAAGGCTCCATGTCCAGAAGAAATAGCTGAAAGTAAATATTTTAGATAAATCTGCCAGGTGCATGATCAATCAGATTTGCTGGTCACTAGTCTGTCATCCCAGGTAGAGGGTCACTAAGGAGAAGTTGGGGAAATTAATTATTCTAATAAGGTCTCTCCTTTCAGCTTACAAGGAAAAGATGAAGGAGCTGTCCATGCTCTCTCTGATCTGCTCCTGTTTTTATCCTGAACCTCGCAACATGAACATCTATAAATATGATGGTGAGTAACTTTCATTGGAAATCATCCTGCAGGTCAGATAATGTGCTAATGCTAGGAAATGACTCAGATAACCATCCTGGTACCTAATGTTAGGCAGTCGATACTTTGCTGATTTAACAATTCATTTGCTGGTCTTGGCTGTTGTCTACTATTGATTGTATATTACCTGCGATGCTCGATATTGGTCCTAATAGCAACTAACTAAACTTTTAAAGCCCTTTCACAGTGAACTGTATTTTTTCCCAGTACCCTGAGAAATACTTACTATTTGAGAATTACAGATCTTCACAGCTGACATAATTTCCAAGGAAATGAAGAAAAGATGAAAGCATGCTTAAAAAATTAATCAGCTTGGGCACTGCTCGCATGGGGCGTGAAATGACACAGAACGCCAATAAGCTTCCAAAACTGCTGTAAATTTTTATTTTTATAAGATTAGGGTATAATTAAACTATTGTAGATAAAATGGGATGTGCTTCTGAGAACAGTTTTTAGCCCATAATCTGCTATTTCATTTTAAATGTCCAATGCAAAGATGCTAAATCTTTTGTCTGTACTTCTGATCCTACATTAATGTCAGTGCTGCTTCTCTCCTTGATACCACCAAAGTATTGAAAGACTTAACGTTTCTCACTTTATCGTGCAGACATGGAAGTTAAACAGATCAACAAACGTGCCTCAGGCCAGGCTTTTGAACTGATCCTAAAGCCACCATCCCCGGTCTCAGAAGCACCACGAACTTTAGCTTCTCCAAAGAAGAAAGAACTCTCTCTTGAGGAGATCCAGAAGAAGCTGGAGGCTGCAGAGGAGAGGAGAAAGGTATTTTGCCTTAATAAAATACTAGTAATTACACCAGACATTGTACAGGATAACAGCCATGTTCCCTATCCATTGCCATCATTGTTTTGCATTACCATCACTGACCCACAGTATGTTTGCATGGACAAAATCTATTAATGTTTTTAAAGGAAAAAATTAGTTTATTTTCTTTCAGCAGCTTGCAGACAAACCTGACTGATTTGGATGCTTGGGAAACACGTGTCATTAAAATACTGATAGCTTTGGACAAGAGGCCTGAGATGCAGATAGCACATGGGACAGCCTCAACAGCAAAAAGCTCTCTGCTCTCCTTTTGCTTCTGTCAGACCAGATCAGGGGTCCCTGGGAGAGTCAGTGTATCCATTACAGTGGTGTGTGGTGAAAAGTGAATCCCCTGAAGTTAGTAAATCTGGTTTGCTGACATTTGCTTAAAACCTGGCCCTTATTTTTGACTTGCAATGAAACCAGACTATTCTGAATCTCACTAATTTGAACAATTCAGTCATTTGAATGTTGCACATTAACACTATTGCTTCTGTCTTTACTTGTGTCAAAGCAGAAGGACATGTCTAAATGTGAAAGGCATACACATAAGCAGTAGCACCTGCCCAGAAGTATGAGTTTTCACACACCCAAATGATGACATGCTTCAAAGACTCAATCTGTGAAGTACCTCTGTACTGAGTACAAATGCTCAAGTAAAGATTTGGACACAGAATGAAATGGCAGCAATTAAGAAGCCTGATATTATGCATATACTTAGTAGGAAATATAGATTGAATGTCCCAGACATTTCATTTCATTGATTTCATTACTGTTCATTTCTTCCTAAAAGAGAGCTCATTATGCCATAAACTAGTAATCAGTGATGGCAGTACAGACACCTGCAGTTTCTTCCCCTTAATACTATATTCATTCTGAATGAACATATAACTAACTGAGTTATTTTAATAGATTAAATCTTCCATATTGGCAATGCAGCAGAAATTGCAAGGAAAAGAACCAAGCCTCATTACAAGTCCTTGGTGCTCACACATCCCAAGTATCACCTGCAGTTTTGGTCTAAAAAAAAAGTGTATAGTGCAGAGAAAGGTAAAAAGCAACCAGAGTATAAGAAGATAAATTAAACAGTCCACTTCTCAGCTTGGAGACAGACAACAGATGGAAGATAAAATTCTATAAAGTCATGAATAGTAATGAGAAGATGAATAGGAACAATTATGTTCTGTTTCATGCAATCCAAAGGGGAAGAAACACTCAATGAAACTAGATAACAATTTCAAAACAGAGAGAGAGAATTACCTTTGCATGTATTGCTTAATCAAGTTTTTGTGTTTGTTAACACAGGTTATTTAGATGTTATTAAAATATTAATTATTTCAAAAAGCAAATTAAAAAAAATGGTAGAGCGGTACCTTGCGGAACATGATTATATGGATGCAACATCTGGCTCAGAAAATACCTAACCTGATGGAAACTAGGAAGACAGATGTATGTAGGAAAGAATTAGGCAGATTTGCCTAGCTTTGTATACACTACCCCTAAGAATCTTCCTTCCACTCTCTGCTGCTAGACAAATCAGGCAGACATTTTCTGAGATCCAACATGGCAGTTGTTATCATACTTTTCTGTCTATGTATGGCAGCTATCTGGCATAACCGTTCCAGATCCTGTCCTTCCAGCACAGTTCTAATTAAAATCAAGTATAACTAATTGATGAGAATAGCCTTTTTTGAAACACTACTAACTGATTTCACACTTTTTAGGAATTACGCCCTGCTCTGTCAATTAGGCAGTGTTTTCTTTAATAAATTTTAAAAGTTGTGAGAATATCTACAGCAATACATGCAATCCAGCAGCCTCCTGTGTATGCTTTTTCATGTTCATCGTTCATGCTTATTTCCTTATATGTTTTTATAGGGCTCCTTCCTTTTCTCCTCCTTTTTCCTACCTCAATTGACAGTCACTGTGACCTCATACTCTCAGACCAAATTGAGATTTTCACCTGAGATATTTTTCCTTTTTACATCATACAGCAAGACCATTTGAGCTAGTGACAGACTTGTCCTTTCTGTTTATAGAACCCTCTTTGTTGTGTGTCATTATTATCCCATTACTTCTTTGGCATGTGTGCACTATATTTTCCCATCTTGGTAGATAATCAGAAAGATCTCGTCATCATTTCCTCTTAAGAAATTAGTGCACAGTGACGTTGGAAGCAGCAGAATTTAATTTCTTAAGGAACTTTTGGCATTTATCAAATTTTACCTATTGGTTTTGAATATTCAGCCACAATTGCACTGGATGTACAGACTTCAGAAGCTGTATGTTGAATCATATATCTTTATTGCCTATATTCAACTTGCATGAAAATGAAACTCTAAAGGGAGGTACATTTTTAGTAGACTTTGGAATGAGGGAGAGAAACCATATGCAATGAAAACCTCTTAATTGCTTTGTATTGGGATGAAATTAAATCATGTCAGTCCTTAGTAGTTAGCACCACAACGAATGCTAGAGAACAATCATCTTTTTTAGCTTTCATGCTGCTGATTGTAGAGTTAAAGCTATATGAGTTGTTAACACTGTTAATATAAAATCATATAATCAAAGAGTCATAGAATCATCTAGACTGGAAAAGACCATAAAGATCATCATCTAACCATCAATCTGACCTACTGAGTCCGATCATTAAACCATGTCCCTCAGTGCCACATCCACACATCTCTTACATACTTCCAGGGATGGGGACTCCGCCACTTCTCTGGGCAGCATGTTTCAATGCTTGAGCACCCTTTCCATGAAAAAATTCTTCCTATCTTCCTATTCTTCCTATCTAAATCTATCTAATCTTCCTATCTAAATGGCACGACTTGAGGCTGTTGCATCATATCCTATTACTTACACCTGAGAAAAGAAACCAACACCCTCCTGGCTGCAGCCTCACTTTGGGTAGTTGTAGGCAGTGATGAGGAATATGATGTAACAACAAAGAGATGGAGGAAGCCAGTGCTATGAGTAACGTCTAACTTGGGCTCATTCCCTTGCTTTATATGGAAGGAAAAATCCCAGTTCCAGCCCTGAAAACATCACTTCTTCAACATATGACTTCCTTCTGATTAATAACTGGGCATTTATATGCTGGCAATTGCATGGCAGTTGGAGCTTTTAATCCTGCCCTGTAGTATCTCTTAAGTACACAATACACTGAAGAATACCAAAGTTATCTCAGCTTCTGCAGAACAATTTAATTTAAAATAAAGCCATAGAGTGAATAAATGTATTAGGAAAGTGGAACTCTCATGACTGGTAGTGTGTCTCACACACTCTAATAACCAAGATTGTCAGGGAAATGCACTCAAGCTGAGTTTCCCAGTTTAAAAGTTTTCTGAGGCCATTCCTTGCTTTAAGAGTAATCCTTTATCTCTGCATAAATGATTTCAATATTTGGAGCTATGCATCAAAGAAAAATAGATAAATGAGAGAAAACAAGAGCACCTGTTATTCAGGTAAGTGGAATTTTCTTCCTGTGAGTAATAATAATAATAATAATTGGGGAGGACTTGGTAGTGTTAGGTCAGAGGTTGGACTAGGTGATCTTGGAGGTCTCTTCCAACCTAGATGATTCTGTGATTCGGTAATAATAATAATAATTAGTAATTAATAATAATAACAATTTTTAAAGCATCTCTAAATAGAATTTCTGTAAATAATTTTTCTATTAAAGTGAGCTCTAAGTTGTCTGCATCTATCTCTGGCCAGATAAGCATGAGATAAAGATTTCTTTGTGAAGCACTCATCTCTGGAAACTGAGGTTGCACATGATCCTTTAGAAAAATGGCATGAATTTCTTAAAGAGCTGGCCTACATTATCCATCTTTTTAGTACAGAAGTACATTTCTGAGAGCAAAAGTGTCTGTACCAGGAATAATCTAACTACATTTTTATTCCTCTACACCTAGCTGCAGCTGTAGCTGCACTGACTAAGCCATTTAATATTTAAGAAGTCTTCTGAATATTCCTCTCTAAGTATTCTTTTTTCCCTTCTCCACCATTTTATACTTTTCTCTCCTTATTAATCTTCATCTCCCATTCCCTTTCCAGATTTTTTTCCCTCATTTTCTCATAACTATGCAAGAAGCATTTATTGTAAACCATTTACAAGTATATTAGAAAATGGACTATCAAGGATTTGAGAATACCCTTTCCAGCACTTTAATACAATGTTGAAAATTAAACTTGGAATAAAAACTTCCTGTGTATGTTGGAATCCTATGTCAAGACTGTCCAAACACGGTGGCTAAAAGCCAACACCAACAAAGGGAGTTCATTAATCCCAGCCACACTAGGTATCAAGGGTCATTCATTTTGGCAATTTCTGGATGCATAGTAGACTTTGAACAGGCTGGGTGGCCAACTTCTTTTGCCAAATGTGTTTGAAACAGAAAATCATTCAACAATCCAGTACAAAAACACACCAACTACATTCCAAAATCATCACAACGGGATTTCAAAAGTGATCTGAATACAATCAAACAGACAGACTCACAGCTGTTGCAAATGGCATTAGGAGAACATCAGTTTAAATGAGACTCTACCCCTTGGATGGTTTGTGATGGGGAGGGGAGTCCTTTATTTTGAACCACTTCTGGGTACCCCAAACATTTTGAAGGAGGAAAAGAAGGAATGCCTTTTAAGGCACATTGTAAAGGAAAATCATATTAGGAACGTGCAGTCAGTTCCCGTGGCCTGGCTTAGCTTTCATTTGGACTCTTACCAATGTCTATGCAATTTGCTTCCAGAAAACACTGAATTACCACATAAGCATTTTCTTCCTTATCAGGCATTAGTGACTAAATTACTTTTGAATACATCATCTGCTAGTGTGGCCTCTAGAACTGTGTGTACTCTGATAGGTAACTCTAATTTTTCACAGTTCTCATGGACTTATGATAATAGGAAGTAGTTCCAGAAGGCAAAGGGCTTCAATGGAAGATAACAAATTCTGACAAACAGGCAAGTGCCCCAGAGACCCAAAGGCATTTTGACACCTCCCACTGAAAGCCAATGTTTATTTTTCAAATATACTGCTTAGAGTCATAGTCCAAAGCTTGCTTTTTATTATAGCATCTCCATGGGATACATCCATGGACATGTCTACTTACCAAATCTCAAAATGTTTGATTGTATATAAACACCTTATACCAAGGTATGTTTGAACATCTTGAAATGCTAGCCTTTCAAACTAAAACACTTCTTTAACCTTTCATGGGAATGGACATGAAGATCAGTATCATATTATCTTTTTTGATTCAAACTCCCAACAGAAAAGAAAGTATTTTTTAGATTATCAAAGGTACTTTTAAATCACTTATGTATATGTTCACGAAATTCAGATCAGCAGCCAAAATGATGATAACTTTTCTAAAAGCGAACAGAAGATTGCCATTAAAGACTAAATTAAAAAGAAAATGCAGAAAAACTTCATAAGCACTAGTCAAACTTAGCCACACAGGTTGGTCCAAAGACATTCCAACAGGATGAAGATATTAAGTTATTTATTTTTTACATTTTACAAAATCTTTCAAAAGAACTTTTTTCCATTTTGAAACGGCATATGCTTAAAGAAATGATAAACATTAAGGACATGAAAAAAGCATTTTGCTTCAAAATAAGCCTTTTATCATGCAATTATTAAAATTACTGATATTTTTGGTAAGCGTGCTTTTTAATGAATTTTGAGTCAGGCTACACCTTCTTTGCCCAGGTGCCTTTCCCTTTGGCTCATTCTCCTTCCATTCTCTGCCAGAGAAACTCCCTCAGCTCTTCTTGCCTGTGCCTGTCTGGGGACTTTCTGTTCCCATTTGCAACACCTATTAGCCTGCACAACATTAATTTTGTCTGATGGAAAGATCTAAAAAGTACTTGCTACTTGCTCTATTAGTAGCTGTTCAGCATGTGCTATAGTGGTAAAAGCAACAAAGATCTTTGAAAGGTACAATCCAGTTCAGTAGACCACTCTCATCATCGAGTGCTCCAAGAGTCGTAGACAGAAATGAGCCCGTAACTGTGACCAGGATAGAGGTGAAAGCAAATATAGTAAGTGGCCAAGATTATTAAAAACTTGCATTTATCTCTGATCTCAAGCCATTGCAGCCTTTTAAAGCTATAGATGTTTTATTCCAATGTCTTGATGCAAGGTGTTCTGGCTGGTTTCTGCACCCTTTTCTAGAATCTGCTTAATTTGCCTTGTCAGTACATTTGCCTGTATGTTTACCTTATCTTTGTTAAAATGTTTTCTCTTCCTCACTTGATCTTCTACATGTAAGAGAACTGCAGCTTTTTTCACTCCATTAAAAACCACATGATATAATTTAATAGGATTCATTACTGCTAATTGTAATTATTGGTTAAAACCCTTAATTTAGGCCTTAAACTAATTCATTTTTATGGTTAACAATGGCAACAGTGTATTGTTATCTGCACTGAAATATACACTTATCTTCCTGGAGCCTTATTTCATTCCATGATTTCTGTTTGCCTCTCATGCTCCCTCTAATTTATTTTACCCAAGAGCATACAATGTTGTTTATCATTTCCAAATAACCCCTCTGAAACATATTGTCTTTTCTACTAGACTTGCCTGGAGGATGGGCCCAGTGCTGCAAGTTCCTTGGCTTCCCTCCTAGGATTAGTGGTTCCATGTCAGTAATTTGATTTAAAAAACAATAACAAAGCTTGTGCTTCTGCGTTCACAAAGAATAGCACACTGTTGTGCATAGGATGAATGTGCTTAATTCCTTCCTCCACTTTTCATCTTCCTGGTAGAATTTAAACTTTAAATTAGCAATAGTTTTTTGTTTTGTTTTGTTTTGTTTTGTTTTGTTTATTTTCTATAAAATAAAACCCTTTTTTCTTTCATAATTACCAAGATGGAGTGAAACACAAATATCATGAGGAAAAACCATTGTCTGATTTGGTTCTGTTTGTCTTTCACAGTGGTAAACTTCAAAGCCTGTTATTAACAATTCATGCACACTGAAGGACTGTCCAGCCTGGGCAAAAAATGTGCCTCTTCTCCTTTTTAACACTGTGCACTTCAGCCTCCAATCCCAGATCTCTGCAAATAAAACTCTCTTATCTAAAAGACCACAGCTCTGAGAGGAGAAGCAACCACTGCAGTAGCTGAGGGCAGCATTTCTCATTAACAGCATTTCTCTTTAACAGAAGTACTTCAGAGGCTTCTCTGCTGCTGCATAAGTCATATTCCCCACATTTAGCCAGTGCCACTAAGCCCCTATTATTGACACTAATACTGTTTATATACAGAAGTGATCTTTCCAAACTGTGCCTGTAACAACAAAGGAACAAACTTTACACAGTTTCTAAACACTGTGAAGAGCCCTGAGGGGGTTATTTTACTCCTCGTGGGTGTGTGAGACACTAATTTCAGCCACATGTCTCTCTGTTTCCCAGTCCCAGGAGGCCCAGGTGCTGAAACATCTGGCAGAGAAGAGAGAACATGAGCGAGAAGTGCTCCAAAAGGCTTTGGAGGAGAACAACAACTTCAGCAAAATGGCAGAGGAAAAGCTGATACTGAAAATGGAACAGATCAAAGAAAACCGTGAAGCTAATTTAGCTGCTCTTATTGAACGTCTTCAAGAAAAGGTAACTGCACCATCACTCCTCACCTAGACTAGAGGAGAAAATCTAGCCAATATTTTGAAGAGAGGTTGAGGGTAGCTCTTTTCTGTTGCAAAACTTGAGTTATTTTTAAAACAGAGCCCCCTGATGCCTATCTAAACCACTTTTGAAAAATCACAGAATGGTTGAGGCTGGAAGGGACCTCTGGAGGCCATGTGGTCCAATCCCCTGCTGGAGCAGGGCCACCCAGAGCAGGCTGCCCAGGACCATGTCCAGGTAGCTTTTGAAGATCTCTAAGGAGGAGACAATCTCTGTGGGCAATCTGTGCCAGTGCTCTGTCACCCACACCATACAGAAGTGCTTCTGGTGTTCAGAGGGAATCTCATGTGCTCTAGATTGTGGCCATTGCCTCCTGTCCTGGCACTGGGCACCACTGAAAAGAGCTTGGCTCTGTCCTCTTCACATCCTCCCTTCAGGTACTGATATTCATTAATGATAAAGATAAAGCTCCCCCTGAGCTTTATCTTCTCCAGGCTTAACAGTCTCAGTTTTCTCAGTTTTTTGTTAGAGGAGAGGTGCTCTAGTCCCTTCATCATCTTAGATGTCCTTTGGTGGACTCTCTGCAGTATGACTGTGTCTCTCTGGTTCTGGGTAGCCCAGAACTGGACACGGTACTCCAGGTGTGGCCTCACCAGTGCTGAGTAGAGCAGAAGGTTCACCTCCCTCAGCCTGTTAGCAATACTCTGCCTAACGCAGCCCAGAATACTGTCAGCCTTCTTACTAGCAAGGGCACAGTGTTGTCTCATGTTCAACTCGCTGTCCACAAGGACCTCTATGTCCTTTTCTGCAAAGCTGCTATCGAGATTGTCATGGTGAAATGTGTATTAAAAACTCAGCTGTCCCCTGCTTCTGTTCTTAATCTTGGTTTGGGACCTTTGTGGTGGCCAACATTCACGTTTATTCTCACAGAGTTATGAAGACAAAGGTTCATCATGAAAAGGAGAAAGCAAGACAAAGACATGCTGATTTTCTAGCTTTTAAGAAAATGCTGTGAACAAATTAAAGGTCACTTGCATTTAGATTTTGGTCTTTAAGAAAGGTCAGTGACCAAATCAAACAGTTGTCCCGTGGATGTATAGTTCTTGACTTTCCTTTTTGACAAGGGGAAAAATAAGCAAAGAACTCTTTCCTACATATCGAAAGGGACCTATTCTTCCAGAAGCTTTGCAAAAGAAAAAAGAAAAAGAAGAAAAAAAAAAAAAAAAGACAGTAAGTTTTCTTTTGAAGATCTTTGTTAAAGGCAGAGGAATTTCCTTTTAGTAAATCCCAAACACCACAGTGACCTTCTCCAAATCAGCCCTTCTAAACAAGAAAGAAAAACATTAGAATTAAGATTTAGAAGTGTTAAAAAAATAATATGCTTTTTTCTCTCAACAATGAACTTTCTAATGTGTTAGTAAATGGTTTAACAAAAAGAAAATAGCTCTCAGACATTTCCAATGAGATCTCCAAAAGCACCTGTTTTCCTTTGGTGGTAAGAAAAGTCTCATAAAGTAAGAAATAAATAATACTTTCCCAAAGATTGATGTTATAAGTGAACCGGGTAACTCTGGAGTTTAAGAATTGTATTCAGGTTATTTGACATTTTTGTGGTAGATGAGTTTGCAGGCACATATCCCAAATTTTATGAAAACAAAGGGAAGAGCCAATTAGCTGTCTTTAAGGTCCAAAAGAAAATAGGATGGACAGCTGGATATTCTCTGTCCTATGTTATTGTTAACAGACTCCTAAGCCCCTTTTCCTCTGCAATATGATGGCAAATGTGCATGAAATCCAAAGAAGGCTGCTGAACTAAGATGTCAATAACTCATCTGGGAATATTTGTACAGACCAGAAATTAAAAATTTTATGACTATAGTTTTGCCAACACAAAAGCCAACTCTGACTATGCAGAAAAAGATGAAGTAAGATAACTTTCAAGAGTGACCAAGAATTGTGGATGACCCAAGGCTGTGGTGTTTAGAAGCTCCTACAGTGAAAGATAGCTTTGTATACTACAGTTAATACAAGTCCTGAGAAATGAGTCCCTTAGAAAATCTAGCATTCAAAATTATGGAGCTTATAAGAAACTGTGATTTACAGGTTCAGTTGACACAATAAGCAGTCTTGGCCTGTGATCCATAGTTCATTTTGACCAATCCCCATAAAAGATCCCCTAATGTACAAAAATACCTAGACGTGCCTTAAACAGAAGACAGCTAGGAATAATTTTGCTTCTGTAGCCACCTTGTGACTTGTCATTTAGTTGTCTAATGTGTTGTTTTTTTCTTCCAGTAGTCAGACATGAGAGGTAAAAGTCTGGTAGTTTGACAGTTGGAAAGACGTAGGCATAATCCAAAAACCCTAAACCCCATAAACTGCCAAAAATAATACAGTATTATAAACACCCTGAGTGGAACATTCCTAACATTTAACAGATGTTGTTCCTGACCACAGTCCCATTTCCACAGAATTATCTGAATATACAGTGGCTCTAATAAGTCCAAATTAATTGTGGCTGTTTTTGTAAAAGGCAACATGGCTGTAACTTGGCAGAAGGAGATAACATTGACTTATGGTAAAAACTCCCCTTTTCCATCACAGCAGGAGTAAGAATGGAGAGGACAGCTAACCTCATTGTTCAGTCTAAGGGGATTATAACAGAACAGAGCAAAACAGAATAGAATAACATAGTTCAGTTCAGCTCAGTTGGAAGTCACCTCCAAAGATCATTGAGTCCAAACGCCTAACCTCTTCAGAGCTAACTAAAAACAAAACAAGAACATGTTATTGAGGGCATTGTCCAAGAACCCTGACAGGCATGGGGCATCAATAACCTCTCTATGAAGCCTTTTCCAGTGTTTGATCACCCTCATGGCAAAGAAACTGTTCTTAATGTCCAATCTGAATCTCCCCAGTGTAGCTTTGTGCCTGTGTTCCTGCACATCTGTCATCTGTTACCAGGGAAAAGGGACTGGCATCTCCCTCTCTACTTCCCCTCCTCAGGAAGCTGCAGAGAGCAGTGAGGTCACCTCTTAGCCTTCTTTACTCCAAACCAGACAAACCAAGATTCCTCAGCCTCTCCTCATAGGACATGCCTTCCGCCCTTGTACCGGATGTTCAAAACACTCAGATTGACGCTTCTTAGCAGAACTACAATCTGTGAACTTTTGTTTGTGGCTTCTACATAACACAGTAGCTGTCACTTCTTCTGCATACAACATGCAAACAATTAATTCAAGCCCATTCATCCTTCCCTGTATTTAGTTCAGTATCTAGGAATTCAAAGAGGAAATGTGTGCATGTGACATATTCTAGGCCGCAAGAATCACCTCTCTATGTGGACCCTTAAAATGAACCTTTCTGAGGTGCTGAGAACTATAAGGCCATAAAAGATAAAAAACTGAACTCCAGAGCATAAAGAGAATGTAAGCAATGAATATGCCTTGGGCTGGGCAGGTAGGTGACACCCCTCCTGAGCTGCATCCTCTAAAGATGGTTGTGCTGCGAAACACGTTTTGCACAGGTATCCAATGCACAACCTAAATGTGTTAGCATCAGGAGCCTCCGAGGTAGGCAGAATGAGAAAGAGGTTTGATTTTTCCCTTCTTGATGTTTTCCAGGAGAGGCATGCTGCAGAGGTCCGTAGAAACAAGGAGCTCCAGGTGGAACTGTCTGGCTGAAAACAGCAATGGTGGATGTGACCCATCCCCACCATTAGTAAACTCCCCCTGCCTATATTATTATGGATCATGCGATATCAGTATGGGAAATGTATGACATGGTTTAAAAAAAAAAATCAAGAACTCAATAAAAAACTTTAAAAAAAGAAACAAAAAATAAAAACAAAAACAATGCGGTCTCTTTGCAGAATGATTTGCTTGATGTTTAAAAAACTTGGATCTTATTTTGTAAATACTTACATTTTTGTTAAAAAATACAAGTATTGCATTATGCAAGTTATTTCATAATCTTACATGTCCTGTAACAGGCTTCTGATGTTGTCTATTTCCACTCGGTTGAATTTGCTGGGTCTGTTCATTTGAAGCACCTCACGTCTAACTCCATTCCCTGCGACTTTCATTCCCACCCACCACGAGGTCAGTAGTAGTTCTATGGTGCTAGAGACCAGTCATTGCCTGATAACCTAGACCGCTTTGCCATTGATAAGCTTTGTTGAAACAGTGACTAGATCACAGGTATCGTGACTTCACATTCAGCTGTCCGAGACAAAAGGCTCTTAAAATGTAGTTTCTTTAAATGCAACTTGTGCTACAGGACTCTGTAGTGTGCAGTAGAATTGAGGTTAAATCACCGTGTGCAGTGCTTGTTGCTTCTGCTTCCAAGGCAAGAGGCAACAAATACAGCTTTGCAACTGAACAAAAGTAAGTGGTATCAGTTTGAGGTGAATTTGAAAGGCACATTGTAACCATCCAGCTATGACAAATTCTAAATGATGCCAAACAGCCATACAAATGCTAATTGTAAAGTGAGCTTAATTCACCACTTGAAAATTTATTAATGGAGCAGATAATAGATAGCATCAAATGGCTTTATTTGTAGGTGCCATGATCTATGATACTTCTCTGATGCTACCATAGTATGTGTGTAACAGTTAAAGAGGCTACCAAATATTTCACCAGGAACCCATGAGCCAGGTGTTACCTTTTATTTTTTGTTTTTGACACTGCTGACTTCCATTCATCATGACCTTTACTCTTCAGTGTTAGCCAACCCTACCTAGTGACGGACATCTAGGACTAAAGAGGGCTGAAGCAGCAGGAATGACTAGACAGGGTGCTCGTGCCAAGTACAGTATCACGAAACCTAACACATCATCCCCAAAATACCTGCAGTTTTGAAGTTGTCCCTATCCCCCCGGAGGTTGCTGCCTGCATATTCTACTCTTCATTAGTGCTATTTTCCTGTATGTCATTGTGAGCAAGCTGTGATTAATAAAGAATTGGGGTTCTGTGAACTGAAAAAGGGCTTGTCTCTTCTCTCGCTCCATTACTTCTGACATGTGCCCGTATGAGGTGAAAGTCTAATGAAGTCATAAAAGCATGGAAATTAAATTTAAATAAGACCTATTAATAAATCAAGCCTATTTCTTTGCTAATACAGGACTGACCCCTGCTATGTGTTTTCAGTGCTTAGGCTGGTTATTTTTAAAGATTACTGTATAAACTGAGCCTATGAATGTGACCTCTAGCACTGGGATTATTAAAAAAGAACAAGCTACACACACATGCGCATGTTCCCTTAATCCTCACTCAATACTGGGGGAAAAATACTCAGGGTAAAAGCTCAAAAGGTGATCAAGAATTACACCTGGGATCCTAGGATTAGTTTTCTGATTTAAAGTGATGAAAGTGGCATCATTTGCTCCTTCAGAGAGATGGGCCAAAAGTTCCAGATCTGCAACAGTCGGTTTCTGACCTATGCAGCCTGTTTTAATCTGGAGCCAAGTTATGTCCCTGGAAGTCCTGGCCTGCAGTCAACAAGCTGCAGAAGCTCACCCAGGCACAGGGCTGCAAGGTCAGCTCTGTGCACAATGAGCTCTGTAACGGCGTGAAAGGCACAATACAAATTTTTTATGGCAAGTTGGTTTCATTGCCTAAACTCCTTGTCTTTCTGGCAAGATTATTAGAATTAAACCTGGCAGGGGATTCATAGAGCAAACTCTGAAACTGGATGACACAAGCCTCAGTGCTGCCAAGTCTTCAAAGTTTGCATTTTGCTATAAGCCCCAGTGAAAAGAGTCATTCAGTCAAGCTTTTATCTCTATTTAAGGTCCCGAATTTTGGGTTGAGGTCTCCTGGATTTGGGTTTCATTTCCAAATGACAAGTCACTTACAGAGTTCTCCCTGTCCATTGACTTAACAAGACCTGGTTGTGTTTCAGGCCCTTTTCTTGTTTGTCCTGCTGGCTGCACTTGCTAGGACAACAGGCCGAGGACAAACCTCTGGTGCTGGGCCCTTTCAGCCTCCACAAACAAGGGTGTCCACATCCAGCGTGTCTGCTGGAAGGCTCCATGGCACGTGCCCTCCACAGAACCAGACCTGGGCATTGCCTGGGAGATGCTTCTCCATGGCTACCAAATCTGCACCAGAGAAATCAATGAAGAAAAAGGCCATGTGGCCTCAGTAGCTCAGTGTCGGAGCTGATGTTTTGCTCCTGTTGGGTTTATTTGGATATTTTAATAGTTTGTGGGTGTAGAATTCATTTTATTAAAGTATAAATATATTCTAAAAGCCTCTGACTAATACCCTGCATTACCATTTGGCTACTTGAAGTATCTCAGATTGTTTTTTTTAATTCAGTGGCCAGTAGCATTCTCCGGACTTAAAAATAAAAATAAAAATAGCCTGCTTCTTGGATTAACTGCAGAGTTGGATTAACTGTGAGTTTAGAGCAGCTGGTGCTGTTGTGGGGAGCATTTTCTGCAGGCTGTCTGAAACCTCCCTGTGGACAGGAGGGAGCCTGGAGCGCCAGTGCTGCGCAGAGCAGATGCTCCCTCCTCCCTCTGAGGTTTGGGAAGGCTCAGCTGCTGGGCAGAGCTGGCAACCCAGTGAGAAAGGCAGTTTTGACCTATGTCCCAGGACTGTCTCCAAAATGGGGTAAGGGCTCTGTTTTCTGTTAACCCATCAGTCAGATCGAGGCTGGCTGAGTACTCAGACAGGAATGCTGCAAATCTGTGAAAAGTTCATGTGGTCTACTGAAGCCACAAAACTGGTGCTCATACAGACTCAAATATTTCCAAAGTCAGGAGGTTTGGATGTAGGGTGCACACGTACACAGAGCTGATCGCTTTTTAGCAGGCCTTTCAGAAGTGTGAGCAGTGTAGGAAAGAGCTTTATTCATGACACCTTAAGCCATACCGAGAAGTGCTTCTCTCTCTTCTCCCAGAAGAGGGATATGTCTTAAAACCTATGCTTGGGTCAGCATGAACACCTACCTTATCCAACTGTTTTCAGATACCATCACGTCAAATGAAATTCTCTCATCAGGTTTTTGGTGGAGAGGAGCTAAGACTGCATGGGGAGCAGCAGGACCTCCCTGCACCTTGCAGCACATGCCCTGTGCTGAGCACGTCTCAGCGGTGGATGGAGCCAGCACTTCACACCGCCGAAGGGCTCCCGCCGGGCAGTGGGAGAATTACAGATAAACTTCCCTATGCATCAGGGGTGGTGCCGCAGTGATAATAGTGCAACAGTGCCATGCAGTGGTGGGTTTTAAGAAGTGAGATAATCTCTAAATACACGGGGTTGCAAGGCTTGCCTCTGAAGGATAGCCATTACATCCTGCTGCACAGTTCACACTAGGTCTTTATATAGGGTAAATGATGGCTCTGAAATCTGGAGACTGAGCCCAGATATTTTCAGCTTTAATTCCAGTGTAACATGAGTGACATGGCCACGGGTTGCTGTAAAACAATATTTTTTTTGTGTGAATTACAATACCATCATCAGAAACTTGTGATGACTGTTAAGAGTATCTACATTTCTGCAGCTTCGAATATGTCTAAAAAGCAACAGGCAATATTCAGAAGCCCACGAAATCGATACTGGGGAGGTGATTTAAAAAAAAAAAAAAAAAAAAAAAAAAAAAAAAGCAACTTCAGAAATGTATGGAACAGCAAGAAAGAAAAGCTAGCATCAAAAAACCACCATCAAATCAGAGGCTAAACAACCCATGAAACAGCTCAGAGAGAAGAAAGAGGATGGTCATCCTTAGATCTGCCACCCTTCAAAAACAACACTGAACTCTTTTTTTCCCTCTCCAAACACTGGCACGAGACAGGGGACCCTCGAACCCAGCCTGCAGAAAGCATGCAAATATACCCAAAGCTCTGTGAGCTGCAGAAGCAAGAGTCTGCTATAGACTCCCCATGGATCTTGTACATTTCTCTGACGTACAAGAAAACGCCTGTACTTTGAGCTTTCACAACTTCAGTGTTATGCTGATAGCAACTGAGCTTTAAATCTTCCTCTGGGAAAATTAAGGGAGGTTCTTTTTTCTATTCAAAGGTCCACAGAGACTGTAAGCATGTGTATATTTGATAATTTACTTAGGAAAACATCCACTTCCATCAAGTCTACAGTGGGATGTCAGCTTCCCTTTCTTTTGGGTACCAGTAAATGGATGCTGGAAAATGTCTTCCTGCTGTAACAGGTTTGCTTTGGTCAAATGGGTCCTGGGAAAGGAAGCTCTTGGGCAGCTCCTGAAGAAGAAGGACGTGAAAGACTTTATCCAAGATACATCCCAGGAAATTATGACCTAAGGAGATAATGATGTAAGGAAACAGCCAAGCTACAACTTAAATTTCTCTTACCTATTATATGTGCAACAGGTTGTTAAACAAACTCAAAGTTGTATGAAATACAACTATTCCATAATAAAATCTGTTTTTGAAACATTACCTCTTCAAACATGTAATTTGCCAAAGAGTCTTTTAGATGATGATTTCCGTAGGTTCACAAGTTCGTAAAAATCGTCATGTACAACTTCTTGTGACCAGAAGAGGGCAAACTCTGATTATTTAACATACAGCTGTGGGCAGTGAGTTTTATTTTGAAAAACCCGTCAGGCTGTGCATTATTGTGCTTTAGGACATCACGAAGATTGATGCTCTATTATTTGCCCTAAAATCTCAATTTGAGTTTATATGTACAGTAGAATATGTACAGAGTAGAATGGGACAATATAAATATAGGAGATGTATATGTCGTGTTGTATATATTGTGTTTTATGTATAACCTAACTCCTTTAAAGTTGAATTTAGAGCAGCTTAGGAAAGGATGATGAAGAAGCGACCAGACTCAACATCTGCACTGTATTTTACACTTCCCCCTTTGTAAATGATGAAAAACTGGTGGAGTACAATGCCATATAAACAGCTTTCAATCAACCATGAATGTATTATTCAGATTGCAGATTATCCCTGCCATAGGTATTATTTTGGGAGCAGCGCCAGATAAATGCATGTCTTCTGCCTCCAGAGACAGGTTTAGGAGCGGCAGAGCTGCTTGCTCACAAAACACAGCCTGTGCCTGAATTAACAGTTCCTGCTAGACCTTAGACATCCCTATGAGGGGCCAGCTCAGATTTCCTTCTCTTGTGCTCCTTACCAGTGCTGGAAGGAGCCTGACTCAGCACAGGTTGGAGTGTCATCTGGGGTTCCTGAACTTGACCACAGCCTGCAGCAGAGCTGGAGGGGAAGGAGAAGACATGCCTCGGGTGCTGCAGGGGGTGCTGCAGCACCCCCTCTTATCTCTATCTTGAGATAATTTTGGAAGACAGGCAGGCATCTCTGTTCTCTCAGGAGGATACCTCCATGGCTTTGATACATCTCATCAGCAAACCGAGCTGGACATTTCAATATGAAAAAAAAAAGGGGGGGGGGGGGGGGTGATTCTCCCTTATTATTTTCCATTATTTTTATCATTATCCATCATGGATCCATCATGGTCAGTCTCTCCACACCAAGACCACATACTTTTTTTTTTTTTACTTTTTTTTTTTTTTCTTTCAAAACTATGTATCTGTGGATGAGTAAGAGAAAAGAGTTAAATATAAAGGAGCCACACAAAATCAGTCTTCCCTACCTGGTCATTTTAACAAGGAGCTGATAAGTTGGACATCTTCACTCTGAGCTCTGGAATATGCAGAGCAGTACAGTGCTGCTGGGCACCTTTTGGCCAGTGCAGGGTGCTGCTCTGCCTGGCAGGTCACAGGCAGGGCCCCACACTCCCACCTGCACACAGCCGTGTTGTTTGGTCCCTGCGAGAGTTCACTAAGAGACTGTTTGCTCCATTTGGCCTCCGTGCCGAGGCATGTTTAATGCTCACAGATGTAGCAAGCAGTCTTGGCTAAGGAAAGGCCTTTGCATTGCCCAAGGCAGCTGCTGGCTCTTGCAGCACATGTGTGAGGATGCATCCAAAGAGCCCCAAGCTCCCTGGCCTGGGCTCAGAGCTGGCTGAGCTCAGCTTGCACACAGGAGCTCCCCCACCAAGCAGTGCCGTGCTGGGAGTCCCAGGACATGCCAGTGCAAGCACTTGGCTGCCATAGCACAACTCATGGGCTCCAGCTCACAGCTGGCTCTGCTCAGCCGCTGCGGAGGGGAGGCAGGGACACCACGGCTGCACGGATGGAGCCTAAGCAGGGTTGGCACTTTATCTTGCACCAAGCTCTGTTGTTGTTGTTTGGTTTTGTTTTTGTCTTTGTTTTTTTCCCCAGAGCAGAAGAGAGGGTGTCCTTCTGGTCAAGACCTACTCGGTCTTGTCTGGTGGGTGGTGGCAGATGCTCACAGGCAAGTATAAGAACAAGACAGGCTCATGGCAGTTCTTCTCCAGCTTCCAACAACATGCACCTCTGAAGCTGCCCAAGCAAGAATTATGCAGTACATTTAACATCCCTGATGGGATATTTTCTTTTATTAATATGACTGATCACTTTTTGAGGCCTATGGAAACTCATAGTGTGAACTCACGTTCACGGGTGTGTGGGCCCCACAGGTTTGATTTCACCTGGTAGTGGTGTCTGCCACCTGACACATCTTTGAGAATCTCAGCAGTTTTTTCAAGAGAGAGCAAAAGAGAGAGACAGAGACAGAGACAGAAGCAGACAGAAAACTTCGAAATTGTTGTCACAGAAGGGGAGTATCCTGGACAAAATTCTTCCTCCAGACCAGCAGCACCCCCATCTCTCTGCACCCAGCTCACCCACCCCCTGCTCAAACACCCGTACGAAGGCAGAGTCGTTCCTCAAAAGTACAGCTTGGCTGCCTGTATGCTACCAAATCATCCTATTTCCTCCCAGCGTAAGCGCTCCTGGGTGTCGGTTTGTTTTAACAGATGTGCTCCACAGCACTCCACAACAGCCGTGCAGATGTGCCTTGCTGGCTTGCACAAGCCAGCTCCTGTTCTTGGCAAACACCAGCCCAGAGTAATCCTGCCCCCGAGGAGCAGGCCTCTCTCCACCTGGGGTTTCAGAAATGGAGTGGCTCTTCTCCTTGCTCACTGAAAATGAATACCCACGTGCACTGTCTGTTTTCCAAGTGTCTGGCCTAGGGTGAAGACCTAGGAACCCTCGCGGGAGCCCTCCTGGCTGGCACAGGCCACCCAGACATGCTACTGCTTGCTACTGAAAGCTCAGAGCACTGTCCCAGATTACAGGGAAAACTGGATTCTTTTTTTCTTTTTTTTTTTCCTCTAAGTTTTAATACTGGAAAAAAATCATCTTTTTTTATTTGTACCCATAAAATATACAGAACATTTTGTCTTTTTCCCATTTTACTCCTTTCACATAGAAACTAGATTTTTCTTCTTTCAGAGAAAAATTATTCCCTACACTGTAAAGGGATTCCTGCTTGCCTCTTGTCCTTTAATACACGGTGACAAACATGCAATCAGATACTATTTTACCTGTAGCCTTCTTCTGATTCTCCAGGCAAAGAGAACAAGGCAAGAGGTTTCTAAAGCACGGATAATTGATTCCTAAGGGAATAAAGCACATAGGCATAGCCTGTATCTCTCCTTTTTTCCCACCACATTTCAGACCATTTTCCAATGGCTTAAAGGTGGGACAAAAGCAAGACCTCAGCTAAGTATTTCAGCTTGGTGGTTAAGAGCTCTGTACGCATTCTGTAGCTCTAAAGTCCTGTGACCAGCACACCCAGTTAGCAGTAACTGAATGATGTATGGATCTGGAGTGTAAATAAAATGAATCATTAAAAAAGAAACACACTGTGTTTCCAAGCAGTATATGGATTTATGCTGAATGTAGTATTGAGTTTTGCTGCCTTGCAGTGGAAATCAAACACAAATACTCTGATACTGAATCCCGGAATAGCGATACACATAAACTTAATCTTTCTTTGTGTAACATGGGAAAACATTATCTTTCTCCTTATTCTGCTCAGATTTATTCATTATTCTGGTGTTAAAAAGGCCTTATTTTCTTTCCACTAGCCTTTTATTAGAAGCTATAGTTGACTGAAAGCACAGAAAATCTTTTGCACCATGCATGTTATCTCATTAGGAAAAGGGCTTAAAAATGCTTTCACATCTTTGCATTACTGTGAAGACAGTAATATTCTTCAAATGAAAGAAAAAAGAAAGCAAACAGAAATGAAATATAAAATAATCTCCATTACACTTGGCTAGACAAGGACTGGCTGAAAATACGGTTACAAGTAGCTAGAGCAGTTGTAGTTTTATTCAGCTGCTTGCCTCAGAGAAAGACTGTGAATGTGAGGTACCAAAATGCCTAGAGGAGAGTCAGAACCACTCCATAACTTTCACAGAATCAGGTAAGACTCATGAATCTTACCGTCTTGATGGCTGATTCTGAGAAAATGCCTGGAGATGGAGATAAATCACACCAAAGAAGCAATAGACTTTGGGAGTACGAAAGCAAATGTGTATGTGGGTGATACCATGAATATTCATGTTATTCATTGCATCGTATGAGGTAGCTGCTACCTGTCAACAAAGGTAACCACGTCAGTAACTACAGTTATTTTATTACATCTAAATATAAGAAATGACCCTACTATGAAATTACAAACGTGGCATGTTTAATAGCAAGTGTTGCAATCAGCCTGCTACTAGACAAAGCATTAACTACATAACTTCAAAGACTTTGGGTATCATAAGTCACTGAAAAAAACTGTGAAGCATTAACAACTCCATACAGGGTCATAAAATTATTTTAACATAATTATCAAAAACAACACACAAAAAAACACCCTCTGACAAGGGACCCATCAGGAGGATTCTTCACGCAGTAGAGGAGAAACAGCCTCTAGTCCTACACAGAAGCAACCTGCTCATGAACAGGAAGCCACCTACAAGACACAGAATGGCCACTGCTGCAAACAGGAGGCCAGATGGATAGCAGTTTGGGTGGAAATGTCCTGTGTTCAAGTTTCTGCCATCACACAGGTCACCAATAACATTTTAAACTGCCCTTGGAAATTCAAAGGAAGCACAGGTGCTGTTCCTATAAAGAGTATTAGATTCTAGGCAATTTAAAGCAGAAAATAAAGCTTCACTAATTTTGTCTTTTCACCCACACTTTGGGTGACTCACATACTCCCTACCTTAGTTAGGTAGGCTTCTCTCATGACCCAAGTCCTACAGACAACTCTGACTTGCCCACATAAGCTACTCACCCTCTGACTAAGCCCGTGAATGGCACTGTGCTTCATTTTGTACAGCAGTCAAAAGAGAATGAGAACCTACGAAATTCTTAAGGGCTAATGAATGTCTTAAAAAGGACCCCCTCTTACTACAACCCGCTTAACGTCTTCTGGAATAAGAGTTCTCCTGAGGCAATGGTAGAGAAAGACATGCAAAGGAAAAGACAGTTTCTAAAATATGCCTGTTTCACCCCATCTTAGATATTTTGTCCATCATACCATAAAATAAGACAATACTTACAAGCCCTGACAAAAACATTGTGTGGCAAACATAGGTCATTCTTTGGGATTTGTATGAGCGGATAAAGCAACATAAATAACAGGGCAACACATCATTTTGAGTGTTTGGACCTCATAAATTCATGTGCACCTCTTGAAACAGTGCAGTGCTTACCCTGTGAAAACCTGTTTAAGTCACACACAAGGAATTGCACAGAATGCAGCACTTGTCAAACTGGAGAAGTGTTTTACTTTTTGAAGAATTGACTTTGCCTCTAAAAAAAAAAAAAAAAAAAAAAAAAAAAAAAGATGTGGATCTGCAAAATTACTGAAGGAAAAGTTTCTTTCCTTTTCTTTACCATTAATCACAATCTGATTACAGAGCAATAATTTTATTTAAACCTGAACCTTTTTCATGGATGCTTCAAAGAAGAATGTATGGATTATAGTGAAATGGCTGTGGCTTCATGAACATGTAAGGAATATTTTAATTGGACGTTGTTAATAACTGCTGCAAATGTTTTGTATTATGTTAGCATTATTTGGTTTTGATCATTCATGTTTTCATCCCAAAGAGAATACTGAATTAATTTTTGGTGTTGAAACATTATCTCATTTTTTATTATTCCAAGAAAAACCGGTAGTGTTTTAACACCCACAAATAAATATGTCCTCAGAGGAAAATATTTTTAGTTATAGGTTTAAACCTTTGTATTCTTACAGAAACTTAAAACAAAGAAACAAACATTGTTTAAAATTAACTGGCAACATCATAGAAAAGGACAAAGTAATATTTAAGAGGTGTTTTTCGCTCATTTGATCTTTGCACAGCTAGTAAAGGATCTGACCTTAATATTCACTAATATCAACAGGAATTTGTTCCTTAATGTTAGTAAATGATGAATCAAGCTCCAAATATGTCATTCAGGATCTCACAGTTGAAAGGCTTAGTCACTGTGAAAGGGAAACATTTAGAGTCTCTAGAGTAAATAAAATAGGGCACATGCTATGGCATTGCAGATAACATCTTTTCATCTAGATGCCACCTCATAACATGCCCTAAAATAGGAAGTACATTGCTGCTAATTTGGAACTGTGCTAAACCTAAAGTCAAGGAGATGATATATAGGTTGTATTTAGGAACCTGTGGAGATGACAGAAAAGATTACTTATCATTATTTTAATCTATCCACAAAAAAACTTGATGTTTAGCAGAGTTTCTTTATCTGCAGATAGAGATTTGCAAATGATTCACCTGAAGAACCTTGATGAGGACTTGTTTTGTGATGTATGTTTTCAAACGTGCCCTCAGTGACCCAGCACTCAGAGCATTTGATGGAACCAGAAGAAAGTGCTGGGAGCAGCGGAGCTCAGCAGCGATCCCACGTCGCTTGGGATTACTTCGGATTCTGGCAGAATAACCCAAGGGAGGGTAGGAGCTGAAAGAGAGAAGAACCCGATTTGTGCCAGTGCTAAAAAACGACTGACCTTTGAACAGTAAATCCACTGGTAGTTGTATGTACCAGCACAGGCCCAAAGTAAGGATAACAATAAATGATGACTGGTGATGACAGCTAAAGCCAGAGCCCTAAAGCATGTATCTCCTGAACAGAGCCAAGCAAATCATGAGCCTGTGCCTCTGATCAAAGGCCACCAAGAAAGTGCTGCAGCATTCCTTGGCAAGTTCGGAAGATCCCATGGCTATTTTTGACCACTACCATGTGGTGGCCAGCCAATATAATTTGCGGATGGACAGATGATCACCTCTTGTTGCCAAAAAGCCTTAAGAGACTTGCAAACCTTCTCTTAAAGAGAACCACAGCATTTCTAAGCTCTCTCCCAAGCAGTCACATCTCAGTGCAGGTTGAGCTGTAAAACAGTGTCCAGCGGGTGATGGGGCAAAGCCATCCATACACCCAGAAGGAGGGTCATGTCAAGGCCATGAAGGTGCATTTAGCATGGGTGAAGTCTGGTTCTGAGCACAGACATGCTGTTTTGCAGTGTCTCAGGCAACCACGAAAACATAAATCTGTTGAAATTTGAGGGATGCTTTAGGGAGAGCTGAAGCCCCTTTGAATAACACTCTTCTGTCAGCAGAAAATCAATTGTGTGGAAATTGTGCCAGCTGAGCAACCCTCTTAGCATTCTGAAACATAATGTCACGTAGGAGGATGCCAGAGAAGTAGTGAGAAAACAAAAGAAACTGCAAGACAGGGCCTTGCAAGTCTCCAGTGGAAATGGTTTTCATATCGAATGACATAAGTGTCAAACATGAGTCACTGCTGCCATTTCTGACTGCCCAAAAGAGGAAAATGTATACTCTGTGGTCAAGGCAGAGCGTGATAGGATGAAAGATATTGTGCAGTTGGACACCAGTGCAAATGAGCTGCTGAGGGTTGATATTACTGAGATAAAGGTGTCCCTCTATAAGGCACATCACATTTCCATAGCACTCCATGAAGAACTGGAAACAGACTCTCCTAGCCCGTGTGAGTTTACCAATGTTTCAGGGACAGAAAGCAATACTCAAGGAAAGCTCTCCTGAAGCACTGCCCACACTCGGTAGCTGTGGTGATTAATACTAGTCTGTTGTTTTAAAAAACAGGATTGGAACAAGAAAAATGTAGTTCTGCTTCATTTTCCTTTTTAATTCATTGCCAAGTGCAGGTTATGATTGACAGTTAGATGCAAAGAAAAATTTAGATTGGGGTGTTATTATCTAGACATAAAAAAGATGAAGGAGAAGCGCCTGCAGAAGTGTGTACATGTAATACGTGCCTTTTCTTTTTGGGAGCATGGTCTTATAAAAAGTTGGCTGCTTAAACTACAAGCACAGTGGTCCGGTCCTCAGCCATTACAATATCTTTAGCCAGACTCCACCAGTTTACAAACACCAAGAATCTGGCTGATTTTCTGCCTTTGAATCCCACTTTGTTGTCTGTGAGATTTGCCTTCGGTTTACCCACGTTTAGTGTACTTCAGTAACTCAGTCAACAGAGGGAAGTAGATGGCAAACATTCCCTCCCAGGATGAGGCCTTACTTTCTGTCTGTTTGGCAATACGAGAGCCAAAATCCTCCGGCCAGCACTTCTGCGCTTTGCCATCATGCTTCCTCTCTAGACAAGGCATCTCTGCCTCTTAAAATTCAAAGTAGCATGACTCTTTCTATGCTTTCTCCACACCACTAGTGTACATAGTTCAAATTAGCCTCACTTCTTCAATAATTCATTCAGAACGAAGCATCTGTTAGGAAAAAAAAAATAATAATAATGTTATACAGATCCTTCCCTGCTCCTCCGGACACCTTAGAAGCATACATGTCTTTAAACTTTAAGGTCACACGGTGTCATTCCCTGTGTGTCGTGCACAGGCTGTGTTATCTCTGAGATTATAAGAGAAAGTTCAGGGGCCAGGAGGGAGGATTTGCAGTGACGCCTACAACTGCTGTTACTTTTTATGTATGCTTGCTCGTAAGCCAGGAGGCTCTGATAATTCAGTGTGTCCACCGTGACTTACTTTTCAGACTGGCCTTTGCAGAACAATATCCCCATTTTTAGTTAATTCAAACCTGATAACAGTGACTATTTCACCAGCAGAAACATAGCCCCTCGTTTGGAAAAAAGCATTTGCAGGAGCACAGCATTCTTGCTCCACAGAGTTGCCAGTACAGCTCTGGGACAAAAGATGCTTTCCGACACTAGATTACTTTCTGGAAGGGAAATTTCCCTGCTTGGTTATATAATAATTGTTTTGCAGTTTTGACCACGTAACACTTGATCTCACAGGTCTTAGGAAGAAAAGGCATTCTTGGACTGCTACAAGAATCTTGCCTCCATGAAAACAGCAGGGCAAAAATTTCAATTATTATGTGTTGTGCCAAGACTATGCACCGATTTTTTTTTTTTGGTTTGTTTTGGGTTTTTAAGGAAATCCTCTTTCCCTGGTGCCCTATGTGTTAGAACTGAGCCCAGCCACAGTTGCTGGCCTTAGAGAGGGACAGGAAGGAAAACCAAACAGAGCCAGCCCCTGTGCCTCAACCTGCAGAATGCCACTGAGACTTCAGGAGACAATGCATGCTATAAAGTCCTTTTTTGGAACAAAAGCACTCTCATTGCACTCTCCTTCTCTGTTAAATCAACAGAGTTGTAAAAGTTATTTCTATAGAAGCCTATTTTTTTCTCTCTCTCATAAAATTGTATGCAAGTGTTACCCAAACAGCTCCACTGCTATTGTAGAGCCAACACCCCCGCCCCCAAATGGCGCTGCTTCGCTCCCATGGGCCACCCAAATAAACACAGCAATTGCTCTGCTGCCTCACAGGCTTCCTCCTCCAGTCTTGTGAAAGCCAGAGCATAAACCAAAACTGTTCCAGAGACACTAATCTGTACTGTGTTTTCTGCATGCTCCCTAAGGAAAGTCATAATTGACATAGTTTTGTATCTCCTCCAGAAAAGAGTTTTCCTTCCTACCGAAAAGAGATTCAGCCTTTCTCTCTTTACTGAGAATCCCTAAACAGGTCTCCCGTATAAATTACATCTTTTGTCCTGACACTATCATGAGGGGCCATTTGCCCAAGGTTATAAGGACTCTTTGTTCACTTCTTGAATAGGTTCTTGCCATCACTGCAAGATACAGATTTGCCATTTGAGGCAACTGAGCCATGTGTAGGCATAAATGCTTTGCCAAAGCATGTAGTTGTTTATCTAGTGCTACATATTTGTGATTATTGCTGGTATCTGGCAGTAGAACTAGAGAGGCAGCAGAAGGGAAACAAGCAATTAGTCAGGAAAAATAAAATCTAAAACAGTACTGCTTATGTCCAGGGAAGATTGTAAGAGCACAGACATGTCTGCAGCAGGTCAGGCTTCAGGCCACCTTGTCCAAAAGGAGAGCTATTTTACTCACAGCTTCTCATCTGGATAATTATGTTCATTTTGTAAATAGAGGCAACCCCAATCTTAATAAGGGTACAGTCCAAGTTATCCTACCTCACTCATCCCCCACCTCTCATGTCCAAGTTTCTGATAAATCACATAGGATTGCTAACCACCATTTCTAGCAATGAGAAGTATTGGGGGGAGCCTCCTCTCCCTTCAATCACGAACTTTTCCTCAGCCCTATCCTCTCTCCACAGTCCCACCAAGTTTTCTTTCATCTCTTTAAATCCTTCCCAAAGCTGCGCTATACCGGTGGACTCCACCTCCTTGACATTTTTGTCACTGCAAGGTTTCCCATTGCGATCCCACCTTGCACCTCATGTTCCTACCACAACCCAGTCCCACACTGGCAATCTGTGCCATCCTAACAGAGCCTTCAGCTGTGCATCCTGCACCACCACCCCCACACAGAAATCCTTAGACAGATAATTTTCCTTCCCTGTACACTCGCTTTGCTCTAGGTCTGGTCCACATGAAGATAACCCTCACGTGTCACCAATTATCCCTTCCAGCTGAAGGGGTCTAAGTAGAAAATCTGAAACCTTCAGCCCTACCAATGAATTGTATGCATGATGATCTGAAACCTCATATGGGAAGCTGTGCCTTCAAATTTTTTTTTTTAAGACCTAGTACATAATACACAAAAGAGTATGTTAAAAACACGATGTTGAATTGTGAAGTCAAATACTCAAAAATGCATCTAAGGGGAGCATTAATTTTGCCTAAGAACTCTGTTTCATTCCAACTACAGGCTGGATTTTCTTTCATCAGGGAGTAGTGAAGGGATCTAGTTGTTGCTGAAGTAGATGAAGGTGTTTGGAGACTTTGGAGTGTGCAATACAGAAATACAGCCCTACTGCTAAGGGGATTGAAGCGTGCTGGGGGAACTGGGTTCTTTTATTCCTTCCATTTGCATAAGTGCTTTGGGATACTAGGAAAAGGCTTTCTAAGGGTTGCCAGTGTTCCTCATTGCCTAGAACTCTGACATGGGAACTAACTCTGTCTGATGTGAAGAAGTACTCATCATCCATGGCTTCCAGAAAGTCAAGAGCCATTGTGCTTTGAGTCCAGGAAATCTTGCTTAAGTGCTGAAAGAGGGGAAAAAAAAAAAAAAAGAAAAAAGAAAGAAAAAAAAAAAGACAACAGGTCCATACACCTCAGCCAAGCACCTCAACCAGCTGTTTTGTTTTCACCTTTCTGAGTCCCAGGTCCCTACCTAGAACTACACCTCCATGGGACATTGCAAAGATCACCTAACTCTGGAGGAGCAAACAAAACACTGCTGAAACTGAAAAGCCCTGGTGATTGGGAGAAGGAGGATTAATAAGAAAAATCCCCTCTTTAGTCAGATTTAAATATAAAAAAGTGTCTGAAATTTTCTGCTGTGCCCTACCAACTCCCCTTGAATACAATTCATTCTGCAACTTCTGCAGTGTTTCAACAAAGATGCTGAGTATGGGTTGCATATACAAATTTGTCTTCATTATCTCTCACTGTTCCCTAGGATTAACAGCATTGTTGCAACAGTTTGTCTGCTGCAAATGAGTGAGGAGCAGATAGTGTCACCAGAAAATTAAATACGAGGTGGCACTAGCCCCTGGCAAAGTCTTCTTTAGCCTTTTGCAGTCAGAAGCTTCAGACATAGTTATTAAAGGAACCTTGTTTGGGGTGTGTCAAATGCAATCTCATAAAAATCTCCTTTCTGATGGGAGTTTTGGGGATATAAAAGTTAATGCAATGCAGATAGCTGAGCTGAACAGGCTGCGTCCCAATACACTTTGGTATAAAAGTATTTCATTATATAAAGCTTGAATCACAGCTTTCTCAGCAACTGTTTGATACAGACTGGGTTTCTATTTCATGCAAGGCAATGAAAATAATATGGAGGGAAGGCTGCACTTCCTAGCATAGGAGCTGGCAATAAGAGGGGATTCTTTTTCTTTTTTCTTTTTTTTTTTCACTTGAAAGCATACAGCCAAAATGAAAGCTAATGAACAATTTCATTACGGCTCCCTTTTTGCTTAAAAAATGCATAAAGTCAGACTGTCTGGCTAGCACATTATGAGGATATTAATGCTGTGTAAAACAGAAAAAAAGAAAAGCAGGGATTTTTCTAACCGGAAACCTGATGCGTCACTCCTTCAGCTTTGTCCCTGGGGGCAGACCATGGGAATTCCCAGTATTGGGCCCCTATGGCTCTCGGCCAGCTCTGTCACTGAAGCTGTGCTTGGGATGCTGCTGTGCTGCCGGGGCGGAAAATGAGGCCTCAGTTTGTTAACAGGCAGGATGAGGGCATTCCTGAGGGGCTATGCAGGGAGTCACACAGACCTCTGTCAGCACTGTGGAAAAGCAGGGAGCCTTCTTCCTTCCCAGAGAGGAGATAAAAATTGGACAAACGTTGCCTAAACCAACAACAACCCACAGATTTTTATAGCTCTGTAACAGATTTTGCTTGAACTTCTTTCAGTGCATGTCTGGCTTGTGGCTGGCTGGGCCGAGAGGAGTATGTGGGGTTTCAAGCCTCTCTTTTGCAACAGGCAAGGGAGTGACAGCAACTTGGCCTCGGATCTGCAATCACGCCTGTCGGTGCGCTTGTTTGATTTGGTGCCCCGAGTCTTGGGACACTGCAGTCCAGCCCCTGGCTTCAGGTTGGGGCTGCACCTGCCTCTTGCTCAACTTGTACGGATTGATGTGGTGGAAAAAAAACACACTGTGTAGTCATAACTGCAGTACCTCAGAACCAAAATATAAGGGAAGGGTCTGTTTTCTAATGAGCTGCTGTTCTGCATGTCCTTTATAACACTGCTGACTGGTGCATCTTGCCCCCTTCCCCACCAAATGTGAAGGGTATTTGGTTTTGTCCAGCAGGTACGCGCACCCTTCACATCCCCACCCATGCAAATTCTTAAGAGGGTAAAGTTTAATCATTCTTATTCCTCGTGATGCTTTTGGGAAGAAAAAGAGTACTTTTGTCATTGTGTGCTCCAAAAAACAAGTCTCTAAGGAGCCCAAACTTCCTGTTACCAATGCCTTAAACTTTGCCCCACCTTTGTGAAGCACAAGCAACTCATGGAAGAATGTCATCCACTCTAACAATTGATTTTCTTCTGTACGATAACGTCAGACCTTTTAAATAAAAGGCTGACCCGTCTCCTTCTAAAATAATTCGTCTGTTTTATGGAGTGTTGTTCTGATTATATACAATTCCCACAAGAAGGGAAGTACCTTTAAAATAAGGACTATTCAGTACTAGTACAGGATTTCCTCTTGTTGTTGATAATTTCCTCTTAACAGAAGACGCAATGAATCCCAGAGAAATTCAAAGGGGCAATCTACAGACAGTTAGGCATCGACATTATACAGGGAACATTGTTCAATCAAATTGATGTTTCCCTTACGAAGTAAAAAATAGATCTGCCTGCTGTGTAGCATGTGAAAGAGTTCCTACAGCACCCACTTCAGTTCCCTTCGCTACTTTTTCAAATCAGCATAAAATCCCACAAGTTTTTACATAACCATCACTGAACAACAATAGATGACAATTATTTTCATTTCATCTTTTGATATTGAAATTCAGTCTCTGAAATGGCCTCTCTGATAAAGAAGACAGGCTTGGTGGTAATAGGAACCAGTATTACAAAGTTGTTATCTGCACTATAAATAGCCTACATATAATGCAAAGCAAGTCAGGTGCTCTTGGCGCTCTCTGCTAGAAGTAGAGAAGTGGCTCCATACTCACTTTCACTAGGTCTAGCTTCTCTCTACCAGAACACGCACCTGCCCTCTTCACTTCATGGTGAAGGAGACCTCACACCTATGTCGATGACTAACACATACCGAAAATCAAATGTACCAAAATTTGGGAGCTAAGCAGGTGAGAAACTGAGAAATTCGTGGAAATGGCTGCCAGTCATTTGGAGCTTATATCAGTTATCCCGATATATCAAATTCTCCATCATGTCAGGCTACAAGCCCCGTCTCATTCACAGGCCACACTTAATTCCTTCACTCTCTTACGGTCATTTGACCAGACTGTACAAACACAACCAGCAAATCATGCTGTGATGCATTCTTGCAGTAGGTCCCCCAAGCCCTGTTTCCTCCCCAGCTGGGGAGATGACCCACCAGAGTAGACAAAGATATCCACACACATTTCTTCCAGCACCTTACTGTTTTTAAATTATTTGCCTCAATTCTTGTGTGTTGCTCATTTGATTCTGGCTGACTGAGCAAAACTGTGATTTACTAAGATTATTCCTTTCCCCTTTCCAAATCACTTATGTACTTGCATGCAGCTTATTTTGTCATCTGACGACAGTTATTTCCGTATCTTTGCAACAGGCAATGCAAACAATGCAACTCTTCATTCATCTGCTCACAGCCTTAGCTTTCCTCTGATCCACATTAGCCTTCCTTCCTGCTCTCTACCATTCTCTTCTCAGAGCTGTTCCACCAACTTTTCTGCTCCAACATCCTTGCTTCTGTGAAACAGGGCAAGATGGAGAAACGCACACATCACCAGGATTTAACCCATTACTACTGTCTGCTCCTGGATATTACAGCTTACCTTGGAGACCATGCAAGCTGCTTGGAATACTCCATGAAGATCTTCCAATGCAGAGAGAAGAGAGTGGTCTGCAGGGGTTTCCCTGTGCTGAGGCTGCCCTGACAAGCAGAAGCACGAAAGATATGCAGAACTGGCTCCAGCTATCTCCTCTTCCTTTCCAGGAGGCTTCTCCTGAAGAAAGAAGCCTGATAAAAGCCTCTGAAAAGGTCCAAGCAATGGAACGTGGTTAAGGGCTTTATAAGCAGGGCACGATGCTCCAAGTGGTCAGCTGTTTTGAGCACTGCATCATACAGCTGTGTTACAGGATATGTTGAAGAACAAGACACAGCTGGAAGAGAACCTCTGTCTGTGAACTCTGGGGTCCTGGGAAGGCTTGGGCAGGCTGCAGACAGTATGGGTCAAAACAAGGCAGTTTGGTCAACTCCTTCATACTATATGAATAATAAGTAGAATTTGCTAAAAAAAAAAAAATACATGGGATGAGGTGGAATAAGAGAGAACAACATGAAATACCCAAGTACTTCTTTAATAAAGGCTTCATCCAGATGAATTCTTCAGACTCCCAAAAGACACCTTCAAATTTCAGTATCTTGCTTTGCACTGGCATTTCAACATTTATTACTGCAGTCAAGCTACTATATTGCAAGCATGAGTCAGTGCCTGCATCTTCTGGCTCCAGAAGAAAGGGCCTGTTCTCATTTTTATTTATAAGCTGGGCAAGTGGAAGGAGAGGCATTCGGTTACTGGCAAAGCACGGGCTGCTCTACGGGGCCAGGTAGACCGGTTAATACATGGGCACGCTCACACCTTGTGTGCTGAGTCACCTGGCAAGCACCACAGCCCGTCTCTACAACCTTTCATGTGAGGCCTCAGAAAAGGGCTTTGTAAATCGTTTTTGTTGCCTTCCAGCACAAAGCCAGTGGCCTGCACATTATTCACTGCAGGCTTCAGCTCAGTATGGAGTATATTGTGATCCAAACTGGGAGTTTCTGGCAAGAAATGCCTGTGAATAGGCACACAATATGAAACAGGAAGAAGGGTTTCAGTTTATCTGTGCTCGCTTGGGCTTGTTTGTTTCTCGGAAAAACGTGGGCTTCCCACCACTATGTAATAGCCTGGAAAGGCTCCTGTCACCTGGGGACTCACACGCTGATGTGTGAGTGAAGAGGGCAACAGTCAGGATTCATGTATTTTAGCGTGATCCTAATAAACCGTGTCACGCTGCAAGTGTAAGGCAAGAGCGCTGAACAGAAACAGGCCTAAGAACTAGTGACAGCTTCTTTCCAAAAGCAAAAAATATCACTTTGATGAGCTATTCCTTTATGCCAAATCGGAGTGGATTTCCAAAGGTTTGTATCTGATTATATGCAGTATTTCCAGCTTCTTAAATTCATCCTGCACTTGAATCCAGCTTCCTCAAGAAAGGAAGACAATATTTGCTTGTATAAAATACCACGTCGTCTTACATCCCACACAAAATGCTAGCCTGAGGATTTCCGGACAGACAGGGTTCATCCAAAGAGATTTAAGGTAGTTGGGGGTCATGGGATCAAGTCACATCTGCATTTCCTTTCTTCTCCACTACCTCTCTGGCTAAGCTTTTGCTCCTGAATTGCTTTTTTTACACTAGGGTAAACAAGTAAATATTTTGGGCTCAGGAGCTATCTGCTGCCTATGGGAGCAAGCTTATCTTGCCTTTCTCAGTCTGTCTGCAGAAACCTTGTATTCTACAGGAAATAAAAATAGCAGAATGTCTCAGAACTGCAGTTTTTAAGAAACAACAGCATTTGTCACTTACACAGAAAATTTCCAGCTACCACTGTCTCCTGAAGAAAGGAGAACAAACAATGCCATTCCTTTTTCCCTGCTGACAAAACGGATATCGTTAAGTGATTGCCAGGCATGAAATACTGAGTTAGCAGCACAAGTCGCTGTATAGCCCTGGACTTGTTTCTTCAGTCTCTAGAAGTTAACATAGCTTTACTGAACTAGTTGAGTAAGATTGGTACTTGTCTTTAATACTTTTGCCATTGGGAATGGAAAGAGAAGACTGCATATAGATAAACACCAGCAGCTAAATATTTATTGTGAAATACTTCTCAATTTTGCTTAAGATTAGGACAGTGGGACAGAAATAGTTATAGGGGTCTTTCTAAATAAAAGAGACAGCTATTTAGAGGCAGGCAAAGTCATCTGAATGTCAATGAAATAACCATTAAAAGGCTGAGAAGCATTGTCATTGATTAGAAGATCTAAAGTATAGTTGCATGCACTATAGCAATCTTCTACGTTGGAGTTGCTAATTTAATATAAAAGCCTATTAGGGACAGGGCAGAGCATAATTAAACAGGAGACAATACACACTGTGACGAGGAAACTAGATTTGGAATTTTACAGCCTCCTGTTTCATGTTTATACATGAAATACTATACACTTTAATCTCTCCTCAATAACACCTGTGTAGTTCTAGCTGCCCACAGTGTTCTGCGTTTCATATCTAGCAGTGGTCCCGGGCAGCCTGGGACGGAAGGTAGAACAAGGTTACACACTCAAATAACCTCCCACTCTTTCCAGCCTCATGGCAATCCTTCCGAGAAAGCCTAGCCCTCTCTCAGCCTCTCGTCAACGCCACTCCTTAATTGGCCCGAAAGCCCCTCTTCAAACAAAGCAGTCTTCTCCCACAGGACCGAGCTCTTTCTGCTATTTTCTGGCAGAGCTAAATCCACAGGGATACAGCATGTACCAAGGCAAGTGTACTACAAACTCAAATGCACAGGGAAGAAGTGAGGTACTTCCAGAAGTTGTCGATGTTCTCCAGGTAGAGATTTGCAGGTAGGATGGATCCATCCGCTCACAACTCTTTCAAGGAGAAAACCTTCCTTCTGTGTTTAAGGCTGTCAGGCTGGTGCTTCCAAAAAGCAGCACACTGTGATGATAACACTGCTCAGTGACAAATACAGAACCTGTCAGAGACTGTGGGTACATCTGAACACAACTAGGCTGCCAAGTACGGACCTGTGTTAGAGCTACAGAACAGTTACAGATTTCATGAGTGACCAGAAAGGCCTCCGCGTTGGTAAAGATGATCGCTTTTTAATATTAAGATGAAGCAGTAATATTTAGTTGCTGTGCAGCTTCAACCTCCTCTTTAGCAGCAACCCAGGTCTCCTCACCCTCTGCCCACACGCTGCCAGGCAGGTAGCAGTAACACACAAAATGCATCCTTAACTTTCACTGCCTTGGTTGTTACTCTGAGGCACAGCAGCTCTTTATGCTACACTCAGCTAGCATAGGTAATACACGAGCAAGGAAAAAATAAACACATATACCCACAGACACACTCAATAGCAATTCTTCAACAGTGTATATGATAGCAGAGGCACAGAATTGTCCACTGATATATAATATATATCAGACAAACATGTCATTTAAAATACTTTGTTCTTTCTCCTTTATTTAGCCACAACACAAATACAAGAGCAGTCAAACTCAGTCCAGTGGAACTCACTAGATAAACCTGTTCAGATTAAGATTCTCAGGAAAACAAACAAAATGCACACACACACACACACACTCACACACACAAAAATGCAGCAGCGCCCTTACAAAATGAGGAGTGGCACTGAACTGCACCTAAAAGTAAAACACAACCAAAAAAAAAAAAAAAAAAAAGAATCCACCAGTTAGGATACATTTGTTAAGCAATAAGGTTGGGCACTGAACAGGTTCCCACTGTACCATCCCATTGGCTATTTAAATACCAGCATAACTTTTTTCAGGTGCAAATTTGGAGCTCACAGAGGGAAAGAGCCTGATTTCAGTTCCCCGAGCACACAGGGTAACAGAACAATCGTTCCACTGTAACTCAGAGCAGAATCTGGCCCTGTGAAATGAATATGCATATGACCTGCTCTGTCTGGAAGACTACTGTGGGTGACAATTCTTTTTTTTCCCCTTCACATCTCCCGCAACAAAACTCACCACCAGTGTAGTTTGTAATTTCACTTTTGCACCCTCCACATTTCAGAGTCTGCTCTAAAGCACATGCTGCTCTTTTGGGCGGAAGAAATAATGTAGTGATTCTGTAATGCGAATAAATGTCCACTAGGGACTAGAATACGACCACCAAATATACCAAGTCACTGCAGAAGAAATAGAAATCGGGCTCTGAGATAAAGCTGGTCAAGCTGGTCCATCTGATTTGTCAACGCTTTGTTCAGAAATATAAGACTCCAATATAGTTTACAAAAAGAGTAATTCGTTACAGAACATCTCAATGTCAAAATACTAACAAAAACACAGCTTGTTAAGGCTGAGAAGAGTGGTTTTGGAAAAATTAATAGCTAAACTAAGCTGTTGCTAACAATAACAGGTGATATTTCTTCATAAAAAGGCGGTCTGATGTACTCAGGAAAAATGGAACATTGGAAACAAGCTGTTTACAAAAGTGATTTAAATGCTCAGAACAGATCTAACACAAGTGTTAACATCCACTATTGTAATTTTATTTTCGGACAACTTCAGCAACTATTTAAAAAAAAAAAAAAAAAGCTAATACAAAAATGTAGAAAAGAAATGAACAAAAAAAAAATCCAAAGAGATAGTTTTTAGACAAACTTAGTTAAGTTGAAGCTGTACCTTTGTCCCAGTTATTAAAAACTTCAATTTTAAGCGTGGCACAACCCAGCTCAGCTAGGTTTGCAGGCTTCCCCACCCTTACTAAAGGGTTAGTCCTTAGAAGGCTCCAATCTCAGTCCCCCACGGTCTGTACGGTTTGCCGAGGTTCACTGACTGCGTTGGTGCAGACGGGCTCAGCATGTTGGGAGACAGCAGATGGAAGGAGCCAAACGAAAAGGGGAACGCAGACAGAGATGCCATGGAGGAGAGAAGAGGAGGAGACAGTTTGGTCGTGGATGTGACCACGGGGAGCACTGGTCCGACGCTGCCATTTGGGGGCACTCTGAGTGAGGAAGTTTCAGCGTGTGGGGCGGCGATTCTGCTCTGGTGATGCGGTTCTGTGGAAGACGCCGTAGTAGTGGTGTTACCATGCCCGTTTTGAGGCAGCAGCAACGGGTGAGATATGTGAGGGTGATGTCCAAAGGCACTGCCCCAAGGAATGTGTCCAATGCCAGTGTGCGCGCTGCTCGCCGCTTCCCGCTGAGAGGCGTAGTTATTGAGATGAGACACGAGTCGAACCCGCAGAGGGTCAGAGGCATCCAGACCCTCTATAATACTAAGGTATCGAGCTACTTCAGCCAGGCACTCTCGAAACCCTAAACTCCGGTAGTCCATAGCCAAAGCATGAGCATCAAAATAACCTATGAGAAAAGAATAGAGTCTTAAGATGCTGTTTTCTAGTCCTTGTCTACACATTGCCTCCTCACTCCACCCTGCCCTATAAAGCATATTTCACTTGGATGTGGTTAGTATTCCCAACCATAGATTAGCTGCCAAACTCCTTTCTATTTCTTTTTGTTGTTGCTGTTGTTTTTAGGTTTTTTAGGCTAACAAGGTTTTCTTTTATTTCTGTGCTGTGATGCTGCAAGTCCCAAGACCGGTCACAGACTGCTGTTTTTAAACTGAAATTGCACGCTACCACTGGGAGGAAAGTACTTTTGTTCTTTTCACGTCTCCCAGTGCAAGCAAAACCACAGCACAGTGAAATTCGTTTGAAACACAAGTCCTGACTTAGAGAGGCAACTTGTTTATTCGCTGCACAGCACATTTCACCATTTTTGCTCATTCTCTGCACTACTCGCTGAAAGCTGTATTTTTTTCTAGCTTCTGCTCTGAAATTTCAGAATGCCAGAGAAACAAACATTCGACAACAGCAAGAAATATGTGTTTTCCAACTTGCCAGTTCGCCTCAGAGGGCTGACACAGTGCTAGACTTGCAGCTCTTCTCCCCTACAACAAGCCGAAGCTAGTGCTGTAAAACGTTTGGGCTGTAAATCATCCCCAAGAAGAAGAAAGCCCTAAAGAGCTGGCAAAACCCAGCAGGCTTTCCATCCACTTTCCCCAGCAGCTCCCGCACGCTGGGGGTGGCCACGCTCCTCCTGTGCGGCACGGACACCGTACCTTTCCCTCCCGCCGTGTGCAGCATTTTCAGGTGGTCGACGGTCATCTGCAGGATCTCTGCCTTCTCCAGCTTGGCCGATCCCTAGGAGGGAAGGGGGAGCGGGAAACTTTCCAGGCAGGGCCGGGGACGCCCGAGCCCTTCCCGGAGCGGCTCGGGGAGGGCAAACCCGGTGCCGGGCTGGGAACCACCGACCTGCTTCTCGAAGGCGCTGGGCACCAGCCTCCTCAGCTCCGACAGGCTGTTGTTGATGCGGTCGCGGCGGCGCTTCTCGATGATCTGCGGGGCAGAGCGGGGTGAGGGGCTGCGGGGAGGGGGCAGCCCGTCCCGTCGGGCAGGCACTGCCCCCCTCCATCCCTCCATCCATCCCTCCATCCATCCCTCACTCACCCCTCGGCGCCTCTTCCTGGCCAGGATCTGCGAGGTGGCAGACGGCGACACGGAGCCCGGCGGCGAGCCCAGCGTCCTGCGGGGAGGAGCGGGGCTGAGCAGGGGGGCAGAGCGCAGCAGACGGGACACCCCCCACACCCCCATACCCACACCCACACACCCCATAACCCCCCCGCTCCTTGCTCTCACCCGTTCTCATCCGCGCTCTCCTTCTCCACCTCGACGGCCTCGTCCAGCTCCTCGCTGTCCGACGAGCTGGACTCGGGGTGCGCCCGCTTCATGGCGGCGGCGGCGGCGGCTGCGGGGCGAGGGCGGCCGCTGGGCAGGCGGCGGGCGGCGCGCGGCACGAGGGCGCGCGGCAGCAGGGGGCCCGGCGCACGCCCCGCGCCCGTCTCCCCCATGGCGGCCCCGCGCCGCGCCCCTCGAGCCGCCGCGGGCGGGTCGCGGCCAGCAGCAGCAGCAGCAGTAGGAGCAGTAACAGCAGTAACAGCAGTAGGAGCAGTAGCAGCAGTAGGAGCAGCACCAGCAGCAGCTGCAGCCGCCGCCCGCCGCCACGCGCGGCCCCCGCCTCGCCCATTGGCCGCCGCCGCGCGGCGCTCGGCCAATCGCCGCCCGGCACAGCCGCCGCGGCGCCGCCCCCGCGGCGCGCGGCCGTGGGAAAGCTGCGGTGTAGGGTTGGTGGTGTCATGTCGTGGTGTCGTGGTGCCGTGTCGTGGTGGCAGGGTGTGTGTGGAGCCCGTACATGAAGGCCCGCCGGGCCTGGGTGTGTTCCCCGCACACAGCCGCTGCCTCCTGTTGTGTGAAGCTGAGGTGCGGGCAGGAAGGGAAAAAATGATAAAAATAATAACAAGAATAATAAAATATAGTACTAAATAATAAAAATAAATAATAAAAATAAATAAGAAAAATAAATAATAAAAATAAATAATAAAAAATAATAAAGGGGTACTAAATAATAAAAATAAATAATAAAAATTATTAAAAATAAAAATAGTACTAAATAATAAAAAATAACAATATTACTAACAAGCACAGGTGAAATGAGGCTGTGCTGTTTGAGACGGTTTCGTCACGATTCAGTTTTCATGCACACAAAGCCTTTCCAGCAGGGCTCCCTTTCAAAGCTGATCCCCTAGAGTGTTGCAGCCGAAGGGCAGGAGGGTGACAGGCACGTGCCCGGTGTCACAGCAGAGAGCGACGAGCCCCTGGAACAGCATCCTTCAGCCTCCCAGCTGTTGAGGTAGAAATCAGCATGCACTTGCTGCACATTTCAGTCAGCTGCCTGTATTTTCACCAAGCACCCCTTCTGGGAAAGGAGCAGGGAGAAGGGACCAGACTACAGGCAGTAGGAGCTGCAGCTGAGAAACCCAGAGCAGTGCTGCAGCTGCCTGTAAGCAGCTAACAGGAGGTGGTAGAAATATTCTGTTCCCACACTGCATTTTTCATAAGTCTGTCTGTTCTGCGGTGCTGTGTAATTAAGCTTGTGTCAGCACTTGCAGTGCATCCACCTTTCCAGCCTGTGTGTTTTTGCTGGAAAACAGCTGTCTGCAGCACTCACTCACTTTTGCAGGACCAGAAGCAGGTCCCTGGCAGGCGCCGTGACGTTTCTGCCTGTTTGGCTTGCAGATGCTGCACCTGACATCTCCCGTCCAGGTACATGTAACCCCTTCCTAACATGGGGAAAAAATGTGGTAGGAGAAATTACCTGGCAGCAAGCACGCACTGCATGTGCGTGGGGTCTGACCTCCAGGTCCCAGCAGTCGCCTCCTGCAGCTCAGCCCACCCATAGCTCCCAAAGCACTGGGGCCAGGCCCACCAGGGATGCTCTGGGAGCTCTTTGCAGGCGCTGCCTTCTCCAGGTGACCTGCAGAAGCCATCAGGCAGAGCGTGGCTGGGGCTCGGAGGCAATAACTGCAGTTGGTTGTCAGCTGCAGGGGGAAGATAAGAAATGTTTGCCTGTCTGTTTGTTTCGACCTTTCCGTCCGGCACGAGGAGGAACAGCAGCACGAACAGCTTTAAATTACCTTGTGCCTCTGTGATACTGGGCAGGGCCCAGTGCTCAGAGTCGGTCTAATTGTTAACCATGGCCCAAAGGGCAGTTTTATTAGCCAGAAATTGCTAACGTGTAGAGACAGCGCCGTCATGCACCTCTCACACCTCTGCCTGCAGCGGTCAGGAGGGCAGACAGGAGAGCAGACTTTTGCATGCCCAAGGCCGAGGGAATTAAAAGGAGAGTGTGCACGAGAAGGGCACGTCTGAAAGAGCTTCATCTCGCACCTCACCAATGCCTCCGCAGCACTGGGGCCATGGGCCTCAGAAGGCAGCAGCCTTCCCTCTCAGAGACCCCCACCATTTTGTGCCGTGCCATGCCATGCCAGACCATGCCATACTATGCCATACTGTGCCATGCCGCAGTTGGTCTGCTACCTCCCTGTACACTGCGCCCCACAGCTGTACCCCACACCCTTCCTCTCACACACACTGAGGCCCTTGGCTCCCCTCACACCTCCTCACCAGGGCCAGGCACTGCAGCCTCCCTTTGGGTAGTTGTAGGCAGTGATGAAGTCTGCCCTCAGCCTCCTCTTCTCCACACTGAACAACCCCATTCCCCCAGTCACTCCTCATAAGTCTTGTTTTTTAGTGCCTTCACCAGCTTTGTTGCCCTTCTCTCCACATTCTTGTAGTAAGGGCCCCAACCTGACCAAGATACTCGAGGTGCAGCCTCAGCAGTGCGGCGCACAGCACCTGTTGGTCATGACCGTTACTCAGAAGGGGGTGGCCTTATTTTTTTGTGTGCACCCCCCCATTCTTCATCACTGTGTGCCTCCTAGGTTGATTTCAGGACTAGCCCAAGTCATGGTGAACAGGAGCCGCTTGTCACTGCTGCAGGCTTCACTCCAGCAGGGACCTGCCGCTGCTGCCCCCCGCTCTGCTGCGTGCGCTAAATTAACTCTGGTCCCCTCCCTCCTGGCCTGCTCTCCCAAGGCAGCAAGTGCTTTGAAGAGTAATCCCATCAACCTGTCATCCCCGCCCGGAAACTTGCCGTTTCTATGGTTACGGTGCCCAATTCAAGCAGTGGCTCTGGCACTCTCATTGCAGCCCTGCAAAAACATCAACGCCCCCCCCTGCCCCCCAGCACATACCAAGCTGCGGTGTCAGCCCTGCAAGCAAGAAGTTGCTGCTCCAGCTCCTGTGATTTTCCTTGCTGGCTTCTTGCTGAACTTGTGTGGCTTGTCCATGCCACCGACACGGCTCAGGGCTGTGTCACAGGTCGTGTGGAAGTGCCTGCAAAGTTGCTGGAAACAGCAGAAGAGCTTTTCAGGCTTTTTGTGTGGTCTGCGAGCAGCACTCTGAGTGCGAGGGTGTTTTCGCAGGAGCTGGCTGCCGACATTCACACCTGCACATCTCTGAGGCCAAGGCACCCACACAGAGGCTCGTTGGGGAGCTCTCGCTGTGCTGGGTGCTGGGAATGCATTTCTGCCTTCAGACTGGCCAAGGACAGGGATGACTGCCACACTAAAGTCCCTACCGTAAGCTGAGTGCCTCAGCTGCACCACTTGTGCTGCAGCACTGGTCTCAGCTCCCACTTTAGGGGAGCTGTGTATAGTGATGAGTGAGCAAGTCTGTCACTTGTCACACTGTCAGCATCTTGGCAACAGCAGAGCTTCATTCCTCTTCTGGACAGCCCTGAATAATGCAGGTAGTCTTTGCTTTCACCTGAGGAGGCTTCAGCTCATCTCCAGAACCAGACCTGGGATGTAACTGTACACAAGGCCAATCTGCGAGCACACACTGAAGCCACCCAGGCAGAGCTACCTTTCACTCAGTCAGCCCTCTGACTGAGGTGGGGGCAGGCAGATTGGCTATTTTACCGCTTGGTTTCCTTTCCAATCAGGCCAACCCCTTTTTTCTTTCCATGCAAGCTCTGAGTCAAGGTGCTTCCAGGCAGCAGCTGTTTCCACGAGACCTCCCTTCTCCCACTCACAAGGCACAGCCTGCAGTGTGTGCTGCAGGAAGCCAAGCTCCTCCACGAGGAACAACACCAGGTTGCAGAAGATGCTGAAGGGGGCAGAGTACATTGGGGGGGAGGAGAAAATGCTGGTTTGATTTGCAGCCACCTTCTTAATTACAGGAAAATGCCATAGTGTCCATGTGTATAAGAGTGTATGTAAAATAGCAAAAGGAATTCAGTAATGTGCTGTTGGCAGGACAGCTTCTATCAGCTTTGTCAAATTGTAGAGGGGTCAATGGCCACAGATAATGGCAGCTACAGACACCTTCCCAAGAGGGGGAAAATTCACCATAGCTGGGCAGCTTATTTAACCCTGTCTTCATTCCTCAAAATCACACAGTATGGCTTCCACACAGTAAAACCGTGTTTTTCTTCTGGCTGAACTTTTTCAACCAAGTCACCTGTAGTTTGCCAAAACAGTTTTCTTCTGCTCCTGCAGTACTTTTCCTGTGATTGGACCAAGAAATAATAATACAGAAACTTGTTCTTATTTTCTGCTGTCAAAATCCTAGCAGTCCACCAAGGAACAATCTAACTAGCCAGGTTTTCCTGTGCAGTTTTGCAACTTTAATGTTGTAAGAGTCATGACCAAAACATGCTTCATGTGGTACACTGATGGTTGGAGAGGGAGGCCCTGCTCCAAAGAGAGAGTCTAAGTCCTGCTTTCAGTCTTCTTTGTCAGTAAGATGCAGCTTTGAGAAAAATGTGTGTGCTATTTGTTCTTGCTAGGAAGAATAGGATGGAAAACAACTCCCAGACCTTCTGTTTCACCGTGCAAACGGTTATGTAAAAGTATGTTCTTTAAAAGGGGAAATGTGACTTCTTGGCAAATAGAAGCAACCATTTTTCTTAACAATTTTTCTTGAACTAAATTTCATCATGGAAAAAGAAAAATGAAAGTTGAGCATGCCCCGTAGCTGTCCATAAATACAGTTTGGAATAAAGCAAATCAAAGCAACAATTTATTGCTTTTGAAGGTACCAGCTATTAAAAGCTTTGATGACCACTGCACAGACAGGTTAAATGAATGCTGCACATTACCTATCTGACGTAGCGAGCACTGGCTCCTGGTAAAGCATCTTTGTTTTCTCTCAGGGGATATCTTACATTCACTTCACACCTTTCTGCTGCAGCATTTCCCTGCTGTCCTGCAGCCACCAGCCACCTGAGCACAAGTTCGACATGGAGAAGCAGCCACCACATAGGGCACCCCCAGGCCCCAGTGTAATGAGCTGCGGAGGGATGTTTAGCATGTGTGAGCAGAGTGAGAAAATGCCAGGGAGTTTTAATTGCCACGGAGCAGTCAGGACTTTGGCTGAGGTTTTACCTGGGAGATTCTGGCAAAGCAACCTCATTTGTCTACTTCAGATAAGTTAAAGACTAAGCCTGACTGGTTTGGATGTGAAACCTTATTCCATATAGGCTGCATATTTGAATGTTGCTGCCTAAACCACTAAACCCTCTCCTCTGGAGAGGAGATCAAAATCAAATCCCATCAGTTGTCTCATCCATTGCATTATGGAATACCAGGATAAAAATAAGCAACAGAAGAAAAGTGCCGCCTTGGTTTTGCCAGAACAAGGTTAGACACTGAACCTACTTTCTGCTAAGGAAACTTATTTCTTAAATGATCTAAATGTGTATCAGCATCTGTTTTTTTTTAATCCAAACTGAGGGATGATAAAGCAGTTAATTCTGAGATTCAAGCACATTTTGAAAATGCTATTTTGAAGTAACAAAATAGCAGTGGCCTGCATAGGCACTGAGGGTATTTTCCTGTGAGATGCCTTCTTTCAGTCTTGCTCACAGTGCTTTGAAACTGCAGCATTCCTATGGGCTTCAGAGGATTCAGGACTTGGGGATGCTGCAGAGCTGACCAGCATATCTGTGCAGAATGAATGCCCTGTGCAGATCCACTGTTCTCAGTGACCTTCATTTCATCTGCTCCTAAGGAAGAAAAATTATTCTGGGAGAAATAGTTTTTATTCCACAGTAGCACTCATCTGAAAGATTTATTCCAGAAAAACTCAGTTGTGCTGGAACAGGAGCTATCAAAGCAGCATTGCTGAATAGCTCTGACAGTAATTTCCCATGCATACCCAGGCCTTTCTTTTGATTCATGCTGATGTAGCTGCGATAAAACTCCCTTGTGTTTACTTGTTACAAAACAAAATCACCAGCACATGGCTCTCGGTGCATAACAGCCCCAGCACCGCGACGCCGCGCTGATGACCTCCGCATGAACACCTCCAGAGCCGTGTTCATAAGGGTGCTCTGAAGCAAGTGCAAACAGTCACACACTCTTAATGCTTAAACCACAGCAAATGTGTTTAATCCCACACAATAGCTCCGTTATAATACGTCTTAAAGCTGTGGTCTGTGGGGGAAGTGGTGACCACTTCTCACATATATAACGTATACCAAGCATATTCAGCTTGGCACGAAGACAAGAAGCTGGAAGTGTCACGCTGGAGCCGAGCCCCCTGACAGCATGAGACATGTGCTTGTAAGCTGTCTCAAGGAGGATATTTGATTGCCCTCTTTCTTCTTCTGCCTCTCTCCCAACAAAAGCGCCGTGACCTCCCCCATGACCTGGCAAGTGCTGAAATTCCCCAAACACATTTTTCTGTTGTGCCCCAACGCTGAACAAAAGGGAGAGAAGCGGCCTCGATATACTTGAAGTATGGAATGAAAATAATAGAGGGCTGCGGCCGGGCCAGCCAGCGCCGAGCCTCACCTCTCGCCCAGCGTGGTCTGCGTTGCCTCCCACGCTTATCTGCTGCATTGTCAGCGGCGCTTTCTTATTTATGCGCTCATTTATTTATTTATTCGTTTATTTATTTACTCGGGGAAGGCCAGAGCGAGGGGCGGCCGGGGGGGGGCTGTGTAATTGCCGTTTACACTGCGTTCCCACGCTACTATTGTTTGTGACTTTGTTTCCTATTCCCATCACGTGTGCTAATTAGTTGGAGCTGCTGGCTAGCTGGGAGGCGTGTGTCTGGAGTAAAAGCAGAAAAGATCACTTCCTGGAGGGATCCGGGCAATCTGAACAATTCTCCGCTTTACTTTCAGCCCTCTCCCTCCCCCCGGTTTTGCCCACTCAGGGAAGAGAGAAGAAGTGCTGATTGTCGACTGCTAGCCACCGGAGAGAGAGGCACAGATTTTCTCTTCTTAAAAGGAGCAACTGAGAGGGTCAAAGAAAATTGGGCTGAAAAGGACCTCTCATCTGCGCTTAAGAAACCTGATTGTATTGTATTGTGCCGTGTTGTATTTTCAGAAATCCCCGATGTATTTCTGTTGTGTCTAAGGAGGTAAAAAGCAGCATTAAAAAAAAAAAAAAAATCCTCAGGTTATTTTAGACTGCCCTTAGGAAGTGAGTCAGATTTTTATGGCAAGGCTGAAGCTAGCTCATGCCATGGCTTGCAAAACAAAATGAGGCAGAGAGAGACAGAGAGGGAGAATTACCTGAGTCATGGCATTTGCTTATTAAAGCAAGCATCGGACAGCGAGTCCAAATCACATGGCAAGACCAAGTACCTGTGCAGGTATCAAGTTTTAGACTCAGTACTTGGTGTTGTTTTTTGCTTTGTTTTCTTTTTTAATGTAGATCTCCAGTTAAATCCCCCTACCCATTGCCCCGATGCTTTTCAAATGCTGACCCTCCCCAGATCATGCATGCTGCATGCAGCCCACGTGGGCACCAGGCTGGAGCCCCTCTGGCTTGGAGCTGCCAGGGTCCCACTGCCCCTGATGCCACCACTGGCCTTCCCCAGAACCCACCTTTCTCTTTCAAGCAACAAGCCTTGGGGCCGGGCTCCTCTGGCTTTAACCCCCTTGTCCCACCTGTCCCCAGAAGCCCACCGTGCTCTCCAGTTTCAACCACCAGGCAGGGATGGGGATGCTTGCAGTCCGAGGCCCCATCTAGAGATAATCGTAGCTGGGGCTCTTTTCTTCTATGGCAATAGCCATAGCCAGGCTCAGTGTGAGTATGCTCTGCACTTTCCTACACGGCTCTCCCAGTGCCCAATGAAAAGCCCAAAGTAGCGCCCATCAGGCTGCCCTGCCATCGTGGGGTTGCAGCTAGGTGAAAATCAAAATTTCCATCCTATGGGAAACTTCAATATTTCTACACTTTTGTTTTGTTTTTGCTTGGGTAAGGAAGAATTGAAGCATATTAAGTCTGTTTGGTTTGGGGTTTTCCTGTCCTTTCTGTGGGGAAAACAAGTCCTAGGTTTTGGAAACAGTGAAACTCTTCCCTGTGAGTCAGCTCAGCTTTAAAGGGCATCTTTTTCAGTGTCACATTACTTGGAGGCTGTCATTTATGTCCTTTCCCAACCTAGCTGTTTCTTAGAGACTGCCCCCCCTTTCTGGGTTACCCATCTCATGATTCCCTCCTCAGCTCTGGAAAATACGTTGAGTTACAGAAGATATAGGCTGGCTTGCTGGTCCAGAACAAGGCCGGGTAATTTTCCTGCAGTGGAAAGAGCAGGTTTCAAGAGTCACTGTGCAAGGCTACAGAGCTGGAATCCCACAGGTCTCAGACCACCATGCACACCTTGATTCCCGTTCAATACCTGCTCCAGGTGGCCTTGCCTGCACAGGGGGCTGGAGCAGATATCTCCAGAGGTCCCTTCTGACCTAAACCATTCAGTGACTCCATGCTAACCACCTTTGGCATTCACAAACACTTCGCATCCTTGCGGTAGCTCCAATTGCTTTGGCAGGTAAATTGGGGAAATACTTGAAATGTAGTTTTCGATGAGATAAGGGGCTAGAATTTCGGGACAGATGTGGCCAAGTAGCTGGTGACCCAGAGGGGTGACCCCCTCTGAAAACCAGCAAGTGCTTCTGGTGCATCAGTGGGTCACAAAGCATGGTCTGCCTTGGGGTCAGGGTCACCTGCTACAAACGTGGAGAGGTTTTAAGGAGGCAAGGTCCCACTGAGTGCATCCTACATAGCAGCCTGTTTTACTCAGGAAGGAGTTGTTCAGTTAGGAAAGCACCCTGTAGAAGCAAGGACAGCATTCTCATGTGCATTTTTAACTTCAGTACTTCCACTAAATAACCACTATCCAGTCTGCAGTATTTTGCACCTGTGGTCTTCCACCAGCATTAAATATTATCATTTATTCTTATTTATTTCTCTTATAATACAATTCACAAACTGTTCCAGTCACTGACCTCCCAGAGAGATTGCTAATCAGGCAAAATTGCACTGCAGGGAGTGGTGAGTGCTGTGTTCAGATACCTTTTAAGGATTTCTTAGGACCACCAACATCTTTGCACAAGTAACCTGAACCAAAGGAAAAATAACCCAGCAAACCAACTCTGTGCACTACCGACTTTGTAACAATCACAAAACTTCACCAGGATTTAATCCAGTTAATGATTTTTTTAGTTCTTTCAACTCATTATTTATATAGAGAGATGAAAAAGCTCCAGAAAAGACAGAAAGACAGAAAGACAGAAAGACAGAAAGAAAGAAAGAAAGAAAGAAAGAAAAGTCCAGTGAGTCACTTCAAAGCTCTGTTGTTGTTTTTTGTTTTTTTTTTTTTTTGTTGTTTGTTTTTTTTGTTTTGTTTTGTTTTTTGTTGTTGTTGTTGTTGTTTTTTGTTGTTGTTGTTGTTTTGTTTGTTTGGTTTGTTTTGTTTTTTCCTGTTTTCTCACTGAATATGGAGAGAGGCTCATGATTTCTGTCCTGATATGCAAATCCTATTTGAGACTGGTTTAGCTGCCTGAGGGAGTTAAACTCAGACTTTTTGGCCACAGTTGCCTTCCAGAGCCACTACAATGGAATGACATATCACCAGCTAAAAGAAAGACTTTGGGGTGTGTTGGTCAGAGTACTGCAAAATGCTCTGTGGAAGATGTCCACCCCTTCTGGAATGACAAATTAAGGGAATGGCCTCATTTCTATTTTCCTTCTGTGTGTGCTGGTGCAGCATACTTAGTTACACACTGCTTACAAGCTGATGCTTCTCCACAGACAGCAGAATGAATAATCAAACCTTTTTTCCTGTGGAGTGGTGCTCTGCCTCCTGAGAGTAGCCCAACATCTGCACCCACCAGTTCACTTCATGTTGCTGCCCGTGCCCATGGGCTTGCACACAGGCAGGAGGCAGACTACGCTGCAATGGGCACAAAGGCTCGGCCATGCTGACTGTCCTCTGGCATGCCAATGGAAGCCTAATCCAAGCCTCTCTTCCTCTACCAATTCATGATTTTTTTCAGAAAACCCACAGAATTGTCATTAATTTGAGTCTGCCGTTTGTCAAAGGTGCTACATGTTGGCCACCAGGCTTATTGGGTGGGGAGTGACTGATGAACCAAAGGAGACACATTTAAAAAGAGCCTTTTGAGTACTAAAATGTTTCCCCGTGGACTGGGAAGGAGAAATTATTTATCTCCTTATAGGTAGTAGCAACAACAATATTGCTGTAGACCTGATGGTCTAAACTAATGAGAGACTCAGGTGTCTTAGGAAGAGTCAGTATCTTCAGATCTAGGGCTTGTGTGCCCACCTTATCCACTTTCACAACTATTTCGCCTGGCCAAGTAAAGGATATTCCCTTTCTTTGCAAACTTTGCCTCTCTTAAGGGTTTGGAAGGCTTTTAGACACTGGAGAAATGGGCCTCAGAGTAGGTACACAGATTAGATAGTTAATCAGTCACTCGCAGATTGTTTCCGAGATAGGCAAGCTTTCATAGCGTACATGGTGACATTTGTGACATTGGAGAGCTCTCAGTTTTGTGATGACTAAAAATACGGGGGATGGTTCCAATACTGCGTCTACAGTGGTAAGAATGTGGAGCCCACCTTTACGCTGGAAATATTTGCATGCATTCAGGTAATATAAAGGAAACCGATTACTTTATACCAGCTGGATTACAGCAAGCCAATATTGACTTCAGGTTTAGGTTGTCATCATGATCTATTTTGCTTGAGGTAAATATTGACTGTGGCACAGCCAAGGCCAGTATTTACTTTGGAGGAATATCAATCTTGTAGCTCAGAACTGGAAGTCAATATCTTCATTGCTATACTTTTTCATAAATATTGGAGAGGGGTGATATTGGCTAATGAGAAATACACATATATATGTGTATAATTTAAGAGAGCAGTTCTGATGCAGCGAAACGACAACAACAAATTAAAATATGGAAAGAAGGTTATTACTTTGGACCAGTAAAAGATGGAAGCTGCTGAAAGGAACAACACAGCTGGATTATTATAACTCCAAGGCAAACTCTCCCTGCAGACACTGGTTGTTGACTTCTTGGAGAGTAAACAGCAAGAATGTAAGGGGTAGCTGCCATCAGGGATTGTATAATGTATGGAGTAAAAATTTCTGTTCCCAGCCTCCTTTGAACTGTCCATTGATTTTGTCTTAATACTCTGTAAAACCCGACAAAATACAACACGCCTGCTTGGTTATGGGATATGTTTAGAAAGCCATTGAAACTGTGCTTACTGGAGCCTTTGTCACTTGTGTTTCTGTAAAGAGGCACAGCATCTAAACTTAAGTCAGGAGAAAGACAGGGAGTCTGTTCGGATTTGCAGGCACTAACGTGGAAAATGCTCTGTGCTGCTTTTCACTGTTGGTGAAACCTTGGAGGAGTGCATTAAAATCCATAACTATTACGTTATCCACAAAATCTCTTGGCACACATGCATACCATCTTCCTTGGGGCAATCTACAATACTTGCCTAGTTAAAATACTGTAAGAAAATAAATCCAAGCGTTACCCCGCTAATGTCAGAGAACGTCCTATTAACTGCAGAGACAGACAAATAGCCTGCAGGATCCCATGGAGCTAGGAAAGGCCATGGCATGCTCCCCAGGATGCAGACTGGGTGGAGCAGCGTGCAAAGAGGTGCTCACCACATCTGATCCAGACTGTGCAGGTAACCTCAGCTGGGAAGAACCAGCTGCCATTTGGACAAGTCTACCAAACACCATGGCTTTTTTCCCAGAAGCCTCGTCCATGTCACACCATTGCTGTTGGCAGCCGGACCGGGTAACGTGTGCCTTCCCAGGCAGCAAACCTGCCAGCCGATTCCCAGCCAGGTGTAGCTCACCCTCTCTAAACAACACGAGTGTTAATGGAGCCAGAATCAGGTCTCTGATCTGGAAACCCAGCCTCAACCCAGACCCTTCATCCACGTGGTGCCAGAGAAACCTGTGGAGGCCGTGTGCCAGGCAAGGAGAGCGGCGTGCTGCCCTCACCAGCTGGCCACACCAGAAAGCACGAGCGGCAGCGGGGGACACAGACGTGACAGAAGTCAGGCCTCGCAGCAGGCCGCTTGCTATCTCAAGAAAATCCTCAGCTGGTGGTTTACAGCTGGATTTGCCATCATCTTTGCATTAACATTTGCCTTTTAAAAGCTCTACGCACTTAACAGCTGTTGCGGCAATTGCTGGGAAGAGCCAAGCTGAGCTTCCTAGAAACACAGGCCTACTTGCTTCATGTGCTACTTGTTTTTGTATACTGCAGCCCCTCCGAAATGCAGACAGTCAGAGCTAGAGAACTAACACTGGCCTCCCTGCATCTGCCCTCTCCTCGCTTTACTAAGCTCGTGGGAGCACTAAATATTGAGCTGTGGCAGGGTTGGATCTTGCTGGCTCCAGTCATGTGTGTGTGTGCAACGATGGCCCCTAAAACAGCTTTCACTCAAACACCACAGAGGGGTTGCCCAAATTATCCAGCAGCAATGTTAGCTTAGGTCCATTCTCTCTCCCAATAAGTGACTCTATATATTGGGAATGAATAAATGTCACCTTCTTATAAAATGATGTAATGGGATTGAGTTACTTTACATTAACAAGATAACACTGGGGCGATGTGGTCGTCTATAGCCTTTGGCCAGGCAGCAATTTTCTATTTTATTGTTGTTACTTCTTCCTGTGCTTTTATGCTTTGGTTTGGAAGGTGAAAGAAATTTTGGCCAAGAAATTTCACTACTGTATCCCCCATCACATTTTTGAGGTAATAGATGTTAATTTTGTCCCTCAATTCACGTGAAAATAACTCACTCCTGACTGATGCAAATGCCGAGAGAACCACAATGGGTTTGCAATAAGATCTTCCACTGCATGACTGCTTCAGAATATCGTAGGAGGGAACTCTAGGAAGTAACAGACAGCCATCATTTCATTGCAGTGTCTACAATACATAGGTTTGTTCAAGAAAAGATGGGTTGTGGGACTCAAAATGAGAAATTGCCACATGTCAAAAATCCACATGAGAAAAGCTTATCCTACGTAAAAAATTACCTCTTCCAGAGTAAGAGGCTCCATTTCTGTCTGATTTCTGATAATTGTTTGTGTGCGTGTTCTCCTCGATCAGCTGTAATGTACGTATCTCACCTTTTTTCAACGTGAACTTTTACCTTTCAGGCAAAGTGCTGTTTTCAAGGGTGGGACACATCCAAACCTTTCCCACAGATCAGGGCTTCGGCTTGAGTCCCAAAATAAACAAAGGTTTTCCCAGTGGAAAGAAAATGGGCTCACGTGAGGGGTAACTGGGCTGTAATTGGGTCTCCCGGGAAGTTTTTACATGAAGTGGAGATGAGGTTTGTGGCTTCACCCATGCCAAGGAGTCGAGGGAGGAAATGAAGGGGGACCCAGAAGGGACTTTCCCTCACTCTCACCTCCAGTGCCAAGAAAGGCATAATTACGCTTTTTGAAATGAATATGCGTCTTCAGTTCCTGCCGTTTGAAAACATTTAATTCTCAGTGTTTGTGTAGTTTTAAGGCTCCTTTGGCTTCAGTGAAATCCCTTCCCTCTCTCAGATTCATAACATTTTTTTTATAACTGGCCGTGCTCAAGATCTGGAACGCTGACCGCTTCTTTGGGAAATAATTACAGTTTGTGTGGTCTAATAACCAGTCCCAGAGGGTTCGACGTGGAATAGCCAGGGTCTACAGGAAAGAAAACTATGTGGAAATTAGCGCGGTCCCACTAATCTGCAAGGAACAAAACAAAGTTGTACCCTAGGGTAAGAACCAGTAGCAACTAGCTTAATTGCTACCATGTCGTTGTGTGAAACTACTACCTCCACGCAAGCTAATGTGAACCTGATGCGGCTAGATTTCTGATTAAGACCAGCTAAATTTCACTTCAAACGAGCAGATAATCCCCGCGACAGATCGGTTGTGCAGCCAGGGCTGTGTTTGTTATGTGAGCCCCGGGAGCTGGCCGGTGGGGGGGGGACAACGACACCCCGTCGGGGTTACCTTTAATGTGTGGCATGTATAAATGGGGCAGCCAGTGCCTCCAAATCCATCTTCCTCTCTCACCCACCTCACTTGTCCTGCCCACAGAGGAGAAGCTCATCAAAAGTGTAATGAGAGCAGAAGACATAGCCCTTTTGATTAGACCACAAATGACCCCCTTCATTTCAATCCTTTTATTTATTTATTTATTTATTTATTTTCCTTAAAGTGGCATGCTTAAGTAAGGGCAGCTTTATGAGGTCTCCTAAGTCCAGTAGTCTCCACCGTGACCGCACAAGGAGGGACTGAGTGTGCAGAGGAGGAGGCTGCACGCTGCTGGGCTGCCCTTGAGCAGCACAGATTTGGGCTAAGAAAGTCGTAATTCAAAGCCCTGCTTTGTTCCAGCTGCAGGAGCCGTGCCATGGGCTCCCACCCAGCAGGGCCAGCCAAACCTCCTAGAGGTGGTGTGACCACAGCCAAGGTGATGCCCATCTCCCCTCCAGCACGGGAGGACCTTTCCCTGCAGGTTCTTCCCTGGGTCCTGCCCCAGCCCAGGCCGTGCAATGCCTTCATACTCCTGCCTGGGCTTGGATTTCAACAGCAGTTTATAAGCTTCACAAAGCAAAGCCCTGACCCCACAAACACCCTGGCCATAGTCCCAGGGCATGGCTCCCGGTGTGCGCTGGGACATGCTTACACTGTCAGGCCCTTCAGCTCGTGCCCAGTCACACAGGAAGTCTGCGGTAGCGCCAGGAATAGCCCTTCTGCCAGAAGGACCTCCTGGCAATCCTGTTCCTGCCTTAATCACTAGATTGCACTTCCTTTGCTTCGCCCATTACACAAGATTTCTTATTTATTTGGTATTTTCAGTGGGACATTCTTCTGTTTCCAGTGGCTTTCAGGCATTGTAAATAACAAGGACACTGTTTGTTTCTTTTAGGTGTACGTGAACGCTTTCAGACACAAATCCCTGTAGTATTTTCTTTGAACTAAATCAAAATTCCAAAAAAAAAAAAAAAAAAAAAAAAAAAAAAAAGTTTGGAAAACTTTTCTTACATGGCTTTCCATGCTCCTGTAAATCTTTCATTTTTTTAAATTAACCCCACAGGAGAGTGTACATAAGAGTGATGTGGTAGCTCCCACGTTACAAACTACAGTCCCCGAAGGAGAGGTGCCATGGGTGCCAGGGGGTGCATCAGGAGACTTTTAGTAAGTGGCAGAGGCATCCACATTCATTGCATGTGTAGATGAGATGGAGATGTCGGGTAGGTGCAACAAGGAGGAAGCAGTCCCCAGCCTGACATCGCCCAACTCTGCGCTCACCGTGTTTTTTAAAGGAAACAGGATTTGATTTATCTGAGAGTACTGAGACGTTTCATTACTAGCTTTTGCAAAAAGAGCCCTGTCTTTGAAGGAAGGCCTTTCCAGCTGGGTTGTTATGAGGGGAGGGACAATACAAGAGGAAATGGCGGCTGTGTGAAGATGCTCAGAGGAGCTTTGTGGAGGTGACAGCAGCAGTACTTGACTGCTCTTTCAGGTCCTTCAAGTTCCTGTGTCCACACCTCTTCACGAGACCTCTTGTTTGGGTGGCATGTGCAGACAGGAGAAGAGCACTTACCTCCTTCCTGTGTCTCCAGACAACTTCCTGAACAAGCCCTGGAGGAGCTAGTGTTGAGTAGCACAGGCTGGAGCTGCTGCAGGAATGCTGGCTGGCCCACACTTTCAGCTCACCCATAGACAGCTTCTGAAGACCCAGGTAGGTTAAACAGCTCATGGAGCATGCATTTGTGGATGCCCACCTTCATAAACTGCCTCGCTGGTGGCCTCCCCACCACCTCCACGACCCACTTTCCTCCACGGGCTGTGACGGGCAGAGCCCACCAGCGCCAGCCTCTGCTCCACGCACACCGGGCCACTTCTGCAGCACCTTCTTGCCCACCGAGGAAACGGCGACCTGCTCTGCAGTTAATCTCACACACCCGGCCGGCCTGATAACACGGTTGACATCAAAGGGCGGAATGCCATGTCTGATTTGAGCCGCTCAGCCATAAATTCGGTGAACTCTACCCCCGGCACCCCATCCCTGTGACCTCTGAAGTGCTGCATGTACTGGGGCATCCTGTGTGCTAAGTAAATGTGGAAATTAGGTTAGTCATACTTTCCTGGAAGCATGATCTTGCCCTGGTTGGCTGCAACCCATGAGCTTCCCCAGTGCCGTGAGCGCTTTCAAAACCAAGTGCTTTTCCAGTGGAAGGCTTTCCTGCTCCATTGTGAGCCAGGGCTGAAGCGATTTGCATTGAGCGCCTGCAGGAATTCAGGTCCAAAAAAATAATAATAAAAGAAAAGAAAGGGGTGTGCTGAGGTGACTGAATCAATGCGTTTCACACGGAGGTTTGCTTTCAGCTGCAAAAGGGATCAATGGTTATGTGAGACGGGAGAGTCCTGCACGGAAGCCACAGGACAGGGCTGTTCCCTAGCTGAATTGCTGCATCTGTCATGAAAACCAGAGAAGCCCCCAACACAAAACATAATTGCTAATCCTCAATGTATCAGAATGAAAAGAAAAATCATATTGCAACCACAAAGCAAATGAGGAGAAAAGTTACCCATTCCAGGTAAACGAGTAGCCAAAATCCCAACAACCTGTGAAAAATTCAAGTTGCCTGAAGGACCACATCATCCTGTTCTGTGCTATTCTTATTTGGTGGCTCTTCTTTGAAGTTATGGGATAATCTTTTGGAGGACCCCATTCTGAGCATTCAGGCTCCAAACCAAATTCTCAGAAATGTAGACAAGTCAATAACAAAGGAAAGATTCACAGCAATTTATTTAACAGTAATTTTATTTAAATGATGTTCTAGTGTAAATTAACTAAAATATCAAAACTAAATTCTGCTGGATCACAGCATCTTAATTTCAAGCTTTGAATAAATTGAAGTACTTTTCTCCAAAATCCTGCTCTGGGAAGAGTTCTGCTTTGAGGAATTTTTGCTTGCTGGTGCAAAACCCTCCACAGAAAGGTCCTGACAGCCAGTCTCTGTGGATTTACACCGGTTCAGCACTGACAACACTGGAAAATCGAAGAAGGTGAGTTATTTGTGCTGCACGCCTCGGCCATCCTCCACAGAGACGTGCATGGGCCCCATGCTGACTCCTGCCCTGCCACACAGCGCTGGCACGTTCTCTCCCGAAGGCCAAAACCTGTCAAAATGTCTGAGGCTTAAATGCATCTGCAGCTCCAACCTCCCACCTCCCACCTGACGGTTGCTTCTCATAGCGGCCATGAAGAAGGCTCATAAAGGCATGAAAAGTTTTCTGACTGTAAAACTTACACAGTAAAGAACTCTTTTTTTTTTTTTATGGCCTTTGTTGTTTTGTACAAGAAAATCTCTTCCATAACGAGCTGCTTACAACCACCAGGTTCTCCTGAAGAATTATCCTCTGCCTTTTCGCGACAGCAAACTGCTCAGCTACACCTGTGAGGAGGTGGAAGCAACCCCGCCTCACCCTGCAGCCCTCTCGAGGTGGTGGGATTGCCCAAATGCAGGTTACCTCCAAGTGACAGCAGGGGCACAGACAGTGAGTTTTCCCACAAGCAAGCTGTGGCAAACCCCACATCAGTCGGCAGGCTGGAGAAGGCACCTCCTCTCCTCCTTGCACAAAAAAAGGCCTTATAGAAGAAGTTTATAGGTCTTACAGAAGTAAGTGGGTCTTCAGCTGTTCCCTCTCCCTATAAACCTTCTATCAGACCATCAGATAGCTGAGGCATGAGAGAAAAGGCAGGCACACTTCTGGTGGAGGTCCATGGTCCTGTGGAACCCATGGGCAGTGGGGCTGGACCAGCTGCCAGCCCCACTGAGATTTCACTTCACCCAGACATCAGCAGTTCAGGGTACCCCAACTTCCCTTCTCCAGCCATGGTCCATGGTCTCCTGGTCCATGTCTTCGCTGCTCAGGGTTGACCATCCCCACTGAAGGTGCTCCCTACCACCCCTACCACCACAACCTGAGTTGCTGGAATGACAAGGGAGGACTCTTACAGTTTGATTTTATCTTACTAAGCAGATTGTTTGTTTTATCATCATATTGCTTTGCTCCATTATGGCACATCCCGTTTTCTACATAAACATTTTTCTAAGTAAACACTTTTCTTCCCATATCCTCTCTGGTGGTGGAGCAGATTTTGAGTAATGTAGCACTGAACAAGGTTTTCTAGTCCTATGAAGGACAAATAGTTCCAGGGAGTCCTGGAAGGTCCAGGCTAACCTGAAGGAGTAAGAGCTCCTGGGAGTCCTCAGCTGACCTGAGAGGCTGTCTGTGCATATGTAAGAAGAAATACCTTCTGGTGGTTAGCACCAGCTGGAGGAGGCCTGGCCGAAAACCTGGGTGTCAAGACCTTGTTGTTCTCCCACAAGGCTGCAACAGCTTCACCAGAAAGTGGCACTGATCTGCCCCAGCAAGATCAGGCCCTGCAAAATGACAAGATCAGGCAGTGATTTATCCGTGAGAGCACAGCTCTGCCTATAGCAGCTACTGGAGCTTGCAGGCAGAGAGCTGGGTAATGCTGTCCCGTGCACCTTTTGAGCTCTCATTTTATAAGCATAACAGGGCATGAATAGCAAAGCTAAACCATAAATTTAGGGATTTCTGTTCAGTAACGATTTCTGGAACAATTCTCACACTCTTTTTGAAAGTAAACAAACTATAAACAGCCATGAAATTAAAAGTATCCCCATCCCCAGATGGTGTAGCAGACAACACTATAAGGAGCCCTGGATGAAGCGAAAGACACCCCATGTGGATGAGGCTTGCAGCAGCTGGGGGTCAGAGCTCCCCTCTCAGAGAAGGAGACAGAAAGTCCTGTTTCTCCCCGTGTACCTTTGCCTGACCTTGGCTGGCCTATGAGCAAGGGGACTGAGCAAAGGATGCACTGCAGGGGACACTTTCCTTGCAGAGTCTGCCAGGCTCTGCCTTGAGATTTAATTTCCTGTGACCCAGAGCAATGTCAGGGGGTCTGTCATGAGGCAGGTTGCCTGTGAATGTGAACGAGGAGTAGCAACCCCCTGCTGCACAGCATCCAGCTCTGGATTTACTTGTCCCTGGACTATGTCTGTGCTAGTAAATAAACAGGTCAGGGCTCATGAGGCCAAGTGCCACAACACAGATTAAATCCATACAGCTGAGCTTCCGTCCCCTTCAGAAGAGGGTGGCTCCATCCTTTCTGCACGTTGGAGACTGGATGAAAGCCCTGCTGGTGAGCAACCAGACAGCCTGGATGATTGAGTGGCCAAACCCAATCTGCAGCTCAGCATGACCAACCATGAAGGTGCCGGCAGTCTGCCTTCATTGAGAGCATCCTGGCAGTGGAGGGGGTACAGCTCCAGTCTGGGCTGCACATCACTGGGAAGAGAAAGAGGAAAATGCCTCCGGTTTAGGCATTGCACGGCCACTCACTGCAAACTGCACGCTCCACAGTAAGGCGCTGAGACTGCAAGAGCTGCAAAGCGTTGGTCTGGTCCTGCCCTGTGGCTGGGAGCAAGCTGCCCTCTGCGTCTGCAGAGTCTGTGGAGCCCCGGCTCCACTGTCAGGCATTGTGTCTCTCTCTGGCTTGCGCTTTATTTATGAGAATTAGCCTGGAGGTTGAGAAATTACAGGCGGGCTGGCCAATGTTTGTTAGCAGAGTTCACTGGAGAGGGGATTATGCAAAGCAGGAGACACTGGAAAATCAAATTAGAGAAAAATAACTGTCCTGAAAAGCGAGTTGCATAATGATAATTAAGAATAAAAATAATAATAATAATAAAAAAAATACTGGTTGGGAGCCTTCATGGTCGTTTTCTGGCCCCTGCTCAGCCAGCCCTCGGGGAGAAGAGAGGCATGCGGAGGAGAGGAGGGCGAGGGTGAGGAGGGCATGGGGCCGGCGGGGCACCCAGCGCCTTCCTCCCGCTGCTTGCTGGAAGAAGTGCTTCCCCACGCCTGCTGGGGAGCGCGCTTCCAAGCCAGCTGACTTTTTGCCCTTTCTAATAGAGCTTAAAATGGGTCTGTTTTCAAGTAAGCCCCCCCACCCCACCCCGACCCACAACTCGGAGGCATTAATACTGCAGGTTTGTGAAATGCCATCAGAGTATATGGCAAATCAAGAGGATTAGGAGGGCGATTGGTATCTGAGGGGGCCGTTGGGGTATTAAGATTCCTCCCCACAGCGCTAGCGAAACGCCGTAAAACCACAAATCTTAAAAGGCATCGGTTAAAGCCAGCAAAATCCCCTTTGGAGTCCGACCCCTGCAGCTGCGGGGCGAAAATCCTGCCATGCCAGCCTTTCCCATCCCAGTCCTTTTTTTTTTTTTTTTTTTTTTTAATTGTCCCCTTTGTCTTTTGCCCTCCTTTCCAGCCGCTCACTGCAGCCACCAGGCTCTGGGCTCTGGGGCTGGGAGCCCTTGAGGGATGCTCCCCCGGCCCTGGCGCGCTGCTGCCCGCCGCCCGGCCCCCGGGGAGGCTGCGTGTGTGTTTAGGAGGTGCCGTTTCCCACAGCTCTGATCTAATTCAGCTGTAATTCAATCTCCGTGTGACCAACGCTCCGCCAGCGCTCTCCCACCCGCCGGCAGGCTCCTCTCTCACAGGCTGTGTGTGTGTTACACATTTACACTGTCAATCTGGCAGGCTCCCCTCAAACAACCCCTCTGTATAGGTTTACCGTGTCAATCAGCCGGGCTTCGGGGGCTTGTCTGCAGCCAGAAATCCCGCCGCCCCCTCCCCGGAGCAGCGCAGTTACCCTATACCTGCCACTCAGCCCCTGCCAAAGGACCTCTGCTGAATGGCGTTTGTGTGCAGCCACAAAGGGTGAAGGCAGCTGAAGCAGATAAGGCTGAGAACCTGGGACAGATGTAAAAGAGATCAGACCTGGGGTTTCCGTGGATGCTCGGCTCCCGTAAAGATTTATGACCCCTTTTAACCCCATTTTAAATAGGTTAAACTAAAAATAGGATGAAACGAGGCTGGCGCTTGTATAGGACTTTACACAGAGGGATGGAGAGACCCCCTCCGTTTTGTTCCGCTCCCTGCTGCCAAGCCGACCCGTTCGGCCGCTGCTGCGCTGCCTGCCGTCTGAGCGCTTTTCTCTGATCTCATTATAACTCACATCCTCCCAAATATCGCCAAGCTGCCGGCTGACCTTTAGCCCCTGAAGAGTCCTAATTTGGGGCTGGCAACTTGCAGCGCAACGAGTGAGGCCAGGCGGCCGGACAATAGGGGAGGCTGAGGCCGGGGAGCTCGGCACAACAATGAGCCGTCCTTGGAAGTGCCGGGCTGTCATTGTCATCCCAGACACAATCCTGGGAGACTCGGCCGGGATCGTTTTCTTTTGGCAGACGGCTTTGAACTCCGCTTTTCGCTTCCTGCTTCTCCGTTAATTATAAGTTTCTGCCCCTTCCCACTGACAGACAAATCCGCCGGGGCCGGGGGGGGGGAAAGAAAAATCAAGGTGACAAATTCTGCTCGGTTAGTGCTGCCTGCACCATATCACTCTTGACTTACACCACAGAGCTGGACCTGAGAGAAGAATATAGCCCGGTAGCTTGGCCAGTGGTTTGAGCAAAAGGCACAACCCAACCCCGCTCCCAGAAGCTTGGCAAAGCACCGCGATGTCCCCTGCAGAGAGCACGAAGCTTTCCAGCTCGCTCACTGCTGCAGATCTGCCCTCCTCACCAGCAGCACCAATTCCTGGAGGACCCCGGGGTGGTTTCTGGAGGGATATGCCATGCCTGGAGCCCCACGCTTCGTGTCGGATCCAGGGGCTGCATTTTGGGAGCCTCCATCCAGCACTGCTGGGCTGAGCCCGCTGCCGGAGCCCCCAGTCCCGGCACTGCCCAAATGCCCCACAGCCCGCTTGCACTTCCAGGGGCTTTGCCGTACTTACCTGTGAAGTGGCTTAATGACTTTTTTAAACAAAGGTCACGGTGTCACTGGTATCAAGAGGGAGCTTTTTAAAAAGTGCTTTTCCTGCCCTTCTCCTAAAACGGAGGCTCAGAACAAACCAGACCTGGAAACGCTGTCATGAGAAGAAAGGACCGTGCCATTTATTTTCTTTCATGGGTATTACTGACTCATTAAATTTTTCTAGCGCACTGCGCCTTTGAAGCCAGCTGTAAGAGGTGAAACACGTTTTATTTCTGTCATGCAGGGCTTTTTCTGAACCTCCGGGTTTTCTCTGGTTGCAGATGGTTGGGGACAGAGGTAAAAGAGGAAAGTCCTCCCACAGTGAGACAAAGGCTGGTCAGCTTGTGGCCGCGCCTCCACACTCCCACACGTGCACCTGTGTCCCGAAGCCTCCAACAGCAGCATCAGAGGTTAAAAAAAAAACTTCGCTGTGCTCAAGGAAGAATAAGAAATGTGACCATCCAGCCTGGGAGGGACAGAGAAAAATTATAACTGCGGGTCATGTCTTAAATCAGTGCTAACAGGGCCTGGGCTACTGGAAAGAGCTCCAGAGAGGAACACACACATATATAAAAAAAGAAGCACCATAAAATAGAAACGGAGGCCTTTAAATCTTCCAACTTTTGGGAACACCTCTGCTGAACATTGTCTGCCTAGCACCTGACTCATAGCCGTGCAAATGACCACAGGTGCCAGTATTTTTCCCTGCGTTCTGCACAGACATCGGAGATTTCGTCTAGTGCCGAGGGGGCAGGAAACCAAGTGTTTGCCACAGCTGCCAGTGCTGCGGGTTTGTGTCCATCAGCAAACACGCAGGCATGGGAGAAGAGGGCAGCTGCTCCCCGGAGGGCAGCATACCCCACCACGAAGCCCCACATTTGGCAGCTGCTGTTGAGCCAGAGCTCATCCCATCCTGTCCCCGTGTTGCTGGGGGCACTAAGGTCCCTCTGGGTGTGTGCAGAGAGCATCTCAGGGCGAAGTACAGGAGGATGGAAGGAGATCTTCTTGCTTCTTCAGCAGGAGCCTAGTGGAGCTTAACCTAACCCCCCACTCCAGTCATCTCTGCCCCGGCCTGCACATTAACACCACCACCCTAAATCCACAGGCTAAGCAGGGGGAGTTGTTTTTATTTAAAGGCAACATAAAAAGCCTATAAAAAAGGTTAAAAGCCCCATATAATTATCTTATTTTATTTTATTTTAAGTCCCGTGGTATTAATTAAAAAAACATTACCCAGCTTGAGAATTTGATTCCTTCTGCATGATATGGGGAAGGAAAGGAATCTCTCCTGAGAAAGGTCTCCAGAGTCCTTAATCACCATTTAGGGGCCCTGCTCTTTGAAGGGCCATAGAGGAACAAAGTGGTTTGGGGATTAGTGAATGGCTTTTATTTCTTCCCTAATGATGAGAAAAGTGCAACGAATGCCTAGGGCAGATGATAAATTGAGTCAGAAAATGTTGCACGAGTGCCCTTTGCTAAGCTAGAGGATCAGTGTCAACAATATAAAAAAATGCCTCTGTTTGCTCATAAGAAATAATGTTTGAATCATTAAACAGTAGAGACGGTACTGGCCATATTTAACTGTGTTGTACCTGCAGCCCCTTTGCAAACAACCCCTTTGAAGTGACTTCAAAGGGTCTGTGCACATAAGGAGAGGCTGCGGTACCAGTCACCTCACTGGCTGCTCATGGGACCCCGGAGCAGAGCCCAACAGGGCCGAGCTGCCTGTGCCCACCAGCCCCATGCGGGGATGGGAGTGAAAGGAAGGCCATCCAAAAGCCCCCGAGAATGTTTTTCCAAAGAAGAGAAAAACAAAAATACAGCATGTTCCCTCTGATGTTGTCCTTAAGCCACTTTGAACTGGGGCTTCCTTCAGCCATGGGGAAGAAAACAACAACAAAAAAAGGTTAATTCTAGGAAAAAAAATAAAAGTAGAACCACGAGGCTCTGTAGCATTTCTCTGAAAGCATCTGTGGTGAGGGTGAGGAATCCAGGATGCAGCCAACGTCCCTGTAGGTCATTGGAGACTCTCCCTGGTTTCAGGGAGTGCCAAGCCAGGCTTGAGTCAAGGAGAGCAGGATGTCAGAAAGCTCTGCTGGCAGGAGGGGCATAAACCAGGAGCTGACTGAATGGAAAATAACCAAGGCTGCAAAACAGTATACAAGTTTTCCCTTGATAAGGCTGAGACACAGCTCCATCTCAGAGTATGGTCAGGACTTAACCTACCAAATAAAATGGTGGGATTTAAGGAATCATCTTTTTTCTTTCCTTCTTTTTATAGATGTTTTTTCCTCTTTGCACAGACATCATATGAGCTGTGGGATTCAAGTAATTCTACGTTGTCCAGATGAGCAAAGATGGTATCATGGTGTGGCCTTGGTTGTGAAAAGAGTGTGGGACTCACCGTGCAAAGACCATTCATCTGGCCAATGGAGAAAGCAAACGGGAGCTGGAGAGATGTGTGACATTACTGAGCCGAAGAAATTACAACTCGCTGCTTTTTAACTTGGAGCAATAATACAAAGTAGTTAGCAAGTCAGCCATAAAAACCTATTGCAATGCACCCTTCCAGCTTGGGATGCCTTTATTCAGCCCAAATCCCCAGTTCTTCCATGATAGAGGATCACCCAAGGCAAGGAATGCTTTCCTGCTAACTCTACTACCTTCAGGGAGACATTCAAGCCATTCAACCCCGTGCTGACTCTTATTTATATAACGAAATATGACCACACAGAAATATATTCATACAGACACTGCTGGAATTGTAGAAAAAGGTAGTCCTGGAGCTCACATCACTTTCTTTAAAAACTGGTGAGATACTGGCTTCCAAAAGAACAGCTGAAAACCAACCAGTCACTGGCATTGTTGGAGTTTGTCTTCTTTTTCTTCTCCTTTCATTCAAGAGGAAACCTGTGAAGATAAAATGTTGAAAATTGCAATGTTTTTGTATCTGGGGGGCTATACAGTTCAGTGATATATGGCATCCTCTCTCGACTTATTTTAGCCATTTAAGTTTCAAAAGCACTTTATAAGGAAAGACACCATATAAATACATACTAAATAATTTTATTCTGCAAGATATCATTAGTAAGAAACCCTAATCAGAGAACTATCCTTGTTTTTAAAAAAAAATCTTTTTTTTTTTTTTTTTTTTTTTTTTTACATTTAATAGAATTCATAAGGATCTTGGGCAGATTGAGGAGCCAGGCAAGATTCTAAGGATTTCTGAGATAATCAGTATTTTTAATGATGAAACAGCATGAATAAAAGTTCCAACCGTTTATCTCCATGGAGACAAATAAATTACCTGCTACTACAGAAAAGCAACCTGGTTGGCACCTTAGATATTTGTAAGGAATGAAAAAAAATAATGATAGGGCAAGTGCTCCCCAATTAGCGGTTGGCAGAGAAGAAAATGTGTTGTAATGGAGAATGAAGACTAGCAACATGATTTACTGCACGTTACCTGAATATATAAAATAAATGCTGAGCTAGCATTATTGTCTTCATTAAAATGCCTGTATCTGTGCAGGTGACATGAATGGACGAAGTGGGAAATTTACTGAGGTATTTTAAATCTAAGGAGCTAGAGAGCTTGTGTTTGCTGATTGTATAAAACTGAACAAATGTAGGAGCAATTACTTTGTGTTGAGGCTGAAACGAGAAGCAAGTACATGTATTTCAGCTAAACCAAAGAAGCATAGAGAGTAGGGAAATGCTGTGATCAAGAAATGTAAGGAGGGATGGTATATAGACCTCCAAGGATGCTGAAGAGAGAAGTTTAGGAGATGGTTTTTACACCAACAGTATAAGACTGTCAGCTTTTAAGTCCACGTAAAGGAAGACTGAGAACGTGTAACAGGGTCTCAAAAGGATGTCTAGAAAAGAAAGAAGAAGAAGAAAAAAAAAAACTGTTCAGAAAGGATTTGGGCAGTTCCTAAACTCTTCAATAGAAGGTCTGGGTTTTCCCCGAGCTGCTGATTTTTGGAATCAGATGCGATACAATAAGTGTTGATACAACAAGGGTTTCTATCTTTTCTTTCTCTGTTTATCTTCTTGCCCTGTACATCTCTTACTATCAACAAGACTGGGATGTATGGCCTCTTGGTCTGTCCTAGCGTGGTTGTCCTTGGAGTTTTATTTCAGACGCCCATTTCCTAGCCCTGCCCCAGCCTCATACCCTGTGGGCTGCAGCATGGCGGGGCAGAGGCACGGTCATGCAGCCTCTGGGAGCTTTAGCTGAAACTGCCTTGGCTGGAGGGGAAGAGGGAGGAAGCGAGAAGGAAGGCTTCAGCATGAAAACCAATGCCACAGCTTTTGAAGCCCTTAGGTCATGGGAGGACTAAGCATAGAGACTTGATTCCTAGAGACAAACTTCATTGTGGTATCTTCACAGACAAAAAAAAATAATAATAAAAATGCTGCCTTATTGAGGAGCAAACAGGAGGATGTGTGCCTCAGACATATGGTTTGATTTTTGGGTGGTCCTGTGTGGAGCCAGGAGTTGGACTTGGTGATCCTTGTGGGTCCCTTCCAACTCGGGATATTCTGCAATTTTATGATTCTATGAGAGCTAAGGCAGATTGGGCAGCCCAGGGGGCATAGCTAGAGACAGCTTTGGCTTTGGAGCCAGTCTTGGGAAAAAGGATCCTCCTGCAAGGTAAGAGTTAACAGTGGGAGCATGTTTGTGGTCCTCCTGGAAACTGAAAACACATTGTGAATAGTCAGAAAAGCTAAATACACAAAGACAGAAAGGATACATAAAGAAAAAGAAATTAATTGTAGTAAAATGGAGACAGGGATGAGGGCAGTAGGTTCAGTGTTGCTAAGTAAAGATGTAAGAGATTAGGATGAGCAATAAGCAGAAGGCCTTCCAGCTATAAACAAGCTGGGAAAAGAGGGCGCTGGGAAAGCTGTACAAATAAGCAGAAGGGACTTAAAAAGATATTTGGAGGAGCAAAAATAAACCTTGAGTGCAGTCCGACAGAGAGTGCTTTTCAGCAGCACCATAACGTGGCACCAGGCGCGCAGGGAAGGACACGCTGCCCGGCACAGGCTCCCAGTGCCTTGCCAGTGCTGGCTGATGAGCGAGACATAGGTTGGCATCCCTGTAGGGCAGGCTGGGGTGTGGGGCTCAGTGCTGCACATGCTGGAGGTTTTGTGAGCTCCCAAGGAATAAATGCTGGAAAAGTTTGGCTAAAGGGGCATGTGACAGGAGATGGGCTTTCCCAAGCATTCAGGTTTTGATTTCATCTGAATGAAAGACCTTTAGTGGAATTATAACCAAAAAAAAAAAAGAAAAAAAAGAAAAAAAAAAAAGAGAGAGAGAGAGATAATACAGATTTATTTTCTATTTTATTAATATTTTGAAATGGTATTTAGACTGGGCAGATGAGCAGGTTAATAGAAGACAAGCTAGGGTATGAAGCTTTAATCTGTCAGCTACCGGTGTTTCATAGGCAACTTTTCAGCCCTCCCAGTCAAGATATTTTATGCATTTACATAAGAAAACATGAAGTAGAAAATCCTATGATAATTTTAATCTTCTTCTAGCTGGAATTGCTGCGGAGGAAAAAAAAAAAAAAAAAAAAAGAAAGAAAAATAAAGAGGGAGAAAGGTGCTTTTTCATTATTTTCTTCTGGGAGAAGATCAGATACCACATGGCCATAAAGACCTGAACTGAGAGAGATAACAAGTCCCCTTTCCCAAAGAGCTTACAATGTGAAGGGGAAAAAAAAAAAAAAAAAAAAAAAAAAAAAAAAAAAAAAAGTGGCTTTGTGTGCAGAGGGGATAAATGGTCTTTTCATATCCAGAAATGCTTTATTTTCATATGAGTCATAGCTGGTTTTAGTAAGTCCTTCTAAACGCATCGCGTTTTGGCTCAGGGCATGGAAAGCCTCTGTCAGAAGTCAGGTTTCTTAGAATCACTCTGAGGATGTGCATGAGCTAGGGAAGCTCGCAGCCTCTTCCACTGCCACAGACCCTGTCCCAGCCGTAGCAGCACTGTCCCAGATGGCTCTAGCAGCACTGGGGACACCAAAGCCATTGCCACCACCGAAGTTTTAACACTGGCATGTAGCCCTTGCTTGCATCACACCAAAGTGACAGCTTTCAGATGTGAGCAAGGACACAACAGCCCATCCACGGAGGTGGAGATTAATTGGTGCTAGCAACAGGTTTTGGGGGGTTTGGGTGGTTTTCTTTCATTACATTGTGTTTTTGTCTAGAATACATCCCTAGGGATGGAGAGGGTGGCTCCTTTTGGGGAAGTCTTTTGTGCCAGCATTTAAACAGGATCTGTTCAGGATGCTCACACTTAATTCAGACCATTCCACGTTTTCAGAGCCTTTTTCAGTCTTTTACCTAAGCCTGAAAACTTTCAATTGTTTCCTCAACATTTCCAGATCAGAATCAGCTTACGTCTCTGGGTGGAGATATCCTCTGGGCCACGGTATTGTTGCCCTGTCCCCTCCATGTCTGCTAGGACACCCCACAGGCCTTCCCAGAGCTGCTAAGTTTGTCACGGGAGTTCATGGGCAACTGTAGATTGAGGAGTTTGGGGGCATGGAAGAGAGCAGAAGCAATGGGAGGCTTTGCAGGCCTCTTAGCTGACTTTCTACCAACCAAAAACACTTCCTCACCCATCCCCTGAGAGGGCTGGGGGAAAGACATGGGAAAAGCCTCCAGGAGCACTGGTATCAGCCACAGCTCTTGTTACAGGGTTTCTGGATCACTTCACGTTTCATTCTTATCAGTAGGAGCCATGCCTGAGAAATGGAGAAGCCCCCATAGAAAATCTGCTCTGACTGCTTTCCTTACACTGTCAGGGTCGCTCTGCGCTGTTCTGGGGAGAAGGGAGGAATTTTCAACCAGAGACTTTGGAGACAGCACTTTGGATGCTTTGGAGAGCTTTGCACCTCCTCTTTGGCCTGCTTGGCCTCTGCCAAGGCTGAATAAGAGTCAGTAAAACTCCTGACAGTTTGCTACAATCCAGGCCTGATGTGGAAGCAAGGCTATCCCTGAGGACTTTATTGAAAAGCATATAAAAATTAATGATACAGTCAGTACAATAGCCCCGCTTTTCACGTTTTATACTAAGATCAGCTTTGTCCCACCCATTCACCTTCCAGAGCACTTTGAATATGACTAATGACATATTTCCAACACAGAAACGCTCAGAAGAGGCTGTCCTGCCCTTCAGACACATTTCTCCCATTGTAGCCACCAGCATATGGCTTGATTTGTTCCTGACATCTTGGTCCCACGTCTACCACATATTCACATACACTAATGAGCCCCTTTCCTGCTCCAAATGTTACTTGTCACATGAGGAAGGTGACTCTGTTGCAACGTGAATCATGAAACAGCCAAGACCAAGCAGAAGCCAGAGAGATTCCCTTAACAAGCAATGGCCTCACGATGCAGCTAACATAAGACAGTCTTCAGCAATTATAATATAAAACCATAGCCAAGACACTAGCCAAATGTGAATTGCTCTCCTTTAATCTCAGCCCATTGCTCTGTGGCCATGGCATCGTATGATGCAAAGCCCCAGTTCTCACATGGCTGTCGGGCCTGCACGGCCTGCAGGGCTCAGGGCAGCCAGGAGGGCACCACGTGAGGCTCCATTTTAGCTCAGTTCGGTCAAACCAATTCACTGCCAGCCCAGGGTCTGTGTGACACACTCAAACCCCTTCGACCTGCACGCCCTATGAGGACAATTCCTGAATTTATAAAGGCATGGCATGGCCCAGTCACGTTGTCACTTGATTGCCAGCTCCCCGTGTGGTAGGTGGCCATGCCCGTCCCACCGCCACCACTTCCATCACGCTAACCTGAGGAGCACCAGGGCTCCTCACCCCTCAGGGCACCGACCAGGAGAAGTCTGAGCACACTGCTCTTCACACTGGGCTTTCTGTAGCTGGATACAAGGAGCACTGCCAAATCTGCCTCTCTTGGCAAAGGAACTGTTCAGACTCCAGACCTGTTGGAAGGGTGAGGCAAGTCTCTAAATTATTTTTTTTAAAGCCCCAAAATGTCTAATATAACTTGGAGATCAGTTTTTTTCCAGAATCTAAGACAAAAAGCAGTAGTGAGGCTAGGACACAGCCAGGTCTTACTAGAGCCCAGCATGCCAGAGACATGAGATGGATCCACAGCAGTGCTGGTAGCTTCCACCTTGACTCCCTCAGGGGTCAGCCAGGCTCCCTGCTTCCCCTTCCATCTGCCTTTTTCTTGAAGACACGTGGAAATGCCTCTGCAAGCCACAACCTTTGTCCACAAATGCCCTTCCTTGCACCTTGGGCCCTTGCTATAGTCCTGTGGAAGGACATGCCTGTTGCCAGAAAATCCCCCAACTTTTCTCACCTTGCCACAAATAAGGCTCAGACAGGGCTGGGCTCAAAGCAGAATCTATCCTTATAACTTCTTTGATTTTTTTTTTCCTCTGTTAAAGAAAATTTCACAATAGATCTCAGTGCAGCTGGATCAGCCCCATTCTGGAAATTTAACAGTTTGTACCAGTCTCAGCTGGTACCTCTACAAACCGTAGTCCTTGTTTTTTATCTCAAGAACAACCCTGCAATGAAACCAGCATGCTGGTTTCCCAAACAGGAGCACCATTGTGCCTCTTATTTAATCCCAATGACCAGATCCAAGTTTCCTTCCAAGAAGAGTCAAGGATACATATCATCCTTCACAGAGAAAACAACAGTAGATACTGCATGACCTTCTTCCAAGAACGATGTGTACTTCACACTAACGCGTCTGTATTGGCCTCGGTCTGCATGTGGGTACAGCTGTGAGGGAGCCAGGGAGGGAAAGGGAGAGCCAGGAGGGAAGGTAGGGCAGCACCGCAAGGACTTCTCCTCCTGCAACCACCTTATCTGACATTAAAGTCACTTGCCTTACCTGCCTGAGCAGCGATACCTCACTCTCCACCCCTACACACCCACTGTGAATTAGGGAAGGGATCATCAGCCAGAGCTGGAGCAGTGCTTGAGGCTGGGAAAAGGATGCAGTACGAGAGCATTTCAGAGCCTCAGGACAGTATCACGGGCTGCCAAATAGCAGCCCAAAACACAGTTCAAAGGAGAAAGGTGATAAACATGTCCTATCAGATCGATCCCCACATCTGCCCTCATCTGGCACAACAGCCTTGCCCTGTCCCTTGAAGTCTTCTGGTCATGACCCAAAGGCCAGGAAACAATCCTGCAGTGCAAGAAATCCCCGTAGTTCTACAGGCTCAGGATAAAAGGCTGTGGGTGAGCTTTAGCTCCTGCTGGGTGGTATTGGTGGCAGTGGTGGTGGCCATGGTATAACGTTTTCTGAGTGTCGTCTGCCATGGGATCCAGGGTGCTCTGGTGGGAAGAGCAGGACTGGCACAAATGCCAAAATTGAAGCCAAGAAGGGTGACAAGAGATGGTAAAGTAACCATCCAAGCCACTGGGAGCACCCTGTCATGGTAAGGGGTGAGAGTAGGAGTTGTTATGGTATCTGTAGATGGGAAAAGAGAAAAACAGGTGAGAGGAGGATCAGCCACACCAAGAGCTGGGAAGGATAAAGGGGCTCTGTCTGAGCCCAGAGGGCTTCTGGATGTATCTCTTCTTTCTCCTAATTCCTGGGCACAACCTAGAGCAATCTTTCTCCAGATTTTGCAAGATCTGGAAAATCAAGTACCAATCAAGCTTCTTTTTATCCATCTGCTAACACACACAATTGGAAAGAAATTTCAGAAAGATCTAGTTAAACTTGATGCAAACCACAGTGCTGTGTTTTCTACAAACCTCCCACAAAGGCTTTCAAACCTAACCTAAAGTTAACATTGTTAACTCTCCTGAATTTTTCTCAATGTCTGATGATAAAGGGTGGTTTTCCTAAAGCTCCAGCTCCTGAATGGAAATCATTATGTGAGAGTATCAGCTTTCATTGTAAAGAACATTTCTCTCCTACAGGATCATTAAAGAAAGCTCAAAACTGTGAATCAAGCAAGTCATACTGGCTTGGAAAACAGAAGATGAGCAGAAAGAAGCTCGTGGTAACTACTGTACCCATGGCTCAACATGGTCCCCATGGGGCCATAACTCTTTTCTTGGATGAACCGCCATGTGACAGCCAGAATTGCAAAATAAAAATGTATGAAATATTGCTTGGTAATTGTTGGTTGCATTCATTTTATTGTATTTTGGGGTGCATAAAGGTTGAAACAACCCTAAGGGGTTGGTCCCTTCCAACCTAAACCATTCTGTGATTCTACAGGCACGTGCTCAGGCACACAGACACATACCCAGGCCAAATACCAGGCACAATCATCATTTCAGTTACACCAATGTAAAGCCGAGACAAACTTGTCAGCTGCACAAGAGCACTACTACAGATATTGTTCAGCTGCAATGAGGCTATGAAAACAAGATCTGAAGATTTTTAGCTTTCTGATCACAATAATAGGAAGGAATGTTATGCAGAAAAAAAAAAAAAAAGAAAAAAAAAAAAAAAAGAAAAAAAAATGTGCTTACACATTGCTTCCTGACTTTTATAAACACTAAACTCTTACAAGTACAAAAAAAAATGCAATAGAAAGAATTTAATCCTCATGCTAATGTGGAAACACATGCAAAAAGGAGCAGAAAGAATAGGGACTGCAGCTTTAGCTTGGTATTGCCATCATTTTTTACATACAGATTTCACTTCAGTGCATGTTTAAACTGTTATATTTTATTTTTGAAAACACAAATATCTTATTTTCAGTATTGAAAGAACTGGTTGTTCCCAGCCACAAATACTTGGGTGATGCCAGTGAAGGACGGTGTTTTCAGAGCAAGCACATAGCTGACTTTGTTGCCCAGATGCAGCGAAATGCAGAGGTAGGTGCTGCATTCATGCAGTGCTACTGTTTTCTTCTGGACTGAAGTGAGCTGCTACAGAAAAGAAGTAGAAACAGAAATTCTGAATTGATCAGAAGGGCAAAATGTTTTGTGACCTTTGAAATGACACTGCAGAAATGCACCCGTCTCGTAAGCCTGTAGCAGACACGGCATCGTTAACGAGCTCTGCATCAAGCGGATCGGTCCAAAGGTTCATTTGGAGGAAAAAGTGCTGCTTTAAAGATTTTAAAAGCTCAGATCACATGTGCGCATACCCTGCTAGGCAAAATATATTCCGAGTCCTTTTCCTTAACACTTTTTATTTTCTAACTAAGATAATTGAATGACTCAGTGAACATGGCTGGCATTAAAATCTTGGGGGAGGGAAAAGCAGAGGTAGCAAGCTCTAAATCCTCTGCCAAATCCCCTTTTCATAATTTATAGTCTGTCACCAGTTTATCACAGAGAGCTGTCCCTCTTTTTCTCATTCTACAGGCTCCTTTCCCAGTGGACAGTCCATGCCAGCTGTCTCGGCAGCAGGAACGTCCTTTTTTTCCCAAGCCTCGACCTGTGGGAAAATCTTCATTGGCCAGTAATTGATTCCACCCTGCCAGCTCCATTACTTTAGCCTACAGTCAAACTGCCAGCAATCTGGAGACAGGCAGCCGCAGCCCTCCCCTGCTCCCACCATTGAAGCCCGCTCCTACCAGCGCCGTTAGCTACCGGGGCTCTGAGCTGATGTGTCAGCCCGCCCTGCAATTAGCGCTAATCTGAAAATTGGCCTTTGCGAGCAAAGCCAAGCACCTGACAGCTAATTGTTTATGTCAGATTGATGTGTATTTAATATGGAAAGGTTATTTATCAAAGGGTACTTTTTTTCTGTTTGTCTTGGTTCAGAGCAGGGAGAATTGCCACAGGCGCTTACAGCCCACAAACCAATAAAGATCTTATACTTCATTTAACTTAAGGAGCCTTCTAAATACCCTTTTTAAACCCGCAGTGTAGTGCAGTGCAGTACTCATCTATTCATATTGTTTATAAAGAAACTGCTGCTAACCAAGCCGTTATTGTTTTTAGTCTCTTTTTTTTGGAATCAAAATATTGAGGGGTGAAGAGAGGTTGATAACAGAATAGCAACTGCCCGCCAGCCCTGGAATTAAAAATGAATTAAGTTTTGACTCATCCCCAAAGTCGTTCTTTATAGAGGGTCACTTGAGTATTTACAGTATTACCTACGCTTTCCCTCGCTGCACGCATCATAGGAAACGTGCAGGGAAAAATGTTGGTCCTAGTGATTTTAACACAGGTTTTGCCACTCCTTACAACAGAGCTGGGATTTCACTGGTGATTTTGCAGAGACAAAAGGAAAAGCTCATTTGGGTCCTGATCGTGGGATCAGATGGCAGAGTGTGAAGCCTCACGCACACAGGAAACCCCGCACACAGTGGTGAAGTTGGCTGGCATTGATCTACTGCAAAATAGGCTCAGCTGCTGCCAAAATCCTTATCTAAAAGTCTTCCGAGGCTGATGTGCAATCACTAGGCTGAAAACAGGGTGCATGTTGCAACTGGAAGCTTAAAGAAGCAAACCCACCAGGTACTTAAACAGAAGCACATTTGTTCTGCTTGGACATGCGGATTTCATGTTACATTAAAGCCCCACTGAAAACAGTAAGTTTTGCAACTGCTCAGAGGAAATGAATACATCCTACAGCATCCAGGAGGTCGGGAAAGATACTGGTGGCACACACAGAGATCTGGCACACAAGCTGCAGCAAGAAAAAATTCTTTTGGTTTTAAATGAAGCAAGAGAGATGACAGTCTCCAGTATGGAAAGCAAGTATGAAAAGTAGTAAATCAGCTCCGACACAAATATAACAACTGTTGCATACAAATCATATTTTGACAGGGAAATGAAAAGTACCAGCACAATCTGTATGAAACAATTGCTCCTATTCATTCCACAGGTGGAGGAAGGCATTTTCCATGTATATCAACTGTATCTCCTTTTTAAAAGAAGCTGGCCAAAGGTTTCACAAAGTCCCCGTCCTCTAAATACTGTGTTTTAAAATACAAATATATGTGGTTTCTTCCTCTAACTTTGTGCTGCAAATGTTTTAATTCAGCTATTCAGGATCTAGAAAAGGACTTTTGCACAAAAAAAAAAAACTTTCAAAGGAAAATATTGATTTCATCATTCACTAGGCTTTGCCTGAATAACAACGTCTGTGCATTGCTTTCACTATGAAATGTTATCCTCCGCAGTGACATGTTTAATAATTTTGAGAAATTAAAACTTGGAGGTGAATTAAAAGCACAGTACAGCTTGCTCAGTGCAATTAAGAGGAGCAGACGAAGCGGAGGTGCCCCTGGGGTTGGGCAGACTTGCTGGGGCTGGGTGCTGGTGGCAGGAGGAACTGCCCCCAGAGCTGCAGCCACACGTGCTCCAGCTCCCTGCAGAGCTGGTGGCCAAGCCCACCTGAAGCCTGCACGTCCTGGTGGTCCCCAGAAGGATGGCTGACGGATGAAACCTTCATCAACATAAGGGGTGATGCTTTGCCAGGCCCCGAGTGCTCTGCTGAGACCAGAAATCCTGTCACTTGCTCTGAGGTGTCCCAGGGGATGCTGACCATCACAGCGTGTCCTCCCACCCTAGACATGAAAATCCCCTCCTCGCAGGGAGCATTTACACTAAACAAATGCTTCGTTTTAAATATGTGCTTAAACCCTTCTGGGCTGGTCCTCGGCTGGGATTTAGAGATGTGTTGGAAAGTTTTTGGCAGTGTTGGTTTCAGCTTGGCCGGCGAGGAGATGTTGAAAGCTGCATTGCTGCAGCCACACTGGAGTTTTGAAATGTGTTAATTAAGACATTCTGTTACCAGCCCTTTCCTTCCTATGCAGGACAAAACCCACCAGGTTATAAACATGTCTGAAATGATTCGTATGTTTTAATGCTTTCCTGAATATGGATCAACTTTAACACTTTTTATAACACTTGTATCCCAGCCAAGACAAAGCCAATGACTTCAGCCTGATTTGAGCACACGTTTAACGCCCTCCATTGAGGAGGTCCCAGAGCAGGCAAGAGTTCAAGAAGTCATCTCACATGCTCCCCTTCTCAGGGCAGGAGCACCGTGGGGTAGATATTTGATTTCCAGTAATGAAAGCTTCACAAATTCCCTCAGGCAATTTATCCTACTCCTTCAGTTTCCTAACTGATACAAATTATTTTATGAAGTCTGTTGCAATGCTTCCTTGCTGAATTCAAGCATTACTGTTTTTTTTCTGTCTTCCACAGACATGGAGAATGCTGTTCCCAGCAGCTGGCATGGAGGTATGTGAAGCCCTTCCTATTCTCATTAGTCCAAACAACCCTGATTTGTCAATGGTTTCTCAGAAACGTATTTCAGGACCCTGAGCACTGTTTTCTCCTGCATTCTGGCCTGGTCCACTTCCTTTTTTTGAAGCACTGAACCCACAACTGGAAATGGTGCTCCAGCTGAGGCCACACAAGTGTGAGCAGGGAGGAAGGTCGAGATCACAGATCCTACCCAGCTATTCTCCCTTTGCGTGTCCCGGTACAACACTCACCTTTTCTGCCACTACACAACAATGCTGAATTCTTACCCATTGTCATGCTTTTCTTGTAGAATTGTCATCTCTCCTGTATCTGTACTTCACCACCTCACAGGATAGGGGAGCTGCTGGGACAAGATGCTTCCCCACATATCCTGTGTAGCACTGGGGATTTAGGCAGGATTCTGTTCCACAGAAATGAAATTCCCACCAAGGCCCACTACTGAAATCACCCTGGTGCCTCCTGCATTGCATGGGCCTGATAGCCATGGAGGAGATGGATGCATGGTGTGATAGCTTCACTATTGAATGGGGACAAGCATCCCTGACCCCATGGAAGGGCTCTTTGGGAAGAGAGAGCTTTGTGAGGACAGGGCAGGGTTCCTCCACTGATGGCTGTCCAGGAGCTCAGTGTTGGAGAATGTCTTCCTTCTGCAGGGCTGAGGCCCATGGCACAACCAGCAGACTTGAGAACTGAGGCACACATGGAAAGGACAGATGCTGGATCCTGACTGAGTTCCCCTCACCTTTGAATTCAAGGAGGCTGACAGCCCTGCTCCCTGCTCTCCCAATACTCAGCACATGCAGGCACCTAGGGGGCAAATTGTACATGAGTTTCTTCCAAGTTCCTCCACCACAAGCCCCAAAAGGTAGTTCTGGTAGTAGATGGTCTTACTGTCATTCTTATTTGCAATTTACATAATGCAAATTTTCTTTGGACACCCATCAACATACATCCTGGTATGTTTGCTAGCTCAGGAAAAAATTCAGGGGGAAAAAAAAAAGGAGGGGAGGGAGGAGGATTTCATTATGTAAAGTTTTGTCTTACTTCAGTATTAATATCCCTAGATAATACACAACCCTGTAATTTAGAGCAAGGGTTTACTTCTTAGGATGTAAAAGCCTCTCTCTATCAGATTGGAACACAATTGTGCCTTGGTTAGCTTATATCTTGGGTTACTTTAAAAAGAAGGAAAAAAATGTGACCATTTCATCAGCTAAAACAAGGAAAAGAGCTCAGCGTGTCCAACCCAAACAATGACCTGATGCAAGACCCAAGTCTATCAGGTAATGCTCAAGGGAACATTTTAAACAAGGAAAAAAAGAGTGGAAGTGAAAATATATATATATATCATCATTGTATTATTCAGTAATGTTCCTCGACCAGCATTAGCAGCTTATCTTGCCATCGAAGCACTTTTAGATAACAGGCTCAGTTTTATGTTGAGTACAGGCTGTACCAAGTCCCTAAAACCCTGCTATTGTTAAAGATTATGTAAAATGGCCAATGGAAGTGTCACTCCTTCCTGCCCAGCCCCCAGGCTGTTATGTTGTGCAGTTCCTTATAAAAGCCACGCACGAAGGGGAAGGCTGGGAGTGAGGTGCCGAAAGGTAGGAACGGGCACCATACAGAGCTGGTGGGCACAGGGCAGAGATCAGCACCAGGCCTTCACCAAGCCACGTTTCAGACACTGCAAGGCCAGCTAATGGAGAGAGCAAAACATCCCATTTAAACTCCCTTAAAGAATTTGCTCCTTTGTGCTGAGGACCTGTGGAGCTGCTAAAGACCTTCCTGTGCCTTGGCTGGTACGGCAGGCCCCAGCCCTGCACAGAAGCAGGAGGCAAAACGGGAACAGGCTTGAGAGAAGTGAACTGCTCTAGCATTTCAAGTGGGGTTTCTAGAGAACTACACCACCTCCATTGTTCTCAAGTAGGCCGTATCAGATTAAAGCAGTGAAAAAACGTGATGTTTTGTACCCAAATTCAATAAGCTGCTTGGTTTTGGGGTGTTTGTTGTTGTTGTTTTGTTTCTTTGTTTTATTTTTTTTATTTTTTTTTTTTCTCCTCAGGTTTTTCTACATGTTTTAGTGGAATTCTGAAGGAACTTCCTGAGCAGACATTTATGCTGCGAGGTGGCAGCTGCAGTTTGGAGCTCCATGTCCAGCCTTCCCACACAGCTCCTGTGGCCTACAGAAACCCCACAGCCCAAGGAGCAGGGCTTTAGGGACAGCCTCCCAACCCACATGAGGGCAAAGCAATCACCTCGACCAAGGAAATGCCAGGAGACCTCAGAGCAGATCTGAGGCAAAATTGCTCAGGAGAGGTGTAGACCAGGCCTCAGAAAGGTGGGAAGTCCAGGTAAACAGGACAAACAAATTCAGTATATTGTGACTTCTTTATTTTTTTTTTAAGGAAGATGTGGTTTCTCCTTCACAAGCCAGCACAAGCAAAGTGAATTTTTAGGCACAGCACTGTCCCTAGGTTAAACACAGGTGGGCACAATCAGCACCCTGGAGCACACAGCACCCTTGAAGCAGATCTGGAGGGACGGTGGGGTTAGATGGATGTCACGGATTAAGGTCGGTGTTAGCCACCCGCAGCTGGTTGATGCAGCACGTACGTCGGATGTGGCCCAGACACCTCATCCGTGAGCAGATCCCCTGTTTGGGGGGATGGCTGAGGCCAGAACAGCTGTACCGGGTCAGGCCGGCCTTGTCCCGCTTCCAGCCATTTGCAGCTCAGATTCTCCTCAGCCAGCAGTGGCTTCTGTGCATTTAGTAACCCTTGACGGCTTTCATTCCTTTCGCGTTGGTTTCCTCATCTACCTACAGACACTTTCAGCCTCCCCCATGTCCCACAGCAAGGAGCTAACTGCGCGTTGTCCAGAGAGGCTTTTTTCTTCCATTTGCTCTGAACTTGCCCCTTGCTGGCAGCACTGAATGCCCCTGCTCCTTGCACTGGAAGACCAACCGACCCTTACCACACAGAGATGCTGCAAACCTCTGTCACACCTGCCCTTGCCCGTCTCCTTTCCTCAGCACCAGAACAACACAAAGCTGCTGCACCTCACCCTGCTCATACTGCTGGGAGAAGTGAGTGGGCAGGAGAGCTGTATACATGTACGTTTGTGCAGCATTCACATTTGCCTTCGATAAGGATTTCCTTACCATGCAAACATCTCTCACATTTCAAGATAGAGAAATCGAGCACATTGGAAGGTGCCAGATGATGCGTCTCCCCCTCAGCATTGAGTTTTCCAAAATTTGCACCTAGATGTAACTGCATATTCCAAGCATGTGGATTGACAGGGGAGATGGATAAGGGGGGATTTGTGCTACTTGTGATTTGTGCTAGGGAATACATAGAGAGAAGGAACAAGGAAAATGATTCTCACTTCTCAGATGCCCAAGAGCTGATCAAGTCTAAATACAGTTTGCATCAACAGGATCAGAAAACAGCCAGCACATCTCATTTTCCTCTGATATACATCCCCATGTATCTTGACATTACAGAATTAAAGAAAACCTGTATCATTGCACGAGGATCCTTGTCCCCTTGCAAGCAGCATGCATGCACACACAGGATAGCTGTATCATGTGCTGGCAAGTAACGGAGAAGTTTAGCAAACATACCTGAAATAGCTCACATACTTAGGGATGCCAAACAGGCTCATTATACCATTTCCAGAGGTGTTTTTCTTTCTTTTTTTTTTTTTTTTTTTTTTTTTTTTCTTGCTCTCCATGTCTCTCAGCCATTCCAAGCACAGTTGCTCATTTTGGCTTGCAATCTGCAGCAGACACCACTTAAGAAGATGACTTTAATGATAACCATCATTTGTCACTGCAAGACAAAATAAGCAGCCCCGCTCCGCAGACTCCCGTCTGTGCCCAGCTCTCCTCCTCCTCCTCTTCCTCCTCCTTCTTCCAAAGACCAGATTTGTTAGGCAGAAAAAACTGAAGGGTTTACAGAGGGCACCTGAGAAATTGTGCAGGATGACCCAGCTAAGGGTAGGGATGATGTGTTCTGTAGGGAAGTGTTCAAGGCCAGGCTGGATGGGGCTTTGGGCAACCTGGTCTGGTGGGAGGTGTCCCTGCCCATGGCAGGGGGTTGGAAGTAGATCTTTAAGATCCCTTCCAACTCAAACCATCTTGTGATTCTGTGATTCTATGATGATAAGGTGGAAATGACAAAGAAAATGGAAGAACTGGGCTGTCTTGCCAAGCCTCTTGGCAAATAGATCTACGAGATGAGAGGATGTTGCTTTGCTGCAGTTGTTTAAAGCTGGACCAAAGAGAGATGTTGCACTGCAGAGACACAGGGAGGCCCTGGAGGACAGCCAGCTCTGGTGACCCCAATCCCCAGCAACGTGACCTGCACTGGGGAACCTCTTCCTCTGCAAACACGTGGTGTTGACCTTCGGGTCCTGCTGGCACAAACCCCTCATGCCCCAATTACACCCTGTTCACAATTACAACCATGCTCACCTGGTGCTGGGGCCTCTGCTGGATTTTCTGAGGGAAACAGCATATGGGAGTCACACCGTTTGGCCTTGCAGTTCAATTAAAAAACAAAAACAGAACCACACACACTAGCCCCCGTGCAGGGAGGAGGGGAGGGGGGCAGCCTCCGGTAGCTGCCTAATCACTCTGAGGGTGACGGCCCCGCTCCTGTCAGCACAAACCAGCAATTACAATTAATGGGCTGTGGCAATCGGACCCCGGCGCTAGCAGAGACGGCCGGTCCTGCCATTTGCATGCAGTAAATTATTCAGGCTGTCAGCTGCTCAGGCGCGCAGGGGGGATGCTGCGGTTAAACGCTGGCCACATGGCTAATGCGAGGAGCATCCACCCGCCCCGGCACCCGCACCAGTGCCAGGGGTGGCCGGTCACAGCTGTACCTCTGCAAGAGGGGAGGGTGCCCTGCGTGCTCACAGCTAGCGTGTGCTGCTCATTGAGCAAAAAACACTGGGAGAGCCCTCAGAGCCCACCAGCGTCTCGTTTAGTTAAAATTTCAAGAGGCTGTGTACTTGATGGAAGGGGAAAGCTGGATGCTGGCGAGCAAAATCAAGTTCCTGCTGCACGTGGCTACTATTACCTGCACGTGTGGTCATGGCCAGGTGCTTCTCAGCAGGCAAATTTACACAGGGACTGAAAATCAAAGTATTCCTATTCGAAAGATGCGGCGTCACATCATGAACTCGGTGGTTGTCAGCTAACTCTGAATTTCAAAGAGCCAAATGCTGTGCTCCAAAAGGACCTCCACTCAGTTTTGTGTTGTTCTGCAGAGAGCAGATGGATGGGAATAAACATTTAGGGCAGTTTTGTGTACCTCTAGTCTTGCAATGTGCAGAGGACATCGCTTGGGGACTTGGGGAAAGGTGGCTCTGATGGGCACCAGTGGTGCACAAACCAGCTCACGGTTCCTTGGCAGGAGCTGCTTCACACTGCCCCTTGCCACAGAGGCAATAAAGCAGCAATACTTATTCTTAGCAACCCAACAGCTCCAGCAGGCACAAAAAAAAAACAATCCTGGAGAGCATTTGACAATGCAAAGGACACTACAGGCTCTCCAAAGGTGAGCACACAGCGGATACCTGGTGTGAGCAGTCACAGATCTGTCTGGGTAAATCCAGTGTGTGCTGCAAACGTCTCATCTGCCTATCCACCTGTGAGAGATGCATTTTAATGTAACCACCCACACGCAAAAAACCAACTTTTTCAGAATAACCCTTCAGGCTGGAGAGAAGGGAGTAAGGAGAGGACTGTGAGCTCTCCCAGCCTAAACTACTGTGTTTCAGGAGCAGAACACAAATAACAAATGTGGGGCAGAAGGGGTAGAGCAATTTGGAAAATGATGGGGAAAAAATGGCATCAGCTGTGGTCTGCTAGCACATCTCTGGTTCTTCATTCCTGTTTTCCCAGGAAGAGAAGGGAGAGTGAGGGATCTGACACAAGCACAAAACGCAGCATTTTTTTTCTGGTCTCAGAGTGACCAAGATGTTTCTTCACTAGCACCTCAGTGTGGACAACTGCAGCAAAGCCTGTTCATTTACATTCAAATGAGACTTGCTTTACACTGAAGCCTACATGCATTCACTGGTACGCGGCCTGAGGGCAAATATATTTCATGTCAGGAGCGTGAAATGGTTCAGAGTTGTCCCATGTGGCTCAGGACCCCTTAAGTCCCCTTTCCCTTGCTAAACGTGCCTCCCTCCCCCCTCCCAGCAAACATGTTGGACTGCGGTATCGGCAGCTTTCTTGGGAGCACTCGGCTTTTCCAAATATGCAGGGGGGTTAATAGAAAGGAAACATTTCATCAAGAAGTATAAATAGTGACAGGCATATAAAATAATGACAAACATAGCTCAATCCTCAGATGTGAAGAGTTTGACATTTAAAATGAAGAGAAATAAAAGGGGAATGGCAAACGGTAATACTCTATGTAGGCACAATCAAGCAAACTGGTACAAAAGTCATGATAATGAACAGCAAAACTTAAGTTTAAGGGCAGTAGGTCACTTTGCTAAAGAAGTACCTGTCTCTGAGCTTATGGGCAGATCAAGGTGCCTGAGTCGGTATGATCTCTTCAGCACTGAGCTCACACCTATTTGAAAAGGTCTGGGTATATCCCATTCAGTCTGCCTGTATTTAGGACAAGCAATTAAGAGAGTGTGATTGCCAGCAGGTCAAGCTATTTCAGATCTACAAAGACTTAAAATCCATTCAAGTGCTCAAATGCATGCACTGAATAGTCCCATCGCGACCAAAGGGCCATGTAGCAGCGTGGAAATTTAGACAGCGGTATGGGCTTTCACACATCAGAGCCATATTTTTATCCTCATTGAGGCCCAAAGTACTTATGCATATATACACTAGCAGTAAAACAACAGAGTGATCCTTTATGACAGTATGACCATAATCTAACCTGACAAATTCAATTGTCAGCATCCCTTAAAGTAAATTACAACTATGCCCCCTTGGCTAAATCCTGAGCCCTTTCAAATAACAAAACAAACTGCTCTCTCCCAAGAGTTGTGTTCTCTGTATTGTGTTTTCTGACATGCTTTCCCACCATCAACCTTTCATCCTGTTGAACTAATTTCCATTGTAAGCTGCGGAAGGCAGGGAGGATAACTGCCTTTCATCAGCTAGTGAAGCGCGGGGCTGCCCCGAGGACAAGCGATAGAGGGGGCACGTCCTTGCTGGGACCAGCAATGAAGTCCTGTCTGACGGAGGGTGAATGCAGCAGTTTGTACGTACATCTGTGCTTTTCAATGAATAGCAGGTAATGGCAGCTGGGGCTAACAACTGGGAAAGGTCCTCCCCAGCTGCTGCTCTGCAGAGGTCACAGGGTTTCCACCAGCAGAGCATCATGGTGCTTGGTGATACCTTCTTCCAGCTTGGTGTCCCACTGCTGCCAGCGAGCCAGGCATCCAAACTAAGGTCAGGGACTTTGCAGCTGGCCCTCTTACAAGAGGGATGCAGCCAAGCTCTGCATCTTACCACAGCGTTGAAAAGAGACACGGCAAAGTGCTGCCAGAGGCACTGCTGTGGCACAGCCAGCTGCACGCTTTTCTCTTTCTGTGTAAATTGAAGAAATATGTCTTCCACATCCTATTTTCTGCACCCAGTAACCATGCCCATTGGTACTATATCTGTACGCATTTGTACGGTATACACCTGGGTTGCACAAGAGACCATGCTCAGATCAACACTGCACACCTACAGGGAGGGAGGATAAAACCGAGATGAGCAGAAGGTTTATTTCTTACATTTCCACTTTAATATCTGTATTTTCCTTTACCCTAAAGTTTTGAGTTTCACCTCTAAAAATCCAGTCTTTGTGTCCCTTCTGATTTGTTGGTCACTCAACAGAAATGTGCAAAGCTCTACTGACATTAATATAACTCACAGAAAACTAAATTTCATGGCTTTGCCAGAGATTAAGCCAAGGCTTTCTGGGTGGTCACAGCTTGGATGGATAGGATAGCTCAAGGAAAATCATTCTTGTAATTGGTGGTGTCAATTAATTAGGAGAACCCTTCTTTTTATGCCAGTGTTAGATCTTAGCCCCAACCTCTGCACGGTGACAATTTTAGGGGAAGATGAAGATGTAGGGTCCCACTCACACATATACCTTGCTTCACCAAAAGGAAAGAAGGTCTGAACCTGCCAAATCCTGACCTCTGGCTTTGCCTGGTGGCCTCAACAATGGTCATTGTCAGCCCCAGTCCTCAGCAGCACTGTTCTTCTGCAGAAGAAGGGGAAGCTGCCCCGAAGTCATCCCAGATTCTGCCTCCGCTCCATAAGCACCTCTGCCAAAAGCAGCAGCCAGAACAACCAGCCTTAACCAGTACAAACTGCAAGGTCCACCTGGGCCAAGGCTGGTTGGAAACTCCCCCAGGAGTGAGTTTCTGGAGTGGGGAAGTAGCAGAGAAGTTGTCCAAGAGCAGCAGCCTCTTCAGATGACTCAGCAGAGCCCAGGGAGATTGTGTCATGGCCATAGCATGCTGTATCTGTCTTAAGGTATCAGACGTTGACCTCAAGAATCATCTCAGATATAACCCTCCCCTACTCACATGCTTTGTGTGTGCAGCGTTCAGCAGCAGACACAAATCCGGAGGGCTGACAGGTTTATCAAGTCGTGCATAAGTCCCCGCTGTGAGCATTGGCCACTCCTGCTGCTGCGGAGAGGCACAGCGAGAGGGTTCGTCAGCTCCCAGCACAGCCCACTTCAGGAGCAGTGCAAACACCCTGCCATGCCGTCACTGGCATCCTCATCCAGCCACTCGTAGCACACAGCTCCTGTCAACAAGGGCAAAATAAGAATCAGCTTAAACCTCTCTTCCTTATTCGAAGAGCTGAGGATGAACAAGGCAGTCTGAGAGTCTTGGTGTGTGGCCTTTAGCCCATCAGAGGTCTCAGAAGGACAGTGTCCAGGCACAGAGTGAAGATCCACAGCCCTTCACCGTGTGATCTGAATAGAGTTTCAAAAGGAGACCTCAAAGATGCAGACTGCAGCGAGATGGAAGTGGTTGACTGCAAGGCTGAACCCTGCTCAGGAGGATCCAACCCACCGGGCAGATCCTGCTGGCCTTTCCCTGGGGAGCCATCTTGGGCTCCTGACAGGGCTCGGGATCAGCGTTACCCCACCATAAGGCGCAGGTGTGGGAGTGCTTCCACCGCATGGCAGCTTCTCCCTGCTGCTGCTTGCAGAGTGGCCCAGCCTCAGCAGGGGAGAAAGCAGGCAGGGCACCAGGCTCTGAGAAAGGATTACAGCATGCTGTAAGTGATAACACGCGCAGGCAGATGAGGAACAGTGCAAGGAAAACAGTGGGGGCTCACACGGGTGTGTGAGTGATCGCACACATGATACATGATGCTACAACTTCACTTTGATTCAGAAATCAAAGGATCTATCTGACGTGGAAGATCTGAGCTTTTTTTTTTTTTTTTTTTTTTAATAAAGATTTCCAATGTGCTGAAACCATTTATAACAATACTTAAAAAAAAAAGAAAAAAAAAAAAAAAAAACAAGTCTCTGGGAAATTATTGGCATGAACTTCCAGGGCTCTAAATTAAGGCCAGCCCAATTTTCCAATTAGGCAGCTTGATAGGCAAGATGACAAGCGCAGAGTAGCAGGGCAGGCCCTGAACCGCATTTTTATGAACATTTCTCATGACTACAGCAGCCTTTCTATAACCAACAGCTGAGGAGTGCACTTTCCCATGCCGTCAGGGGTGAGGAGGTTACGATTCCGGCATTGTGGCGGCTGTTTTTCACACAAGAACCCAGCGCGCCGCCGCTCGCTTGAAAGAGGCCAGCGCCCTTGAAAGAGAGGGGCTCCCCTGGCTCCCCGGCGCGCGCGCTCGGCCTCCCCGGCCTCCTGCGCCCGCTGCTCGAGCTCGGTTTAACCCGCCTGTTTGCCGGGTGACCGGTGGGGCTAATTGGGAACAGGGACCTTTTTCAGAGCTGTTCGGCCGGTGAATGAAATGCCGGCTCCCCGGGGGTGCAGCGCGCAGAGGGGCCGCGGCCTGAGGTGCAAAGGGCAAGGAGGGAGGTTTTCAAGCCAGCGCTGCTCTTTCACAGCTCCTGTGTTTGCCTCCCGGCTGCTCGCCCAGCTCTTGCGGTGCCCTCACGGCAGGCCTCGGGGTGGCACATCGTTCCTGGCTGCCTCCAAAATGCCAGGATGAAGGCAGTGGTGGGATTTCTGGGGCTGAACATGAGTCCAAGTCACCAGTGAGCCAGCCCCTCAGTCACAGACAGTGACACCTAAACCTCCATGCAGCACACAACGAAATCATGTGCCAGTGCCTTTCTCTCAGCAAACCACACCAGGCCTGTTTAAATGTCTTTTTCTGTGTCACTTAAAGCAATTTAACAGCTGGATCCATGCTAATTTTCACCAAGCCATGGAAGCTCATCCATGGGCTTTGGTGGATGGGGAGATGCAGGGAGGGAGGTGGTGAAGGCAGGAGTTAGCAGTGACCGGCAGGGGAGGGCATCTGAACACACGAGTCCTTGGGCCACCACCACTACCACAAGAGTCTTGGAGGACAGCCATGCCAGCTGCAAGGAACTGGGAGCAGCCACATTGACAAAACTGTCCTTTTACTTGGTGTGGCTGAAGCCAAGCACCAAGTTGATGCACACCCCTTCCACATCATGTGGGAGTCCAAATTAAGGATATCTAAGTATGGCTGAACCTATTCCCAGCTTGTCCACATACGCGGTAGGAATAAACCAGGAGAAACAATAGCTGTAGTGGAAGTGGAAGATACCAGTAGGAAGTGGAAGATATCACCACACACAGTATCCACACTTGCACTTCTATTGCAGGACAAGTGAAGGCCATGCCAAGCAAACAGCAACCCAGCCTCAAGGGTATGCAGAAGATACCAATTTCTACCTTCACCACCTCTGGAATACCCTAATTCCCTGCAGCCATTTAGTGACTGGACCCTAAAGGGAAGACTGTACCTGCCTTGCTCAGGAGCAGAACATCTCCATGTCAGGGTGTTTAGAAGAAGCTCTAAGTGTTCAAAACCTCTCTGGGCAACCTGTGCCAGTGCCCTGTCATCCTCACTGTAAAGTGCTTCGTGGTGTTCAGAAGTAGCCTCCCGTCCTCCAGTTTGTGCCCATTGCCTCTTGTCCAGACACTGGGCACCACTGAACAGGGCCTGGCTCTGTCCTCTTTGGTCCCTCCTTTCAGGTATTTAAAGACACCAGTGAGATGAGTTGCTGACTCATGTTCAATTTGGTGTCTACCGGGACCATAGGGCCTTTTCTGCAAAGCTGCTTTCCAGCCAGTTGGCCCACAGCATGTGCAGGTCCATAGGTTCCTCCTTTGGGCCTTTTTGAAGACAGGAGTGACATTTGCTTTCCTCCAGTCCTCAGGGAGTTCTTCCAGTTGCCATGATCATTCACAGACGTTCAACATGATGCCCATATACTCATCCAGGAGGCAGGTCAGGGCGTATCCAGAACTCTATTCTCTGATGTCTCCAGTTGTATGTTTTGTTAATTGGCACATTGGATTTTGGCCTTCAGCTTTGATTAGTATTGTGTTTTATTTGTATTCAGTTCAGTCATTTTTCAAGAGAAGATGACAACTCCTCTGCCTGGTGAGAGAAGCATTAAGCCCTTAATTCTCTTCTCTATGCTACTGCACCAAGACCATGAAATAACACGTAAGTTCCCGTGTGTGTCACATCTTAAATGCAAACCAGGTCTGAGGCTGAAAAGAAAAGCAAAGATACAAACTGCCCGAGCTGCTATTGTGTGACAAAGAGGCAGTTAAAGAGGAACTGCTATCTAACCAAGCAGATTGTTTCCATAGCTCCAGTATTTCTCATTAAAGATGAGGGAGAAAAAAAAAATCAGCATTTTCCTGTAACATTTCCAAAGATGACACTGAGCACAAATATGCCTAGTTAGGACCAAATGAGGATTTTAATGTTATACAGCTAAACCGTGTAATGCAAAATTGATTTCTTTCTTACTCTTTTAAAATAAGCCATAAGCAATTTGCTTGGTAAGCCAAACTTTTATGTTTCTCACGTGGCATCGGGCCTATATTAACACCTTATCACTGTATTCCACCAGCAAGATAGGAAAGATGTAATTTAAATAGAGTGCCAGCTCCAGAAGTTTACCCAGAGCTGCGTGCGCCCTGGATCCCTCCATCCCCTGGCAGCGAGAATTTCGGCGGCGCGCCTGGTGCAGCGCGTGGCAGACAGACAGGCTGACAGGCTCACAAATGGCCCTTTTCCTCCTCAGAGCCCGGCGCAGAGTGCTTCAGCTCCCTTCTGATCGAACAGGACACAGCCCAGGAGGAAACGAGAACACTTAGGAGTATTTAAGAACCTACTGCTCTTAGCCTAATGCAGTCACAGGAGGGATAATATTTGTTTTGGGTCACAGCCAGATGACAACGTAATAGCCTCATTTGAGCAGTCTAGACCCTTCATATGTGATAAACACTTCCCCAGAATGCATAATTTACTAAAAAACACATGTAGAGTGCATGCTTGCACCTAGCAGAAATGCTCTCTAGGCAGAACAGAAGGCTTGAAAAGCTTTCACAGCATAAGGGAATAATGATGTCAGAGAAAAACTTAAACACTAAATTGCCTCATTTATAAATGTGACAGTGTTAGGAAAAGAGGAGGAACCCAAACTTTCCAGAAGACCTTAAACAAAAGTAAAATGTTAATATTTTCTTTAGAAATGAGTTCAGTGCCAAAGCTTTGGTGGCAAGACACTAATTTGTTCTCGACAGGCAGGCCTGATTTCTTCAGCATCTCCCTTTTTCCCCATCTCATCACCTGAAGGCCTAGAATATAAAAGGGCAGACAAGCCCGGGGGATTTACCAGGTCGTGTCATACCACATCAGTCACCAAAAGAACATGTAACTATTTTCATTTTTCTTTCAAATCTACATTGTAGTAAAGCTATTTTGTTTTCCAGGTACAAATAAGATGTTTTGAAGTCCAACTCCTAAAATAAAAAGTAGAACTTTTGGAAAAAAAAAATAAGGCCTTCAAAACAAAACCTAAATAACAAAGAAGCCAAAGTAATGCTTCATCTAAAAACCTAACTGGCTCTAATTCTGTGTTTATGGAAGCTAACTTTGCTTATACATACATCTATGAAAACAGAAAACACTGCATTCAGGTGTTGCATCTGGGGGGAGCAAGAAGGGGATGTGGGCTAGGGTGAAGCTCACGGGCACTTCAGTTACAGCTCTAGGAAGTGTCTGGTTAGCTAAACGTGTGGAAACATTTGGAGTTATGTATAAGTGAACACCTGTACCTGCCCACAGCTGCTTGCTGCTAAATCACAGAGCAGCCGTGGCCTGGGTAGAGATGCGGAGGCTGAGAAGGCAGCCAGCCCTTCCCTGCTGAGGATGGATTTCATGCTCTTCTCTGAGCACTGCGCATCACATCCCTGGGTGTCAATTTTACACTACACCAAGGGTGAATTACTACTGTTGCAATTTGCCATGGTTATCCAGATGTGTCATTTTGGAAATGCATGCATGATACAAAGCTGTATCTGATAGAGGGGAATGGAGAATTGAATCTCTTTAATGAAGCAGGGTCTGTGTTTTGACCCAAGAATTTTCAGAGGAAAAAAACAAACCTTAAAAACTTCTGAAAATCAAGACTCTTATAGGAAGCTCTTTTTCAGAAGCTCTGAAAAACAGATCAAGGAGAAAAGACTGAGATCTGCTAACACCACATGTCTTCACAGCTGCATATCCCAAAAAAAGAAGTTTAGTAGTTATCTTTGATCATCTGATCAGTCCTTCAGAGCAAGTCAAAATTACTACTTTAAATGTAAACACAATGTGGTCTGTAGAAAAATTCCTGATCTTGGCAGTCACATGAACTCTGCTTTTACCAGCCTCAAAAAAGAATTCTCAGCCGAATTATGTATTTATACCTACAGCTACATGGCCTTAAAGCCTCAGTACATTGAATCAGCAGCATTAATTTGGTTAATATTGGTAGTACGTTTAGTATACTTGAGATGAGTATTCAAAGCAGGACTCTTGAGCCAGGCACGATGCCATAGAAGCTGTTGGGGTGGCTGTTACCCTTCCTTTTAGCTAGTAGAAATGACGATCCTCATACACGAAATCATAACAACCTCCAAACAAAAACTCAGATTCATGCAAGTACCCGAGCAAAGGTACATGCGAGGCCACTCAGGAATCCGAACTATGCAGATGAAGAGACTTGACTGAGCATTGATGAAGAAGAATAGGTTGTACACATGCTTGAGTGCATTTAGAAACAGTAAAAGCAAAGAGCAGGAGCAAAAAGACCATGCAGAAAGAGGGAACCCTTGGAGATAGGTAGCAACTAGCACAAAGGGGGCTGTATTTGATGTCATTCTTCTGTGGAAATGACATTAGAAATACCTGATTGCATTATCCACTCCTACTCTGATAAAAGATTTGAGTGAACATTGAGAATAGTGTTCTAGTCTTCTACAAGACACAGGACCATGCAACTATGCCTTCGTGGTTGTTCTGTAATGACCAACAATGCTGGTTCCTTATGATGTATTAAGGACACGTAGTCTACACATATTCTTGGCATATATAGGTATAACAAATACAGAGCAATATGAACAGTCCACAACAAAGATAATTCATGATTCCCAGCTCTGTCATTGTAATTCTTCATTTGGGAGTTGTACAGAACTGAGGTGATGTGTAAGGGGATAGGCTACCCCACTAGTGTTTAAAAGCCACTTCTCTAAGGACTATCTGGAGGAAGATTTGACAAATTCAGTATCTGACACACTGTTGTGAAAGAAATCTTAACATCATAGCATGCCCCCCACCCCCAAAACAAACACATTTATTTCCTCCTAAATTGCTCTTGTTTAGGGTTGATCAAGCATATAAGGTGGGTCACCTTACAGGATTTCTCTTTGATATTTCAAATCCTTTCTGGCTCCTCTAAAAGGCCTTCTTTCCCTACTTCAGTAGCACCGTAACTCTTTACCTGGAGGTAAAAACCCAATTAATGAAATTCATGTTCAAACTCCCCTAAGTAAGATCACTGAGATGAACGAGCAATAAAGCCACAAAATCAGCTCATATTGCCTACTTCCTCTCTTGCTTGGATCCCTACTTATTTCAGAAATACGACTTCAGTTTGCAAAACTATAAAAACAACCTGTGAAAACATGTCCATTCCCTTCAGAATGATTACACATTTTCCATGTGATTCCTCCTTAGTATTTTGGGCAAATAAATACCTTATATTAAAACATTCTTCTTGACAGATCATGCATGAGATGTGTTTGGGAGACTGTAGCAGCAGATGTCTGCGCTACAACTATTTCTTGGTATTACAAACAGGCAAAGGAAGGAGTTCTGTGGTTTTCTTTTGTCAAGTTTTTCTTTTCGGGTAGGGGGATAAGGAAAATTCAAACTGCTGCGTGACAGGGGCTGTGGTCCTATGTAAAAAAAACTTCGCTTTCCATTTTTCTTCAGTATCTTTTCAAATGAAAGAATAAAAGACAAACTTTATAGAAAGAGAAATGACAAAGATTTTGGAAAAGATCTCCAAACAGACTAAAGCTTTTGCATCCTGAATTTTGTTGACCATAAGGATACTTGTAGAGATTGGGAGGCAAATCTGACCCACAAGCCAGCTACAATTTAACAGAATGGCTCACGGTTCCTGCTTTCTGATGCCATCTCATCCAAATATCCCTCAGATCCAGACAAGGAAAGGGGTTTAGGGACCTGTTCTCCCCTCTTCCCACATGTGACTGAAACACCAACATGAGACACAGAAGGAGCTACACCATCCTTTAGTGCCTCCATCTGTTCATGTGGCAAGCTCCAGCAGAAAGATGAAGTGCCTGTGGATTTGAGTAATACATGGTAAAGCCAGTGTGCATTTTGCAAAATTCTTAGATACAGCTAGAAAGGCATTATCACTAGACTTATGCTGCAGTCAAACAAAGTGTGCCACCTTAATAATTCTCATTTTATTCCTACCTTTTGGCAAAATATATTACAGTTAAACAGGTTTTTTTTGTCATTTGGTGGGATAAATAGCAAACCTTCCCTCAACACATCTACGAAACACTATATATAGATCACAAATGACTGTGCAGAATTCAGACTTGCATACACCAGAAACTAAAAATGCTCTCAGATATCAAATACACCATAGCATGGTTCTTTGCTTGTACATTCAAATACTTGGTATATTTACCTTAATTATATTTACAGAAGTCTAAGGCCTACACTTGCCCTACTACATTGAAACACGTCGTAGCCTTTTTTTTTTTTAATTAAATTAATAACCAGAGAAAATTTACTAACGTGCATTGGAAATAGGAGCTCAAATTAAAGGAATGAAAAATCTCTATTACTTAATGCAGATGGAGATAAAAGCATGATGTATTAGAACAGAGATTCTAGACCAATATCTCCATTAAACAGTCTGCACTGTAACTTGGAAATGAGAAACCCTTATTGCCTTTCTGCATGAAGCATTGTACTGGAAGGAACACTGCAACAAAAAGCTTTGGACTTCCTCCATGGAAGTAAACTGCCTTAGATCAACATGCCTTGGGGATGGGAAGACTAACTCTGGCATTCTTTAAGCCAGAATTTGGAAACACTCAACTATTATTACACCTGAAGAAGCTTAGTTAACCTTCCACATTTAATTACAAAGGCAAATGGCTAGAAAGATGAGTGAATTAAAAAAAAAAAAAAAGGTAAGAAGCAAATATGATGTGCTTATTGTCTTTTATTGATCTCACTATTTACATAACGAACCAGAAAAAAACTTTTCATTTACTTCCTGAGGGAACATTTCATTTGTATAATTTGTCCTAGAGCACAAAATATATTTATTTATTTATATGAAATTTACTCCTTTTGCTTTGTTTGCTTGCTTTCCAGAAGCCCTAAAAGGACAGCATCGGCTTCCAGCAAAGTTGTATCAGTTGTTGCGCCCAAGAACCTAGATGTGAGCTCAAGATCCAGCAGTTTCAGGCGTACTCGAGTTCCTTTCTGGTATTTGCTGTGAAGAAAAGGGGAGAAGGAGAAAAAGGTAAGTTTTGTTAAGCAACAGTCTTGCATTTTCTAATCTTCTATGGCTGTTCTCCTGTCTGCAGACTGAAGTAGCAGCCCCATAAAAAACGTGTTGTAATGGAACTTAAGACTGAAATATAACACATCAGCACTAAAAGACTGAACTTTGGATACAAAAACATACTAAATTCTGAGTTTCCCCAAAACATTAGTGTTTAGTTTTATGTCTTTTTAAAACCATTTACTGTCATGCACGTGGTATTCTTCAAATGTTACTTGCCATTGAAACAGCTTCCAACAAAAGGAAAGACAAGTACTAGACAGAAAAGCTTTACACACTCAGAAGATTGAGAAACTGAATTGATATATGTTAATAACCCTGTGCAAGAATCTGCTGGGACACACTCTGTAATACTGCAGAGCCAATCTTTGTTGATGTAATCCCATCCAAGGAAGAGCAGATAACACCAGATCCCAATGAAGGGTAGTTATTGTACAGGAAACTGTTTGTGTCTTCCGTAAGGATGTTTTACTGTATCATCTGGCATCATGCACATGATTATCTGCATGGCAACACGTCATTAAAGAGAAGGACAAGCCATTATTAGATCACTGGTGACATTGCTATTATCAAAGAAGTATAATGCCAGCTGACTGGTTTATATTCCCAACTCTGGGCCTCAGGCAAGATAACTTTTTTTGTCTTATGACCTCCTCCAAAGTGAGGTAGTATCTGCAAGTTTTTTACCATGTATTATTAAAAAGAAACCCCAGAATTGCTGTACAACACTTGTAACGAAACATTCAAAACATTATTCCTACAGCTTTGGGTTTTATTGTTCTACTCTTTTTTAATTTCTTTTGCCCTTTACGTCATACATGTAGAATCATAGAATATCTTGAGTTGGAAGGGACCCACAAGGATCATTGAGTCCAACTCCTGGCTCTACACAGGACAACCCCAAAATCAGACCCTATGTCTGAGAGCATTGTCCAAACGCTTCTTGAACTCCAGCAGGCTCGGTGCTGTGATCACCTCCCTGTGGAGCCTGTCCCAGTGCCTGACACCACCCTCTGGGTGCAGAGCCTTTCCCTAACCCCCAGCCTGACCCTCCCCTGTCCCAGCTCCATGCCGTTCCCTCGGGTCCTGTCGCTGTCCCCAGAGAGCAGAGCTCAGCGCCTGCCCCTCCACTCCCCTCGTGAGGGAGCTGCAGGCCGCCATGAGGCCTCCCCTCAGCCTGCTCTGCTCGGGGCTGAGCAAACCAAGGGACCAAGATGCTAGATTGACTATGTTTTTTGGTGTTTTTTTTTTTTTTTTTTCATTTTCTGACTATTCTATCTTCCATTATTTTGCTTAATCCTGTGTAAAATACTCAGTTATGTTATAAACAGCAAAGGAAGATCATTTGATAACTCTAAACAAGTAGCTACACAGGATACTTCAGTGAGCGAGAGAGAGTTTCTGAAACCCAGTCCCAATTAATCCTGTGATGGTCTTCATGAATCAACACAGTGGAAATCCCAAACACTTTCTTAAAAACATGAAATTGAAAACATTTATCTGCCCAAAATATAAAGAAAAATGCTGCAGCGAAGAGTATGTCACAGGTACTAAAACCAGAGAACAGCTTATGGGGGTTGTTAGCCCAATAGCTGGAAACAATCGGTTCTGCTCCTTTTCTGTGTTTGCATTTCAAAAGAGCACAGTTACACAACTGATGATAATAATTCATGAAAGCTGACACGTGACTTTTAAGAATAATAATACAAAGTCAAAACAAAATTAAAAGACAACGTGCAAGACATTAAATATGGAAGGCATCTGTTGGGATTTGTTAGTATTACTTAAAAGAGAAAGTTCCCCAAAGAAGTCAGGATGTTTTGACATAAGGTGAATGAAGAGGAAAGCTACTCACTGCTTCCAGCAGCCAATGATGAAGAACCTTAAATGATACCTACTGGCTAGTGACTTTTAGCCATTTGGGCAAATGGGAGAAATATACAGAAAATTCTCTAGTGTGAATCCAAACTTTACCTTCTTTGACAGCTGCTGGCTAGCTGGGTTGCCTTAGCATGATCTTTGACATATCTTTGTCTTTGACATAGATTACCAGACTTTTCTGCCTTTATTTATGAGTGTAAGGAATGGATGGGGCGTGAGAGAAGACCAATTAGTATATATATATAAATATATATATATAAATATATATATATAATATATAATATATATTTTATTTTTTTTTGAGAGAAGTCAAAAGAAAAAGCAGAGAAGAAAATCTGAGAGGGAGAAATGGGCTATGGAAACAGAAAAGAGAGGGAGCAGACAGCTTGTAACAATACAAAAAGGAGGCTTAGGAAAATATGAGGGAGGGAATAAATGGTAAAGCAGGTGACAAGAAAATATTGAAAACAGTGTAAGAAAATAGACCAGAAATGAAGGAAACTGTATACAGAGGAGAGCTGCAGAAGAGAAAAAATCATTGAAAAATAAAGACTGCTATAATGCCTGAGTAACACCGAATTTAGAGCCATAACCTACAACGTTCTGTGCTATTTTGAAAAAATGAAATGTTTTCAACCTAATAAAATTTAATACTAGAACTAGTGGGCTTGTGACAAGCATTAAAGACCAGTTGCCTCTCTCCTTCTTCCTCCCCACCTTCTACAGGAAAAACAGCTCTCCAATGATGTAAAGCAGAATGCTGCTGTGAAATCTCTCTTCAGAGTCCAACGCTCTTCTATGCAATATTGAACTCAATGAGGTTTAAATGGAATTAGATGTCCTGTCTATATGTGAATATGTAGAATGGGGAAGATACTGAGTTATTTGCAACTGAAATACAAAATATTACTTTCATCACACAACAGCTCCTTTTGGGGTCTGGCTGCTTGACTATAAGGGTAAGTGTTGCCCATGTGAATAGATGAAACTATTTTTTTCTTATCAAACATCTAAAAGTGCTAGTCAGAATGAAGGAAGCCAATGAGAGAAATCTGCAAAACCTGTTCTTCTCACAATTAATAAATTAGATATAATTTAGAATTTTATATATTAGAAATAATTTAATAATAAATTATTGATCTCAAGCATGACTCCCCCCATTTGAGCATTATGAAGACTTTCTTGTAGTTTGCAGGGGACTGTGTAGTTTGCTGGGGACTTTGCTCAAGTTTCCAGACATTAGCATATATTTGTAATGCAAAATCCAAGGAATGGTATTTTTGTAGGAAGCACCACAATCTTAAATGTTGCTTCAGTAACTCAAAATGATTCCAGATAACTTTAATCATGCGTAACTCAATTACTAAAGAAAGTTTTCCAGTCACAGCACATCTGCTTACAGAGATCCTGAAGAACATCACTTTAAGGAGCTGACACAACTGCCAATTTGTGTGAATATAAACATTTGGTTTTGTGACAGATGTTCCCTAGAGCTAAAACACTTTAGAATAAACGAGAAGTGGAAGATGTAGGAAAAGTAGAAACACGAATACAACTTGCAGTGGTGGTCTATCCACCACATTTAGAGCAATATGAAATGATAGGTTGCTCTACGCATAGTAATCATGTTCTATCCACAAAGGTATTTATCCTTAAAACAGACAAAATTATCCTATGTTTAAAGCAGAGCTTTAAGCGGGACCCAGAAACAAAGCAGGCACTTTATTATTTTCAGAATGTCTTAGGAGACACAGAACACTAGTGGGAAAGGAAAGAAAGTATCTACTGCATTTTGCAAAAGGACTTGCTTTATTTTTAAGTAACAATGCTGGTATTCAACATCATCCTATCTCATGACCATCAGCAGGAACCATTAACCTTCCCCCAACCCCCAAGCATGGTGTTTGTCAAGGGTGCACACACATTTCTTCTACCACTTCCTACTGGCAGGTAAGAGCACTAAACTCACTTTGAAGCAAACAAAAATAGTTTGGTTGACAAGGCGTAGGAATATTCTAAAAACTTAAAAAAATATTTTTAACTTTTAAAAATATTTTACAGGTAGAGTCAAATCTTTCTCCACTTCTACAGACCTTATTTATAAAACAGTCAGCAGAAGGGAGTAGCAGAATTGAATTCATGGAGGTAAGGCACCTGGGATAGATATTTCATTCAAACTCGATATTCTACAACATTTCTACACATAACACACATCCTCGTGAGAAAGCATTTCTCCTCTCTCCTTCCTCCTAACTGGCAATATCCCAGAGCACAGGTGGTCTCTGAATCCCCTTGCTATCAATTATGCTTTATCAACATCCTAACCACCTAGGAGCAGTAGCCCAATTTTATTGCACAGACATCCTTGAAAATATAAACAGACACTGGGACCTTGCAGCCAATTTTTTCTTTTCACTAATTCATCATTTCCTAACAAGAGCTATAATTTCTAACTCTTTGGGAACGCCAGTTGTGGTTGGAGGGACCCAGCCTTGGAGGTAGAAACCCAGCACTGCTGCTGCCAAGCCATGACCCCATACAGGGTCAGTAGAGATGTGGACACCCACTGGAGCACCTGCCAGAAACTTTCGGCTGAATTTAAGCCAAGGATCAATGGGCTACAAAAAGCTTTCTGTCATATGAACAATTACTCACAGGCTTCTCTCCATCTGTCCTCAAGTGGGCAAACTGCAGGGGACAATGGCACACCTCTTCTCAAGTGTCCATTTCCACAAGATGGCTTACAGCTAAGTTGAAGGCAACCCAAATAATTGTTTCAGTGCTCTTTGCATCATTTGGACTGTTGTGGAGAATTTGAGAAGACGCAAAACAAAAATCTGTTTTCTTCTTTGAACCACAAGTCTATACAGCCACACATCACCAATGTATTACAGTACGTAGGAGCACAGAGAAAACATACAGTACAGCTTTGTGAACACTACTTAAAGAAACTTTAAAAGCAAATAAAAAAAATAAAGTTCCATTAAAATTCCATTAAATGTAGGGCCTTTTATCTTTGCTTTTTTTTTTTTTCCTCTTGAACATACAATAAACACAGTATACACTTCCAAACCGAAGCAACATGGAAGCTTTCTTCTGACTGACTACATCCCTTTTATTGCCATCTGTTCTTTACCCTAATCCTTTCACTTCTGCACTGAAGCTTTACATCTCGTAAAATCTTAATAAATTAAATGAAACATCACCAAACCCACAAAACTCTACAGTCAAGATTTTCAACTTGTATTTTTTACAAAGTAAGCCATTTTAATATGTCCCCTTAAAACATATGTATAAACAACAACAGCAAGAAATAAGACGATGCATTTTTACATAATGAGATTGGAAAGGGGGAATATGGAATGACATACTTCAGCTCTTTCTAACTTTCAAGAAGGCTGGGGGAAAATGTTCATTTTAAAAATTATAAGTCATTTCAGGCTCCAGCAAAAGGTTTACCAAAGGAGTTAACTTAGAAAGCAATGAGCATGTAAAAATGAGGAGGCTATAACTAAAAATGTTTTTTGATCCTAATTATACCATTTGCTACCATGAAAATGGGACACTAGCTTTGCAGGTGTGCAATTTCACATGTCAAGGAAGCATCCTCATTACTAAATGGCACGAAGAATTTTATTCAAACTCTAAATTACAGGTGCAAACATTAAAGCGTTTTGTCAAACTATCCAATGTTTAATGCTGCATGTGATCACAAATTAGCAAGCAGTCCTTTTTCTATTAAAACTACACAAGTTATTATTTTAAAGTTCAAAGTAATAAACCTTTCATTTTTGGGGACAGTGCTTCAAAAAGAATAAAATTGCAGAAATTTTTGAGCCTCACCAGGTCTTGCCTAGTATTTCTCACTCATTTTAAAAATTCACTCACACATATCCTCTATTTCATATCATAAAAATACAGGGCTGCAGTTTTGAAAGACAAAAGGAGTATGTTAGCTTATATTCCTTCTATTTCATTACTGTTTTTCCATTTTCACTGTGTTTGTTTTTTTTGGAACAGTAAGTGGTGAAATTCAAAGATAAATCCAGCGCATGCTACAACCATCCTCACCCACCGTTTGTTCCTCCACACCATCCATCCGACCCCTCGTAAGCCTGCCCCTCTGAAGGGAACAGGAAGGCAGCTATAAAACCTGGTTTTGCATTCCTATGCTAAGGGCATGATTAAAAGAAATTTAATTTGATTATTTTACATTTTTGCATCTTTTTTTTTTTTTTTTTTAACATCTCCCAACGCATTCTAATAACGGCTTTCCAAAACGGAAATCAAAGGAATCTCTAAATTATCTTCTACACAAAATAGATTAATATAAAACACTCCAAGACAGAGCTAGAGTTGAACCACAGCGCTCCCAAAGAATGCTATAAGAAGCTTTAAAATCTTTCATTTTCATACTATCAGAACTTCAAAATGTGTTTTCAGATCTATTAGTCAAGAGGTTTTGTTTCTGTGACCTTCAAGTTCATCAAGTCCAACTACCACCTAACACTACCAAGCCCACCACTAAACCACGACCATGTCTCTCAATGCCACATCTCTTAAATTCCTCCAGGGATGGGCACTCCACCACTCCCCCGGGCAGCATGTTCCAATGCAAAAACCACCCTTTCTGTGATTTTTTTTTTTCCTGATACCCAATTTAAACCTCCCTGGTGCAACTTGAGGCCATTTTCTTGCAACCTATCACTTGCCACCTGAGAAAAGCGACCACCACCCTCCTCACTGCAAAACAAAATTCTTGTTCAGAAATATGAATGAAACAAAAATTACCAAACTGCTTGCAAGGCAAAGGCAGCACAGTTTTACAGAGCAATTTACAGCTTGGTACAGTGGCTTGTTGGGGCAAAAAGGTCCCGAATTAGCTTCATATGTATGCACAAGGTTGCAGAAAGTGAATGTAGAGAGGTAGTATGAGCTCTGCCCTGAGCAGAGCACGAGATGGTACAATACCACTGTATGGTATCTTGCTGCCTACCTTTCCTTAAGGGCTACTAAAGACAGGAACATGTAGAAAACTAAATAACCACTTACAGATCTTGACCTGTTAAGTTATTAGAAAGATTGAAGATTTCCTTTACTGAAGGAAAATACTGGTATTAAAACATGCTTAAATCTATCTGGGAAAAATACATATAACTGCAGGAAACTGAGGTCAAACAAATGCAAACTAGAATCACTACTTTATCAATAATATTGACTAAATACATGGGGAAAACAAAAATAAAAACAAGCAAAAAAAACACACAAAACAAGGAAGCTATTCAGCCCCTGATGGCTTCAGCCAACGAGATGCCAAAACAAATGCTTTACTTCGGTTCAGGGCAACCTGCTGAAATGTAACATCTTGTGATGCAGTGAAGTCCAGAGAGATAACCTGAGGGTCTCCTTTGGCTTAAATTCCATTCACATGTGATTCATCATCACAACAGCCAGTCATTCAAAAGAAGGATGGACTCTCAACATAGGATTTTCAAAGCATCCCTGTTTTCTTCAAATAAACATTTCACAAAAATGTTCCGAGGTTGCTGCAGATATTCCGTCTGAAAATACAACCTTTCTTCCTGTGATTCACCAGCCCACTGCCACTTCATGTGTTTGTTTTTTTTTCCCAGTCTTTGTTTTCAACTTTCCTTGAACTAAGCGAGAAAGCATGCCCTCATTTCTACTGAACATTTACTTTTTTGTGACATCTGATTAGTATTTTACCAGAATATTTTTGCTTATCCTTTGTCAGGATAAACGTGTCAAAACCATCCTTTTACAAGGGAAAAAGCTATAGGTGTATATACACATATACACTCTGCTAGATAAAAGGATCTCATGTTCTTGGCAACATTTACTACAATGCTGTAAACCTGTATGAAACCATCAGCTCAGACAAGTCACTGTCACCTTGTGGTTTTGAACAACAGCATGTAAGTAGAGCCTGAAGCAAGCACTGTCAAATCAACAAGTGCTTTATGTACCTGAGGAAGTTCACAGGCAAACCCCATTTTGTTCTGGTCACTGCCAAGCAAAAACTTGAAGTGAACACCAGAAAAAAAAGTTTGGGGATAATAGCTAGATCCTGAGGTGTGAAAAACATTCTGGAGCACCTGCCAGTATTCCTGGCCACCAGTTCTACCTCTGCAAGGTAGAGCTTGCAGAAACATTCACAAGCACACTACAGTCACTGCAGGGTCTTGAAATTACTAGCAATTAGTATAGATAATTACCAAACAGACTGGCAAAAATAGCAGAATGTGGGGGTACCACTTATCATTAGTGGTGAAGCGTTATCTCCATTTATGCTCACGGAGCTGCCCAAAACCATGGCGCGTTGGTCAAGCCCTGAATATCTTCACCCTGTGGGACTCACAGTTCAGGGACCTTGTCGCCCTTCCCTGGGTTTCCACTGGCTATTGAGGCACCTGGTAACCAAATGGAAGTGGCACAGACATAGGTGAATGGACAAGAAAATTTCCAAGCACTGACAGCTAAAAGAAGGTAAATGCAAAGCCCGACAAAAATTATTTTAAAATTATCACGGAAAAGCCCTGAGCAAACCGCAGTGAAGACATTGTCATGCTCTGCTATTGCAATGATACCAATCATCAATGTTTTTAAAATAGCAAAATCATTAAAAAATGCCAAATATTCACTCAGAATGGACATTTTGACTCTAAGTAGATTTTCTTAGCAGTGACAAACTTCCAAAACGTAACATGCATGCCTTTGATTCAGACAAGAACCAAAGCACACAATGTTTACAAGAACTGACAATTTTTTTTCCTTGGTATTTTTTGTTACAGACTGCAAAAATGAGTTTGCATTAACTAAAACTTTTGGGGCTGGATGATTCCATTTTTAGAGCAAGAATCCAAATACTAATCTCTATTTTCAAATGCACTTCATATCACACCAAAGATGAATGCTATAACCTTTTCTCTATGGCACAGTGAGGTACGCTTTGACAAATGAAACCTGCAAAACGTGGCTCCTGTCATTTCTCAGAATGTCTATCAGATACGGATATGGCATCACAACCAGTAATTTATGCCAGTTACTTTGTCAGTCTACACTGTAAAACTTATCCTTTAACTTGAGAGCAAATGTCACTCCAAGGGAAGTGAACAAAAGAAATCCAAGTCCTTAACCCAGATTGTTTTATTTTTTCTCCTGTTTAAACTAGGCAATGAACTACTTTGATAAAAATATTGCTTCATTAGGTACAAAATGCTAAAAAATAAAGATTATGATATACTCCGACTTCTAATAGATTTACCTAGTTATACTACAAAACAGTTCAAAAAGCATAGCCCTTCATGCTTATGGGCACCAGAAGCCTGGCAAACTGCTCAGAAGATGAAAGAATAAAAAAAAAGGTACTGATGTGAAGCCTGCGCTAGCAGATACTCTTCTGTCCATCACGTTCCTAGTCCCAGCCCATTTATCCAGCGAATCTCACTCTCCTCTTGGTTTCTTACCCAATCACAGCCTTTTCTTTCACCACTACCAACTAAATTCAGTCCTCTTTTTTTTTTTCCCTGCAATTTCTCAAATCTCTCACTCAGCCAATGCCAGTCCCCTTGCACCAGCAATCCTGACAGGTCTCTCACAGGGGATTAAAAATAGCAGGCTTTGATAATCCAGACACAGCTTTTATGAAAATTCAGACCCCACCGTTTCCCCCGCTTACTGTCTGAGTGTGTCATTACTGCATGGGAACAATGACAATGCATTTAAAAGCTTGCTGAACCTTGGTGCTCAACCCTCGAGCCTTGTACAGCTTGGAGAAGCTGTCACGCAGGAAAAGCATCAGCAAGACAGGATGATTCACGTACTGTCAGCAGGTTTTTGCAGGCACGTCTTTTAAGTCTGCTCTGATGCTCCCATCTGGGCTGATAGTAAGTACTTCCATGTCCTTTCCTTGTTTTTAAACCCCATCATAGCCATAATCTAGATTTATTCTTTTACTGGGAGAGGCTGGACGTAGAAGATGGGTGGGGAGGTTACAATGGCAGGGAGTGCTGGCATATCCAGACAGACAGAAAATGGAGCTGCTGAACAGCTGACAGAGATAGCTCAATTTCCAGCTTCACGTGAATCCAAGCAAGAGATGAGAAAGGGGCTAAAGAAGGGGGAAGGTCAGATACAAATGGCTTTGGGGTCTCTAGGAAGGGAAGATAACACACTGGGAGGAAAGAGTGGGGCTGGAGGAGGTGCAGTTTTAGGGATACAGCTTTGGAGAATTTGGGTGAGGATTTTGGAGAATCGTGGGATGGTAACAATTGCTGTGGAAGAACTGGACGGAGTTAGCACATGGTTCCCATTTATCTATCAACTACGGCCACACGCTGAGGACTGCTCCTTGCCAAAGGATTGCTGGAAAGTACCAGTCTGTCCCCTCAACCTCCCAGTCCCATGCCTTTCCCCAGCTCTCCTTGTGGCTGTCGGTACCTGCAAAATGCCCCTACCCATAACAACTGCCCTCTGTCAAAGGTCCAGTCCAACACAAAAGCTGGTCTGTAAAATGCAGCACATGCAGATCGCCCAGGCAACTGCAAGGCACTCAGAGAAGAAGGAATCAAAGATTTTAGCAATGAATATCGGACAGTATCAACAGCATGCTCAAAGTCTGACAAAGTTAAAAGCAGGTAAAACGGGATCTTGCAGGGGAAAAGCACCACTCTAACAACAGATTATAAACCTTACTGTTTTCAGGGCACACAGGTCATCTTGGAGCATCCCTGAGTGTGTAAATCTTGAATATATACCTGCATTTAAATACCAGGGAACAGGATCCACATTTAAAGGTACGTCAGACAACACTGTTAAAAGTTTCCATTACTTGTTAGTGTCCCTTTAATCTGAATGTGTGAAGAACAATCTCAGCTGCCTATGTTATGAATAAACAATACAGACTAACACAGAACAGACTTTTTGATGAAAAAGAGGTCATGGTGCTCCTGCAAAAGGGACATTTTCAGATTCCGTCAGGAACATTTCTTTGCATGCTACCACTTGCATTATTCATTCAAATGGCTTTCAAAGTTCATAAAAGCCTATTCAGAGACAACATGAAAATCTTGCTGGGGAGCTGCACCTTAAAAATACAAATGGTTTGACACTGTCAGTTCAATTTTCAAGAACTCGCAAGGAAGAGTGTGAAGCATGGGGCAAAATTACTCACAAAGCTGGCTTCTCTGCAGAATGCCATCCAGCTGTCGTTGTGCAAACCCTGTATTTGATTCCCTTTCTGCTAAAAGTAACAAATATTAGAGATATTAGCTGGAGATGGACAGTTCTGTAAAAGGTATATTTCAGATTTTTTTTTAAGTGTTTCACACGTTTGTGAATGGGAAAACACACAAAGAATATCTGGGAAGGACCCTGTGGGTCCAGGCAAGGAGCTGAGGTGAGGCAGCAAGCCACTGACCGGCTGTGTATGGTGATGTCAGGAGTGAGCACAGACTGCTACAGGCAGCTTTCAGAAATACTGGAAGGAGGAAAAAGCTGTAAGGAACAGCAGGAAACAAGGTATTACCCGACATGATCAAGATATTAGAAATAGCAAAGATCATCCTAATGCTGTGATGCACTCAGAATCTTCTTTAAGAACAGTAAGAAGTGGGTGTATTCAGGGCAGTAGAGCTGCACCCAGTATGTGGAGACCACCTTGAAATGGACCAGTAACACCTGCCATGAGATGGTATAAGCAGAACCATCTTCCCAATCTACTTGCTTGGCTTAGGCATTCTCTAATAACCACTCACGAGTCTTCTGTCACTTATTGGTCAACAGAGAAACACCGATAAATTCTCATTAAATGCAATATACAAACATGAACTCTAGCTGGGAAAAGAAGTAACAAAATAGGCTTTTTTTTTTTTTTTTAATAACTGTGGAAAGATCCACAGAAAATTAAATCATTTCATCTTTCTCTGCAGTGAGGAAATTAGAGATAGTTTAAAATACCTGGGCAAAAAGGGAAAAGTAGAGATTCTGTCATTAGAAGAACACATTGAGAAGCAAAATTATTAACGGGTATCATACAAAGTCAGATAACCTTATCCTCCATAGTAGTGCCTCCAAACTCTCCCTAGAAGCAGCTTCCTCAAGGAATTTTTCATCTACAAACCCACTTTCTTGGGCCATTTTGAAATGGAGCCATACATCATTTTCCCCATCTACCTCATTCATGTGATCTTTCAACTGGACCTGCGTGAGCAGGCCTTTCCAACCAAAAGGTACTTACTGGGTGGGTTTAGTGCTGTCAACCAGAATGGTTGAAGTCATGACAAAATCCGGGCATATTCCAGGAATGGAGATAAAAAATGACGTGATGTGGACAGAAGGAACTTAATCTATACCCCAGCTGACAGGTCTGTGCCCCTCTTGCTCAGTACCACCAACAACAGAAGAGCTTTTGGTTGGCAATGGCATCAACTGCTCCCGATGGAGGATGGAGTTCTCTGATGGGCTGTAGCACAAGCAACAATTTGAAAAGGCTATTTCCTTTTCAGTATGAAAGCTCAAGCAAACACTTAATGCTATTAGCTTTGTATTTTAAACCATTTTCTTAGAACCATTACATAGAGAATCCAGAGTAGAAGTCCTAAAAATGACATAAAGAGAAGGCATGCATAGTTTTAGCTCTTCACACAATTAAAATTAAGAGCTGAAAGTACTGCAGCTCTACCTGTAGAGTCAGACCACTTTTGTTGGATCATCAAATCAGGCTGCTAAGACTACCAGTCAATGCACCAGTACATGGCTGGGACAAACCTCGTGACCACCCAAACCATGCCAACCATACCTTGTGAGACTGCTTGCCAAGGAGAGAGTGTTATTAGCCAGGCTTGGCTCAAACAATTCACTGCCCACAAAGCTACTTTAATGTACTGTCTCTACTGGAAAAAGAAAAAAAAAAAAACACACACAGTAATCCAACAATACATTGCGATACTTTCCCATCACTGCAGCAGTTCCCACCACAGGCAACACTTTGTCTCCAACAAAGAAGCCTCACATTCTGTGTCTGCAAAAAAACCTATCCATACTGTAGGGATGCCAAGAGGAACATCTGTGTGCTCAGAACTACACAAAACTGGCTTTTTGTGTGCGTGTGTGTGTGTGCGTGTGTGTGTGTGCCCGTGTGAAAGAGCCGGGGGTGGGGAGCCCGCAGACAATAGCTCGTGTGACTGCCTGGTAAGGAAATGCTCTTTCATTCCCTTCCTCCTTCCTTTAATTTATTTTTTAATCTGAACAAGGGAGTCAAACAACCACAGCAGCTATCAACTACTTCTCCAAGCCCAGGGAAAAGGGTTAAGTTTTTCCCACATTGCTGCTTTTAACCTAGACTTATTCTCCCCATAAAGGATTTCATTAACTCCTAAGCATATATTATCTAATTTTCACCAAATAATCTGAGGATTCCGGGTTCACTTTTCCACTTAGCACAAATTATTATGGCTGTAATACCGATCTCATTCATTAAATGCCAAAGTACAGATAGTATAAAATGCCTCCTAGTATACAGATGCATTCCCATAAACAGTGAAATTTAGAAAGATGAAAAAATCAAAGACAACAGAAAGTACATATAGCACTGCCTTTCTGAATGGGGGGGGGGCGATCATTTGGAGAGCAGCACGAGAGAATGTGAGCCAGAAACCTGCACTGTAATGAAATTAGAGTTATAAAGCAATGGAAAGCCCGGCATAAGCTGGGTCATTGTAGAATGACCCTCCATGCAGGGCAAAGACCATTGCTTACAGGTGAGCATATTTGTTTCAATAACTAGATGTTTCATCAGCTAGTTAAATAATTCAACAAATCTCTGCTGATGGGCTGAAATACACTGTTTTCTTCTTCTCTTCAGAAGTTGTGCCCCTACTGGTCCTGAGGACTTGAACTTAGACAAGTTCAAGTTCCAGGTTACAAGCTAAAATCAGAAGAAAACACAAGTTTTTCAAGAGCTATGTTTACTAATGCCATATCCTCTTCTTTCTCCTGCCTGTTCAACCTGTGTGGTGCAATTTCCGAATGTGATGTCCATCAGTAACCCTGCCTCTTCCATGCCTCAACTTTAATGCCTGCATTGCCTCCTAAACTGGGAGCAAATGGCCCAGGGAATCCATTAGCAGTGACTTACCTGTTTCCCTAAATTTAACCAAGGCTCTGAAATTACAACACCCTCCTTATAGTGAAAATGGACACAGGAGATGTAAATCTGGAGTGGTGCTCAGCCTTCCAATCTGCCTCCGAAATACTCACCTGGCTGGGAATGTGTTCAAGCAGAGCAAGGGCATTTTGAGATCCTGTGGCACATCAGACAAAAAATATGTATTTTTTGCTGCTCATGGTGTGCAGGGTTGCCTCCGTGCACTTTTTCCAGAGATGAAATTGAGTTACAGGAGCTCCTACAACTCCTGTCTGTGGGCAAGCAGAGAGACCAGCTCCGTGAGCTGGGAGAGGCTTCCATGGCATTTTGCTCTGGGTTTGGGCACCAGCTCCAGCACCTCTGCTTTAGGAGAATCAGTACAAGGAGCGCTGAACTTGGCCACACAGACTGAGGTCTAGTGGGGCTCCCACGCTGTGGAAGCTGTCCCAGCACCTTTATTGTGCAGATCCTGATTACTAAACCATGCAGATCTAAACCACTTCTCTGTGGTGCCAAGTAGTTGACTCTCAATATTAGGAGCTCTGAGGGGCATGGCAAGTGCCAAGAAAGGTTTCAGTCAAAACTAGGACTCATTTAGATAAAACACAACGAAATAAGTGAATAAAGTTAGAGCATTTACTTCAGCTTAGTACTGAAAAAAAAATAGTTTCACTTCTTCTACGCGTGAATACATATTACCAGGGAAAATTAAAAAATAATTTAGTATAATCTCTGTGCATATACAAACAAAGGATTTTAAATCCCATTTTACACTTCTGAGTGAAACTAATTCATTTGAATGGTTATGAAAACAAGGTAAAGGTAGTTCAAGTCAGTCTGATGTAAGAAAGACATACATACATGTTTTAGAGAATTTTCCCATTTTTCTCATTGGTATTACAAAATCCTCAACCCATTTTGACAGTGTGAGAGTGCTGGGTTTTGAGCAAACAGGCAGAAACACCAAATCCTGAAATATGTGCAAATCAGTGCGCAGAGTCCCCAGAAGTTTTGGTCCATGTCACTGACGTGCATAAGCTTACTGATTACTGACGTGCAAAGCAAAGTTGTGGATGTGGTCTATCTAGGCTTCAGTAAGGCTTTTGACACCACCTCTGACAACATTCTCCTGAAGAAACTGGCTGCTGAAGGCTTGGATGGGTGTACACTGTGTTGGGTTAAAACTGGCTGGGTGACTGGGCCCAAAGAGTTGTGGTGAATGGAGTTAAACCCGGTTGGAGAAAGGCCGAACAGTAGTGGTGTCCTCCAGGTCTCAGTCCTGAGGCCAGTTCTCTTCAATCTCTTTATCAGTGATCTGGACAAGGAGATTGAATCCACCCTCGGTATGCTTGCAGATGACACCAAGTTGGGTGCAAGTTTTGATCTGCTCGAGGGTAGGAAGGCTCTGCACATGGATCTGTGTAGGCTGGACTGATGGGCCGAAGCCAAATGAATGAAGCTCAACAAGGCCAAGTGCCAGGTCCTGCACCTGGGGCACAACAACCCCAGGCAATGCTACAGGCTGGGCGAAGAGTGGCTGGAAAGCTGCCTGGTGCAAAGGGACTTGGGGGTATTTGTCAATAACTGGCTGAACATGAGCCAGCAGTGTGCTCAGGTGGCCAAGAAGGCCAACAGCATCCTGGCTTGCATAAGAAGCAGTGTGGCCAGCAGGTCTAGGGAAGTGATTGTCCCCCTGTACTCGGCTCTGGTGAGGCTGCACCTCGAGTGCTGTGTTCAGTTTTGGGCCCCTCGCTACAAGAAGGACATCGAGGTGCTCAAGCATATCTTAGAGGTCTTTTCCAACCTGAATGATTCTATGATTCTGTGGGACTGCACAAACAGTTGTGCTATATGCATGCATGAGTGATTGCTGAGTTGTTGCTAAAACCTTTTTATTTTTAAACTAAGAGCAGATAGAACAAAATAAGGATGTCATATCTCACTGCTGTACATTTTACAACCAGTCCTTGGTAATATGCAAAGCATGTCACAACCTCCTTAATTCATCACTGCAGTGCCTCTGTGGTCCCTCTAGGTCTTGACCTTTCTGCCAAAGCCCTTCTGCCAAACTGCTTCCTACTTCACAAAGTCCACACCTCCTTTGTGTGCAGTAGTTCTGCAAGGGTCTGCGCTGGATCCATCAGAAATTTATTTTCACTGCAGCTCTGAAAGATTATCTGTGAAATCACGGGAACAGACTTAAAGCCCCCTCCACTGTTTTTCTTCTGTTCCCTACCAAACATTTACTCTTATGTCCTTAAAAACATCAAAAAGATATTTCAAGACTCCAAAGATTTAACCTATAAATACACTGTATGATTTTCTACAAAACCAGGAAAAAATTCTGCAGCAAACTGAAATGGAATGTGTGGATTAGTACGCTCACTTTTAGTTTATGACAAATAAGAACGAGTTTTGTATTTCAATAGGTTTTGACGTTTTTCAGGAATAGGAAGCTAGATACATCCTGCCAGTGAATTAGACTCAGAGAGGTGGCACGCAGCAAAACAGAACATTTTTGAAAATATTTGCAAAGAATCTTAAGCACATTCACCCATCACGCTTCCATACACTTCCCTAGGTCACGCACCCCCTTGTTTTCCATTGCTAATCTTTCAGTCTTTCTTTTCCCAAGCTACCCTGAAAACCTGCTTAACTTATCACCCTCACACTCCTAGGAGCTGCTCTCCAGAGAGCTGCCGCGGAGGCTGTGCACGCCGTGGCTCTGTAGCGGTGCATTACTGCAACCACACTGAAGGAAAAGGCTGCATTCATTTGCAATCCTTACTTTTGTCCTGCCTTGTAAATAGCAGGGATCTTGAAGTCTGTGAGGCTAGGACCTCCTGGGTGCACTACGCCAGCATAAATCCAAGCTGCTAAATCCGACCCTTCTCCCTTCACCCAACCTGCTCCTTGTGACAGCACACGCTCTCTGGCTGCCAACCAGGTCAGGGAACTGGATCAGTTTGAAAACTTATCAAAGATCTAAAAGAAAAAAAAAGCCAGTTTTCTTCTGTATCAGCTCTCTGACAGAGCCCCAAAGGCAGCGTGCACAAGGGAGGTGGCAGTGCAAGCAGCTGAGGATAATGCCAACAAGGATCCTACCTGCTTCTGTGCACAGCAGAAGACAATGACATAAAAATGTTTTAGACCCATCTCTCCCTCTGTCCACTGTGGAATGAGATCAAGAGGAATCAGCTGGAAAATAAGGCAAAGGACAACGGGCTTTGCAGGTCTATCGTATCAGAGGATTTTCTTTAAAGCAAATCAAAACCAATGGAGAATTCACAATTTAAAAGCCCAGAATAAAAAGGATACCTGAAATGTTAGAAACTAGTCTCGCAGTAAGGTAGCCTTTGGTTTAAATGCCAACTTTTTGCTCAAGCTTCAGTAATATTAACAAAACAAGAATTGTTTTGTCTCAATCAATGTTCAAATAAGCTCAGTCATTGGAAAGGGAGCTACTTATCACTTCCATCTATCTCTGAATTCAGAGCTTGTGCTTATATTCGTTAGCAAGAGCAGGAGAGGTCTCAGGATTGCTTCTGCACCTTTTACTTCTTAATCTTTCCTTTCTCCCTCTCGTTCAAGAATTTCAGCTCCTACTATTGCTTACATTCTCCCGGAGTACGGTAAAACACAATTAATCACGATAACAAAATGCTATTCTCATTTGTGAGTAAAGCTAATTGTAGCACAGTATTTCTTTTCCACCATCTCAGAAGGTGCCTTGCAGCTTTCCCACAGTATCGAGTTCCCGACACAAGCCAACACACACAGAGTGCCTAGGTGACAATTCATTCCAACCTAAACCACTTTTTCAAACAACCTTCTCCAAACAATGTATTATCTACATTTTAAATGGGGGGTGAAATTCTACCACTCTCTCCATAAAAAAAAAGACAGGGAGGCTTATTGTGCTCAACAAAAGATTTAAGGGAAGTATTGACAGTACCAGCAATCTGCAATACTCTTGGGGTGGAAAGAATCGTTCTAGAAATTTTCTCACACTGAGAAAAAGAAAAAAAACTACCCCTTAGCGATTTTTTCTATTAAGATGTTAATCCCATTACAATATTTTATTAACTCTGAAAAAAAGAATTTATGTCTGCATGTTAAACGATCGTGCCCACAGTAAAATGCTTAACAAGCTGATGGTGTTACAACAAGAAGGAATGATGAAAAAGGAGAAAAATAGGCATTCAGTTAGGCAGACGCAATCAAAGAGGTCAAATTAAGTTTCGCTTATACCTGGGAATAAACTCCGATTACCTGGGTGATAAAACACCCACACAGCCCAGAGCGCGATTCAGCACCACGAAGCAGGAACAGGTTGATGTTGTTACAGGAGTGATCTCCAGTACCTGCTCGGCAGTCTGTCACCTGCAGATGCTGAACCTGAGAGCAGGACCCACACACAGCCTGCCTCCTTCCACACAGACCGATGATCAGCTCTGCTCCACTGCCACCATACACCTTCAGCTGAACTCCGCGTGCTTATGAAGCTAGGTGAATAACTAGAAGAAGCACAGAAGAAAGCATGCTGCTGGAGGGGAAGTTATTTAACCCCAGTACTGCTGGATGTGTACGACTGACATGCAAAAAGTTCATTTGGATGAAAACCTTAAAATATAACTTTTTGCTCAGGAATCAGTTTAATATATGAAAAGTCAAGCTATTTATTAAACTTACAGGATTTTAGCAACATACCACACCTACCACTCACTAACACAGCAAACAAACGCAAAGAATGATGTCCTTGCTTCATCAACTGCAGTAAAAATCAGAAAGAAACCGCTGTAGTTTTACAGTTCAGCTAGCACTGCAATTACTGTTAGACAGGGTTTGGAAATTCCTTGGCAGGGGACTTAGGTCTGTGTGTGCACTGGGCTCGCAGTGCCCCGAGAGCAGTTTCTGCAAAGAAGAGAAGCAGCAGCAGGATTTCTGACTGTATGCTGGGGATCAGCAGCCAGGCTCACCTCTGCACAGCTGGGGCAGCAGCAACCATAACCTTACGCTGCAAATGGGACAGCTAAGGGGCTGCCCTTTGCTACGTGAACACTTGGTTCCCCGTGCTCTTGTCATGTAATAATAATACAGAGAACAGATTACGCTCCAAATAATTATTTTGGTGTTTTTCTTCCAGCTTTTTAAGGCATAACACCGGTGTTTCGCCCTTACTTAGGAAACCCGATTTGCTTTGCAGGAGAATGGACCGGGGCAGCACTCACTGCATGTTCTGGGAATGTTGTCACAGCTGGCAAGTCAAAGTCCTGCTCCTCCAAACCTTCTGAGAACCCACCAGCTTCTTGATGCACAAAAGAACAATTCGTAACATTTGCATCATTTCATCCTGCAATATAAACACTCTGACTACAACCTTCATTTTGTTTTATATTCAAATAAAACAGCTTCTGAAGTAACACTCATCTGAAAATGGTATATAACACTAATATTTTAGTGGAAAAGTGTAAAAATTAATTTATGTTCGTTAAATAATTTACTAGTCAAATTCTTATTTTCTTTCCATCACCTTGTGCCTGGGATGCTGCAAAAGCAATGTTTTACACCAAGCTGTTCTGTGCAGTAATTGTGCAGGTTGAGCAGTAACCTGCAGGTGAGTAGTATTATTTCAAATACAAGTAAGCAAATTGCATCCCCAACAGCACTAAAATAATCAGTTTTCTCTGTGTAGCAGTGCAACAGTCTTAAAGATGCCATCCTCCAACACAAGCATGTGAAGCTGCTCCAATTCCAGTGGCTGGAGTCTGTCACAATAAGTGACAGAAAAAAGTTGCCTCTAAGTCAATATTTTTTCTGCAATTTCAATGTATTACCTGACTTTAAATACTTTTTATGAAATGACTAATTGATACATTCAGCGATAATAAAATACTTTCCTACAGAGGTTCCCTTTCAGGAGTAATCTGTTTTGTGCATGTGTGCACATGCAAGCCGGCAACCAGGAGAGAAACAACAGATTAAAATTAAATTATAATGTGTGTGTAGGCTTGCACCAGATACTGCTGTACAGTGGTAATACTGAATGTTCACACATTCATGTGTTTTTTGTTTTTTTTTTTTTTTTCTTTTCTAACATTTTCTAGCTTAAACAGAAAAGGAGGGGAAAAAAATGAAAAAAACAAAACAAAACACAAAGCTGTAAGTAGCATATTCACTCTTCAGTGAAGAAACACTTTTCCTCAGAGCATGTAAGAGAGAAGCAGGAAATTAGGGGAGAGAAGCTCAGAAGACAAATCACGAGGTTATTTGTTGTTGAATAGTGCAAGAGAATGGTGAGGCAGAAAATGCTGATTTACTCAAGTTACACTTTAGCAAAGCCTGCTACTAAATTGTTTTGGAGATAAGGTGGTGTGATTGACTGCCTCAGCTTCTTCCAACAGTTACCTGGCAAATGCAAAGGAATGAGAGCTACGAAAACGCGCAAAATGAAAATGAGGAAGTAGAACAAGTTTCGAGGTGCTTGCTTTATCAATATTTCGCCCAAATGCTTCCCCCGTCTTGCTCCTAATTATTTCATGGTCATATACAAAAGAAAATGAGCAGATTATTTTGAGATTGAGTTATTGAGTATTTCTCATCCATCCAGGTCACTTAATAAATTATTGGAAAAAAAGCATTTTATTTGCTGTACGCATAATTATTTATTTCAGGAATTTTGTAGTGATTACTGGCACCTATCGCATTGGAAAGATGGATTTTCTACTTTCCTTGAAGTGTCTCAGAATCAAGCCTTCTTTATTGACCAGCCACTTTTTAAATGTTTGACCCAAATCAGAAGAACCAAAGCTTGGAGGAGACCTCCACTCCTACCTTTTGCACTAAAGGAGGTCAACCCTGACAAATATTTACCTAACCTGTTTTTAAGAAACTTCTGTGAAAGGTATTTTTAAACAGCCCCTAGGTAAGCCCTCTCCGAGTTTCACCACCCTAACAGCTGAATTTGTTTACCTAATATCTAAGATAAGCGTCTAAGCTAATTGTCTAAACCAAGCCAACTTTTTTTTCTTCTTCCTCCAGCAAAGATCAACAGATATGACAATCATTTCATATACTGGAAATGTTTCAAATACATGCACGAAATATTTTCATACAGAAATATTAATAAAAAAAGAATTAAATACAAATACCTTAGGTATTTAGATATTAACAGTTCCTTTAATACTTTGCTAATTTTGGTATTTTTGACAGGAAGGAAAGCTGTAAGGAAGTTAACGTGGGGAAGACAAACTTTCAAAAGCTGAAGATTAAATCTACGGTTCTCCAATATTACCACTTCCATCCCTTCAATATACATTAAAGTTTGGTTCAAGATCAGTGGTTCTACTGCTATAGGAAGCATACCATAGAGCAGAAAATAGAAGCTAACTTTTCTAAATCCCAGCTCAGTTTTCTAATTCCCTTCCTCCCTTGAGAAAATCGGCAATATTACTAGCTGTTAGTCCTTGCTCCAGCAGAAATCACCCTGTGCAAACTCTGTTATCCAACACAAAAATGTATTTGATTCCCTCAGCACAGAACTGCTGACTGGCACATTAATAAAAGGACTGTGAAATGCAAAACATTCTTATTCATCCTTATCCAGAAGAAATAAACCAAAAAGAAGTCTAGAAATCACCATTTTTTCCTGACTTACTATCCATCCATCCTTCTTCCCTGGGCTGAAGGAAATGAGTTTCTGCTGTCACAGCTCAGGTCTGGGAGAACAGGCAGCAGGGGCTAAAGGGTACTGAAAATACTGAGTGCTCTCTGGGGATGACGATGGCTCAGAGAACCTGATGCATTCAAAGATCCTCACCAGAAGCACCTCTCAAATCTCTGTGTGTGTCCAAACACTTAGCATCTGAGCCCGGTCGTATCAAGCAAGTAGCACCGGGCACCTTGCTGAAGCAGGGCAGGATAACAACGTGGCAAAAAAAAACCCACAAAGCAACGTATTTCTGGAAAAGTTTGAAACATTTCTATAATACAGAATGTAAAATAAATAGCAGACTCGAGGAAAAATGATGATGGATAATTCAATTCCAAGCATTCAAAATCTGACAATTTTGAGCAACCAGAAACAGGGATTACAAAATAAAGCATATGTGGCACTTAGGTAGCATCACCATCGGTTTTGCCTACGTAGTATAAACAGATGTATTCATTTAGCAATTGCTTGCTAATATTGAACTGCACTGAAGAATTGCTTTGCTATGGGAACAACTGCCCCACATCAAAAGAACCTCATTTGTACATCAAAGTAGAAATTATGCTCAATCATAATGCCAAATAATGTCTCTTTGTATTGCCACCTAGAAAACAACATTGGACAAACTTAATTTTTGGCCTGAAGACTTTTGAAAGGAGAAATCTTCACTGTAGCCGAAGAAATGAAAGAACACTTTCGCTCTGCATATTACAAATATCGTTGGAAAGAAGGGAAACTATTTTCAACTGTACCGTGCGAGGGCGTGAAAAAGAGGAAGACTACTTCTTACACGTACTCCAAAACCTCGCAGCAACATCAAAGGAAAGCATGCCACGTTTCTCCAAGAGGTGTTTGTTTATGCTCCTAGAGCAGCTCACGGTGCGTAGGCCTCCGGGGCACAAGGAGGAATACACTTCCATCAGCACCAAGGTGCTCTCAGGCTTTCCTATTCACCCTTCAAACACCTTTATTCCACTAGACTTATGTTGAAGCTAGCAATAGACTCAAGAAGTGCACGCTGCTGTGCCACTGAAGTCCGATTTGCCCTCTCACAAAAAATATTAAATACCTTCTTGCTCACTTTCTCTCTGCTGCTTTCCTCTTTCAAGAACAACGCTAGTGTTTCTCTGCAGAGTTTTGCTACTTCACTCAGTGCCGGCCACAAAATGAGGTAGCTTGGTGGTGGGCTTTGTCATTTACCAACGATGGAACAGTTTGGTCACACACAGCACTTCCAGGCCTTTCACTAATCCCTCTTCTTTTCTTCTAAGCCCTTGAGAATTTGACAGGAGGAAGTTTCATACAGACAAGGCCTTCCAAAACCGGTCTGCTGCTGATGACCAGATCAAACACAGCAGAATGGAGCTTTCACTTGTCACAGGCTGCACATACTGCAGTGCAAGCTTTCATTCTTCTTCTGTACGTAAGGGCAGAAGTGAAAGCTCCAGGTTCAAATCCATTTGGGCCTTCGCACCCTGCAGATGTGCATTTAACAAAGAGCCACATGTTACAAGCAAGGGTGGCAAGGAACTACTTTCCATTTCACCTCTATGTGCATGAGAATGGCAAGAAACATATTTTTTTGTGAATAAACCCTAACTGTAAAATTAAAGGATGGCATTACAAGATTCTAAATGTACTACAAAAGTGCAATGCAATTGGCTAAAATGAAGCAATAAAAACATTTCTGCCTAGAAAGAAAAAAAAAACAACAAGTCACTCAGTGACTTTGTCACCAGCGTAAACCTGTTTAATGCAGAAGGAAAAATGGTAGGGAACTTCAATGTACTCAATTACTTCCATTAATTGTTTATACTTCCTAATGAAATCAAACAGTTTCGCAGCCCTGAGCAATATAGCTTAGAGATGAAAAAGCAGGCCATACCCTCCTTGTTTTGAAGTCTCCCTGCCCTTATTAGCTGCTGCTGGTAGGAAACACCCTTCCTCCAGCTGTAGGGACAGTCGAGCAGCTGCCTTAATAACCAATGCCAACTCTACATATTCATACATAAAAGCAGCTGCCTGCCTGCCCATGCAGCTGAAGGAAAAGTGCTGGAGGCGCAGGCCAGTATCTAATACTGGCACTGATTGCAAAGGCAGCTGCTGGGCTCGTACAGCTGCAGGAAGAGTGCTAGGTATCAAAGTGAGGGGAGAAATGGAAGATGGAATGGCTGGAGCTGTGTAATCATAATTCCCAGAATTTATAATAGATACTTGCATCCTTAATCTCTGATCCCTAGCTGCCCATTTGTGAATCAGGGATAAATATGACTCTCTGCTCACCAGATCCTGAAAAAATGAATTCATTTGTGACTGTGAAGCATATCAGGATAGTGATATCATGCTGATGCCAGGAAGAAATAGGGGATTCTATCCTTGCAAACTATTCCAAGCACAGGAAAGCATAATGAGCAATAAGCAGGACACTTGTTACAGCATAGCTGTTCGTTACATAAATAACATTCATTCTATGCACTAAACAGCATTAGAGACTTAAATAAATGTAAGATGAAAATAAACCATGGATAGGCAACCTAAGCATTCTTCTACTTGTGAGTGCTAGACAGATTCTGTAAACAGTTACGAGGATCTTCCCCTTTTGGTTGTTTTTCAAGTACACATTTGTTCATGAGAAAGGAGTGCATGAATACACAACACATACGTACCAGGGAAACTTGCCTTGGTTTCCCTGTTCTGACTCAGAGGACATATGGAATAGTCTATAATTCACAACATAAATACTGTAGGCAGTTTGTCGTGCTGCATTTGGAAAAAAGGCATCTCCAGTGATACTCTGCAACTGATGACAAACACCGAACAAGCCATATTCTCCTAAACTAGTAGAGAAATTGCATTAAATTCCTATCTCCAGGGACTTTCACATCCCCTTCCTTGTTGAAAGGGCAACTACAGGGTTAGCAGAACTGACAAGACTCCTTCTGGGGAAAAAGCATGACGAGGTATGTGGAAATGAAAAAGAGATGGAGGTGTCCCAGTACCCCAGGATATGCTGGAGTTAACTTCATTCAGTGTACAGGGCACAAGGAAGGGACAAACCACAGGACAAGCATCAGAACTGGAGGCAAATCATTACATTTGTTTTACAATTTCTATAGGTTTTTGGTAAAGTTTAAAGATCAAATATTGAAAGCAGTATAATAAGAAAGTGATCAAAACTACTTAGCAGACACTTTGTGTCCCAGCCTTGGCTATCTTTTAAACATTATTCCTCAATTTTGCTACACGGTGATTATGAGCATGCCCGCTCTGTAGCCTGCAGCTACAAACAACTCGTGACAGCTTGGTGATGCATCATGTAAGCTGCTTTGGCTCCTCTTGTTATCTGTTGACAGCAGTCTCTTCAGGTCAAGTCCCATACGAGGTGATGGGTTTCTCTCCAGTGCTGACACCACAGCACTTGGGGATGTGCTATCACTGAGCAACGCCGTATTTCATACAAAACATTCCCTTGCCTACATCCCACTCAGGAATAATATTACTGCAGATAAACTGGCACTGATAATATAAACGCTAACAGCTGCATATGAGATGCTAGCAAGCAGATAACCATGCTCACGTGTAGCCACTGTATAAATACTGCGTGGTCAATTCCACCAAGAAGCACTCCCCATCAAAACCTCTCAAGGAACAGAGGCCAGAGAAAACCAGCACATGGCATACCCAAAGAAGCTCATGTGGGCTTTTGTTGTTTCAATATCCTGCAGTCTCATCTTTTGCCCTCTCTGCCCCTCATCCCCTAACTGATATAATTTGATACATTGCACAAAATGTACGTATAAACGACTGGTGCCATTAGGTATGCCAGCCTGCAGTGCGCTGTTTTAATACCAAATACATTTTAACACTGGTATCAAATTGGCTGCACGTATCAGGATAGCTCTTCACTGTGCTGCTGGCAGCATTCTCCTGTACTGAACTGAAACACACAGTAAATGAAACACTCACCCTTCTCATTATGGGCCCAATTATACACAAAACTCCGGCTGGTAATTGGTGCAGCCTACTCAATTTGCTGTCATTCACACAACACTGCTAACAAATGGGAGTACATCAGTGTTTGCCATGGTGCGTTTTCATCAATACCCTATACACAAGGGTAAAATTAATTCCCTACTTATAATGTTATCTTCCACTGTTCTATTAGTCAATAACTTTCTTGCCTCCTCTCTAAGACTCTACTAAGTAAAGAAATTCTTGTAATTTCTTCTCCAAACAACGAAGGCATTTCCTTCTTTCTGGAATACGTTGGTTGTGTTTAAAACCAATGTATACTGAAATAGTAGAGGAAATGAAGAAAAAAAAATCAAAATATGACCTCCCCATGAAACACCAAAAAAATGTAGATTAGAAAAGGTATGGTAAGCTACACAGACTAAAAGAGAACATCAGTGGTGTCTTCTCTGAGCTGAACACCAGGCTCTTATTATGACAGCCAACATGCACCAGCACTATGGAAGGGTCCATCATTTGCCCAAAATCACCATGAAGGATCTGGAGACTCTAAGTGTAATTAAGGGCTTTCTTCACTCTTCACTTTAGTTAGGCTTAGACAAAAAAAAAAAAAAAAAAAGCTAGTCTGTCAGGCTGCCAAGTGAAGTACTCTCTGCTTTCCTACAGAAAGTGTTGAAGACTCTCCATACGATTCCTGCCAGGCAGGTACTGGACTGTCACATCTACAATATCTGAGGCACAACAGGAGGAGTGGCTGACAGGGAACTGGAGGACACACAGGATATGGAAGAAATAAGAACAAAAATCTGCCGCTCATCTCTGAAACAATGACTACCAGCAGAATATGCAGTCCTAAAACTTTAAGGTTTTACCATGTACACAGCCTGGGAGAACAGTTTCGACTTTCTCCATTTTGTTTTCCTGGGGACTGTGGACCATATGCAGAATTGCTACCTTAGCATCCAGCAACGCTTGTTGCTTATGCAAAACACCAGTGAGCGTATCACTCTAGCATGTGACTGAGGCATGACAAGGTAATCACCCACTTTTATGCAGCACTCAATATCAAAACATTATATGAACTTACCAGAATTTGTTCTTACAGATCTCAAGCAAGCCAAACACAAATTTAAATACTAATGAAAACATCAGTGTTAAGGTCTTCTTCTCATGATCAAGCAGAGGAGAAGAATCCTGCCTACACTGTCCGTTGCAGCACAGCTCTGCAAAGCCAAACAAGCAGAGAGGGGGATGCTGCACTAGCTACAATTCCCTCTTCCATGTGACTGCCAAAAACAGGCCCTGAGAAGCCATAGCAACACTTGTGCCATTTATCAAGTGTTCTTTTTAATTATAATGTGAATCACCAAATTTTAGCCAGGAAAAATACCTTCTCCTGGTTAAAACACAAAAATAATAAATTCAGTTATTCTAGCTCCTGCCAAGAGAGACTCTAGTCATGGGTACCTTACAGTTTCCAGGCTTTATTTTTTTCTTTCATAGAACAGGAAACATAGTTTATTAAAGCAGCAGGATGGTGAGAAACATATTTCATTAATATCTACAACATTGCTCTTGAGGAATCCCAAGATGGCTACAGAAATTAGCAATTCGATATCACAACTTGAAATACATTTAGAGTATGATAGAAATACATCTTATTGATGGTTACTCATACAAACTAGGATATGTATGTGTAACAGACCGTTTCCCCAATAACGTTATCAGTTCTCCATGTGAACCTACAATCTCAAGTAAGAAGAGGCATTGTATTTAACAGTGATGCAAAAAAAACAGGCAAGATGGTGCAATTCCTGCTCTGAGAAGCCTATAATTTTATTTCTTAATAAAAGAGTAATCAAGCTTAAAACAGAAGGATGGAAGGATAAGTGAAGATGAGAAACAGGCATCACGTTACTTAGGAGAAATGTTAAAAAATACAGATCTTGATAATTTGGAACTATTTTAAACAAAATAAATACAGTGCAAGATTCGTTGTATGGATTATCCATATCATGAGGAGGTTGTGATCCAAATGGTAAAAAAAAAAACAAAAGAACAACAACAAAAAAAAAACATTACTATGAAAAACAGCCAAAATAAGACAGATAGAAAAAAAAGGTCAAAGAGACAAGGATACAGAAAACTAAACAATTTTTTTTGCAGCCATGGTAGCTGGCACGTTTCCTTGAGGTTCCTATAAGCGCGCATCCAACATCAGGTACTTCTGGGTGGGCTGATGCGGCCTAGGCACCCAGCAGGCCTCATGGTAGACCAGCTGGCTCTCCTGAGCCTCCTTTTCTAATCTCCCCATGGGGAAATGCCTTTGGCAAGGAGCACCAGTCTCTGGGGGTTTGTTGGTGAGGAACTGGTGGCTGCAGGTAAGTCTCCTGCATGGCTGTGCAATGGGACGAGAGTCACCACGTCTCACATCTCGCCCGGCCTGCCCTGCTCCCACCACAGGCCTTGCCTTTGAGCAAGTGAAAAGGTTTTTACGCTTCAAATGCAGTGTGTTTTCTTCCAGAAAGCCCACAAACAAAGGAGGGGACGTCTATACGTTTGGTGCGGTTTTAAAAGCCATTCAGAAAGTAATTGGGTTTTCAGGAAATATTTCAGGGTGCGGTGGAGTCACGATTTACAGTGAGCCGCCGCCGGTCCCAGAGGAGGAGAGGAGGGAGCTAATGCTTTTATCTATAATGAACTTGCCAGACTCGGCTTCTGCTAGCAGCGAGACCGGGGAGGCAGGCGAGCCTTCCTCACACAACGGTACTTGTGTCTTCCCCAGGCTCCTCAAGTTCCTATCAGCTCCCAGTCGGTGGCAGAGAACAACAGCCTATTTGTTCACTTAAGCATACTTTTTCATTAAAGAAGAAATTTTGATTTCGGAGGCCGTCTCAGAAATGATTATATGAAACAAAAGCATCTCTTTAGTTTGGGATTACTACCTATGAAAAATTTAAATTACCCTTCCACATGCCAAAACCGTACAGAATATGATAACACCAGATACAGCACTTGGAGCACAATTCAAATCATCAAAATTAAATCTACATCCATTAAAATGGCACAAGTTTGCTGCAGACTTTAATCTCAAATTAGCTGAATTATAAAAAAAAAAAAAAAAAAAAAAAAAGTACTGAAATACACAATCACGAGATCAGAATCAAAGCATATAAGCCTATGTAAGAAATTATTCATATTTTGGATGCCACCCTTCAGCAGCCCCCCTAATGCATCTTCTCCAGTTCCAACATATGTCTGTGTCTCTGCCTGAGATAATTTCTGATAGCGGGCGAACTAATTAAACATTCTTCAGAAGCCACAGAGCTGAAGTCAGAGCGCGGTGACTAACCACTGCAGCTGTCAGGAGAGGCAGCGCGGGTTCCCATCCTAATCCTGCCCTGACCTCTGTGCCGAGCCTGAGAACCTGTCAGAAAGGTGCTCTCACAGCACAAGACAGCGAGCAGCAGCTGCGTGTGCTCAGCAGGCTGCAGACGGGTTTTCTGGGGGCCTTTTTTGCCTTTTTTTTTTGTTTTGTTTTAAACTGTCACTCGGCATACATGTAGCACGATGCTCACACGTGCACATCCTCGCTCCTGTTGAGCAGGAACTGCCAAGCTCAGCTCTCCATGAGCTCAAAAGCTGCTCAAGCCCAGATGTAGGTGAAAGCCAAGGACCCTAATCAAAAAACGCAGGCAGAACACTTGCATCCACCTCACCTTCTGTGCTTCACAGGCCACATGTATTTAAAGGTGTTTCCAAATCCAATTACTTGTAGGTATTTGACAATCTTTATCCTTTTATTTAATTAACAAAAGCATTAAGCTTTTTTTTTTTTTCATGGGAAAATAAAGAAAATGAATTGGAAAAGTACATGAATAGTGAAAGAAAACAGGAAAAAAGCTAGTTTAATTGTGCTAAAGGAGTCACTAAAACATAACTATGTGGCAGAGTATCTAAGCCATCTTTAATTGGAGAGTGTGAATTTTATTTTTAAGTACAAAGTGGAGTGGAGAGAGAAAGCAAAAATTTTTATTTATTTATTTTTTTATTCTAACTGAGATGCAAGGCATACTTAAGTATAATAGTAACTTACAGCAAAAGTGAGCCAACACAGCAGGAAGTCCTGTAAAATGCCTTTGAATTCGGCATTCCTTCAGACCAACCAACCTCAGCAATTTCAAGTAGGCATGGCCTGTCCATGGAGGCTCAAATTCCTAAATTTACTGGAGGACAGCTATGTCTGTTTGCAGACCAGCAATGGCTGTGGTCTATTGCTATCATACTCTGGCCACCAAGCTGATTCTCTGATCCCTGGTGAGCTCCTCAGAGCAGCCTGATTTTCTAAGAGAGGAATAAACAGGAATCCAAATGTGATCACTGCTCCCAGAAAGCTAATTCTGAAACCAGGAGGCTGGAAAACGCTGTGTGTTTCTTTGGTTTGAGTTACTAGAACACAATTTACAAAATTGCTCAGCATACTAAACAGCTTTATCAGTCTTACTTACAGTTCGCTGCAGGACCTAGTACCATGCACTGCAGAGACCTAACCTCACCAAAAGTATCCAAAAATTGACTTTGCTATCATGATCCCATCTTGCATCACCAATTAAACAACTTGTCAAGTTTCCCTCAGATCAATCCTTGCATATATAAGGGAATAGTGAACAACCCTAAAGGGATTTCAGTCCAACTTTGCCGATTTGACCTGTGTGTTTCCCTGATTCTGTACCAGTGGGACATTTCCCGGCTGGAAAAATCAGCATTTATGTCAGTAAAGAAAAACGTCTCCGTCACAGTTACAAAAGTCACATCTGCACTAAGGTCTCTCATAAAATGTAAAAGAATATATATTGATAGCCATAACTGGATACTGGGGGAAAAAAAAGTCATGTCACGACTGATACATAAACATATCTTTATGACTTTTTCTTGCTGACTTTTCCTGAAGTAATTTTTAGACACACAGATTTCTTACTGTTTCTCAAAGGTGCCACTGCTTTGATGACAAAAAGGTTAGATATCCTCTAAAATGTGGGAATTGAGGATAATACTTTGAATTCCACCTTCTCCTCCCTCTCCCATGAGCAGCCTTTTCCTTGTAATTTCTGGGACTCCCAATTTCAAACCAGCCAAAGACTCAATTTACCATCTTTCAGGGTTACAGGAGAGAGCTATCAGGCTCTTAGACAGCATCGTCATAGCTTCTCTGGCCATCAAGTTATTTGGGGGGAAACAACATTCACAAGTTCCTCAATAAAACAAGTTACCATGAGGACGTGAAACCCACCATTCGAACAGCACACTAACTTATAAAGCACAGCACTGCACCCCAAAATCTTTGACTCTTGGACTTAAGAGGTGTTTCAAGATTCTGGGCTTGGATATACTAAAGATCATCTAGTGGGCAAATTTCTGTTATTTAAGGTATTTTTGCAGAGGAAACACATGGAGTTATTTACTTCCAAATGCAAATTTAGGTCTCCGAGGCACAGACTGTCTCCTGAGGCCTCTCCAGACACATGACAAGAGTGCCTCCTCAAGCAAGAATCACCCGAGGCACACCCTTTTGTTTCAAACACAAACTGCATTACTTCAGCTGGGGCTCCCTCTGTGAAGCAAACTGCACCGAAATATGAATTGAAATCTGCAAAAACAGAATTCCATATGAAATATTACCCCTGGGAACAGGAAACAGAAACAAAGGGTGGATTGCATGTGACAGATGCTAGTCACGCCTCTTACTGCATTGCTGGAATGTGCATGAGTGTGCTGCGACGGGTGCAGGAGATGGGACCTACCCAGGAAAAAATCCCACTGTCCTTGAAATACAGAAGGATGTGGGCAAAACTTTGCTTTTAATACTCAGAGTACAGTTGGGATCATTAGGCCATCTTACTTAATCAATATTCAAAACTACGGAAACCTTACTGGGATAGGTTTGTGTACTGTGAGTGGCTGAGACCCTGAATGTTGATGAAACATGGGGTACACTGCTATCAATGGTCCATAAAATACTTACTATAGCTCTGTGTAAAAAGTTCTAGACTTGGGAGCAAAAGTGAGCACAGATGACCTCTGTTAAATAAAGAAATGCTCTTGCCATAAATGAGAATCCTGAGTAAGTATGCAGACTATTTGTTTCCAACTAAGCATTTTTAACAGCCCCATTATTAACTAAATTACAAGCTGCCTTTCTTATGTATCAAAATTTTGACTTTTTTTTCTTAAACTTAGAAGTTGCCTGATTTACTGATATGAATATTGGAGAAAAATTTTATACTTTTGCCAGCACTTGCCACATAGTTCACTATATATAATTCATTATATATAATTAATACTTTATCGTGATTAAAGTCAGCTAGAAGATAAACTTCAGTGAAATTAAAATTTGTACCTTCAAATCAAGAAAGAAAGAATACCAGAATCCGAGATACTCTGTGAAGGAAATGATTGATTGATAAAATGACATATCTGCTATACTGCCAGCTGGCCCAGGTGTTTGCCTTCACAAAGAGGCCACACCACTGTTCACATAAATATCATCATTTGTCAATTTATAGCTGACAGGTGCCTATTTCAAGCCCCGTTAAAACAAAAGCATTCTTAGTTGCTTCTTAACAGAAATTGTTCTGTCAGCTGCAGAATGCAAAAAGCTAAAATAAACTATTCAGGTAGGTGCTAGCCACACTGCTAGATTGCATGTCACCAGCATTAATTGTCAGTTTGACCAGTCAGAAAGTTTTGAGTAGATTTGATATTTCAAGGGGGAAAATAACTGAGGATTTCTGTGAGGAGGCTAGGGGAAAGTATCTGAGGGTTTTTCTTTACAAAGTTTAATCTTCTGAAACCTCACTTTTATTGACTAGGTAATTATATTTTTATCTCCCTTCCTCGTCAAACAATAGCAACTTCTTATTTCATAGCCACACAGAAACAGAGTAGTGTTCTTGTTCTCCATCTGCTGGCACCACAGCAGCAGTTGACCAGGATTTCCACATTACTCACAGTGCTGATAAAGCGGCAAGAAAGAGCAAGGAAACAGATGCAAAGGTTTTATCCCACACTCCTTACTATTAATATTTGATGAAGTTGTGTCTGTAATGAAATGAAAGCAGACATAACAGAACCAGAAATAATCCCAAAACTAATCAGACAGAAAATACGCAGGTGATGACCTGGGCTTTACAACGGCAAAGAATTTGCTGCTTTAATCATACTCACTTCTGAGTGAATTTACTTTAGGCTGGAAATCTGTTAGCAATGCTATTTATTTTTATTTATTACATCATTCTTTTGATCACCACTGATTTATATAATTGATATCACATTACTGATCTCATAGCTTACATTGTGTCATACCCTGCAGTCTTTCTACTTGACCCAAGCTTTAACTTCAAATTAATCCCCTACACAGCCCCCCCCAAGAGTGGGTATCTAAGCAGTTTCTAATAATCAGCACTGGGAGCCTAAATTCTTTTTAAAAACAAACCCCAAATCTAAAGTTGTATATGTATTTTTCACCTTTGTAAGTAAATGTCCCGTGCCTGTAAGAGCAGTAAAATTAGGTCATTTCACTTGTCAGTGATCTGTAAGGTGCAGTATGATTAAATTTCCAATGGGACCAGTCCAAAGAAACAGTTTCTTCATCTTCCTCAACCAGCCCTGTACCACACAACATCACTCAAACTCTGCATGAGAATGACCCAGTTGCAAAGGAAACGGTTGCTTTTAAAGAACATTAATAATGATTATTAACATCCTCTTAAGTCTTCACACATCTCATTTCCCACTCGCTGGATTTACCTAAAGTCCTGGTTTCTTTTCCCTTTGCCCGTGAGGATAAGTACAGGGTGTATTAGGAAAGAGACACGACCTTTTCTGGATGGCACACCCACAACCCCTCCAGTTTCTATGGGGAATAAGAGGCAGCCCTTAACCTCCTGCCTCAGTTGTCAGTGGGAGACCTAAGAGATGATATAACTGGGATCGGATGGTTTGTTGCAAGGCTAAAAGGAGCAAAACTACAAGCCTGTATCACTCCAATACAGTTTTCTTGAATTTCCAGTTTTCTGAAGGTCCCTGACCTGGAGACCATAAAAGAAGCCACTCCTGCAAAGAACACTACATTAAGTTGTCATGGTGTAAGAAGGATATCATCGCCTAGACCAATATAAGGTGGAAGACAGGAAATGAAGAAAAACATGGTTAATTTTCTCAATAAAAGGAAATCATCATTGAAATCCCACAGGAATCTTACCATTGAATCATTTAGGTTGGAAAAAACCTCTAAGATCATCAAGTCCAACCATTAACCTAACACCACCAATATTAATACTGCTATTCGTATACAGTCTCCCCTCAAAATGAATAAAGAGATTGTAACATTTGCTCACAAGACTGTTTACATTAGTAAAAAGTAAAGCTAGCTGCAAAAAGGTGTGTGAGCAGCTCACGGAATAACACAAATGGGACAAGTGCAGCCCAGTGATGTCCTTGCAGAAAGCTGTACCTCCCTGGTTGAGCGATGGAGGTCCTGGTCTGGTCACGTCCACCCTCCAGGTCTGTCTGTTTCATGTGTCCCTGTGGCCAGTAGACACCCCTCCTGGGCCAGCCATGCCACCCACCCCATTGTGACATGGGCCACTACCAATGTTCTGCCCACTGTGACACGGCCACCACATCACCAGGGTGGTGCCAGGAGCTGGTGGCTGCCTGCTGTGACATGGCCACATCACCAGGGCTGCTGTAGCACTGAGGCACGGCTGTCACCTTCCACCATTCAGGCAAGAAGAAATAGTCACATAATTAAATAATAATAGTAATAATAAAATTCAACTGATAACGCTGGGGAGGGGAATTAAGTAGCTGTAGTAGCAATTTAAAGAACAGCAGCTTGGGAAAGGTTAAAGGAGAATTAAAAGCGACAGGTCCTGTCCACTTGCCAGTTTTAAAGACTCATGCTGTTGCCTGTTGCTGGGCACTGTGGGCTTGAAGGCTAATTTCTGGAAGAAAAATGCAAGTCAAGTTGGCTGCAGGTAATATTTCATATCTTTGGTATTAAAGACATCTGTGGGGACATTCAGTGTGAACTGTAGACTCGCATCTTTCTCTCCCTGACACGAACAAGAGATTTTTGCCAGGGACTGTCCTGTGATACACACTTCATTTGGACACTGGAACAAAATGCATCTCCTTGGTACACTGCAAACTATTACAGCCTCTTCAACTGACAGGACAAGAGGCAATGGGCACAAACTGGAACACAGGAGGCTCCCTCTGAACACCAGGAGAACTTCACTGTGAGGGTGATGGAGCCCTGGCACAGGCTGCCTGGAGAGGTTGTGGGGTCTCCTCCTTGGAGATCTTCAGCAGCCACCTGGGTCTCAGGTCATGGGAAGCACCAAGTGGATAAAACTATTCGCTGCTTCTTCTAGCACAGGAATAAGTGGGCATTAAAGAAAACGGGCATGACAAGCTAAGAAAAAGTAACCCCCTTTATCACAAAGGCTATGACACTGTTGTAAGTTACTCTGGAGGCTAGGTAAGTTGGCAGAAGTTCAAGGAGTGTTTTGCTGGGGCATGGAAATCAGCAGAGGGCTGCTGAACTTGAGGGTGCTGCCTTGAGCTCAGGGAGCCCCTGCAGTCACAAGTTGCTGGACCCTGAAAGGTGATTTGGGAAAGCACTGCTGCATCACTGCCTCGTCCTTAAAGCACTGCCCACTGCTGGCAACTGGGCACTACACGAGGTATTTTTGTCTTACGCAAAATACATGTTTTTACATTCTGGTTTCTGCCACCAGAAGGCTCGGGCAACCACACGGAGAGCCTCTGGGATCCCAGCTCAGCCTCCACGGAGGCTGGAGGGAGAGGGATTCAACAGGAACTGGAGCCCTCAGCCCAAAATCCCTCGCGTTAGCCTCAGTTCCATGCCCTGAAGCCATTTAAAAACAGCTTTAATACCTCAATTATTTTCAAATACCTCCAGATATGAGTCAAATTGTTATGATTTGAGGGAAGCAAAGTTTTTAAAAGCTATCCTTACATTTAAACTGCAATACGTGAAGACCACATATCTCATTGCTTACCTGAGAGCATAACTCACTGTAAAGGAAAACACAGATGCACTGGCCACTCTCTGTTGTACAAACAAATATGAAAAGTTTTTAAAAAATCATTGGTTTAAAAAAGCTGATGCAAGAAAGTAAGTCTGGATCTAAACTGAAGGTAATTCAGAAAAGAGTTCTTCTTTTTATTTCCAGGAATGTTATCTTACTTTAATTTTAATGAAGCTCTTTTTTGCTCGCACAGCCTCTTTCACGTGAGGTAATAAAAACCTAAGCAGTGACTGAAAATCACGTGCTCAACAAACTGTCATTGCTTTCACGTATTTATACGTATTAAAATGCATGCAACTGGGCCAGCCCTTGTTTTAACATAATTTAATCAAAACCAACAGATCCCACAATAAAAATGTGCCTTTTCTGTCAGTGAATAGCTGTAGGACGGTTTGTTTCATCACCAGGCCTACGAAATGCTCTGAACAAAAGGACGGGCTCCGGGGTTTCTAGGGAGACTGAAGGAGGACAGGAATGATGGAAAGAAGGGAGCTCCATAAATCACCAGTGTGTAAAGGGTGGAAAAAAAAATCAACGTTGACCCTCAAAATATTTTCATTTTTGAGTTATCAGGTTAAAAGTAGATGTAGTAGATGCAGAACAGCAGGGAGCTTGAGATGTCACACTGTCCATCCTGCATCCACCTGGGGGGCCAGCTCCATCCACCTAGGGAAGCAAATTCTACGTATCCTTTCATTCAGGCAATGAACCACGCACTGTTACTGATACAGTATGGTTCTACAACCAGTTTGGCACTTATTGTGTAACTCCTGCCTTCCTAGGTTGACAAAAATGCTGATGTCAAGATTACGACGTGCATGGTTTCTCTTCTGTCCAAAACAACTGTCAAACATCCCCCTTTTATTTTAAATTTTTAAAGAAAATTAAATTCACTTAAAAAAAAAAAAAACTAACAAATTCATAGGGACTGTTACTCATCTTTTTCCATGTTTTTGCAAGATACAATGGGATAAAGGAAATGATTTAATTTCCTAAAACAAAACAACTAGCACACAGTCAGTGACATTATACCTCTAGAAGTTTACTGACACCAATGACTAGCTGAATGAGTTTCTATTTTATTAAAAAAAAAAAAAAAAAGTGAATTAGATTAAATGTAGCTGGATTTACCTAACTTTTCAAACTCCAGCCTTTGTAATTTTGCTTTCCTTGCTCCAGCTATCAGATTTTAAAATCAGAAAATGCCCTGGACAGGAAAGAATTAATTTTCTTTGTGGACAGGGGCCTGCAGGCCAAGTGCTATATAAAATACTGTGCAATTACACAACAATGCTGAAGATCAAGTGTTGAATTTTCCACCTCTGAACTCACTTCCCCTTAACATTAACTGAAGTCACCCAATTACAATGTACAGCTACTACACAAAGCACAGCTCTGTGTGAGGGCCAAATCTGCCCAGCTTTATAAGCTGTGAAGCCTCATTGAAGCTAAAACAGTGCTAAAAATTTTAAATTGTAATACAAAGAGTATTAAATTGTAATACAAAGAGTGTCCATCTGTGTTTGAAATATTTGAGTTTGGTCTAGAATGATACCATGCACATTGACACCACTAGACAAATTTATTCATTTAGACTTTGAGCTGCATATAATGCAACACAACACACAGAGGGACGACCACATTTGGTCATAAAATACAAAACCACAAAGCATACTGCAGAAAGTACACCAGCTCTTTCCCCACAGATGCTTGCTGATGCTAAATGCCCACACTACCTGCAGGATCTCGATTCCTACTTCATTCTTGCAAATTCTTGTGCCCCATTTTAGCATGTCAAAGGTACGTGGAGATGGCAGAAAGATGGGTTTCTCACTCACCGTTAACTTTTACAAACCCACATAACTACAATTCCACAAAACAAGAAACAAGCCTGATGACCACTGCAATTTAATAGTCTAGCTGATTTGTGCTCATCAGCAATTCAGCTGCCACCATCCCCTGTTCAGTTGAACTGGAAATAAAACACATAATCCAAGAAATAATATCTGAATTGAATACATTTACATATAAATGTACAAATGCATGTGTATAATTTTCAGACGCAATAATTGTAAATCTAATAATACTCATGCAAATGGTTTCCCTACAATGCATATAATAAAATGGGTAAATCTAGTTCCCAGACATGTACATCTCAAAAGCAAATATTTTTCCAAACACTTTTCTCTTCAAGACATTTTTTAATTCAACCTCATTCATTACCATACTTCACAAGCTAAGGCTCAAATATGAACCTTTCTTTCTGGCTCATGAGAATCACAAACAAAAGAGTATTATTAAAAAGTATGACATTAACCATTTAAAATATCAGTGATATGCATGTGCTATATACCTAATTTCAAGTAATTTAGATGTGGAACTTTTCATTGTAAATATTCATCAAGCATTCTAACAAATATATTCCAACTGTCTATCTTAATTGATCCTCAACAGTCCTTTCATAAACCAACTGCTCTCAGATAACTGGGTCAAACTGCTATTTTTACAAGTGTGTAAATAAATACAGATTTACACTGACCTGCTACATTCCTTAGAATAAACAGGCATGCATGCAAACTATCTACAATAATACATCTGAGTGTTGACTTTGCTCCTCTATTTAGATCTAAAATAATAGCACAAACATTTGGAAAAGCAGAGCGGATCATTGACTATCCAAATATTTCTCCTACAAAACAAATGCAGAAAATGTAAACACTCGTAGGGCAGAGTATAATTAGCTTGGCTGGAGCTGGATGCATTCAGGACCAGCCTGGTCAGAAGAAAACATTTTCATGCTGAAGGACACCATCCGTTTTCCTGTGTACTTTCTTAGGAAGGAATAACCCGTTTTCGCCTCCATGGGCAGGGAAGAGAGGCTTCCACTACCCATGGGTGTATGGTCCTACTGAAACACCAAAGAGCCGTGCTTATGTCTCAGAGACATAACGCAGGCGGGTCATTCCTTGTATTCCAGTCATGTACCCTGAGTGGGTGAGTCTTCACTGCCTGTTTTTTCACAAGACCCAATATTCTTCACTATCTGTGTCCACCATAAACTGAACGTGATCACCTTCTTCAAGCAGTAAGACCTAAGCTGGTGGCGTTCTCCTACACAGAGAAGGTCCCTGTGCTCTGAAGCAGCCTGCACATTGAAGGATTGCTGTGGAAGCAGGCCCTTTTTCTGCTCTGTGAGGTGGACTTTCTCTGCTGGAAGCTTCCAGCAAGTTCCTCTGAAGTGATGCATGATCCCAAGTGAAAAGGCACACTTGTGAGGAGGTAGCATAAAACAGGAAATAACCTTCCTAGGGTCATCGTCATCTTATTCCAACAAGTTTTTACTGGTTCACCCTACAGATTAATCATACCTAACTTTTAGACTTCTCTTCATACAACCAAGATCTATGGCTTGTAAGGGCACCTGGGAGACATGCCAGGGCCAACACCAGCACCGGCACTCCGCAGCCACTCAACGGGGAACTGCAGAGCTACAAACCTGAGAAATGCTGGAGCACCAGGTTTCTGTTAGGCACAAAACCTGCTGGGATTAAATGACTATTCAGTACCTAACTAATTAGAAGGGCTTCCACCCTGCTGCGACCTGCAGCAGCAACTCTGACGTGATTTACTGAGTGCTACAGAGTCCCACCAAGGTGACTAGGGTCCACCTGGACTTTTAGAGACGTATAAGCATGTTTTTGATGCACTCTTGTTCCTTATTATTAAATATTAAGGCTAGTAAGGACTATTTTTCCTACTAAGGTTGTGTAGATGCAATCACACCTCAGAAGGAAATGACCTTCAGACCTCCCCAGAATGGATTTTGGCACTGAATTTCCACCAGCATTCAGGGAGAGATGGAAGAGCCTAACTACCTTTTACACCTCTGTAAACTCCTTCAGACTTACAGTACATTTTTCCTCATTTCAAATACAGGTATGAGGCATGCTGACATTCACACAGACCCCAAGAAGAAGACTTACAATTTCTGTTCTACGCATTAAAAAAAAATTGGTTATATATGTGCTTTTCTACACACTTTAGAAACATAACCAGCTTGAGGAGTAGTACTTCCCCTGCTGTCTCTCTGAATATATGTCTATATACACACTGTGTTATTGGGTCAATTTTATCACAAGCCTCTCTCTTTACTTCTCATTGTAAGATCCAACAACCAAGTCCTGACACTATAAATATTTTTACTGGTTGGTTTTAAAAATAATAAGTTTGGTGTTAATTTAACCTGTACGATTCACTTGTCCATGCTGTGACAATATATGCTTAACTGGGCCAGTTTATACTATACATGTATTTTTCCCTCCAAATATTATTGTTGGACTATAAGTAAGCCGCAATCTTGGGAAAACAGTGTAAATTAATAATTCCTACAAATAAATCATCAATATTATTTTTAAAAATGTGGTAACTCCCAATTGAAAAAGCATCACCACAAAGCATCACTGTTTTAAAATTCGTCTCAGCCTCAAACTTCAAATTCTCCCATTTCCCCATTTTAAGGCAAATATTCAGCTCATTCTTGACAGTATGCAACAGAGTTGCTCTGAAGTTTTAACTAACCCCTCCTTTAACTGCAGGCTGCTATGTGCAGCAAGTCGCTGAGAAAGCTACTTTCATTGACAGGTATCTCCCCCACTCCCCGCATCCCCGCATCCTTTCTTTTTAAGGATATAATGGCGAAGCTGGATGGGAAAATGCTCAGCCGCTTTGTTTCAGGTCTGGACAGCATCTTGCTTTCCCACAACAGGTAGGCACAAGCACAGACCGCTGCTGAATGCATGAGACCTTGCCAGAGGCTCCAACCACCAGTGACTGCTGCTGTCTCAGGCGCAGCGTATTTTCTGCTGCCTGTGGCTCTTTGCCAAGCTTTAATTAAGACACTTCAGCTTGTCAGAGTGTTAACCCTCTGCTGCACCTACCTCTTCTCTAGGAGAAACCGAAGCGTAAGCATCCGCCTAGAAATAGCTGAGGAAATTTCACATCACCAGTATTGTGAGGGATCCAAGCCCTCCACATTTTTACATCAATGATTCTATAAATTAAGATGAATTAACCAAATAGTGGCACTATTATTTTTATCAGTATTTCTTAAATTGAGTATGTCTAAGAGTTCATCCTGCACGGATTTGATGTGTAGTGCTCTGTTTAGTCTCCTCCAAATTAAAAAGGAAGGGTATCAAATTTTCAAGAAGTAGTAATTTCTTTAACAGAATAAAGGAGGAATCGTCTGTTGGAAGTTCTTTACTTTCTGAGCAGTATTTTGTTGCATTCTTGAAGGCTGTACAGCAGCAATTTTTTCATTAGGGAACTGAGGAACCAGAACTGCATTTCTGTATTACAAGAGACGAAATGTGAACAACGTTTGCTGATCCATCAATACTATCTATTGGTCGCACGCAATGAACAGCCCCCACGCTGAATGGGGGGAAGCCGTGACAATAGTCAGAGGGGGTAAAAGGAAGCTCGTGTTGAGGCTGACTGGTACCGATTGCAATCTGTATTTTCGTGTTCCAAAAGTCTGTTTAATCGCTGCATCCTGCCTATATGCGGAAATCTTCCCTAATGAAAAGCAATGCAAGTCACAATGCGACTGAGAGCTGGAATAAGCTCACCTCATTCTAATAACTGGGGGGAAAAAATAGCTTCACTTGAATGTGAGATGTTTCTGCTTGCAACAAAACCAATACCGACAAGCCAACTGTTTGGATGTTTTTAAAGCTACAGAAACATAGAAAAGTTAGTTAACTGACCGACTACAAGCAGCTCGTAGAATATTACAAGACATCCATAAGGCTGGCTGGCTTTAATTACTGTAGGGCAATGAAACTGGATTTCACACCGTCTAAATGAGGTAATTTGTGAGCCAACCCCACTCCTCTGCTCTTACTACACATTAGCTCCCACGTTAGGAGAAAGCGAACCATACTCCAAAGCTCCTACTCATCTGAGCTTAGTTGCACAGAATTATTCTTTCTTTGAAGTTCTCTTCCCCAGACAGTATGTTAACAACTGCAATATCTGACCCTCCCCGTTTCTGTGTTTCTGTAAATCAGTATCTGAACTCTTCATTTTAACACATCCAGAAAACAACACCTTACATCAACACACTCATAGCTTTGTCTCAGTATTAGATAATACATTCATTTTTAAACTGAAAATAAATAAGCAACCTAGTGTGTTTTTTTTTGTTTGTTTTTTAAGTTAGAAAAAATAATTTCAAATATTTTGTCCTATTCTAGTTTTCCACTGGGATAATCACACTTTTGAACCTGAAAAAAAAAATGTATATAAGAAAACCAGTTAACATTCAGCTTTATTGCAAGTTCACAGAACCACGAATCATTTTCTATAGGCTGTACAAAGACAAATCCTAAAAAGAGCAGTGGTGACAGATTAGCCTTAGTCTATCGGTATTTTCCATTCTTACACTTCACTACCGTACTTTTATCACTGTAACCCACAGGAGCTATTTATCAAAAAAGGGCTGTCCCACATGGTACTATTAGAACTCAAAAGGTATGCCCTCGAATGTATTTTTAGAATGGTTATTTCAGTTTCCATAAAGTTCTTTTGAACTTACAGAGGCAACATGTGCCAAGTTTACTATTGTTTTTACACATAGGTTACGATATCCCAGGGCCCTTTGTTGAAGCAAGCCAAATAATTTATGTTAGAAACCTTTATTTTCCTTATTTTCCTGCTTTGGTTCACACTTCATTCTCCTTGTGAGGAAGGTACACAAATTATGTCCATTTAGATTCTGGCTAGATACATGCCATATATAAATTGCATATACATGCATCATATTTAGGGCTGACTTTACCAGAAAGTATACCAGTTTCAGAAAGAGTATTATTTATTTCCATTCCAACGCAAAATGAGAGATACCAATAGACAGCAATGTTGCATTGTGAATGAAGTTTCAGATAGCCTAACTTGTGTTAAACTAAAATAAAAGCAGAGACATAAAAAAATTTCATCATTAACTAATCCATTATATAAACAACCGTCTTGAAAAAATCAAGCAGAATTTTTGTAAAAGATGTAATACGTTGTTATCAGCTTTTCGTTTGATACATGCTGCTACCATGAAAGATAAAGGAAAATCTGCCAAGGGTTGATCAGAGACATCTTCTTTCCCTTTTAACATTAAGTATTCCAAGAATTACCACCTCAAAGAAAAAAGAAAACAATCATTACTCATTTCAACTGAAATTCTTTACGCCTATTTCTGTTTTTAATTCTGTAAGCTACTGCTTCTCCAAGAAAATGAATTTGACCAATTAAGTCAAGAAGGATTCTTCATTTTGGGAAAACCTAAAACCCACGTGGAGGTTGTTCTCTGAGAAAAGCGGCCACGATGTTAAATGAGCATATTGCATGCAACCAGGTGACCAGCTATCTTCTGATCCTCAACCAGGCAATCAGTCTGCAGAGCGTATGTGAGAAGTTTGGATGTACAGGGCATCCAAATTTGAGTACCTGAGTTAAAACTTTGCTCAAGTTTTGCTTACTAGGAAGGGGGAACAAGAAAAACAAACAAACAAAATTAACCAGGAAGCTTTCATTCTCTGCTGGGAATTCTCATCTCAAGGTCTTGACATTTCATATCTGGAGTAAAACATTTTTTTTAGTCATAAAGTATTTTAAAGAGTGTACAGCATTTACAGATTTCTATAGGATTAATCTTCAGTCTCATTTACGGACTCTACAGATAAGACTGCTGAGGAGAACCCTTTTTTACACAGACTGCATCCTTTAGATAAACATTCTCTGGTCTTTCCTCACAGTACAGAAAACCAGTGGATGCTGAAGAGGAAATACGCTAAGTATTTTATTTAAGTAAAGAAATGGGTGAATGGTTTAGGAGACAGCTAACCTTCTAAGACTCTAGTATTTTTTATAAAGTTATAAATCTACTGGAGAATGCAAACATAACATTTTCAGCATATTTGGAAAAATTGATCTTAATGTGCTTGAAAAAAAAAAGAATGTATATAGCCTGGGTATATCCTAGAAAAGTCCCAAGGGGCGGCTTATTCCTTTCTACCACAATGAGTACTGAACAGCCACAGAGTAACATCATTTTGCAGATTCAAGCATAATTTAACTGTCTTTTGGTAGTATATGGACTGTCTCTTTCCTTTTTCTAAGATGCTAACGCCGACTCATTTCTGGATACATTTAAATGATTTCTGCTTTTGGCTTTTTCACCATTGCTTCTTGCCTGCCATGTGAATGAATAACCAGCCCGCTGCTCAGGACCAGCAGACATGCCCTTGCAGGAGCGAGTTTCACACTCTGAGTAATTACAGCCCTCCCACACTGATGCAGGACTATAATAGACATCTGCAGCACCTGCCCTCCCTGCGCATCACATTCCACATTGCAACAGCGTTTCTGAGCCATCGGCTGCTAAGGACCTGCAGTAGGATGCAAATGCAAAGAGAAGCAGTGAATCAGTCCTTCCTGCAGGCAGTGCTCAGCTTTGACATGCCACGGAGGAATATCCCTCTCCCGTAATTTTTCTGGTGTGTTATGTAGGGAGCTCTTCCCTCCCAGCAGAAGGGGGGCGGAGGGGAGGAGAGGATGTGTCAGACCAATTTACATGCAAATACTACTACGCATCCGCTCCAAAGCGCATTAAAACAAAGCAGTTGCCCTAAAATATGGCCAGTGACGTTTTATTACCTTTGTATGCTTTACTGCTAGGTTTTGAAATGTTGGCTAGTGATAATAAAGGCTTGTTATCTGGAAATCCTGGCAACCTGGCCTCTAAAGGCCACAGCCATTGTGAGCATCCTGGTAAGAAGAAATCAATTCGTTACCGTGGTTGGTGTTTGCAGGGCTGTTCAGCAGAGGCACTCTTGGAAAACACACTACTGAAGTATTTTGCAGACTCCTGACGTGAAACTGCACAGAGACGTAGAAGGAAGGCAGCAGAAGCACACCAGCAACGGAGACGGGGCTTCTGCCAGCCTATGTGGGGTAAGTGTCTGCCACGGTGCCCTGTCAGCCTTCTTTACAAGCGTGTTTAAGAAGAGCCCTGTGGCACAATGTCATGGAATCACAGAATGGCTTGGGTTGGAGGGGACCCATAAGAATCATCCAGTTCCCCCCCCCTGCCATGGGAAGGGACAACTCCCACCAGCCCAGGTTGCCCAAAGCCCCATCCAGCCTGGCCTTGAGCACCTCCAGGGACGGGGCAGCCACAGCTTCTCTGGGCAGCCTGTGCCAGTGCCCCACCACCCTCACAGTATAGAATTTCTTCATAATACCTAATCTAAATCTCCCCTCTTTTAGTTTAAAGCCCTTCCCCCTTGTCCTATCACTACACCCCCTGACACAGAGTCCCTTCCCTGGCTTTCTTCCAGGCCCCCTTTAGGCACTGGCAGGCTGCTGTAAAGTCACCCCAGAGCCTTCTCTTCTCCAGGCTGAACAACCCCAGCTCCCTCAGCCTGACTTCACAGGAGAGGTACTCCAGGCCTCTGATCATCCATGTGGACCTCCTCTGGACCCCCTCGAACCGGTCCATGTCCTTCTTATGCTGCAGGCCCCAGAGCTGAGCACAGTACTGCAGGCAAAGCTGTTAAGATTCATCTGCTTCATATATCCCAGTATAAAACCAAATAAGCAGGACTGAAGTCATTGCTTGCACAAAGTGTTTCCACTTTGGAATGATTAGCACCAAAATTCAGATTTAATAAGGGTATGAGCAAAGGCTCTACCTTGTGCAGACCACGGTATCGGTAAAGTCATTCATGATACAGTCAGAGTGAAAGAAATGTTCAGCATGTTTTAAGACTTTGAATTGGTTTGAAAACAATATTATTTTTTTAAAAAAGCATTTTAAATTAAACAAATCCATGGACTTCCATGAATGGAATACCAAGAACTTGGTTCATTTTAGCATTAATAACCAAGAAGATAGTACAAGTACTTTTTCTACTGCTTTTTCAATTTTATTTTTTAAGCTCAAAATGCTGGACTCTCGTTATTACCCAATAAGAAAAAAATAAACAGTTATAGAAGAAAGACACAAAATATTAAAAAATAGTGTTGTTAATACCAGAAAATAATTAAATCCTACAAATTGAAAATTTCATTACGTGTGAGCTTAAGATTTTTTCAAGTCTGAAGCCATGACTTTTGCTCTTGGCAAATGAGTTGTGAACGAGTAACCTGAAAGATATGTGAAGACAATCACCATTACTTTAAAATAACCCAAGAATTTTTACGTTTTATATTTACATATGGCTTTATTTAAAGTAGACACGCCTGCTTTGAACACTAGATATAAGACATGTGACTGCATTTGAGCAGGCTGGCACTGAGTACATAAAGTAGGCAAACGTTTGTGCGAGTGCCAAAGTATGCCTGCGAGCCTACCAAGAACCTGATCAATCACAATCCCAAATGGACAATTTTTAGTTCGCTTCAAAGGAGGAAAATCCTCACCTTTCAACTACTGTTAGCGCTACTGCATACCCTAGCACGGAAGTGCTCACAGATCCACAGGCTGGTAAATGAAGCAGGAACACAGAGCACAATTTTTGTAATGAAGACAAACCTTCATATCCAAGTTTGCCCTATGATGAGAGAAGAAAAAAATGGAGAAATAAACTGCTCCATCTTTTTTTTTTTTCCAACAGAGTAATTCTGATTTGCTGCAAAACTCTTTTTTTTTTTTTTTTTTTTGCCTTTAGCTGAAATCACTGCTGAGCAAGTTAGACCTAGCCTAACCACCCCAGCTATGCAGTAGTCCTTCCCACTGGCTTCCTATAATCCACAGACTTAGCTAAACCCATCAGTGAAAATTGGCATGCACACCAGGCCAAAGCTTAGCGTACTGTTAATACATCGTGCGGAAGCAGAGCAATATTTCAAGAACCTCTGCCTTACAGCAATGTGTAACTCAAGCGAAGGAAAGACCCCAAAAGGAATATTGTTTTCTGCCGTGCATCACTGCGGCTTTGTGTCCCCCACAGCGCTGGCAGCCGTGGCCAGGCATTGCCCTGCCAAGCAGAGGCTCACCATTTGTTTACGGAGCTGTGTCTGGAGGAAGCAGAGAGCATTTCATTCTCATCTACAGGAACCCTTTCAAAGACAGCTGCCAAGAACAGCCTCGAAAGGCTTCAGGGGGAGAAAACTCTCGTAGTTAGTTGCTGAATAGACCAGACTGGTGCTGGGCGCCTGAAGAGGAGTGAGAGGGAGCGGGCTCTACCCTATCTGAAAGGTTCAAATGTTTTTAGGTAATTTCAAATGTATAAAGTCATAGGAAAAAAAGGCCATGAACTCTGTAGGTGGAGGTCAGATCAGCAATCAACTTATAATTACCCTTCAGATTAAGATCTCTACATAAATATTTTAAGTTAATGAGTACAAATTACAAATAAATTAAATTCATATGCTATTAAATTCATATAGCTACACATATTTCCTTACAATGTATGGAAAAGACCTAAATAGTCTGATTGGGATTTAATGCTGTAGAGGGTTACGATGTCAGTATTTTAATTTTTAAAACTGATACTCCTTTAGTCCTGGAAGATTTCAGAAGTGTCAAACACGTACACTATGCATTTCAGACAGCCTCTGCATAGATTTATACCAACTGTGAAACTGGTTAATAAGATCTCATTATCTTTGGAAGAGCCCACTAATTACTGTGACAATAAAGACTAGAGCAAGAGGTTTCATAAAGAACAAACAAGCAATCCTTCATTCCTCCTTCACTCCTCCTTGTAATATCATTAATAAAGGAAAAATTGCCTAAGCTCTTTTCCACATACACTACTAACAAGAAGTCACCAAACTTTAATAAGTGAGAGGCAATTTTTCATTTCATCCAGTGGTTCTTTCTCCACCTTCAGAGACACATCTCGATTTCTTGGTTAAGTGGGTATATGACCACGCACTGTGACCAAATCACGTGCACTTCTCCATGGTATCAGAAGCTGCCAAGTCTCAACGCAGTTCATTTAAACAACATCTCCAGGATTTTTCAGAACAATTCCTTCAGGACTTAGAGGACGTGGTATGTGCCTGGGGGGTAGGGAACTAGTTACTATTTCTTACCCATGCTGGGTGGCTGGATACTCATTTCTTTTGATAAAAATGAATACTTGTGAAATGCTAAGCAAGGAAAATGGGAAAATTCCATAAATTCCATCTTGACAACTATCACAAGGGAAAAAGCTTCATTTCTGTTAGGAAAAAAAGTTCCATGACTATCGTACTTCAGTGTCCACAAATCACAGGCATGTTCAGCAAGTTCACAAAGCAACAACAACTTGCATCTCCTCTCGGCTACTGCCGTTCCCAGGCTGCCAACAGCACCACGGCAGCAGTGACCACACACAGACTCCAAAATGTACTAAGACAAATTTTAACAGCTACGGAGTACTCACAGACTAGTGATACTTTTTTTCTTTTTAATAAATGAGTCTTACACTGCTTATCTTCCAGCACAGCAGCAATACCTGCCTAAGACTTTAAATTTCATCTTGAATATTTAGGAAAATCAGGTAGGCAAAAACAGTGGTAGCAATGCTCTGTCAGAAGCTCTTTACCTGGTAATTGCATCAAGTTGAGTGTTGCTTCACTACTTCTGCTACCTCTGCTTCTTCTACGAAAATATCTGATAAAAAAATTATAGTCCATTCCCATTCTAGTCCCACACAGATGTATTATTTTTGCCTCTAAATACGTTTTTTTTTCTTTCTATTTAGACTTCCCGAACTATTTAATATTAGCAAAGAAGTTGAATCCCATACACAGCTTCAAAACACTCAACCTTAGAAGATTTACCTGTCCCACTAGGAATTTATCTGCTTTTGTGTCTAGGCTGGATAATGGCAACTAAATAGGCTGTGAAGGAGCTACATGATGCGTCAGTGGATGACGAGCATCTTTCAGGGACTCCATGCGTAGGAGTAGCTGACAAAGTTAATTTTATCAGACTTTTCAGCTTATTCCTAATGGCAGTCAACACCCACTGCTCGCTTTGATGAAACATCCCCCTTATTGCAGTTGACAACAAATACAAATGCATGACCAAAGCATCTATGGCCTGCCTGCTTTCGGTCTGGCAGGCAGATTTTCTATCAAGTTATTATCTTAGAGCTGCAGAACAGCTTAGGTTGGAAGACACCTCTGGTCCAACCCCCACTCAAGCAGGGACACCTACAGCTGCTTGCCTAGCACCACATCCAGGCAGCTTTATAACGTCTCCAGAGGAGGCTCAGCAGCCTCCTGGGCAACCTGTGCCAGCGCTCCATCATCCTCACAGCACAGAAGGGCTTCCTGATGCTCAGACAGATCCTCCTGTGATCCCATTTCAGGCTCCCTTTAGGTACTGTCATGCTGCTGTAAGGTCTCCCCAGAGCCTTCTCTTCTCCAGGTTGAATGACCCCAACTCCCTCAGTCTGTCTGCATAGGAAAGGTAAAAGATGCTCTATTGCCTTTTTAAAAATGTTGGTTTAATTAGAAATTCCTAGTCTACAGTGTTTAAGGAAAAAAAAAAAAAAAAAGTGATACAAACCCAAAAAGAAACTGGGAGAAAAAACAAGAAGCCCAACTTTAATTTCATGATTTGTGGAAGGCTTAACTAATGCTGTCTGAACACCCTGAGGTTCGTATATCAGCTGCAGAGCGTTCCTCTAGCTGTGCTAATCCCCTTCTCAGACTCTCTGTTCCGAAGGGATGAATAATTACCACTCTTTGGTTTAGAGATATACGATAGCATTAATTTTGCAGAGTAGGATCCATACTATACGAAGCCTTGCAATTCACATTTGGCCCTAACAGTAATTAATTCAATTTCTCAACCTAGCAACTCAACAGCTTCTGTCTTTGGGCAAGTCTGCACCTCTCACCGGACTGCGCCACGAGCTAGTTGAGGCGCAGCTAGCTCCCGAACTGAAACCAAAGGCTGCAGCCGGGCAGCACTGCAGCTGAATTCGTTATGCTAAGGAGAGGGTCGAGGCCACAGCTACACCCGACCAGTTACACTGCTTCAGCAACCTGGGCTGGTTTGCCCTTGCCTGTGCTACGGGAATGCATCAGTGTGGGCAGAAATTAAGCCAGGAACATCTGGACCTTGCTCTGCTGCGTGGTGGAGCACAGCCCAGCTCCCTGCACCCCCGAGGAGTACAGGACACCTACGTACCTGGCGTGCTGCTACCTCGCCAGCTGCCAGCCTGAGACCCTCAGTCCGACGGGATGGGGAGGGCCAGGGCTTGCACCAGGAATCGCAATCTTCTGCACCTGGGATGGCTGACATTCCTGGAGCCTTATCTGGCTGCTGAGGTAATTGACATTACTACAAGTATTTCAGTCGGGCAGCACCTCCCCATGTGCCAACAGCAAGGCTTTATCGTAGTGTGGAAAAAATAGTTTCCAAACAGATTGCATATAAAGATTTAAGTCACCTACTCTCATGGGTTTCAGAACAAAATACTAGAAACAACCTTAATAATGAGTGTATAATTCTAGTTTCTACAGTTCTTGGCATCCAGTATCTGAATTAGGGCAAAAGAGAGAGTTAACCTACCTCGTCTCCTACAGACAGCACTCAAGCCTTCCAATGCAGTAGTAAGTTTCCCAAGCTTTGTTTTCTATCGTGTGTGTGTGCACGTCCACATATGAGAAAATGTGTGGCTTAACGAGTATTTACAGGCCTTGACACTGCCAAAAGAGCCCCAGGCCACCTATAGACTGCTTTGTTCTCCCAAGATGTTTTATACAGCATATTCCATCTCCATTTATCATGATGCCCTGGGAAGGCAGGGCTGGCACAAAGTTTTCACCAGTAAATGCGGCTAGTTTTTTGAGGTTTGCTTTGTGTTGTGTTTTTTTTTTTTTGCTTGTTTGTTTGTTTCCTCCAAAGGCCATCAAATCTCATAACCCTCTGCTACTCCAAACTGATGACAGAAATGAAAAACAGAGACAAAAAAAGGGATTTGCAGGACAGCATGCACTGCTGTGGCAGTAATCCCGGGTCTATGCTGATGAATTGTACGTGTGATAACCAACACCTGTCCCATGCTATTACTACATTAACCAAACCCCGGAGTATCTATCTGTGATGAAAAATTTACAGTCCAAAAAATGTTTACACGCTTTGGGCTCCAGGAACTCTGGAAGCAGAGTCTTTGTGTATTACAGAACCACAAGAAGCCAACACCTCAATTTGTGGTCGAGAATAACCACTGAAGAACGATCTACAGTGGGTGGCAAAAACAGGCACAATTGTAAAGTAACCAAGCAAATAATAAGCTATGTCCATAGGGGATAAAAATGCTATAATTTCAGCAATGCACACTGCTATAAATAAGTTAGAGGTTATTTGCCGAAGTACACAGCCTGAGTTTGCAATCACATGGCTACTCTGTGAGCATGCTTTTGAAAAGAAAGCTGAAATTGTTCAGCAGCAGACACAGTGGCACCGCATGCATTGTTTGGGCTAGGAGCAACAGCGAATTGCACTATATGGAAGCTTTGTAGAAAAGGGAGTTCGTGCCACCTCCTTGAGTTTAGCTGTCTTAAACATAAACAATAAGGCTTCCTTTTCAAGTCGCAGTAGTGGTATGTGGGAACAGGACGACAAGATCAGTCCTGCTTACCATTTCTCCTTGGAATTTGGGCAAAGTTTGTGACCGAAGGCTGGCTGGAGTGCCAAAAGCCAAGTTTGCTGATGACTGGTGCCAACCACCTTGGTCCTAAGAGAATTTCAACATGACATTCTGGTACTTTTAATCACAGCTAGAGACTGGTTTTCACAGCGTGGAGTCTGGCTGTCTGATGATGTTTTCCATAAAAGATACAACTTGGAAAAGATTCAGGAAAGCGTGTGTGAACTTCATTTTGTACTTCAGCAAGTTTGACCTGGTCGCAATTATTCAATAAGTCAAAAATAAGATGTTCTAAGACCCTTCAAAGTACAGAGGAATTTGTCCCTGCAATAAATAAGTGCTTACTCAATGGGTAGCACAGCTTTGAGGCTGAAGAAGGTGAGGGTGGAGTAGGCAAGTACAAAGACTTTTTGACTTTGGGGAGTTACTTGGTGTTACAAATTTACTAGCAACATGGCACCGACGGGCTTATGGACTTAAACCATTTGAAGTTATAGTTGCAAAAGAAATCACAGTTATCCAATCTTACCAAATCCTCCTTGGCTGTTTACTTACGCCACTATGGGTTTATTGGTTTTGTTGACGCTGTTTTCAATAGGCAAGAAATGTTTTAAAAAAATCTGATCTGATGACAAAATAATAGAGCAATTTGTGTGAATGGTAAGTTCTTGCTGATTACATACAATGTTAATACGTATTTTAGTAAATCATGCAATTTCTGCTTTCATTATATATAAAAGAGCAAAAATGATTTATTAGTTTTTACAAAAGCATCATTGGAAGGAATACATGTACTGCTACAATACAGGCACCCCTCAAACATGGTAACTGCTTAAAAGCACAAAATAAAACTGCAAATTCTAACAGTTCATTTGGAAAACTCACTGGTAAAGAGGTGAGCAATAATCTATGAACCAAAAAAAAGCTTATTAACATACAATACTGAATATAATAATATAAAACTGCAATTAATGATAAATGAACCAAATTGTATATTTATAATATGCATTAGAAATCAGCATTGGAAAAAAGAATACAGAAAACAAGACTGCAAGGAGCTTAACGTACCAATACAAATAGCAGTATCAGAGCACATGAACGAGGAAATGCCATCAAAAGATTAAGGAAGGACGGAAGATAATTTAGTTCATGTAAGAGAATGGCTGCGCATTTACTTCATCTCATTATAATTTTCCTACAGTGTGCTTACTACTAGAAAAGGCTTGTGAGGAAAAGGCCGATCTGTTGGGAAAAAAAACTATATCTGAAGGAGGGAAGCAGCAAAGGAGGAAGGTACCAATTTAACACCAATGAACACCGATCAGCAATAAATCGAATACATAAATAGAATGAGAAAATGCTGCTAGCATAGTTGCTGTTGTCATTTTCCTCACTTAACACTGGTGGGAGTTTAAAATTTTCCTCAGCAGTCCTAGAGCCTTTTCTATGCCAACGTTACACCATGGAAATAAAAAGTAATTTTGTACATTGATTCAGTAAGGCGTGAATTTTTTCAGTACCTTCAATATATATTAAGATTGAAAAAAACAGTACTACGTTTCTATGGGTTTTCAGTCCCTTTCAAATGCCTTGTTTTTTTCTGCATCTGCAGGAATTTGAAAATTGTACTTGCAAAAGCATCACTCTTATTGTAGCCTTCGTACTGCTTGTTAGCAATTTCCTTCTTTCCCCTCGAGAATTACACACCACACATAGATGGCATTTAGCTGGCGACAGATAGTAAAAAGGAAATAGACCACTGTAAAAACAAACATGTAAAACTAAAATCAGCATTGCTGCAGCAAGACTTGCTTCCTTTATACATCACATTACTCTTTTTTTTTTTTTTTTTTTTTTTTTAAGCAGTAGTACCATCAACATTACAAGTTTGACGTGAAAGCTGTACAATTTGCCAAGCTGCCAGAAGGTCATGAATTTCCTGCGTCTCTTTAAATGATGCTGACCTGACTCTGCCCTCCTTTTCCTCTGGAGCATGCCTCTGTGCATCACCTTCATAGCTAGCTATGCAAAGGTTTCACTGGAGATTCCCCAGCCTTACTTTTCTTCTTCTCCATTCATTTTTCCCAACGGCCAGGATGTTTCTAGCTTCTCTCTCCCCTATCCACATATTCATAGAGCACCTTTGTGATCGTGCACTTATGATTTCCAACAAGTGCCCCCCTTTTCTCATGTTGAAGCCTATCTCATCCTCTCTCTTCACCCCTTACAAAGGCCTGGGGTACAAACCCTCTCCTTTCCTCTCTCCATACCATTCTTACCTTCCAGACAGAAAAAGAGGGAAGTCTAACATCACTGTTTTGAAGCAGAAGAGAAGACATCATCATGCTCAGTGAGACAGGGAACCTTGAGACAAGGTGCATGGAAAAGGCTCAGGTGTTCAACACCTCTTTTGTGCCAAGGTTTTCACCTTAAGGCCTACTCTCGAGTACTGTAAGGGTTAAAATGAACACTTAGAGCAAAAGAAAGGTGCACTGAAAAAGGACAGACAGCATCGCCATGCTTTATTTACAGCGTTTAAAGCAGCAGTCCAGACGTCTGAAACAAATCTTTACTTTCATAAAAATCTCTTCATTTTTTGGCCTAAATGCACACTGTTTTTTTTTATAAGGGAACCGATGACTCAAGCAGCTAGCATCGATCAGAAGGAAAGCAAATGTTTTAATTTTTAAAAAGCCCCTAATGAAGGAAAAGCCACAAAGCATTAAATAGATTAATGAAATTATGTCAACGGGAGTATCTACAAACATTAACAGAACTCAGCTATGAAAATGCTAACTCCTGCCAGTTGTCTGGTCTTTATTTAATTTGAAAGAAAAGAGTTGGAAAGATGATGTCTTTACCACTGCCTCTCTGAACCTTCCCACAGTAATCTTGCACACAGCAGTCAAGGAAACAAATGCTCAGCAGGCAAAGGGTGAATTTCCTATACAGTGGCACCTTTCCTTCTGTGAGTGCACACTGGGGGCAAGGCAGATTGCTCTGTACTGTGCTTTATGTCAGGTTCTGGCTGAAAGGGGCAGTAATTGCTCAAGAAGCATATTCACAAGGAATGGCAGTGGAGTAGCTAACTCCAAACTCACGCCTAGCTTAATGCACAGTAACTTAAGCTGAACACACAAACTGGAACTAAACCAAACGTTGTCTTATTGAAATCCTCCCCCACACAGACTCCTCTGTGCACCTTTTTGTGAAGAACTTTTTTTTTTAATCATTTTTAAGAGCTGTTAAAGTTTTGTCTTACTTAAGACAACCTTAATAAATGAATTTGCTATAAAACATCCAGACTTACTCTCCTTACCCAGACTCAAAAGATACAGGATTTTTAATCGGATTCCACTCTGCCCTTATCTGTAAAATATTTTAAAAATAGAACAAAAAGAGAAGAATTTAAAATGTTTCCCAAATAAAATTCACTCTGGCAACCATTCAAACGGCATGAACATTTTGATACAGTTTACCAAAACAACATTAAGTAATGTTTTAGGATGCTCATTAAGCTGTCATGATCTAAATCGCAGCCGGCATCAAATGATTTCTTCCCTTCTCTACTATTTAAGTTTGGCAAACATGCACAGTATAAAAGGTGTCAAGTAAAATTGCCACAGGACATACTGGAAACCCCTGCACCAGCTGCACACCCAAACCTAAAGGAAGTGTCTTTCTGATCCTATAGCCTGATAATACTGGAGTTGCTGGAGGGTTAAAGCAAGCTTTGAAAATAAAGCTTCATTACCCTGGCATGGAAAGGTGCAGCTTAATCCTCTCTGGAAGCTGGTCCTACAATCCTGCATTTCAGAAAATTGCTGAAAGCCTTTGTGCTTTGAATGGGAATTGGTCATTAACAGTACAGGTGCAGACCATGTATCAGGCAGTGTCAGCACAACCCCTTCCCACATTTTCTGGTTCTTAAGAATTCCATCTGATAATGGCAGCAGCAGGTTATAACAGCAACTTTTCACCATGGATTAAAATGTTGCTCATTTGGAGATCGAAGAATGACACTTCATTTCCTCTGCATGTTAAAAGAAAGAAAGGGGAAAAAACATCATATTCTTCCTAGAACTGAAAAGTTACTTTACCCTGGCTTTCTTAGAGACCCTTTCTGCCATTCGTACGATCTCTGCATGCTTCACAGAGTTCTGTATAATGTTGTCACAACTCAAAATTAATACAGCATTTAAATCAAAGCATAACAAGAAACGTGTATTTATTAGTCTATGTTTTAAAAGTACAGCACATATTAAGTAAGACCCTGAGATCATAACGGTAATAAGTACTTTTGTCACATGAAGGAAATCCCAGACAGCAACCTGCTGTTGATATTTATAACCAAATACATCCCTGTCTGACGCCTGTGACGTTTCTCCAACAATACCTTTGGTTTCTAAGCTGATTTATGCTTATAATCTCAAAACAATCAATACTGATAAAATATGCTTTTTGCAAACCTATGAAACGGCTTCTGCAAAGACGGTGGGAAGAAAGAAAACAAGCAGCAAAAAAGTAATTCAAATGTTCATTCAGTTTAAATTCCATACCACTACTGTTTTAAGATTTCTTTTACTTACTAGCTTACCTTTTTTGTTTTTAAGGTTGAAAAATTACTTTAGAAGAGCTGACACAAAAATATATTCAGGTAGCTGCTTCAACTTTGCCAAGCTAAGGACATCTGTTTCTATAGTTACGCCTTCAGCAAAGACAGTGTTAAGGATGAAATCCTGATTGCCATGGGGCAGTAGAACTGCAGGGTCTTTCATTTGCATGTCCCAAGAAATCACAGCTGTCAGGATCAGGACTTAGCAGGTTAAGAGAACCAGGTTTTCGGAGAAGAACCTCAAGCAGGATTTTGTTTTTTTCAAATAACTTCCAGCACTTTCAAAGATCAAAGAACATTACATAAGAAAAAGCAAACTAAATTATAGTATCAAAGCAAATAGTCGAGTTCTGGTGAGAACTCAAAAAGCATAAGAACTAAGAAAGTACCAACAGCACATGTGCTCATGAAGATGCCTCCTTACAGAAATGGCAAGAGAAAGGGTTTTCCCCCGCAGCAATTCTAAACTAACATTTTGGGTAAGTTACTGAATGCCTGAAGAGACAATATAGAAAAAGCAAGGATCAGTGTTAGAACACAGATACTAGAATAGCCATGCTCACAAGGCAGACTGCATAAAACTTGTATGAAGTATTTCCATATTTGAAGATTAAATCTGATTCTTTGGTCCTGAATTGATGGCCTTCTAGAAATCATCTGTTTTCTGTAGATTAATGTGCACTTCTTTCTCCTTGGCACAAACAATAAACTTTTTGTGAACAAAACAGTAAACAGTCCTACTGATAACATGCCAGGAAGACACAGAGATAATGTCACTTCTGTCAGCAAGGGAATTCGCAGAAATAACAGTATCAAAGTCTTATGGCAGTCACCAAAGTAAGTACAGACCTAAATACACACTGCAAATTCTACTGAGTTCTTTTCAAGTTTTGGAAGAAGGTACTGCAGCACTGTTTTTCCCCTTTTTCTGGTGATCTAAAACAGCTATACCCTTCCAAAGGGAATAACATCTCATTTCAAGGTGCTTTAACAAGCAATGCACAAGACATTAAGCCTTCACACTTACTAAGAGGCCAGTATATGAAAAGATTATATTTGTTTTTGTAAGGCAAACTTTACTCAGGGAATCAATGAGCTACTGTCTTTACTAAGTACACAGATCAAAGCAATTGTACAAGCAACGACATTTGCTTGCATATTCTTCCCACTACATTTTAATAAGTCATGAGATCCAAACTCAGCAGCACCTAGGTACTATCGATGATATATGCAGCTAAGATAGAAGTTTGCTGGGTTTATTTTTGATTCCACAAGTAATCTGCAAGTTTCACATTATAAATCCCCTTAGAAATGGACTGGAGCTAATATGTTACATGACTCAGCACCTTATGACAAGCTAACAACAAACAACAGAACAAAAGATTGCCCACAACTGTGTTCCTTGAAAAATCCAGATAAATTTTAGGAATTCCAATTACAGAGACATAATGAATTGGAAAAAGGGTGAGATTTATTTCAACTATTTATTTCCTAATAAAAATATTTTTATTTAGAGGATTAGGTCTGTATGGCATTTAAACATTTAAGAGACCATCAACAAGTTCAGGTTCCAAGACTGAACTGATGAGAAACAGGATTTGAATCAATCTCCTACATCTCAATAAATGCTGGGGGGTCCATGGGTCCATCAGTACCAACACTGCCACAACATTCTCGGTGTTGTGGATATTGCCTGTGCCATCAGGTGAAGTACCTACCAACTTTAGCTCCAAATCTTATTTCATTAAAAATGCCCAGACTCTTTATGTCCCTCTCTCTACTGCCACTCAAAGGCAGGGGACAGGCATGACCAAGCCTTATGTGGATCGACTTGTTTTTATCATTAGGACACACAGCCAAAAAGTTTTATTGGCCTAGATGCTCTCAGGGCCAGGTTTATGCTCCCAGCGTTCAACAGAGAACCCTGAAGCACCCGCTCCTACACATTTCCTTGGGCCTCACTTCCTACACCAGCACCACAGCCTGTGCTGACAGAGCAGAAACACAGCATTAGGAGCAAAAAGAGAGGAGTTAAAAGAAAACCATGGACAGACCAAAACACCTGTCTACTTGTGAGGTTTTTCAGGAAGACACATTTCATTGAAATACCTTCTACTTTGTCTCGTCACCTGCTATTACAGAGCACCAGGACAAAGCGAGACACACAGGAGGAAGCAGGGAGTGGTGGGCTTAGCACTCAACGGGTAAATTGTGTTAGGGACTTAAAGACAATACGAGAAGTTGCCTGTTCCCCAAACCTGGGACAAGAGGATGGGAGCTGCACCCTAAGCAAGGAGCAGCAGGAACGCATGCAGCTGTGCTATCCCACAGGCAGAGACAGCTGAGAGTTACAGGTGAGAATCAGAGAGAAGACCAAGACAGAGCCATGGTGGGTATCTGCCATGGACTGTCTGATAAGCCAAATAATGTGTAAACTCCCCAGTATGTCACCTCACGTTCGTATATTTAGAATAGATAGTTCCTGCACAAGAAGGCTTACTGTCTGCACAGGACTAAAGTTCCACATTCACAAAGCTTCCAAGTATTTCAAGAAATAATGCTTGTTTTACCAACTCAGGTAATAACAATTTCCCTTTTCCTAGTGACAAAAGCCCCACTGGTCAGAAGGTGAAACCTACTGCACAAGTGGAAATGAGACAAGAGACTGGGCTCTCCCTTTAGGGAAATTAAAAAAAAAAAAATAAAAATGAAAGCTCCTTCTCACCTGCAGCTGCTGCAAAGCAACTGAGAACTGAAGAAAGCAAGACTCGATCAGTCTGCTTTCCATTCACACATCCTATGCTCTCTCACAAAGAACAGAGGTTTCTCCCATGGAATAAATACTAAGCTCATTTTACAGAGGTAGATGGATTAGGTTTACTACCTTTACTATGAAAAGCTGATGCTTCTCTTACAGTAATAACCTCTTAAACTCAGATCTCCTTATCTGTAATTGAAGCAATATTATAACTAAGTTTCTTTAACTGAAATTCTAACAATCTAGTTACTTGCACGGAACAAACTGAAGAACCTGTTAGCTTTGTTGAATCAAACACACAAAAGTGAAATCATAGACACACAGAACGTCATCCTATCACAAAACTATGCAGTCCATTATCAATTTGCTGCCAACATGCACTTCAGCAGAAGAAAAATGCTGTTAACTTGTATATTCAAATGAACACAGAACAGAAAATGCCAGCAAGTTACTTCAGAACTGTAACTGGTGTTCTGTGAACAACCTACATCTCAAAGAAAAGTAACTTCCTTTGGTCTTCATGAATAATGTAGATATCAATAAAGCAAGTTTACAAAGGAATTTGCATACAAAAGAATGATTTCTGAGCTAGACAGATCTGTCTGTGATAAAATGCTGTGCAGAATGAACATATTAACTTCCCTAGTTTAAACCACACAATTCACACAAACTATGAAAGTTCAGCCCTGAAAAATCATCAAGTCAAATTGCTTAGGCTCTTCAGTTCATCATTCCCCTATTTATTTGCTTACCATACCTTTATTACTTACTTTCCATCTACTTCTGGTCTTTTGCACACACAGTGAAACTTGCCACCAAAATCTATGTAAAGGTCGTCTTCTACAATGTGGAATATTTGACCAATGGCAATTTTATCTTTGGCAGGCCCCATCTGAATCAAAGGTGAACGCCTCAGCATGGATGCAAAGGATTCCGACTTGTCTGAAGGAACCTAAAGATAAATAAAGGTACTCATTTCACAAAATATACAATTCGGAGGAGGAAATATATTAAACCTGTAACATACAGAAAGGATTATTGCAAGTAAAGAGTTTATGTATTTCACACATTTTTAGTAGTACTTCTATGGAGTCATTTGTTCTATTCTCCAAGCCAAAACATTTTACACACTGAAAGCAAAGGTTTCATTAACTCAGACAAACATACCCAGTTACATCAAAGTGAGACTCATTCTCATGTGTTTCCTCTGATACACTAAATTTGACCACTTCTTAAGACTGTCACCTTTTAAAGGGGACACACGTTTTGGAAGCAATACGTACCTGAAATCCAAAAGTGAAACCAAGTGTTTTATTGGATGGATGGATAAACAAATTCACAAAAAAAGAGAGCACAAACACACAAAATGAGAGCCTATTAATTTTTCCCTCACCTTTAGTGGTAATTAACTGGAGAGAACAATTACTTCATGCGAGATTTCAGACTATTTTCACGCCGACATAAGAACTAAACAGAACAACACAATGAATTAATGATTTAGAGATACATTGGCTTCAAAGTAAAAAGCTCTTCTGAAAATTCACTCCACTTTACCAGAAAGCCTGGAAGAAGAGAGAAATAATATTGCTAAGGATTCTCACGGTGAATTGCTATTCTATTACAATAATCCAGTGACTAAGGATGTTCAGCACAGTATGTGAGTGTGGTAAGGATACACGGGCACTCTGGATTTTATATCCAGATTTTATCTGGATATATCTGGATTTTATATATTTTGTGACCTTGCAAGGCTCTGCTCAGCACACAGGAACTTGGGGCTGAATTCACAGCATGAAGTTTAACTAAACTACACTGCCCTCAACTGTAAGAAAGCAACCAGAATCTAAAATTTGTAAATAATACATGATAGATTCCTTTTATAGTTACCATGTCCTCAGAACAGAGGCTAGCATTGACTGTTCCTCCCTGGTTTTCCATGACACTGATGAACAGAACTGTGGGAAGCAATCGCATCGTGGATTTTGCACCAGGACTGTGGAAATAGCACCAAGATATTTTTTTTCTTCCTGATTTAAATAACATAATTTCAAATGGTTTAAATCAAAGTATCAAAACCATGCTTTCCTAGACCGCAGAAGAAAGATGTCTCGTTTCTGCCAACCAACTATTTACCAAACATGACAGAACCGGGGGGAAACATGTCCCCATTGACTACTGCAAGCAGATGCTGGAAGGCCGTCTGCATTTCGTACCAGCAGGGAATAATGCCATCATTTTCCCTTCGCACACTTGGAAACTTTTACTCTTAGGGAAGTCAAAACAAGGAACAGTTTTGAATTCCAGATTCGCTGGAATGCACAAACAGCATGGGTTGTTCTGACATGACATAACCTCAGGAATTAAAAGCTAGAGATCTGACACCTGGTCAATTTGATGCCTCAGAACTGGGGAAGTTTAAACGTAGCATCCCAAGGACAAGGACCGAATAAAATGCCTTCTAACACACACACATGCACGTGCACGCACGCTTCACAAAAGTAAAGCTGCTGGTGATGGAGAACCACAAACAGCGCAGTGGGATTTCATACAGGAGAACTAATATCAGATAAAGCTTCAAGCACGGGAATTCATAATGCACTCTAAATTCAAATACACAAAAATTAATTGCACGGAATGCATTTCTAAGTGCTGCAAGAATGAATGTAAAACACTGGAACCAGTAAGAGGAATATTTAAATGGGATCATGGAATCATTACGGTTGGAAAAGCCCTCCAAGATCATCTGGTCCAACCACCACCCTACCACCACTGTCACCCACTAAACCATGTCCCCAGGCACCACATCCAACCTCTCCTTGAACACCCCCAGCGACAGTGACTCCACCACCTCCCTGGACAACCTGTCCCAGTGCCTGACTGCTCTTTCGGAGAAGAAACGTCTCCTCCTTTCCAACCTGAACCTACCCTGGTGCAACTTGAGGCCATTCCCTCTACTCCTATCACTAGTTACCTGTGAGAAGAGGCCGACCCCCAACTCCCCACACCTTCCTCTCAGGTAGTTGCAGAGAGCAATAAGGTCTCCCCTGAGCCTCCTCTGCTCCAGACTAAATGATGTTGAAGACAGAGAGAAAAATGCAGGACCATGAACTGGCAGAGATGCTGGCTTTTCAGAACACGGTGTTTGGAGATCATCCTTCCATTCCAAATACTTCACCTGCTCTGAGAGTGAACATCTGACAAAAATCTCTCTAGGGTCCTCCAAAAATTCCTTTCAGTCTTATTAATTTAGGATACCACTCCATAAATTGGTTAACCAATTGGTTTAAACCAACCAAGGTGGCACTGCCATGTGTCACTCTGCCTCCACTCTCTACTTCCTCCCAGACAAAATTCCTGTCTGGGAAAGTGCCCACAAAAGTGTTTTGTTTTTTTTTTTTTTTTTTTTCCAGAAGACTTGTTCCCATCAGGTCTTTTCCAATGGGGTGGTGCCTCCCCAGTGCAGGACTTTGCACTTCTTGTTGAGCTCCATGAGGTTCCTGTCAGCCCATTTCTCCAGCCTGTCCAGGCCCCTCTGGATGGCAGCACCAACTTTGATGTATCTGCTGCTCCCCTCAGTTTTGTGTCACCTGCACACTTGCTGAAGGATCCCTCTGGTCCTTCGTGGAGGTCACGGATGGAGGAGTTTAACAAGACTGGACCCAGCACTGACCCTGCTTTGTGCCACTGATCAATCACATTCACCTCATTCTTGCTGCTTTCATGCCATGACACAGGCAGCAGCTAAAGCTACCCGAGAGCTGTCGCTTGTGACATTTTAATCTCTGCGTTGTGAAGACGGGTGCATGAACATTGTACGGATTTCCTGTTTTTATCCCCTACAAATGGCCCATTTTAGTTAATAACATCCCTCTCCTTTATCTTTCTGGCAGGAAAAAAATTAGACAGAGTTCTCCCATCTGAAAGCCTGCTTGGGAAGAAATCTCTGTACACAACGCCCGAGCACTATCTTTCCACACCGACAAATGTACTCAATTCTTACTGCAACGGAGATTGAAGTCAGTGAGCTCCGAATGCTAATGTACCAGGAACCCCTTGGCCATCCTTCACTGTGGACAGTTTTCCAAGCAGCCACCAGGATTTTGTTTGAATTATATCACTGGTCTGCAAGTCTGCAGGTTTTTTCCATTCAGCTTCCTGCAGAGAAACCTCTCAAGAATATCATGAATATCTAATTCAAGTACACAGGAATCTTCAAAAGACTCCACTGGTTACTGCCATCAAGAACATGACTGAGGACAGCCAAGAAACAGAGAGTGAGCTAAAGCACAGCATCTTTTCCTTTGCATAACCCACAGGAGCTCTCTTATGAAAGTAACTTATCTAGATTTTTAAAGAGATTTAATGAGTACTTTCCTCCACCATTTCCAAATCTCCTTCACTGCATTCCTCACAGTGCCCCTGCAGAAAAATAGTAAGACAGTTAAGATAACAGGGCAACATACTTTATGAAACCCTCTTTACATTTTTGATTCTCGATGAGTGCTAGCCATACAGCTGTGATATATGCAATGCATCGATCACTCACTAGTAGCAGAAGCTGGAGGCCACTAAAAAAGTCCAGAAGCACAAAGGGAACATTCTTCTCAAATACCTCAAGTGCAAAGACTTCTTTTTTTTTTTTTCTTAAATGCCCAGCCTGTTTGATTTTCCTTCTAATTTTCTAGGGTCGAAAGTTATTCACAAATATTTGGATGCCTTCCACTCTCTCTGGACATAGGGAAATAATAATAATAGAAAAATGTAGCTCTTTAAATAACAGAATATTCTGCAAGTTGGAAAAGCCATCATGAATTTAAGCCCCAATAATATCCAACTGAAAGAAGCAACTCCAATGGAGGAAAGCCTATGAACCATACAAGCAGGGTGGTCCTGTCCCACCCACTGAGCAAGACATCTTTAAAACCCTCGCTGTATGTTTTAAGTTTGCTTGCAAAGACAAGTAGCACACGTGTTGGAATGTGAGAGATACGGATGCGACATGAAGGAGGGAGATGGGAGATTGGTAATCAGAGGGCTACAATTAGAGGGTGAATGACAGACGAGCATCCAGCAGCATGCAAGGAATGCAACCCTCCACAACCATCAAGGTTGTCCCCGCAGCACTGTCACCCACAGCCTGCAAGGTTTTTCTGTCCAATGTTAGTTACACAAAACAAGAAAATGGAAATAATAATTTGGAACAGGGAGCTAGCGTGATGCCACAATAGCTAAAGGCACAACAGCTTGGAGATACCCAAACTGGACTGGGAAAGGCCCTGAGTCATCTGCCCCAAGTCTGTGCTGCTTGGAGCTAGGGGTCTGAACAGACAGCCTCCCGAGATCTCTTTCAACACACATTATTTTATTCAAGAACCAGACTGAGATCCTGTTATAAAGAATATTAAAATGTATTAAGCTTCCCTCTGGTCAGGTATCTATTGACAAGGCACGTATTTCAACCAGCAACCTAAACAAACCCACTGCTATCTACTAGCCCAGCAAACTTTGCTTTTCCCTACACAGTAACTGCTACGAGTGTGCTGCCTTAATTAGCCATAAGCCTAAATCCCAGGAATTGTTTAACAGTTTTTGAAGGGATTACTGGGGCAACAGATCACAGTGCTTCACAGTTAATTTACTGAATTCCTCTCCAGTGTTTTTTTACTATTTTTTAAATCAAATGAATAACCATTTCTATTTTTTGCTAAAGCATCATCCCTTTGAAATCCACTTTGCCCAGTAAACAAGGCACAACGAGATATTCATTCAAAAATCACCAGTCTGCAGTTGTTAAAGTATTCAGACAATACGAGCAGTAATTGCAGCCTACAGTCACACAAGACTTCTGGCTTGGACACGAAGTCAAAACTTCATTTTGCACAAAAATATCATCCCGAAGCCACCAGGACTAACTCACACCAACACCATGCTGCCAACACTTACATCAAGCAGCTAATGGCCTTCCACCCAGAAATGGATAAGCAGCATTAACAAGCGAAACTCAAGAGTTCTCCTGAACCCATCAAAGAACACGCTTTGTTTTCACCACCACTTTTTCCCTACACGCTGAAGCTTTTCTGAGAAATGAGGGTAAAGCCTCGAGAGGAGCACTGCGAGGGCTGCCGTATGGTGACAGCGACTGAACCCTCAACACACAAGCAATCGCAGCTCAAAGTTGTACAGCCCATTTCTCTGGCTGTCGCCTTCTTTTTATACATTAAACTATTTGCGCCGAATGCTTACGGTTCATTACTGAGAAGCTCAATGCTTTTTATTCTGGCCCCAGAATATAATCCTCCAGGCTTTTGGCCCCATGCCTTTCACTCATGTCAAAACAAAGGCGTGCAGCTCCGTCTCCTCTCGACCAAATAGTTCAAGTACCTTCTATACCTCCGACCCCGAGCATGTTCGCCACATTGTGCCCAGCAGTAGGCGGTGATTTTAGAGCTTTCTAAAGCAAAAGCTCCGCTACTTGCATTAGCAGAAAGAAAAGCTTAGATAAAACACATTTTAAGAGTTGAAGCTGTCACTAATACTTACTGTCTCTTTCCTTTAAAATAAGTAAGTGCCCAATGTAGATTTCTTAAACACCAACTCAGTCTTGCACTTCCAGGCTGATGCCACCACAGAGCTATCTGCCACCCTGACAGCACCCCCATGCAGCCTGCAGGGTCCTCCCAGCCTCCTCCCTCCCCAGCCTTTTTGTCTCCTGCTCCGAAGTAGCTCAGCACTTGGCAAAACACCTCTCGAGGTACACAAACCACCACCAGTAATCGCCTCAATATAGAGCAGTCCCTGAATTATTACACATCCCACTCCCTCGAGGGAGCCTGGTGCCTACTTTCCCTTTTTTACATGGCACGAGCTATAGCCCTGCGTACCAGAGGTTCACAGGCTTATTATCAGCACCTGTATTATCACAAATTAGGAGCAAAATCTTAAAAATACTTATGCTTGTCGTATGCAGTAGATGACTCGCTCCTATTTTGCGTCACTGGAAGAAATCACAAACCTGACTCCGGAGCATCACTCCGGCTTTTTCGTGAACAGCAACGCAAAGTCAGGAATTATCCCCCAGCGTAACATGCATCTTTGCCATCTCCAGTATGCCATTTGAAAAAAAAAATACCAAGTTAGTTGCTATCTTCTTAATTCCAGCATTAGTTTCAAGTAGTATTGAAGAAGACGTCTTGCATATTGCCAGCTACTCTGCAGTACTCACGCATGGAGAACACACACCATACCCATCAGCCTGATGCTCCACCAACACATCTGACTACTGTTTGCAGCCTGTTTTGAAACCTGATGTTTAATTCTGCAACATTCAACAAGATAAGTACTAAAATATCAGCTATTATTAACAAAACACGTCATGGATACAGCAGGCATAGATTTACAGCATCATTAAGGCTGGAAAAGACCTCCAGATCATCTGGTCCATCACCCTACTACCAACCTCACCCGCTAAACCATGAAACTACACACACTCAAAAAAAACAGTATGATTATTCTTCATACAGCAAACTAGGTCACAAGTTTTAGCTGATATGCAAGTAATTAAACACAACTGCCAGCAAAATTCACCTGGTAGAGTTTACGAGCAGTTGAGCGGGACTCAAAGCTCGAAGTCTCCCTGACAGCATTACCAAAGCCAGCACAAATTCAAGAGGTTGCTCTTTTAAGCTCCACTGTGTGTTTTGCAATTTTTCCCCATTGTAACATATCTGGATGTCCTCTCCTGTTCGTGGTCAGAGGTTTTGTCCTGTTTAAAACAATCACACAAACAGAACAACTGAAGTTCATGCTGTTTGCCAACAGATTCGACTCACAACCCAAACTGGGCAACCACAAAGACGTGGAAGATCTCTTCAGTTTCCTCAAAACAATAGATTTTTCCATTTTATTCTGTGAAAAGAGATAACGGCGAGCAGCTAGCACATAGCTCTTGATTCTCAAACCCCTTTATTAGCAACAACTGTAGAAAACAAACAAAAGCAAGATTTGTGTTATTTAATAAAGCCGCTGAAGGCAAACAGTGCCAAGCAGAAAAGAAGGGCCCATGATTCAAAGCAGAAATAAAAGCAGTGATTCAGGGAAAAATCCAAGATTAATGACTGCGAAGTCACAAAGGACAGCTCTGAAAGCAATCGAGGAGAAAACTGGAAACTTCTTTGCTTGAAAGCAAAAAGATCCTAATAAAAAGCTTCACATGATTCGCTTGTGTTGCAAAGACTGTTTCAATGTCCAATTTACAAAAATACTTGCCCATCAGCTTATGCTATGACAACCTGAGTTCTTTCAGGGAAGTGTTTTAGCTGTAAGGATTTTAATATATTCCAGTGTTCATCATTTAAAACCTGCAGGCAAGCTCAAGACATATCAGTGTAGCTAAAAAGCTCTATCTGGGATCACAACAGATTAGATGCCAAACATTCTTCATTCCGGCTTAAAAGTCTCCTTTGTTCTTCTGAACATGGAAATACGCTCTGGAGACACGGGGACTTGCAGATAAGGGAACAGCAGCAGTTCAGAAAGCCGAGCAATTCCTGCAGACACCACATCCACCACGCTCTGTCCATGCCTGCGCGATGACTTGAGTTCACCTTCAATGGTAGCAAAACCCCGATTAGTTTTAGAATAAACACACACAGTGTCTGTGTCCATTTTTTAAAGGCAAGTTGGTTGAAGAAAACAGGAGAGAGAAGAAAACACAATCATTTTTCAATAAAATATGGAACTACAAAACTGGTATTCAAGACGAGAGCAGTGACTGCTGAAGGCTTTTCCTCCAAAACTTTACAATTCAGAGGAAATACATCTCAGATTTTATGACCAAAAACCAAAAAGGGCAAAGGAAAACAGCTTTTTTTTTCTTTTTTTTTTTTTTTTTTTTGCCTAGAACAGGATAAAGGAAATTGACTGCTATGTTTTCATTCTTATCTTTATTAAATCTTTATTAACTTCCAAAAACTCACATATTTAGGGTTTTAATTGTCCAGAGGTATTTCCCATCACAAACTTGAAGCTACAAGCATCCCTAAAGAACCACCAAAGAGCAAACCTTCAGTTGTTCCAACCGAAAGAGGAATATCCATACATTTTCCTCAGTACAGAAAAAAAAATGTGGTTTCATTTCATAAAGCAAAACAAACAAACCTCTTCAGCCAAGAAGCCTGGAAGTAAAAAGCTGAAATTAGACATTTAAGCATCCCTTGGTGAGAAGCGGTGACTAAGTGTTTTGGCAAAGAGTCATTTAAATTTTGCTGAAGATACTAGGATATTTGGCAACTAATACAGTGTGCAAGTCTAATACTATTTTGTAAGGAACTCTTCATTAAAACCCTAATATTTTTGTTTTTATTATTTTTAATACTGCAGGATCAGGCTTTAGGCAACACAGCTATGGAAGCCAGGGTATCTCCATATTCACCACTAACCTGACAGTAAAACCTGGCAGGGATCTTGCTGCACACAACGTGCAAGGAGGAGTCTCAGAGCGCCCTGTGTGCGCTGGGAGCACACACGAGCTGAAATCTCTGAGAAGACCCTCAAGCCCCCAAGGAACTACTGAGAAAGCATCACCTGCTTGGTAAGGTTTGTGAGCAGCCTGGGCAAAACATTCTGGCAATGTTTTACAGCTCAGCTGTAAGCTGGAGAACTCAGAACTGCTCTCACCTATCCACTTGAAACTGGCTGAGCTGTAAGTCCTGGAAATGAAGTATGCCTTATTTTATTTTTCAATCTAGTCTTAAGTAAACCATAATAATACTGGAAAAAAAAAAGCCTCTAGGTAATGCCATTTGGAAGACTACTTTACGTGGATATCCAAGCTGCCTTCATAAGGCACAAAACACTGCAAGAAATACTGGAACAAACTCTGAGGTTGCGTTCTTATGTGCAAGTATTATGGCTGAGACTTTTTTTTTTTATTGAAGTCCAATAGTCTCTGGCTGAAACTCCAGTGCTCTATGTCAGAGTTAGACTAGATGCTCATAGTGATCTTTTCTAGCCTAAAAAAAAATTTGTTTAATCTTCAGTTAAGATTAAACTGAATATACTTTCAACAATGCAGGTACCATTTTTCCAATCTCTCATGCAAGCAGCAAGATCTCGTGGCGTATAACCCCAAATTAGATCTGCAAGAGCTGCAGCTGCTTCACTGACTCCCACCTCTAAGAGTTGTGACAGGCTAATACACAAAAACATGCACAAAGCTAATTTGAAATGCATGCTATGAGGAAATGACTGATTTCCATTGAAGAATACCTTCACTTTGTGCACGTTACAGTTTCTACTTGCCAACCTTTTTCAACCCCAAAAGAAAAAAGAATACCAAAAGCACCAAGCATCAATTATACTAATAGTACAGTCACATTTTGTAGCGTTATCCAAAAGGGACCAAACACGGTCATAGGAAGTTACAAGTTATTTGCTGTCATACTTGGCAAAGCTCTCTAGGTTTTGCTTTGCAATTCACTGCACACACAATTTTAAGCCAAATCCCACATACTGAAATTACATTTGGAAAAAAAATGTTTTAAAATTGCATTTTGATTGGCGATTGGGAAAGGACTACACTTGTATTTTTAAAATAATGAAAGATTCAGCACACACTATTTGAAAGCAGTTGATGTTGGTGTTTAATGTTCAGTCTTTACCTTCTGCTTATCTTTCCATCAAGCTCCGCATTTTGGTACTCACTGCAACGCTGACTGAAGAATATAATCTTATTTTTGCATACAGAATAACTTCTAATTAAAAGCTTTTCAACTGCGCAGAGAAGAGGCATTACATTTGTATGTCAAAATATATTTGTATATATATTGTCCTCGTAATAACGAACAATGTAATATTGTGAACTAAGCAAATTTTTAAAAGAGATGCAAATAACAATTAACCAAATACATGTAGCACTTAACCAGGAAAATACCATGGTGAAAACTACCCTTCTGTCTCTCATAATTACACGTTTCAAGTAGGATCATGCAGACATCAAAAAAAAAAAAAGATCATAGGAATATGATTTGTACGCTGTGCATAATATGCAACAGGTTTTCCTGAGCTGGACTTTAAAAATCAAAACTTCTCTGTTGTCTGGTAAGCTCTTTACATTGCTTTCTGAAGCTTTTATCTGTCTGAAGACGGGTATTTCTTAGACTTATCATCTAGATGTAGCATGAGAACAGTTCTTTAAACTCACAAAACACACTAATTATTTCTTTTGTGAAATGACTCATTACTGATGTCTTACTCTGTGCTGCTAAATCAAATGTAGTAGCTCTGTTCATAAAAGAAATTTAAATGTTCTAATTCAAACTACCCTTGTAAGTCTTGTAAGAAATGCTGCATGCACTAGCACAGTGAATAAAAAAACTGGAGCCTTCTGACTCCATTATGGCTACACCTGCCCCTTTCCAAAAGTGCCGATGGTATGGTCTGTTTTGCTTAAATCTGGATTTTTTTAGTATACAGAGATGTACATGACTAAAATTTGTATTTATACCTTTTTTCTGTGACTTTAAGCAACTGTGTTGAGGAGGAACAGCATAAAACAACAGAGCACATTTGGTGAAAGGAAAGCCATCACAGCTCTATTTCACAAGGAAATTAAGCATCTACAGCTGCTTTTAGTCCCTTTTTTGAAACTTCTTGTGAGGCAAAACAACTGCCCATTTATAATACCAGAAAGCAGCAAAGACACATTGCTAACACACTGTAACGCTACCAAAACCTCCAAGGTTTACTCCCCAAATCTTATAAATGTACATATAAATCTGCTGCACTGGTTGACTCCACAGCAACTGTGTTGTAAGAAGAAGGTTCTCCAGTTATCTTCACATTTTCATTAGGTACACAGCGCAGAAATTGGAAAACAAGACTTCCATAAAGGGTTTCAAATGCAGCTTAAAAATATACTGGTTAGTAGCTGGAAGGATCACGTACTAGGAGTGCTGAGTGAAGAATGTATTTGATAACATAAAATTATATATAATTTGTTTGCAATAAACCTGCCTGTTTTTTTTGGATGTAAATAATATCTGTATGCAATTTAAATGAAGTATATCTATATTTTTCTTCAAGGATTATTTTATAGCAATTTTATAACATTGTGATTGTGTCAATATAAGGTTAAAATATGAAGCCCTCGGAGAACAAATAGGTCAAAAGAGGTGAAGATCATAGCAGAGATGAAAGTTCACTGATGTTCTGCAAAAGGAGAGATGAGTCTCAATGCAGTATCTTCACCAGTAATAGGAAAAGAAGCCAACTCAAACCACTTATAGTTATCTAAATGTTTTTACTGCATTTTGTTATATATGGGAAGAGATGGGAAGAAAACGTAAGAACTAGGAGGTGATTCCTATAAGGCCCTGACCCACAGCTTTTCACATTCCTCCCAGCTCTCCCCCAGCTCACATATACTCCTCCCTCATGCCGGCACCCGCTCCTACATGAGCTCGGATCGACTCTCAACAGCAAGATTCCTCCCTGCGCACATGCTGAGCACACCCAAAACATTCAACTCTTCAGTTCACTTCTGAAAAGAACAGAAATTCTCATCTCTGAAGAAGGGAAATGTCTAAGCCAGGGTGAGCCCGCTCCATGGGTCACATCACAAAGAGTCGTACCAGACCAGCGCACGCAGTGCTAAGAGAAACTTGTGGTGCCTGAGCCCAGCACCTGCAGCTACGCTGCTTCAGTCATCACTTAGATAGCAGTCTCAGAGCTATCTAAAGAAGTTCCAGAAGACAACTGCAACCCGTTCCCTAAGTGCTGTGGTCTTCTTGCTGAGGAGGGAGCTCTGCACGGTGTTAAGGGCCTTGCCACACAAGTCTGTGCTCCCGAGTCACTGCACCTCTGTGTTCTGCCAAGGACTGTAATGCAAACCAGCCTTTAGAGCAGACACAGCTGAGAGGATGCTGAGAAGTCTGTGCTGTAGCCCTTGTCCTGCATTCAGCCTCAGGAAGCGTTCACAGTGTAGCAGGAGCAGGCATAACCCAAGGCTCTCAAACGCACACACAGCCAGCGCAAGCCAGGAGAAACTCACAGGTAAAGCAAACTCGTTCCAGGTCCCATAAATTCCATGAGGGGCAAGTTGTGCTCTCTGCTAGTCAGCAGCGTCGAGTACTTGAACGCTGTCCAGAAGGTAATCTGCCTGAAAGAGTCACCTCTGTATTTTCTGTACAGTGCTATTACATTTGCAATCAAAACAAAAACGTTTTTAAGTTTTTTGTTAAGACTGAAAGCGCACTCCACCCACAGTTTATAGGGGCACTAAGAAACATTATGCTGAAGTGAAAAATGCCCAGAGTAACTATTTTTGTTCTCAAATAACTGCAACTTCAGTAAAACCATCTTCTAGACAATATCCTAGGTGAAAAGATAGATTAAGAAAACTATTTCCCACCAGCAATTGCACTATAAGTAATTCTGATATTTTTTTTCCAAAACGCCCCGTGTTAGGCATTATTCCAAACTGAGGTTGAGAAGACACTGCATAAGTAGGGCAGGTACGTGTCCTTTGTAAAGAACATCCACCTACCCTTTCTAACAGGGCAGTACATTCATTTAAAACTATTGCTTTTGTGTCTCAGTTTTTAGTCTCTCGCCTTAAATATAAATAGCTAAGACAGCTCTTTATATCATCTGTTACAACACTTGTCTTCTCTTTATGACCATGGATATCTTACTTTTGAAAACAGCAACCAGAAATTTAAATATGTGGATGCCCTCAAATTCCCTAATCCTTTCAGAAAATAGCATATGGCTGGACAAAAAAAGGACAAACATTTTTGATGGAATAATTCCTAATCTATTTCAGAAATGAGTTATGATTATGTACTGATACCAATGCCCTGAAAAGTCACCGTTTTGTAGATTTCTGATGCTTTTCTTTTGCAGAGATCAAAAACTGCTACAGAGTTCAATCTGCAGCCTGCAGATTAAACTAATTACTTTTCTCTCAATGATCCCAGTGTTTAGGCATACACGTTAGTATACACTATTGCCTAAGGTTGCAAAATGAGGATTGCGATCCCGTAAGTGAAATTTAAATTAAAACACATCCACAACAAGGATACAATTGGCTCTCTTCAGCATTTCCATACGCATAACGTGTAAGAATTCAAACAGACAGAGAAGGCACGATGCACATGCTAAACTTTGTGTGTGAGAGCTGTGGCACCGAGGAGAAGCAACATGAAATCTGTACGCCTCTGCCAAGGTGAAAATATGGAAATAAAGCCTGAACGCTGCAAGGTGACACTCTCAGCGCCGCCCAGTTCAGACGCAGGCCAGCTTCTGCACGGAGCCTGTCCCCGTAAGGCCAACTTTAAAAAAATAGCCATAAAAAAGAGCGAGGTTTGCTCTGACCCTGCGCCTCCCCTGGAGCTGCCTGTGCGCGACGCGACCCCCCCCTGCCGGCCGCCGCAGGAGAGGCAGGGGCAGGGGGCCCAGACCCTCTCAGCGCCCCTCCGTCCTTCCCAAAAAAGGGGCTCCCTACCTGGCTGCGCGGGTAGCACCCGAAGCATCTCCCCCGATTCTGACAGATTTCCTTACGGGGCTCCACGCAGAGGAGGAGAGCTCCAGGCTTGTCTTTTGGTTTGGTGTTCTAGGCTCGGCACTACATCATCACGAAAATGCAGAAGGAGAAAGCAGTGAGAGGTAAGCCGCCCGCTGTAGGCAAGGTTAACCAGCACGCAGGGTTCCCAGAATAGTTTGCTTACCGTGCTGCTAACTTTTAACGACTTAAAGCAACATTTACGCACCTGCTCCATAGATTTCCCTACCTGAAAAATAAAACACGTTACTCTGATACATTACCAGCCAGCAGGGAACAACAGCAGGCAGCTAGGAAGCAAGGTCGGCATCACGCATTTGCTGCTGTGCCCTAAAAAGTTAAGAAGCTACCCAGGGAAAATACCATCATGCTTTTTTAGTTACCTAAAACAACTGCAAATCAGCATGTCCATTTGCCAAGTTTTCTGCCATCCACATAAAATAAACCTTTGCCTGCAAAACACCACAGCATCCCAAACACTGCGGCACCTGTGCAGCTTCAAAACTGAGAAGAAAAAAACCCTATACATGAAACCAGTGCAGAAATGCCACTGAATCTGTGTATTTCTTCCTCTATTGAAGCAGAATCACCGAGGACCCAAATTACATCCCTGTGCTGTTACAGCTGCTGTGTCTTGCAAGAGCAGATCCCATGGATGCACAGCACCCCGGAAAGGGACTGCAGCTGGAGCCACTGCACCCTTTCCTCAGGAGAGGAGCATGTTGCTCCCCTTGAAAGGATTTTCCTAAAAAGACTTCATATGCTTTGAGTATCTCCCATGAGTATCACAGAACTTCATGCTGCGTTACCATCAAGGTTGCACATACCTGCGGGAAGTTTATTTATCCAAAAACACGCTTTCTAGCAATCAAAATAGGTTACAGTTAGTGAGACAGAGAGCTAAGAAACCTGGAAAGAGCCAACAAATAACACTGGGTGTTGGACCCCTTGTGTTCTCCTCGTGTTCCAGTATCCCACCTTGCATACTCGCTCACTCTCATCAAGCACGCTCCCTCTTCTGCATCCTCTTAAAAGAGAAGAGCCGTGAACAACCAGTGGCCACACTGGGGCTCTCTGAGCGCTTTGCTAACTGGGCTCCGAACAGCACAGAAGCAGGCTTGAGGCCGTCTCACTTCAGCTCCTTGTCACGCTCTTAACATCCCTGTGACATCACACAGCACGGCACTGCCCTTCCTCTTCCTCACATCAGGGTAATTCAGTACAGCGTAGAAAAATCCAGAGCCGTGGTCCAGCTCTTCATTTTGCATTCCTACGCTGAAGTCCAGATTGTATTAGGTGTTTATATTTCTACACATAATTACACTTAGAAACGATGCTGTGAATACCACATAACATTTCAGTTAGTTCAGTATACCTACACAAACTTGAAAGACTTTCTGTAAAGACGTTTTAAAGACTTTCTATAAATATATACAAACAGAAAAAAAAAAAAAAAAAAAAAAAAAAACTATGTTCCTAACTTGTTACTTTAACAGGGCAAAAAAGAATCTAACCCCCGAAGCAGAGTTTGCTATATTCTACAGCCAGGTCAGCTGGATCCACTCTTAAAATCTTTTGCAGACTTCTCCCTTGGACAGTACCTGAGCCAGCTCACAGCTTCATCCTAGCACAGCCAGCCTCATTACTATGGATATTCAATGGAAAGCAGAATGTTACAATATAATTTGGGCTATCAGCTCCTGGATCCAGTAACTGGCATTTCTGCATTCCCTGCACTGTGTCTGTCCTGCAATGTTAACAAACAGCATTAGCCTCCATATCCTATTGGGCACACTCTAACATTATCCCAGCCACACAGAACTGGAAAAATTACAAAGCGAAGCACAATGAGGGTGACCAGCAGTACGGAATATCTTCCACGTAAGGAAAAATCAAAGATATTGGGATTTTTCAGCCTGGAGGAGATATTCTGTGATATGTTAATACACATCTACTGCTTCTTCCTGTAACTAGGTGCCTGTTACTGGCCACTATCACAGCTGATACTGGGGGAAAATCAGCGTGACAAAATTCACTGCAACAACCACAGAGGGTGACTTAGCTGCTGCTCACCGTGGGTCTCGCCATGTCTGTCTAAAGCATCTCTGCTTCGTGGTGGGGTAAGAGGAGAACACCAGGTGGGTAAGGGGATGCCAGCTGATTGCCCTCCTGTTGTTGGGACGCGGGGTCTGCTCTCCATCCAACCTCTGTGCTGCTGGGCCTTGCCTAGGACATCACCGCCCCCCTGCCACCACTGTGACAGCACCAGGGAACCAGCACCCAGGGAACGGTGGCTGTCCTCCCTCATAACTACCTGTTTAACCCCCATATTGCAACTTCTGCTGCTTTCACATGCGAGTACTTTCACGTAAGTGCTTTCCACTTATTTCTCTCATTCCTGCCCTAATATTTCTGCTGTAAGCCACTAGAGTACCATCCTCAAACGTCTTTGATCCCACCCACTGACGTTTCATCACACTTTTCACCTTCTTTCTGCCAGCTAATAAAACCCTGCACGTGGCTTAGCTGCAGACCTGCACCTCCTATGTTAAACCCACGTGTTTCCTACAGAAACAGGACACATTTTTGTGGGAGTATGTTAACGAAAAGCACGAGAACTGTCAACTTTTCTGGAGGATATTCACTACAGAAAGTGAAGGGATGAGAGATGAGATAGGTGAATGCGAATAGGTAGATCAAATAATCATTATGGTTGGAGAGGCTCTCCAAGATCATCTGGTCCAACCATCCCTTACCACCACTGTCACCCACTAAGCCGCGTCCCCAAGCACCAGGTCCAACCTCTCCTTGAGCACCCCCAGGGACGGTGACTCCACCACCTCCCTGGGCAACCCGTCCCAGTGCCTGACTGCTCTTTTCGAGCAGAAATGTCTCCTCCTTTCCAACCTGAACCTCCCCTGGCACAACTTGAGGCCATTCCCACCCCCCCACACCCCCACCCCACCACCCCTGAGGCGCCCGGGCTCTGCCCGCCCCCCGCCAGCAGCCCCGGTCCCGCCCCGCCGCCCAGGGGCGGCCCCTCCCCGCCCTCACCTGCCGCCCTGCCGCCGCCACGGCGCCTCCCGGCCGCCTCCCCGCCTCCTGCCGAGGGGCTGCTCCCTGCCCGGGGGGGTCCTGCCGGGGCCCGTCCTGCCTGAGGCCGCCGCCGCCGCCTCCCCGCCCGGCCGCCGTCAGCAGCCAGCGCCGCGCCGCCCGCCATTGCCGCCAGCCCGGCGCCGCCATCTTGGGCCGCGTGCAGGGCGGGGCGCTGCGCCTGCGCGCGGGGGGCGGTGAGGCGGGGCGGCCGCCATCTTAGGGCGGGGAGCGGCCGCTGCGGGGCGCCCGGCACCGCCCCATGGCGGGCTGAGGGGGGCCCGGGTCCCTCAGCAGCACAGAGCCCCGCTATTTTCACATGGAAGTAAATTTATTTTCTTATGTTTAAGTGTAATCCTCTATATTAACAATACATTCCTCACACTTCTGGTTTTTAGTTTATTTTTTTATTAAGCTTCTCACAAGGAACTGAGCATATATACATGACAGCTGGCATGCTAATAATGTTGTCAGGAACTCTTATTTTTCTTCCACACCCCTCCACAGCAGGGGGAAGTTTCAGGCTTCACGCACTTGTTTCAAACCTGCTTCCAGTTCTAACCGTGGTGATAAACACATGCCCAAAGCTCTAATCTTGCCCACACCAGGTGCCAGAAACATAGAAAAGACAAGCAATTTGAAGACAACAATCCGATAAAGCAACAGGTAGAGGAACAGACCTTGCCAGAGTGCCATGCTGCAATGTAACACTCTGCGCAGCAGAGTAAATGGGAGTAGTGGTACATCTTAAGGGGTTCAGGCCCTCAAGACCTACAGAAAAAAACAGCTATGTAGTATGTAGTAGATCTTTTCCAGTCAGTCTACAGGGGAATGAACATAAGCATTTGACAGCAGCTCTCTCCCACTGCCTAATAGAAGAACCACTTTCATGCTCAGGCCTATTCTTACCATCCCTGCTCTGTTAGTGTCTGACACCTCTGCATCTGAATTAAGATTCGCAACTGATCAAAAGTTCAGAACAAAACGCGATATTGATCACGTTATTGTAACTGAACTAAACCAGCATTAATAGGCATCTTGCTTCCAGAGTCCTCCTAGTTAGATAAGCCAAAGACAAATCAGTAAGTTTTAGATGTCATGTGTTATACTACCAGTATCTTTTGTACAAAAACCAAGCTCTTAATACAGTACATTCCAACACATCTGTAACTGTGCTACAAGTAACTTGTTTAAAGCCTGCTGAAGTACAAGTCCTTTCTTTAGCTGGGAGTGATTCTCCTAGTCTGGTTCCCATGCAGGCAACACTTAATTGAAATAATCACAAGGGAGTAAAGTTTGGCAGCAAAAGTAGATTCAAAATGATCCAGTTGAACAGCAGTTACAGATTCAGAAGCAATTATGTATCCACAGTGTATGTACAGTATAATTAACTTCTCAGAAGAGTTTTCATTGCTGTATTTTAAAGGTTGCCTTCAAATTAGAGATAAGTCCTTTAAATGTTTGAAAGGCATAAAAATTCCCCTTCCCACACAAAACCCCAAACAATGCATTTTAGTTTCAAAAATAATTTGAACCCACAAACAAGCTTGGTATCAGTTAACCTGGTAAAATAGCTACGTGCTAAATAAAAGCACATCTGGTGGAAAGAGCGCAAAGAATGTTAGAAGTGTGCTTAGGTCTTGCTTGCAGCATCTGGCAGTGGGTAGCAGGACAGAGGCAGGAATCTCAGTGGGTCTCCTCCTGTGTCTGTTCTGCAATTGTTTCTGTGGCACTGGCATTGGCAGCAGAGTTCAAAACTTCTCCAAAGTCTCCCCCGGCAGGTTTGTTTCCTCCAACTTTAAACTAGAACATAAAGAGAGCCTCAACATAAAGTTATCTACATAAAACCAGTACCTCTGCACAAAGAAGCTTAACAACTCTTCTCAGCAGAGCAGCTTTTCCAGGACTGAGCTACCCCCACGACACTTTATATTACTTAGAAAATATTTAAATATCACGGACACACCAGCTTCCCTGTGACTTCAAGACACAAAAAATGAAAAAGAATGAAGCAGACCTAATTCTGGGGAGTCTGAAGGCTGACACACACACACACCCTCAGTTAAGAACAGTACAGGTATGCCGCCTTTTAAGCCAGATAGGCTTTGAAAGATTCAGAGTTAAAACTAGCTGCTGTGTTGTTCAATTAGAAGCCTTGAACGGTTTTCAGTCTCACGAGCAGATCTTGAGTTCTTTCATGGAGCCTTGCAGCTATGCTACTTTCTCCAGGCAGTCTGTTCACCTTTTCACTTCTCTCTACAGAAGTTATTTTGTGGTATGGCATGGCCATTAGTGACAATGAGCTTGCAGAAATCTAATGATTGTCTAATGCTTGTATGCTTCTCATCAAGCCAAGTGTGCTCCTGAGAACATTGGAGTCTGGATCTAGTTATATGTTTTAGTTATTTTTGAAGTTGGTATTGTTTTAGGTGTTTTTGTTTGTTTTTGTATTTTTAGGGGGGGGGGGGGTAGGAAAGAACCTACCCGAATGGTATTAAGGCTTTTATGAGTAAATTTAGTTTTACGAATATTTTCTGCAGAACCAAAGTACAAAGACCTTACATAGTTTAAAAAGAAGCAACCCAATCTGTACTCCTACATATGATACTAGTCCTTAGGAATGCACAGAAGTAAAAGCCTAGACTTTTTGATATAATACTAGGTGTATTGATATAATACTAGGTGTATTATACTAGGTGTATTATCATACTATCCACTTGTACAGGCTAGATAGCTGTTGATCCATCTAGTTATGAGCATCCTTCTGTTTTTATTCTGAAATCATTAGGCACAGAAACCATTTGCACAGTATTTCTAAAGACGTCATCTAAGCACCTTCAACAACTTACCAGTAACATAAAAAACACACAGGTTACCCAGAGCCCAGTTAAGTCTTCTCCATATACACAGCTCCACAGTCACCAGGACTTCTTACTAATGCTTACCTTTAAGTTCTCAACTTTTTCCTCAAAAGATTTGAATGTAGGAGAATTTCTAGGGACAAAAAGGAACCACAAAATTAAAAGTGTATCCAGTTAGCATATAAATATCAGAAAACAAGCAAGCAGTTGCTTTTTCCAATGTCAACATGCATTTTGTTTATTTGGGGCTTTTCCTTTGTTTTTAATTGCAGCTTAAAAGAGTTTACATCTGGATCTCTATTTATAAAACTGAAGAACACTCAAGCTGCAACTTATTCACGTCAATTAGCCATTGCCAGTCTCAGCTATAGAATCCTTCATTAGAAGATGGAAGAGAGCACTAGCCATTTCCCCACACTCCCCCACCCCTCCACACACAGTGATTTCAAACAGGTTTCTGGCTTAAAGGGTTTGTTCAGAAAAGCTTTGTCATCCCCTTTTGGATAGCCTACTGTATTACCGCTGAATAAAGCTTGTCAGATTTTTTTTTCCACTTGTTGGAGAAAAACAACTTTAATTTAACAGGCTGCGTTTAGATAACAAAATAGTTCACAGTGACATTTTCTGCTAACGTAAGTTTGAGAGACTCCCCCTTGTTTTTTAAGGGCTGGAGACAGCTGTGATTACAAACAGTGCGTTCTGCATATGCAGAGCGGGACAGCTCACAGTGTTCAGTGCTGAGGGCCACTGTATTTTTAATACTAGGGTCAAAAGAGTGCCTGTCACTGACACTTGCAAACTTCTGCAGTAGCTTTTACACCTTTTCTGCCTTTATGCAGAATGGAAAATGCTTGCCCTCCATGGACCAAGGCTAAGGATTCATAGCAGACAAAATATAAGTTACATAAAAATGGAAGAAGTTTTTTTTAACAGGTTAAGCTTCCTTCCCTCCCTTTGCTTGGTGTTTGTGTCAGTCACCCACACCTAGCAGCACACTTTCATTTAGGAAAACACACAGTGACATCTATATTTGAAACCAGATTCCCTCAGGAGATAGAGGGACACAGTGCCAAAAAAAGAATGCAAAGAGAAAAGCAAGCAAGCACTACAAGTCAACAAAAAGACTTTTTAGGAAACCGCATTTTCTATTCAGTTCCAAAAGACAGTCCTAAATCAGATGGTGAACTACTGTCTTTCAAACTTGTCAATTACATTTCTAACAGGAAGGTAAAGTGTTACAGTTCTCCAAACATCAGGAAAGTGCACTTAGTCTCATTCCAGATGTCTGATAACCATCACTGTTAAGTAGATTAAGTAGAAATAAAAAGAAATTATCCTACATAGTCAATTTCCTGCACCAATATGAAGTCTTGTTCTTTCTTGGGTTTGTTTGTTTTGTTTTTTGTTTGTTTGTTGTTGTTTTTTTTTAATCTGTTAGTTAAATTCAGTTTTACTTGATCCCACACATGACAATACATATACCCAACAGCTGGATTATGCATACGTTACCTCATAATAGGCATGCTAATTGAATGTTGTATGGAGCGTATACTAAGTTGCCAGCATTAAGAAAAGAGAAAGCAAGAAGTTAGTCGAAATGATAGACAGCAGAAATTGGCTTAGAAAGCTGATTTCCAGACACCATCTTGGGTAAACAGCCAGTCTTATACAGTCTTAAATAAGAACTGCTTCGTTTTGCTTTTTTTAATTGCTTAGCCATGCACGCATACACATACAACAGAGCAAAAGCTGCAACAATTTTTTCCTTTTTAAAAATATCCAAGTGCCATGCTCATTAGTAAGTACATATTTTTAGCTGAAGTCTGTCTGCTGGTAAGTTTTTTCAAGTGAGACATGCTGCATTTACGGTTTTGACAATATCAAGTAGAAAGCAAACAATCCGGAGTTATCAACCAACCGACCTTCCTACTCAAAGAATTAGTCCAAAGGTCAGAGGGCTCCCACTTCAATTCAGTATAATTTATATTGATAAGTGTATAAATCCTATCTAGAGAGAGCAGTTACATCAACCTATATCCAACTTCAGACTTATGGTGGGGGCAGGGAAAAAGTCCTCGTTTCAACACTTCTGAAATTCATGGAGGATTTCTGTAACCTACCAGCGTTGCCACACTGGTACTGATTGGTGAGAACACACCTACTCCTAGAAGATGGCTGGAGGTAGGTTAAGGGGCTCCCAAATAACTTCAAAACCATCAGTTTCATACTCTGGGACATCCTTATTTACTCTTGATACAAATTAGTCTTAGTGTTAAATGTTTCTTGTCAGCTACCACAACAGTAAATTAGAAAAAAGTGATGATTTTTCATAATTGTTTGGAATATTGTTTTTTTGATAGGGCTTGATGATGTCTTTCAAGAGAATCCTTTCCACGCTTGCTGGTGTGGGGAGGAATAACAAAAAACCCTCACATTTGATGCACCTCCAAAGCTCAAATTAGTACCTCAGCACAATAGAATATACGTTCACAAAAGCAAAAGTGGTCATTGCATAGGAAGTTCTCAGAGGCTCGTTGGCCAAACGCAACGATAGGAAGAAAAACACACATGTAAGAAAACTTGCCTTAAGGTTGGAATCCCTTAAAGCAGATGTACAACTCCTGGTTTTGTAGGTACAGTGCACTGGGAATCAGATTCATTAAGGCCAGCTGCTGTCCTGCTACACGTCAGTAACGTGTGGCCATGCTTTGCTCCTTTACCCTAAACCTCTTTCTGCTGTTTTTCATCTTCACTGATGGTTTGGCTTCCACAAAGTTTTTCAGAGCACACAGAAGATGACTATCTTCAGAAGCATCTTCATATTCCTTTCTCTGCTGTGGATTTCTAGTAATTCTGGTTTCACTGCTCTGCGCCAAGTTTCAGCACAGAACTAGGCTGGTGCTACATAACTCTTTGTGCAGTCACGCTGAGCCACTTCCCCTTAGCCTGCAAGAAGTGCCTCAGTAGCTGAGGAAGTTTAAGGCTAAAAAGGGTGAAAGTTACCTTCTTTTTTTTTCCCCGTGTTTACAATCTGCAAACCTGCTTGCACAGAAAAGCAACAAGCTATGGTATATTGCAGATCTTCTAACAGGTGCCTAGAGAGCTTTAATCTCAGATCACTTAATAGAAGAACCATTTGCATTCCGGAGTTTACTTCTCATGTGATCCACTTGCACATACTCAGGATGTTTTGTAAAGTGTCACCGTAATGTATAGGTTCGGCACAGAATGGTTTGGTTTGCAGGAGCACTGGGTAATCTTAAACATCACATCATTTGTTCAACGAGTGGGTTCTAAGAAGCAAGATGAAGTCTTGAGAAGCTTTACAAAGATGAGTCAATTTTTCTCTTCCCAATTAACAGAATACCACAAAGCACTCACTCAGCTAGACCTAGAAGCAGGGCAGCTTGAAGATGAGAAGCCCTTTTTTACAACACCCAGAAGTTAAGACACTAGCTTACCTATGAAAGCAAAACCAACACAGTAAGTTCCTCCCTAATCTTCCATATAGTTTGTATTACATTAAAAGGCTTCTGGTCTATTAGAAATTATTATTTTTATAATTACTACATTGCCTCACATTTTGAGAATACAGAGCCATGACAGAGTCCCTGTCCTGAAAATATGCTTAAGAGCTCATAAGCACTAATGCCTTTTGTTAATAGTCAGGTTTTCAATTGATATGCTGACAAATGATGACATTTTGAAGTCCATGATCACATCACGTTTCCAAAGCAAGCAAAAGTTATTCTACAACCTCAGAACAGGGGAAAGATGAGGATTTCTGCTCCACGGTATGGACGCAGTGCAAGAGGAGCTAAGTGCAGAGTTATGGTAGCTCAGGAAGTTTGGTGAGAGCTGCATCGTGGTACTACTGCTATTTGGCACGTAGTACTCATGTTGCCCACATGAGGATGTCTAGCTAATCAAAACATTCGTATAAAGGAGAATAAAGGTATTAAGAAAAACCTCAGAAGGGACAGAATTTGTTTACAGCACAACAAAAAGCAGAAGAAACAGATAAAGAAAGCAAGAGCTGCCTGACTTTGCAATCCCAGTCCTCCCTGTTTCAATACTTCTCAAGTTCACAGCTCCATTAGCTAGCTGCCTTATTCCTTTTTACAACTGTCTCCAGTCCCATCGCAACAATGAACACCTGCATACGTTTGTGGCATGGAAATAATCCAATCATGTCACTACAGCTAAAAAATCCCTAAGCTAAGACAGCACAAGAGGAAGCCACAATGAAGAAACCACTTTGAAGAAAAATGCACCCCAATATTCCGTACTTGTTCAAGTATCAGACCCATAAATTCGCAGTTCTAGGAAAAGACTTTGACATCTAATGCTTCCTGAAATTCAGGCTTGTGTCATCTTAAAAGTAGACACCGTTTTAGGGGTTACATAACCACAGGACCTGAATTCACTGGTTGAATCCCAGTTGAAATCCCAGTTGAACATGATCCTCATGAAAGCAAAAAATTAAGTGTTTCTAATCTCCTAAGTGCAATTAAGATCTAGTACAGCACTAATTCCCCTCCCCCCCCCCCTTTTTTTTTTTTTAAATCCATCTGCTCCTGAGTTTATATCCATACCTCGGATTTCCATTGCCATGATTTCCCCAGAGCAGCACACAGACAGTGTGACTCCCCAGGCCCTGTCACTCTTGCTCCCAGCGGCCTCATTTCTGATCATGGCCAGGTCGCTGTTGAATACTCTCTACCTTGAGCAATTAGGACGCTCTTGTTGGGTTGGATATTGAGGTATTAAGTTCTTAAGGCCAGAAGAGAGCTAGGAGTCTGCTCATCCCTGTCAAACAGAGCACTCCAATAGCAGGATGAGAACACCACAGCCTGATGGAAGGAAGGTGAACCCCGTTAGTTAAGCAAGCAGCTGAGCCTTGCATCCCAAAGGCATTTCCAGTCTCCCTCTGTCTTGCTGATGGCTAGAGATGAGATATATTGCAGATGTTCTTATCCTTGAGCAAACTGGGCTCACTGTCTGCCTCCTCTGCAGGCACAGCAGAAGGGGCTAGAGCTCCTAGCTCGTGTTCTAGCAGCCAGATCCCTACATCTCTAGAGATCCTATTACCATCTAAATGGGTACATAATGAGAGAGCACGAAGAAGATGAAGCCAGACAGAGGTGCACATGAGAGGATGAGGCAATAGACAGAAGCTGCTACACAGGAAAGTTATCTACTGAAAACTTCACAGTGAATATTTGCTTTGAGTAAGCAGATAAAAGGCACTGCAGCAAAGGTAATTAAAATACTCCACGTCCAGAGATGCTGAAGTAATCAGGTCAAAGATAAGGACTGTTTCCATGAACATGTGAATGCACAAACTACCTCACACTGCACCTGTAGTGATTTGGTTAGAGTCACAATGCTGAACGACTACTGTAATAGACACCAGAAAGGGAAAAAATTTACTCTCTCAAGGCACAAACACTGTACAGACAAAGGAGGAGTTCCGCATGCCATTGACCTCAAAACCATATTCCACTTCTTTAAAAAAGAAATCCAGAGTCACTTTAACAGATTCCTTTCTTACACAAAAGGGAAACTATTACATATTATCAAGATTTCATGTCCTGGGACAGTTAGCAGATGAACTTGACAAAATGTCTTCTGACATTAGAAGAACTGCAGCTTTACATCAACTAACAGCAGAGAAAAAAAAATTACCTTTTACAGACACAACTCATTTAAAGCTTTTAATGGAGACAGTCTGACTACATGCTTAGTTTCAGAAACAGTTCTTGTGCCCACCTTACCTAAAGGAATGTGAAAATGCCTGTAGTCTGCGCAATGCCAGAGTAAGCATTAAAGAGAGAAAGGAAGTTCTGATAAATCTGAAGCAAAATAAGTAACTGAAGCTGCACCTCAAAGTTTTTTTTTCACTAGACTTCAACAAGCAAGAAAGAGGTTAATGGCAGCACTTCAAAAATCAATGGTTGATTTTATTACGTTGCTCTCCAGTGCAGCAATATTCTGTTTGAATGTTTTACTTGTCCAATAATTGAAAAATAAGTTTGATCCACTATTCATAACAAGTTACAAGTGGAGATAAGTTTTATATGTTCCAGCAGTAAAAATGATATAATCAAAGAATTCTAAGCATATGATTAGATTGCACCCAGGAAGAGCTTAGTTTGCACGCCGTTAACAGTACATGTAATGATAGAAGTTACCATCAAACTTACCTAATTTGTATGAAAGGGCTGTGTCACTTCACACAGTCAAAATACGCTGTTACATACCAATGTTTAGGAATTAAAATAGTCTGCTAAAAGGTAATAAAATCAAGCCACTGCTGTGAGGTAGAACAGCTTGCAAACAAGTAAGGCACCATAAAAGGAATTCACACACACAAAATACAAGAAGTCTTTAACTGTCTTTCAAGTGTGGCATTCCACAAGCTGAGAAAGTCAGGGAACAGAAGGGATGATGCTACCTGCATTGGGCACACAGAGGCAGACAGGGATGCTGCTATCTGCAATCCTACCAGAAAAATCGGAGTGGCAGCAAAGGTAATAGCATATGTTGTGTCTCTTGCATATATAAAACACACCCCACAGAACTCTTCCACATCAGGACATACATGCACATTTTGCAGCAAGTCACTCAGCACTCCTAAGGCATGCCAAGTTCTTAATAGAATAACTTTTAGAAGTGCTAAGAACGTTAACAGCATAAATTTGTTTCAGTGATCTGCTTAAATAGGAAAATGCAACTTTTTGTTAAAAACTAAAGACACCTACTTGACATCTTCTAACTTCTTGGTTATGACTGAACCAACAGTTGAAAAAGCAGCTGAAGCCTTCTGACCAGCCTGAGACAGGGTTTCTGATGTTTTCTTGTATCTGTGTTCAAATAAAATTAAGTCTGCAGTTATTTTAACAGAACACATGAGAAACTTTTAGTGTATGTATGTTAAGTTTTATCAAACCCAGAAGCATACTTCAACTTTCGGGAAGAATGGACAAGCTACTTAAGAGACTATTTTGAATCATTGCTGTCTCTTTTGGCTACAGCATCTCTGCCACCTCAGATTTCAGATCAGATTCACCAACATATATCTACTACTCCAGCCCCAGAACAGATGCTATCTGCTACTGTAGGGCTTCAAAAAGAGAAAACAACACAAATACACATTAAGAAATAATGTTATTTTTGGTACCAAGCGTCTGAAGTCTTATCCATAATGGTTTTGTAAATAAACTTCATAGCACAAGATTCTGTATTAAGAGGTACATCCTCATACATTCTAGAAAGTCAGTGACTGCAGAAAATGAAGTTGACTCTACCCCTTAAAGTAGAAGTTTCTGTTTGGCTAGAATATTAACTGTGACTTTGTACTCCTCCTGCATGAGCTCAGTTTACAAAGTTTTCCACAGTAGAAAAGGATACTCTGGCTTGGTACACCATGATATCTTGGTAATGGTATCTCAGTTCTGTTAGTCAAATGTATTAGAATCTCCCATGTTATGGTTCATTCTTATTTTGCATGAGGTGGTATGACTAGTAATGGCCTCAATGAGATAAGTCTATGAATTATTTACACAAATCTTAGTGCAACCTGACTTTGTGTTATCAACACATCGTATTTCACAGAAATAGATGATTTAGACATAAGAACTTCTTAGTTTTCATCTCAGACTACCATCATGAAGAGATACATACGCTGCAGTTGATGTAACATCTTGCCAGCTTTTGGTAATGTTCTGCTTTAGTTCCTGTAAGGAGTTAATTCCCAGCTTTCTCTTGATTTCTGCTAGGTGCTTCTCTTTGGCAGCTAGCACTTGTGAGAGTGTCTGGATTTCTTCTTCCACCTATTGCAGCAGAGATGAGAGAATCAAGTCAACAAGTGATCTACACAGCCATTTAACTACATATGTAGGAAAAAACACCTACTAGACACCATTAATGGAAGGGATAATAGCTTTTTTCTTTTAGCATTGCCTCACAGTTGTTTCTAATTACTGAAGGGGAAATCAAACAATCTACAACAACAACCAGTTAGTCAGAAATAAGCCTACTTGCAGCTAGCTCTCTTAGTATAATAGGCATAAGCAACTGGGTAGCTCTGAAAGACTGTATAGTTAGATATTACTACCCTTAGACTCCACGGGCCTACATTGAGCTTGAATATTAGTCAAACCTGGGACAACCACCAAGCCTGCATGCTCTTTCCAGATCAGAAGAGATGCTAGCTTACAAACAACACAAGGAAGCTCAGAGCATGTCTGTTCCACACACGAGTTTTGTCTCCTTTCTTGGCCATAAAAATTCTTCTGTGGCTGAATTCAGCTACAGGAGTATCCTTCCCAGAGCGTGCTGGAAAGGACTTCGAGGGGTGGGAATAGTGGCAGACTGAGTGGTTTAAAAAAAAAAAAAAATAATAATAATAATAATCTCTTCCACAACTAGAAGAAACTATTAATGTCTGTGTACTTTCTTATTTACACAGGTAGTCAGTTAACTCTCAGAAACATGGACCAGGTCATGGTCAGAGGCTTACAGCCTACAGAATAGCACTGTAGAACTGTTTGACAGAGGCACTAAGGCAACATGTACAAAGGCATACTTCCAACCCTACTTTTTTCATCCAGACTGGAACACCCTTTTTCGGGATGTCAGGCTGCCTACGCATTTAAGCTCCCTTGAGGAAGTACCAATATCCTTAATGCACCTTGTGTTTGGATACCTGTATAAAGATCAGCCTGACAGCTGAGCAGGACCAGATTCCCCTACCACCTTCAATTGACTGTTTCTGTGTGGAACAATACTCAGGACTACTAAAAACAAAGCCTAACTGAAAAGCTGTGTGTTTATTTCACAGCTAACCTTGGTATGCCAAACTTTCAAGCTTATGCTAGTTTCTTTTATTCCCTTTAGGGTCCTAAAGTCACAGGGAGCTACAAAGGAAAGAAGTCCACTCAATGAAACTTGACTTTGATGATTTATGAAATGCATACACCAGGCTTGAATATTTTACTGTCCCTCAACAAGTGCTACTTTAATTGCTCTTAAAACTTCTGCTACTGTCAAGTATAGACAAGAATAGACAAGAATAGTTACACAGTTAGCAATTAGCAAAGTAGCGTACACATGGAGTTTACTACAAAGCATCCTTCATGAGAACAGTTTTAATCACACCATAGCAATAGAGATAACACTTGGTACTGGCTTCTAACCATGTTCTCTGACAGCTTTTTTTTTCCCACCCTTAGGTGAGAAAGGGGTGGACAAAAGAGTTAGACATCTATAAATTCTGTTTTAAGCTCTGTTTACTACGCACTTTTAGCTTAATTCCCCGTATTTATAACTGGAGTTTCTTCCTGACATGTTCCCTTTCTCCTCACACCCCACAACACAGAAGAGTGCAGTACCCAGCTTCACTCAGAATGAATACACGTAGCATTATTTGTGTGTTCAGAGACCTGGATTTTAATTCTCAAAACCAACTTAAGAACTATTTAAGAGATTTACCTTAGCAAGCTCTCTTCTTAGCTCATCCTGTTCTTCTTCTGAGAGTGTTTCTGCCATACCCACTGTAGCAGCAGCATCCTCTCCAACCTCAGGTATAGAGTCAGTTCTCAGCAGCCCTAGAGGTGAACAAACCATTAAGAGTCAAATCATTGTGCGTTTGCCAGACAACTACATGCTGACATACAGCCCTTTCACGCCAGTGTATAAATAAGACCGATGACAGGATACAAGAGACACACTCCAAGTACTACGGCATACAGGAGACCAGAAGATATCTTACTGTTTCATTCTATCAAGTTGCAATAAAACTCAATATAATTTCAACTTCTGCTGTAGGAGGAGACTGGAAACTTGTTGAGAACGACCTGGCCCACTACTCTGATGAAAACCAAGGCTCAGAGCACATCTCAACCACAGAGCAGTACATACACATGCTCCGCCCAGGACTTCATATGATTACTGCTCTGAATTGCCCCTGCAGCACCAACTCTGGAGACATTAGAGGTGCTTGGAACCAGAAAAGAAGGCTCGCTCCCTCCCTCCCTGCTCTCTGGATCAGAGAAAAGTGTCTGTTCTCAGCAAACTGGGAACTGCCATGGCCACAAGCAAGTTCAGCACCACAAGTGGAGAACTCCTCCCCATATGCAGTGCTTGACCTTTCTGCCCCTCATAACTGGAACTGCCATGGCTAGGAAGTCACAGAGAGCCTGGAACTAGAAGTAAAATCCAGCCACAAAAGAACAGCTTAAGACAGATGAGAAGCCCAGAGAAAGTTTAAGACCAAAAGGCCTCCACTGCAGACAAGGTGATGGAGTGCTGAGAAGGGACTGAGGAGGATGTCAGTCAGCTCTTCCACTCCTCCCCTTCCAAATCCAGAAACCAGAACTGTGCTGAACCCCTCTGTATGAATCTCAAACACCCCTATGACCCCTCCCAGCCTTTGTCTTCACACCTTCATGAAGAGGAGGGAGAACAACATTCTTTGTATCACCACGATGTGCTCAGTTTTAAGAACTCCATTTTGAACTCCAGCAGGCTCGGTGCTGCGACCACCTCCCTGGGGAGCCTGTCCCAGTGCCCGACCACCCTCTGGGTGCAGAGCCTTTCCCTAACCCCCAGCCCGACCCTCCCCTGTCCCAGCTCCATGCCATCCCCTCGGGTCCTGTCGCTGTCCCCAGAGAGCAGAGCTCAGCGCCTGCCCCTCCGCTCCCCTCGTGAGGGAGCTGCAGGCCGCCATGAGGCCTCCCCTCAGCCTGCTCTTCTCTGGGCTGAACAAACCAAGTAATGCAACAAACAGCAAAAGATTCCCCATTTTCTATCTTTTTAGCTGATATGTAAACACAGTTCACCAAAACGAGGGAATCCTGTACTAATTTGCAAAGAAACCAATTTGCAGAGAGATTGTATGCTGAAATGGTTACAGGATCCCAGAACTAACACTCACCAAGAGGTAAAATAGCTGTATATATAGTAAAATAGAGTAAAATGAAGAGCCTAACAAATTAAACCATAGAGATTTTTTTTTAAATGATAGTGGAGGGTGACAAACCCAGTAATTCAGGAAAAGCAGAGTTATGGGTGGATCTTCTCCAGCTATTAGCCAGCTGTTCTGTTAACAACAGCCTGGCACTGAGGCGTTTCAGGGGTACCAGGAGAACAATTGCCTCCTCTATCCTTTCACAGGGCTGGAAGCATGCATCCCTTCAGACAAGTTGAGGACACATTAGCGTTCCCTTGCTAGGCACCACAGTGATTAACCAGATCAATCCCACCCTGGTTTCAGCAGCTGTTGATGGCATTACGTGATAGCGTTTGGCTTGAGAATCCACCAACTCATTAATGAGCAATGTTACATCACTGTTAATTTCCTTGTGAGGCTTGGTATCAAACAGCTACATCACAACACACCGAAAAAGCCTGGGGAAAAAAAAAAAAAAAAAAAGATTCTGCAAAGCTGTAATTCTATAAAATATGCTCCCAGCAGCTGTCAAATCTATAAGAAGAGATGATGACTTCTTGATAAAGTTATTAAACTAAAACAAAGCTCAATTTCCACAAATCCTCTCCCTAACGGTATGTTTTCCACCTCTATTTGTGCCCAGAACAGTAAAAGCACACCAATGTATGGCCAGAATGTAAGTGGCGAGTCAGCCGTGGAGCACAGCAATCAGGAAGCACACTGAATCCTGCATTTATGAAATCAGCACCACATTTTCCCCAGAGAATTACGTCTGTCTTAAACATAAGAGAGCCTACAGGTTTCCCAATTACTTTCTGGCAGAAATCTAAAGGGGGACACAGAGGGTTCAAGTCTAATGCCCAAACAAAACATAGCACTTCAGCCCAAAATACAGAAGGATTACAGCTCATGTCCCACAGCCAGATCACTTATTTATACACCAACACATTTCCTTTTTGTAACACCAAGCCATTAGGAATGCCATACCTTTGTCTAATTGCTACTTATGCTATTATATATGCCCAAAAGAAGGAAGAAAATCAAACTGCACTTTTCCCTGATGCACTGTCATCCTCAGCAAACTGTCCTCTTCCTGACAGCAGGTTTTGAGTTAGGTTAGCAATCCCTTTAAGGGCTACAGACCTCACCACTTCAAACCCAAATTTGAGATGCTTTTCAAGCACCAAAGAGCACGCTGCCTACAGAGCATTAGCACATCCTGCTGAGAGGCTGCTCAATCTGGTTAGGAAGGGTCATCTGGATTATCTCACCAAAAATAGATCAAGTGAACTCAGGGGCAGAAAAACAGGCTGGATTGCCTCCCACATCATAAGCTTGCATTTGGGGAATATCCTTTGCCTTTGGAAAAGTGGTGTTTCAAGGCAGTTTCTGCTGCTTCTTGCAGCACAACGCTGAACTTGAGGTTCAACACTAAGCAGCATGGGAAAGATCTCACCTCGCCTCCCCATTTACAGATGGTTTGGGAAGATAGGAAGTCACTGCTAATCAAATGCCTCCACACCTCACCTAGCTCATCTCGTCACACCTTCCCTTCTTGCTTTCTGTCCCCCTCCCACATGATACTCCTCCTTCAGTCCCATCTGAAGCATGCAGACACCTGCCACCCGTGCTCTCACCCCATTACTGTTCACCTCTGCCCTGGCATTATTCCTACTCTCACGTCACTACTTGAAGGACACGGTGCACCTGCAAGGCAGTGCTTGGCCTCTGTTCTTATTTCACAGTGCCTTACTTCTCTTTAGAGTTGCAAAGCACTTAAAACTCAGTCATTGGATAACCTGCTGTAACCAAGTTTAGTGTGAGCATTTCAAATCTCTTCAGCAGAGGGGAAATTCTGCAGAGAGAATCCAGTAGCTGGAAGTAGTTAGCCTGTATTGGGAAAACTTACCTAGTTTTAAAGGTCAGTTTTTAGATGTCTGCTTTTCTAAGACTGAGAAATTATCCCAACAGTTGATTAGATCTAGTTAAACGAACCAAATAAAGACATTGAGAACTCAGTTTGTCAGGTCTCTGCAGATCACAAGCAGTCAAAGAAATAAGACTTAAAGCCCACGTTCCTCTTACAGGGCAGATGAAGCATTCGGTTCTCACTCAGGTTTTGGTCTGTGCTTTGCTGTTTTCAACCCGAGTTTGTGACCCATCTTGACCTGAAGTTCCTACCACTTCCTGGCTCGAAGGCAGAGATTAGCAACACACACCAGCCGTTTCAGGAAGCGCTGGTCACTTCAGATGAGCAACCTTTTGGGTGGGGAAGGGTTCGCTTTAAAAAACCTTACCTTTAGACAGACCTTCTGTGCCAAAACACTCATTGCAAGTGTCTGATGATCACTATGCAGTTGGCAAAGCCAAAGAAAAAGCTAAAGGTACTTGTTAGAGCCCAGAAGAACAAGCTGCCGGAATGATCTTAAATTTATAATATGATGTGGCTAAAAGAGGGGATTTATTTCACAATATATAAGAAAGATTGAATATGAAGTGCTTCCCCTTTCAGTGAAAAGGCCAGTCCCATTTTTTCAGCCTCAGGAAGGGAATCCTTTGGCCTCTCCCAAACACCACTCATAAAACCATTCAAAGTGAATGAAGAAGGAAACAGCAGAAGGTTGGCACATGCTGTGATGCATCGGCACTAGGTACTGAGGGCTGCTGCTTCCCCTTTCAGAGGAGGACAAGGTGCAGAGCTAGAGCTGACCGCTGCTCCTCAGTGCCCTGAAGCTCATCTGGGTCACACAGAGGTTTGGTTTCGTTCACACCCCCAGGGGTTGCAAGACTTTAAAGAACAAGCCCACAAAGAAAAAAAAAGCCATCACATCTAACTTAGCTTTGCTTTCTCACGCTGGAAGGAGGGCTAAGCCTTCTGTTTTTCATTACTCCAGAGAATCGAGCACTGAAAAATCCTGTCCCGCAGCAAGGAACAGAGGTCACCAGCTGGGAGCTGCTCAGGGTAGGCACTAGGCACCAGCACAGGGCACCTGCTGCTGCAGCACAGCACCTAACAGCTGCTTCCTCCAGAGCATGCTAAGTGAGGAGAGCTGAGGATTTACAGGACATTTTTGTCAAGCAGCTACGTTTTTTTTTTTTTTTAAATATACATATATATATATGTATATATATATACACACACACACACACACACTCAGGCAGCAGCAGGTAGTGTAATTTCAGAGCTCCAGTCTAAGCATATAATTCCTACGCTTCCCCCCCCCCCAAAAAAAAAAAAAAGTAATCTAATCAAACTAGCCTGGCTACATCAATCTTGCAGATGTTGCCCTTTTGTTCCTAATTTTTTGCTTTGTTTCCCCACAAACTGCCTTCCTACAGAGTTGATGAGTAAGATAAAGGTGGTAGATGCACACGAGATACTACCTCCATGAGATCCCAGAGCCCGCAGACCACACAGATAACAGCAGTACTTCACTTACGCTGGCCTTTCAGCCCAGCCACAGATCCCTCACACGAGCAGATCCTTTCTACAGATACTAGCCACTAAGCTTCCCACACCACGCTGTGACAAAGAGAGAGCAGGACGTTACCAGGCTTCGTCAGCGTCGGCGACCCAGGCGGAGAAAGGTTTATGCCGGGTGAGAGGTACAGGTAGTTTCTGTCCACTCCCGAGTTGAAATCGAAGGGCGACTTGTAATCCTCGGCCAGATCCATGTCAGAAAGCTCAGAGCACGTAGCCACCCTCTGCTGCCGCCGAAGGAGGCATCCTGGCTTTCGGCAGCCACAGGGCTTCCTTCAGCTCTCGTTTCCTCACCTGGCACTCACCGTACAAAAACTCCTCCTAAAAGTCAGCCGACACCTCTCCCGTGTTTGATAGAGCCGTCCAGTGAGAAATTTCTTAACCACGCCGTAGCTTCTGCTGTTTACATGGCACTAAATTGAGTTCCTGTAAATTTATAACTGGGGCTGGACTTAAACAGACCGTGCCTTTGCCAAACAGAAGCCCGGGAGCCGTGCACTGAACGGAGAAACCTTCGCCCTTACTGCAAGAACGGCACCAAGAATTTTCAATCATTTAAATAAAAAAGGGTCAGCTGACAGCAGCCACACCAGGATATCCTTAATCTTCTAGGACACAAAAGGATTAGTAGCCGTAATCTACCCTATATACCATCTGGGGAGGACTTTTTCCTCTGATTAATGGAAAATTCTGCCTGTGTAACTCTTGTCTCTCCAGCTGTGAGTGCCAGAAACCCGGCTCTGCGAGCTCAGGAGGTGACAGAGCAGCCCTCGTCTCAAGGGCTGTGCTGGAGACACCACCCAGCTCCACGGAGGTGAAGATGTGCACTGCGGTATTTGACGGCTTCGTATCTACATATGAAGCTGTGTTTGGGGCTTTTTTCCTTCCCTTTTCTTTAAAAAAAAAAACCCTGTTGAGGTGCACTGCCCGTGCCCTTGGTGCGTCAGGCAGCCTTACGGCAGGAACTGGTAACGCTGGAAGGCACGGCCCTCATCCTGGTGTTTTGCCACGTGTACTATGAAGAAATCAACAATGATTTCCTGAACGGAGCCCTCCCAACCCCACGCCCTCACCTGGGCTCCGAGCCGCAGCCTGCAGGCAGAATTAACCAAAAGGCAGTTCTCCTTTTCCTCTGCCACAGGAGCAGAGACAGGAGGCCACTCTGCTCAGAGCCACAGCAGCAGAGGAGCCCTGCAGCACAGCCACCTCCATGAACTCCCCAGGGGTACCAGAAGAAAGCACACCACTTAAATTTTTAGCTTCTCACTTCCACCGCAGGAGCAGGCCTTTGGGCTAATTAAAGAGCAGCTCCTTTGGGCTGCAGACCTACTTTGGTTTCTGGCGCAGGCTGCCTGCAGGCTCCTAACAATGAGCGCACGCAAGCCCGAAACACAGCTCTGCTATTGCCTGAAACCACTCAGAAGATGACAATACAACATCCCTCTGCATTTCTGACACGTGACTGCAGCAGCGGCCAGAAATATCGTCAAGTTCACCCCAAAAAGTTCAAAGCTTCGGTGGCAGTGTCCTGCAGCCTCTCCTCGTGCAGCTCAGAGGCAGCCTGTGCCCTGTGCAGCAGCTTGGAGCACGAGGCGTACTGGAAAGCTGAATGTTTTCCACCACCACTTCCCTGAAACAAAAGCACGAAGGGGAGTTTACCACCGGCAAGTTGACAGCCCCAGAGAATCACTCACTGGGAGCGAATCGATGCGAGCTACTTGCAACTGTCCTGACGTGCTGTTAGAGCTAAAAACATCCCTGGTGATCCATTCATGCCACCAGGAGTACCATTTCCTGGGCTAGGGCATGAATGAGAGTCAACATTGATGTTCCCCTCGCTCACAGGAAACGCCCCGTGCTGTTTTTTCAATAGATGGCATGTGGCAAAACTCGATCTGGGACTCTTCCTGTATCTCTGCTATGCAAAAGGCACTCTCACACTCTCACATCCCGTCTGGCACCTGGCTTGCTGGTCTGAGGTTACCGCCCCGGCCACCCACTGCAGCACAGACACAAGCGTGTGCCACACGTCCTCACTGCAGCCTGAGAGATGACGTCCCCCCGAGCGAGGCTCCTCCTCGGTCACCTCAGCCAGGTCACCTCCAGCCCTCCACAGCCCCAACGCTGCAGGGATCGGGATTCCCCTAAGCTATGGGAACGGCTCTCTTCTTTGGTAAGGGCCAGCCCATGACCAAAACACACCACGGCACAACCTGCCTCCCTCCCCACTCTCCAGACGAATTTGGGGCCCACACAGCTGGCTCAAGCTGAGTTGAGGCTGCAAAGCCATGCCCTGTTAGATGTGCCTTGCCCTCCTCAATAGATAGGGAAGTCTAAAAGCACTTACTTGCTCCACAGACAGGTAGCAGTGGGGTTCTGCTCACGACCCCTGAGATTTAAACTGAAGATTTCGCTGTGGATGCTTCTGCTGCTCCAGAACTTGTACTGCTTTGTTATCCTGACTGGCTAAGGACAAATAGGTTGGCCCTTCAGGCACCTGCACCATGCTAGAAGACTGACACGAAGGTAAATTACTTCTGTCAAGGATGCTTGAACCAATTACTGACAAGTTCAAGCGAGTATCACAGAGCGCTCAGCAAGGCATTACCACCACATCTCCCACCACTAACCACCCCATCATCAGTTCTGTTAAGGTCTGAGTGCTTGAAGCTTTCCCAGGTAGCTATTTAGCATTCCCAGGTAGCACAGATTGTGCTCGGGAATTATAATGGGAAGAAGCACAGCTAGCAAAGCCGGAAAGGTTGAGCAAACACCACTAACCAGACATTTGCCTGCTTACTGCCAGGTGCTGCTCTTTCTTCAGGTCCCCTCTGCTCCCCAGCTCTCTAGCTGCCACCCCAGCCTGCTGCTGGCCAGCACCAATTTACATCAAGCAGTGCTGTTCACAAGAGCTAAAGAGCCACTTAAGCAGCTTAAGCCAGCGTAGGCTCTGTAGCATCAGGTTGATCTTCAAAGCCTCACCACCTTACGGACACGTAAAGCCTTTCGGCGCCTGATCTGAGGCCTTAAGACTGCTCTAAGAGGAAAAGATGCCATGAGGCAATAAGACAGAAAGCCAGACACTCAGCAAGCCTTAAATCGGTGCATTTATACTCTAATTTCCATGCTGTGCTCTCTCCCCCTTCCTTTAGAAACCAGAAGCCCCCAAGATTTGTTAATAGGGCAAGTGGAGCTGTGGAGATACAGCAACAGATGAACAGTAACAATTGGGGCTCCTACAGCCCTGTTAGGGACAGCCAGCAGACCTGCAGGTGGAGGTTTAGGTGTCTGCTGTCTCCTGGCAGCACCTAACTCACCGCCACCACCCTCACTAACACTTCAGCCTCCCCCCAGGACCTCCTCCAGACCAAACCTGCACACGACAGCACTGCCCAGGAGGGCTCTCTGTACAGAGACAGCTCCCCCAACATTTTTTCAGCACTGAACTGTCCTCATTCACCCATGTTAAAGAACAGATCTGTTAGAATGACCAGGTGAGATGTACTGTCCTATAATGTGGATGCTTTGGGGTTCATGACTTCCAGGTTACTGGCGCTGCTCCTTTTTTAAGGCCAGAGTCTCAGCCTGCAGCATTTCAGCCTGCTGAGGCGGATCTCAGCATGGGCAGCAGTTCTCATCCCTCCTCCTCCCGGTCCAATTACAAACAGGCTGATTTCCTGAGATGTTGCAAAGGATTAAACCCATTAGATCCGTGCTGCAGCATATTCTGCAGCCAGACAAGATGATACCATAAGATTTGCAGCCTGTGTATCTCAGATAAAAGTCACACAGCTTCTCCACTACCTTTTGAAGCCATCTCCTCTAGCATTTAAGGTTTTTCTTAGGGAGAACTCCCTGCCTCATTGCCAAGTGCTGTGCCTCAGTGGCCAGAACAATCCCGTTTGTCCATTCCAGCAGTAATGGGTGAAAAACATTTCCAGCCCACACCAAGAGCCCAGGCCAAAGGACGCTGAGTGAGCCATCAGGTAGGCACTGCACGACCTTTGGAAAAGCCAGGCCAAAACGAGAACACAGAGGAACACTTCCAAACAAGATTAACCGAGTCAAAACCCTGCCAGGTAGGTTTTAGAGGAATTTGTATTTTGTTCTTTGATTTCAGCTGCTTATCCCAGCTCTGCTGCCATTCTCTAGAGACTCTGATCCCGCGTTCAGAGACAAATGGCGAAAATGTGAGAAAAATATTGCTGAGCTGCAGCTAGATGGCACTTGGAAGAGATTAGAGAGAAAGAAGGCTGTGGCGTGGAACAGCGTTGTTTTAAAGTTTGAGCATGTAAGTTTGCAATCTAATTAAAAGCTTTACTAGAGGGCGTTTGATTGGAACGACTCGCAGCTTCCCCCAGAAGGCAGCTCTGATCTGTGCTCTGCAGCCTCCTGCCTCTTCCAGCTGCACATCGGCGCTTCTGGCTCTGGAAAGCGGCTCCGGGAACCCACAGCGCTAACCTCACAGCATCAGGTCCCGCCACAAAACGCTGCTGGGAGCGATAGAAACAAAGCAGGCTGAGTTACTGATTCATGGATCATGTGTTATGAGATTCAAAAAGGAAATTTAAAAGGCAAAGTAAGGAAAAAAGCACTATTTGTAGATTTAGCAAGGCTGCTCAGCAATGCCAGCAAACACTGAGTGCTTGAGGTACGGACTGACTCCCACAAACCCAGTTACTGGGTTTGCACCTGATCTGGCACAGCAAAGGGTGTAGATGTGCTACGAGGGACAGAAGCACAGCAGGCAGCAGTACCAGAAGCACCTCTGCAACCAAGCAGCACACAAACAGGGCTCAGAAGCACTCCACCAAATACTCCGTATTTACACCAAAAGGACTGCCTACATTTTGTTCACAAAATGAACAAGCAGGCAGCTCGTTGGGCACGATACCTGACTTCAGACCTTTAACTCAGAAGTAGCTCCTGGCAAACATGTTGGAAAGCCACTCACTTCTCCCTGAGCCCCTTTCTGCAGAAGACAAGTGAGCGTCCACCTCTTGGGCAGGAAGAATGTACTCTTGTAACACAGAAAAGCTGGAAGACAAGTTACCTGTCAGTGCCACAGAATTCAACTAAAGGTACTTCTAACAGGACATTTCTGCCAGACCATGACTTCACACTTGGCTAAATAGCCTCCTGTGAGGACATCAAAGAAACAAGACACCACACGTGCATGTTCCAGGGTAACCCAGAACCTCCAGAAGCTACAGAAGTGAACAAGAAGCCAGGCTTCTCTTATCCTTTCTTCCCAGAGCCCAAGCTTAACCCCCCAGCATGCCTCTAATAAATAAGTATTAAGATGTGGAAGTGAATTTTAGAGCTTACAGCCAAATCTACGCCTTGCTGTACTCAAACAAAAGATATGCTCACATTCCTAGGACATCAGTTATTTTCAAGTGGTTCCTCTTGAGAAGCACAAACCTTTCTGATTTCTCAAGTCCTACGGCTCCTTTCAGTCACACCATGCTCTTGAAGACCACAAAGCTGTACAAATGTACATTTTTTGCCAGAATTTCCCCACAGAAGTTACTGGTTGTATGGTTAAGCTGCTCTCCTGCTGCACCGTCTCCTTACTCAGTTATCCACTACAAAGATAAAGGTTTTGCCAAGCCAGCCAATGCGATAGCAAATACCAAGCTGATACACTTCCCTATTTCCTCTTCCCAGGCCTTGACTAACCAAACTTAAGATTTCATGTTGTCAAACGAGTGAAATCTGGTTGCTATTATTGCATGACACTTCCAGTTTGATGTCTACAAGCTCATTATTCACCTACCTCTCTCACCCAGTGCAGAGTTTTGGTGAGCACACACAGACTTGAGGAAATAGGGGCTCGCCCAGGCGCGCCAGCACCACTTGCCAACACCACCTCCGTGCTTTCGCACAGCAGCTCCCTGGTCCTGGGCACCTCTCTGAGAGCACCGAGTAAGTCGTGGGCTCAAATGTTTTTGCACTGCTCTTCATCTCATTGAAGAGCCGAGACAGAGCCCTGCAGCTGTGTGTGCAACAAGCCAGGAGCGATTTGCTAACAACAGGCAGCCAGTGCAGGGGGTTGTGTTAAACATAATGCAGCTCGTGCACCTACCTTTAGAGTAATACCACCACCGAGGTTCCCATTATATTAATAAGTACGCTGAGACTTGATCTGATTGATACGTCCTTGAATGACTTTTAATGCTGCCTGAGCTGAGTAAATCCTGTTAAGAGACGTTTGCTCTTCCTCCAAGTCAGAGCAGGACAGTAAATTAAATGCAATGGTTGGCCCGCAGATATCGCTGTCACATGAATCACCGGCCAGCCATAAAGCACTAAGCACTCCAGCAGCAGGAGAAGGTGAAGAAAAGGGTCGAGAAACCTTGTCCAGAGATGATTTCCTGCCAAGGGGGAAAAGCTTTCAAGGATTTCTAGATCCTGGAGGAATTCGAGCATCCCCCGCCTCCATCAGATCTGGCTTTGGGCAGGACACCACTTTCTGGCTCGGGGTGACATTGCAGGCAATTTATCTTTGCTTTTTCACAACCTAAATGGGAAACTCCTTCAGATAAGAGCATTGATCTCAAGCCAAGATTTCCAAGCTGTATTCGTGTATTCATGCATGACATAATTCTGTCCCTGTCTACTCCATCTAAAGGGGAGTTCTCCTAAACACCAACATACTTGGTTAAGCTGATCTCCAGTATCCTTACTTACGTTTCTAAAAGAGAAGTAGGTAGAGCAAGTTAAACCCTTTATTTTACTGAAATATGGGAGCCTCACAGTATTTGAACAGGATTTCAGCGTCAAGGAGCAGTGAACAGCTTTACTCTCAGGGTTTGCCAGCAGGTCTGCATTTAGCATCACTTCCTATTGCACAAGCTCACCCATCACATGCCCCATTTCACAACTGTAAACATAAAACATCAATTCTAACCCCCACCCCAAAACATGGTCATGCTCCGGTCCACGAAATGAGCTGGCATTTAATGGATTAGTCTGGTAAACCTTTCAACCTCTGTGTTTAAGGAGTGGTCTAGCTAAAAATACCCTGCACATCAGTGTTACACCAGGTTTGGTAGCTCTGCCATGGGCACAGAAGGTGCTCCAGATCTAACTGTTAATAATGCAACTCCTTAAATTTCCTCCTGATACCTAATCTGAGCCTCCCCTCTTTTAGTTTAAAGCCATTCCCCCCTGTCCTATCACTGCCCCCCATGACACAGAGTCCCTCCCCAGCTTTCCTATAGGTCCCCTTTAGGCACTGGAAGGCCGCTGTAAGGTCTCTCCAGAGCCTTCTCTTCTCCAGGCTGAACACCCCCAGCTCCCTCAGCCTGTCTGCATAGGAGAGGTGCTCCAGCCCCTTGATCATCCTCGTGGCCCTCCTCTGGACTCACTCTAATACTTGTGTCCTTGTGCTGGGGCCCCAGAGCTGAACTCAGGGTTCCAGGTGAGGTCTCACAGGAGCAGAGCAGAGGGGGACAATCACCTCCCTCGCCCTGCTGGCCACGCTGCTTTTGATGCAGCCCAGGATGCAGTTGGCTTTCTGGGCTGCAGGCACACCTTGCTGGCTCATGTTGAGCTTCTCATCCACCAGCACCCCCAGGTCCTTCCCCTCAGGGCTGCTCTCAGTCCATTCTCACCCAGCCTGTATTTGTGCTTGGGACTTTGCAGATGCAGGACCTTGCCCTTGGCCTTGTTGCACTCCGTGAGGTTCACACAGCCCCACCTCTGGAGCCTGCCCAGGTCCCCCTGGATGACATCCCTTCCCTGCAGCCCTCCAGGGGCCTGCTCCCAGCTGTCAGCCTGCACAGGCACACTGTGACACGAGTACCTGGGGCACCTGAAGAACCAGCCAGGTCTGTCGGCTGCCATAAGCCAGAGGACAAACCCCTGAAGAACGAGAACAGACAGGTACCTGCCAGGCAGGCGCTGAAGCTATCCTGGACGAAGAGAAGACAGGAACTCACTCCAGGTCACCGTGTTGGGGCTGGCTGTGTTGCAGGGGCAGCACCCCAGGCTGTGACAGAGCTCAGAGCCCCTCAGTCCCAGCCCTGAACTCTCCCCACCTTGCTCAAGGCTCCCAGGGTTGTCCCAGGTGATCCTCAAGAGCATCACTTACAAAGTTTCTCCCTCAAGGTTTTTCCTCACGCAGTGAGATGAGCGTGGGCTCTGATCCCCGAGAAGCATCTGACCAAGGCACCAAACCCAGCCCCGGTCACATCCCTTTGTGCGTGGCTCAGCTTGGCAGGCTCTGACAACGCTCCGCTCCCTCTAGCTGCTACGGAAGGGAAAGCAAAACAGGAGAAAACGTGCGCCTGGCTGCCTCCTCCAACCACTCCCACCGCCCACAGCAAGCTGCAAGCTGCTCCCCGGCCTCTGTGGGATATTCCCGCAGTGGGGTATTGCCACTGCTCCAAGCTGGAGACCCCACAGCTACAGGGATGTCAGACCTACAGTGGGAATAAACTGGATTTCAGAGGTAACGGCACAGAAATCGGAACTAACACAGATGAAGGTGTTAAATAGAGTGAATTTGAGTGTAACGTGGAGCTTGCAGACCAATGAGAGAAAAGGCAAAGGGGTAAAAGGCATGTTAGCAGACACATGAAGAGGATCCTAAAGATCCTAAAGCGATGAAGAAGCCACCAAAGGGGTCACAACACTGCCAGCTTGCTCTCAACACCCCTGCCACCACCAAGGTGACGTTACCAGCCTCAGAAGCCGGTCGAAGGGTGAGAACACCACCAGAAGGTGCAGAAACTGTGTGTGCAGATAAGAACTTTGGCTGTGTTACTATTAATGACACCCTGTCTGTATAAGTAATCTTTCTGCAGTAACTAGATCCTAATTAATAATTATTCTTCAGCTAAAGCTTCATGGGAGCGTCAGGAATCGTTACTGCAATTGAAGTGTGCCTCCTCTTTGCCCACGGAGGTTTTAGGCACAGCACACGTGGCTCAAAGCAGGGGGACAGCTCAGAGCCCGCTGCTGGCTGCAGCTCCACATCTTCCTTCCCACAGAGGAGCTCGGCTGGGCAGAGGTTCCCGCAGCACCTCAGGGTTTTTGATCAAAGGCCCCAGCCTCCCTGGCTGCTGCTAATCCAAACCCAGACAGGAGTGACTCTAAAGACACTCGCTGCCTTTAAGAGGAACATAAGTGGTCCCTCTGCAGCCGTAAATTGAAGCTGACAGAGGAACATTTTTGGCTGCACAGCAGCATTGCAACGTAGTGCTTAATCTCACTTAATGCTCGCTTTCCCTTTCGGTCATCCTTTGTTTGACATTTTTCTGCTTACTCACTGCAGGACATCAAAAGGACAAGGGTGAACACCTCCCCTCCTCTGGTGGGAGAGCCTCCACACACAGCGCCCACGCTACCAGGACTGCAGCAGAGCTAAGAGTGGAACTGTCACCAGTCTACCTACCAGTGACTGGAGGGGTTGTGGGTTTTTTTTCACCCTCCTTTTGAAAGCTGGTCATCAAGACCTTGGCTTTCAAGACAACTCCCTGTTCCTGCTGCCATGGAAACATCACTTCTTTGGTACAGCTGACATCCTCCCTCACCTGCACGGATGTCCAGCACTCTCTCACTGATGCTACGTGGTGAATCTCATCCCTTGACTTCACGCAAGGCTCCTCTGTGCTGCCTGGGGGGCTCCTTCCCCACGAAAATCACCTGGGCCCCTTCCTGTTAAAAGAGCAAGGGGTGAGAGGAAGAGGACACAGCCCCGAGACCTGCTGGTGAGGAGGAAGGAGCCCAGTTCAGCCCCGCACCACTGCTCTGGCCAAAAGAGGAACCTGGCAGAGGCTTGAGGCAAGGTCATCTGATGATTGCACTCACGGCGAGGGCAGCAAAGAGAGGAGGAAGGAAGGAAGACAGCCATGACTAAGGCTTTTTTCCTCTGTCCCCTATGGGCCTTACAGAGCATCCGACAGCCTCAGCCAGCTGTACCACTCTGCCACCAGGCACACGGATCCAGCAGAGCAAGACACTCACCTCATTCACAGCCCCATGGTCCCAGTTTGCTTTGAACTGGCAGGGCCAGCCTCATCACCACCCCACCTGCTCCTCCTCCTGAAAAGAGGGTGATTACAAGTGACAGCTTCCCGTTACCCTCCGATTCCCAAATCTCTGACCCAGCAAGAACAGCTGACGCTGCTCCAGCCACCCACGCTGTGCCAAAACACAGGCAGCTGCACATGTCAGCTGCTGAAGGGCCCCTCCAACACCGTGCACTGATCCCCAGCAGCTCAGCACCTCATCCAGGCACCCGCTGAGGAAGAAAGGAGGACAGAAACATCATTAAATAACCCATGTAACAACACCTAGGACCCTCGGAACAAGATTTCCCCCTCCCAGAGATTTCAGGCAGCTCTGCTCCTGTTCAAGGGACCCGCTGATGTAACAGGTCTTCTGTTTTTCCCTCCTCCATCCTGAGGACACAGCTAGAGATGCTCAGCTCAGTGAGCTAATTCCTCCTTTGCAGTTCTGACACCAGCTGTCTTATTTACTTACAAAGCCTTTGACTTTTACAACAGCACGTTAAGAAAAACCTCACCTCCAGTACTGCAAGTACCCAGTGATAGAGAAAGCAAACACAGCAGAAGAAAGAGGTGCTCCTTTGTTCGGTCGGACAATGAGGTAAGCTTTGTCCCACTGCCAGCAACCAGTTCCCTCGGCATATAAGGAATGTTAAAGTCCACTTTATCAGCCCCAGAAATGCAAGTCAAGGCTCTAGGAAAAGAAGGGCTTACGGGCTCTCTTAAGAGATCCCATGCAGTGTTTTGGGACTCGTCCTGAAAGTCCCCCAAGAACAGGACATTTTGAAAGTCCCCAGTTCACGTAAACGAAAAGCTGCTGAATATACAGCCACCTTTTATCACCAAGTCAGAGTTTCTGTATCACCAGACCATGGTTTGTGCTGTGTGTAGTCACCAGACTGCTCAGAGGCAGTCTCCTCAGTCAGAGCACCGCAAGGTGCTGCTTCTGTACTGCGGGGGCTGCTCCATCCTTGTTTTCCAGTAGTGCATGGGACCTGCGCTAACAGTATCAGAGGCAAGGCACACAGATACTCTTTTGCAGCAAAACCAGGTACATTATTTATTTTTTTTTTTATTAAAAAAAGAAATTAGAAACCATGCAACTTCAGTCATTAGCCCATTCAGCTACTCAGCCCACGCAACAACAGGATTTTTGTTCATGGCACCTTGACACATAGCAATAGAAGGCTCGGAGCACTACGTCCCTTCAGCCTGAACTGGCAGCACTGCTTTGGTGCCTGCAATCACACAGCAAGAGACTCCAAGCACTCAAAGCCCCGGCTATCTGGAGTGATTGGCAAAGGAGTGTGCACTGAGCATCGTTTAAAGGAATGCCAGACATCCCTCTGCTGAAAATGAAGCCTCTCCAACTGAGAAAGAAATCATTCAATGATTCTGCTGCTGCTGGTCACAGGCTAGTACCTTCCTTTCCACTCTTCTCCAGCATAAGGGCTCAGTGCACAAGCCAAGCAGAGACTGCTTCTTGACACGTGCAGATGGTGGGTGGAGGAGGGAAACACAGGCAGTTTTTAACTCTTCTCTGGTTAACAGAAGCAACCCAGGATGTTCACACCAGCCCCAGGGCCAGGACTTGACAGCCTGGGGCTTTGCAAAATGCATGTCATTGGTGAGTAACGCTGCATCACCAGATGGGATTTCCAGCACAAGCACTCCAGCTTGCCAGAAATAAAGCCTCTGAGGGCTGGCCAGCAGAGCACGACCAGCCACTAACTGAACAGGCACAAGTGTGGTGCCTTCCTTAGGTTCTTCTCCTTGTACCTGCAGGTCTTCACCTCGCCTGATAGAGGAAATAGCATATTCATCCCCTAAAATGAGGCAGCAGAGGGTGTTTTACCATGGATGCTTCATGGCAGGTTTGTCACACCAGATACACCGCTTCGTTACACAGCCTGGGGTGCAGCACCCTCCTACCCAGGGCTGGATGTCAAGCCACAATGAGTTCAGTAACAGGACGAGCCCATAGGAAGTGTCAGCACTGTCTCTAAAGCTCTCGAGGAAAGCTCAATAGCTCGCTTTTCCCACTAGAAGCTGCCCAAGTCTCTGTAAGCGCAACAACTAAACCTGAGAAAGCTTCAGGCACAACAGCAGCGGCCCGAAAACATCACAACAGGCCCGGACCCATCGAGGCCGGTGCTCGCTTTGCTTTTTTTTTTTTTTTTTTTTTTTTTAAAAAATCAAACCATTAGGAAGGATTTACGGACCCACGGGGCCAGGCACCAGCCGTGCTCCGCGGTCCCCTTCCCCCTGCAGCCCCCGGGGGGTGCCGGCGCCAGCGGGACGTGGCAGCCGCCTCCCCCCCCCACACCCCACCCCGGGTTCCTGGTCTGGCCGGCAGCCCCCCCGTATAAATAAGCACCCCCCCTGCCCCGGTGGGGTTTCACCGAGCAAAGGGCAGCGCCCTGCCCTGCCCGGCCCTACCTTGCTCCCGGCGGGGCTCCATGGCGGCCCGGCTCCGCCGCTCCCCGCTGCCGGTGCCGCGGAGGCGCCGCCCGCGCTGCCAGGCGGGGCGGGACGCGTCAGGGCCGGCCCCGCGCAGGTGAGGGCGGCCCCCGAGGGGGAAGGAGACGCCATCAGCGCCCGGCCCCGGGGTTTCGAAGCCGGGCAGCGGCCGCACGGAGGTGTCGGGGGCACGGGAGCCGCTCCCAGCGCTGGGGGTGCCCGGAGGGACGCGCCCCGGGGCCGCCGCTGGGGGCTGGGGGCGCCATTTTGTGGCCCCGCCGCTGCCCCCGGCTCCCAGCCGCGAGGAGCGATGGCTTCAGCTGAAAAAAGGCTTCAAAGACCTCAGCCACGCCTCAGGGAGGCTCAGATCTGCAGAGCGAACACACACAGGGGCAGCTCTGCACATCCCTTAGTTTTAATCCAGCATTAGAAGCCCACAGGCTGGGGTTACTGGCTTGTCCAACCCAGCCCCAGTTCCTCCAGCCACAACCCTTTTCCCTTCATCCAAGTCCTTATAAAGCATTTTTCTCCCCAGTGTGGTGTCTCGCTGTCTGTACACCTTGTCTGGTATGCGTGTAATGCAACACCAGGACTTCTGTTCCTCGACATAACTTCACACAGGGTAACAGGGCAAGAAAAACTTGCTCTAACACCATTAGCATGAACAGGCTTCACGGTATCATAACCAAACACACCGCCTCGCGCTGCTGTGGAAGCTGCCGTCCTCGGTGCTTCCACCTCCTATTTGTTATATATTTGCCAGCAAAGCACAGGCACGCTCACAGATAACGCCACGTTACTGAAATTAAGCTGTGATTTGGTTTTAGCTTCAGAGATTCCCCCATGAGACTTGCTAGCACTTAAGAACAGGCAAGCCAGTGCCTCATGGCTACATTAGAGAATTTAACAGCTGAGGAGAAAACAGACCACCGACTGTCCTGCCTACAATCTGAGCTCTTCCTCCTAACATAAAACATTAAGCACAGAGTTTTCATTATGTAGTCTCACAAGCAAACCGCTTTAAGAGACCATCAAGAGCATTAAGCTACCTAACACATCTCTCGCTGCACCCTTTTCAAGCCCCTGGCCTTGCCATCGATGGATGTGTTTGTTCAAAAAGATCGATGTGTGCAGCGAGTGAGCGGCAAGGCACGCACGGCGTGGCTTTGTGAATAGCCAGCTTGTCCCTGACACGCAGCATGCACAGTCACATGGCGAGGCAGAGCACAATAGAGAGTCAGGAGGTGCCAATTCAGGGGTGCCCTTGCTTCGGATAACAAACAACAGCATCAAATCCAGGTATTTTTCAGCCTACGAGGCTTCTGAGGACACGAGCTTTTGATGGGTAAAGGAGCACTGGCTTAAATTCTGGGATATGCACAGCTGAAGCATGAGGCATTTACAGTGGTGCCATAAAAGCGAGCAAGTAGATAAAACAAAATGAAAACACAGGAATGTTTCCTTATCTCATAGCACAGCAATTTAGACACATGATTCTCACCAGAACAAGCTCATCCTGCGCATCTCAGTTAAGACTATTTCAAACAAAAGTTACTTGAAAACATTCTTTTCCCCTAAATATATGTATTTTTTTCCATGGTACTCCACGTGAAGCCCCGAGCTTCCCCACTGATCAGCTGCTGTTTCCTCCTGAGCTGTAGTCCCAGTGAAAGACCACCAACAGCACTACAATTAGCATCCCTTTACTTTGCAGCTGCTTTACTCTGGCAGCACTGAAGCATCTGCCAGGAGCCAACCTGCAGAGCAGGGAAGCTGTCAGCGTTTCTCTGCTGCTTTAGCAGCCAGGAATATTTAGCCAACACATCCCGAAGTGCAAAAGCTAGTAGCGAGGACAGCAGTACTATCCCAAGAGATGACTCTGTGCCCCTTGGCACAGCTCGCAGGAATCACTGGCACTACACCAGTGTCTCACCCATGGCTGTCACACTGAAGAAAACCATCTGCAGCTTAGGTGTAGCCCTAATGTATGAAGTCCTGCACCAGTTTTGAGGAACTACAAGTTCACAAATCCCTGCTTTCCAGCTCACCCTGCAATTTGGCTTCCTTAGCAGCTGCAGGCCACTCAAAGTGAAGATAGGGCTACCTCTAGCATATTGGCCAAATCAAATTCCTGTCTTTTCCAGAAGGGTTTTAGTTGCAAGAAGGACACTCAGAAGCCATAGGCCATCTCCAAACACAATGACAAATTCCTTTTTACACAGTGAGGAAACTGAATCGTTGTAACAAGCATCTGTAAGTAGTGCCTATTAAAAAAAAAAATCAGTATGACTATTGCCTAAAGGCTTAGGTACAATCACAGATTATAAACAAACTCAGAAGAGACAACTAGGCCTGCCCTGAAGGCTTCATTGTCTTTATGAAAAAGGACAAGACAGAAAGGCAACAGGACCAGCAGTGCACTGAGCTACCTTGCTTTGTGCAGTGACTTCTTTCTTCCTCCAGGTGGTTATAAAAGTACCAACCACACACACACACATATAGAAGGCAAGCCTGGAACTATCCATGTAAATACAGGACTTCAGAATATTTTGTCCTTGGTACCCATGGACCTTGGTACCATGTCCTTGGCACCCATCCCATGCAAGTGTTGCTTGTATGGGAATGCAAGTAGAGCACCAGAGGCAGCTCCTGTGTCAGGGTTTCATTGCACAGCCACAGAACTGGGGCTACAGTACAAGTAACAGGCAAAGCAGCCAAAAGTAAAGGTCAAGGTTTTGGAGAATTAATGCTTCCACGTTCATTCAAGAACCCAGACTTAAGCAATTATTTTTCAGACTCACTCTGCACTTTGTCTCCTCTGCTGTAGTCACAGATGCAATTACCTCCAAAGAACCCATCTTCCTGCGTGCAAAGAGCTGAGTCCAGTGGTGAGCTGTACTCGTTCAGGGTAGCTGCTATGCTCATGTATGGCCATAAACAGACACGGTTGTGCAACCAAGTGCTGAGCTGGCCGTGGCTACTGAGAGGGCTAACACATTTTAGACCTATGCCTGTGGACATAGTTGGGCAACACAGCACAGCAAGTCATCTGCTGCAGCTTGCAGAGTTCACATGACACCTTTGGTTGCCAGATTGAGAGTTTGGTGCCAGTAAATGGGAACCACAAAAGCACACAGGACACCTAGCCTAAGCAATAGAAAGTGCTAGAGAGCTGTCCTGAATGCCTCTTATTTCCAAGGCTATGTACTTCACTTGGCACCAGAAGAGCCCTCCGTTCATTCAGAGCCTTGAGTCATCTGCCAGAAGCAATCTGTCTTAAGGAACACGTCCAATGTTTTTATTTCCAAACGCAGCAGAAGAGCACAGTCAGCTTGGCTCCTTTTTAAGGCAATGCCTAGAAGGATTTAATGACCTAAACCACAGGATTTTGTTAACCTAACTGAGAAGGGGAGACAAGCGCATACTGAACCATCAGGATCACAGGAAAATCAAAACTAGATACTCAATGAACCTGTACTTCCTAGGTGGTTATCCCCTGTTATGAAGGGTAGGAAAAACAGACAAGCAAGAGGCTTTTTTTTTTTTTTTGGCGTGGTTTATCAGAAATCCCCTGAAAGCACTTACTACATCAAAGCCCTGGCAGCCAATGAGGGCCATACATTGGGTCAGAAATCCTGTGCAGTATGTCCCACCTGAGGCAGTGTTAGAAATCCTCAAAAGCACAATTCCACCTTCCCAATTAGATTTGCTGTCAAAAATGGACACTTGACATGTGAGTACCTTTTCAGGGTCAGGTAGCAGCTGGCTAGCAAGTAAGAGAATCTGTACTTTTGACTTGTCCTGCTGAAACCCTTCAGTAGAAAATGAACCTTTCACACCTTTCAGTGTCTACAGATCAACTTAAAGATCACATCCATGTACGTACTGGGGTAGATAAGCAGGCTCCTAGTGGAATTCAGTAATGCCATAGGCTCCCATCTCACCAGAAGAACTGTAGAGTGCTGAAAATATCTGCAGGTGACTTTTACCTCTAAGCGCCTGGGTGTCTCCAAGTCCAAGGTCACTTTTGCAACTCAGAGTTAAACTCTGAATTGCTCAGATGCTTGATAAGAGACTTTTCCTGCAGTCCTAATCATTCAGGTGTTGATACAATTTGTACAGGGCTCTTAGCTGAAGACCTCAAAGTTAGGAGGTATCTCCAATGAGCTCCGAAAGTCCACCATAGTGAAGCTTTACATTGCACCCTCACCATTGCAGCATGGCCATTTAGGTGTAGCACAATTATTTGTCCTGGAACAAAACCTGAAACACTTTTGGGAACTAAATCTTCCAGAGGACCAGGCTCCATGACACCCACCCGCATGAAACTCATTTCTTCTAACCAAACCTGCTTGGTGCATGCAACAAGATGTTAGCTGAGAACTCATACCTCTCCTCCACAGTAGGATGTGACACCCACCCTGCACAGCTGCCAGCAAGCATGTGATAAATAGACATTAGGAGAATTCATAAAAAATAAACTAATTAAAAATTAACAATAAAATCAGTTTGTGGTACCCGTGGTGCAGAGTCGCTAGAGGGAGCGTTGGAGCACCCCGCGGGTGCGGAGTTTGCCCACTGGTTACTTCGCAATTTCCCGGTGAGGGGATGGCACCTGCGTGCTTATCTTAATAAAGACCCCAAAATTCCTAATAAGGCTTATTTTGCAAGCAAAAAACTCGGCATAGATGTACACACAGATACATGAACGGTACAGGCTTTACCTCATCAAAGAATGATCTGTAACTATTAGTTTGATGTTAACGTCAATTTTTAATTCCCTTTGCCAAAGTTACTAAGCCTCACGCCTGTCTAGGAATATCCCATCTAGGGATAACCTTCCCACCCCCAGTCTTGAATTCCTTCTGAAAAGAGGGGAAAGCATTTCTAACTTGTCACTTCTTCGGTAGCACAGCTTCCTCTGGTAGTGTTGGTTCAGTCACAGCTCCGGGAATTCTGAGTCCTCAAGCCTCTGAGCTATCTCCAGTTACAGCAAGTATATTGATCAGGGAAACACGCTATTTTTTTTTGCCACACACGTTGTTATCTGCAACTAGCATCTTTATTAGTGCGTTAAATACACTGTAGCCAACGCTTCAGTTAAATTATATCTGTGTCAACTAACCGCTGCTAATTAGTCATGAATATTCCGTTGCAGAACAGGGGCTAACTGGAACATTTTCACCTTCGAAAAACTGAAACTAGGGATAAAATGAGGTCACATCTTCAGTAACTCATTATTAAGCAATTTTTAAGGCTGCAGTGCTGTACAGTTACCACATGGTAATTAAGAAGCGGGGGACCTGGTTGCTTTTCAAACTGTAGTTAACTTCCAGCATACCCCTGTGAGATAACTAGGTAATACCAGGTCCACTTCATTACTGGCAAACCAAAACACAGAGGCTTCTTTATGATTTGCTAGAAACAGACAAGAAAACAGAACCAAAAGATTTGGTTACAAATACTGAAATACCATTAAAGGCTTACAAGGAAGGAAAAAAGGAGTGATGACCTAATTAACTAGAACTGCTGGAAGTTTTTTTCTTTTTATAGGTTTATATAACCAGAAAAAAAGAAAAAAAAAAAAACACTATTTCAAAAGCCTGCTTACTTTTGTAATGCAGGCCATAGAACTTCAGCCTTTACATTCATTCACTAAACATTTTTTCCTTACTTACTTTGCAAATAAAGTCATCCCTTACAGTTCCCCAATAGCACAACATCCAGTCTTTTTAAGAGAGGCATTTTTTGAGATTCTTAGCATATGGCTGTTCTCACTGCTAAGACACTTCACTGAGCCAGCCAACATGAAGTGAAAAGATGAGCAACAAATCAGACCATAAACACCACAATTAAAGATTCATTCATCTCATGAATGTTTCACCAGCAGTGTTGTCTACTTCCTGCCACCACCACCCAGTCAGGAGGTGCTTCCACCACAGTCTCACTTAGAAATACACTTCCAACACAAGATGCACAAAAGCTGTGATTTGCGTGTGCTAGTTTCTCCTTCAGACTGCAGTGAAGGCAACTATGCTACATCTCCCACTAGTACCATCTAGCTCCTACCTGATCTCACAAAGCTCATTTTGAAACTTCACTCTTGAAACTTCCCCCAAAGTAGACAGACTGTATTTCTGATTTCAGAAAGAACAAAGCAGATCAACCAAACCTCCACCCTTCCTTCCTTTCCCACCATTTATCAGTGTGTTCAAAACCAGCATGGAGATCACCTGATTTCTCAGTGAACCCAAACTTCCACCAGAAGGCCTCAGGAACTGGGTCAGCCACCTCCCCGTTCAGAAGCAAACGAGGTGCAGGTGTGGTTGTGCAAAGTGAGCCATCTGGCATCCCCTGCCTGAATGGCTTTCTTTTTTTCTTTTTTTCTCCCATCAAAGAGAAAATCTCTGCAATTGCTGTGTTTGTAAGAGACTGTGTACTTTGCGCCTGAGTTATACATCAGTGCATGTGCTAAATGCAAACATGAGGGTGTTCTTATTTGCCCATGCAATTGCTGAGGCTGCTTGCAAGTAGTGAAGCTTGCTGCATGCTTTGAGCGCCCTACAAAATCAGTCCTCACCACAGCAGCAGCTCTCCACAAAAAAATGCAAACTGGGGGAATAGCTGAGAAACCTCAGAGCCTGAAACATGCCCCTACTCTCCTGGAAGAGTATTCTTGTGTTACCTGTTTGTCGTTTCCATTACTTCAGTAAATATACAATCTAAGTCTCTGATATGTATCCAACTAATAGATTTAATGTCACTAAAGATCCTGTTCCTTTCATGGCTGCAGAAGTTAACTGTCTGTAAGGTAACTTATGCAGGTTTGCATGAAAGTCATTGCAGCGTGCTGGTGTACCCACACTACAGGATGCTCATTGGAAGTGCTGAAAGATGTGTTTCCCTCTGTAATGCAGCCATTTACATATGCATTTGGCCCTGTCTGAACTCTCGTTTGCCCTCCCTTTTGCACATGCATCAAGTCCCAGCCTTTCAATTTCTCCTCCATGCAGCCACAAGCATACTTGATCACTCCAACCCACAGTTCTTCTTATTTCCCTCATCCTCAAAGACAGCATCTCTGGGTCAGGTGTGCAGGGGCAGGACCCAGCACCACAAACCACAGAATCACAGAATGGCCGAGGTTGGAAGGGACCTGTGAAGATCATCCAGGTGGGTTTTGAATATCTCCAGAGAAGGAGACTCCACAACCTCTCTGTGGCCTTACCAGGGCTGAGCAGAGGAGGATCACCTCCCTTGACCTGCTGGCAACACTCTTCCTACACACCCCAGGACACCGTTGGCCTTCTTGGCCACCAGGGCACATTGCTGGCTCGTGGTCAACCTGCTGCCCACCAGGACCCCGAGGTCCCTCTCTGCAGAGCTGCTCTCCAGCAGGCCACCCCCCAGCCTGTGCTGGTGCTTGGGGTTATTCCCCCCTAGGTGTGGGACCCTGCACTTACCTTTGTTGAACTTCAAGAGGTTCCTTTCAGTCCAACCCTCAGCCTGTTGAGGTCCCTCTGAATGGCAGCACAGCCTGCTGGGGTCCCAGCCACTCCTCCCAACTTTGTGTCATCAGCAGACTGGCCGAGGGTGCTCTGTTTCATCATCACTGATTAAGTTAAATAAGACTGGAGCCAGCACTGACCCCTGGGGGACACCGCTAGCCACAGGCCTCCAACTAGACTCAACCACTGAGCACAATGCCCAGAGCTCTCCAATTTTTAATCCAGTTTAATAAAGTTATTAACCCTCCCCACTGCCAATTCACCTAGGCCACATTTCACAGCTTGCCTGTGAAACCAGGCCCTGGGCCGAGCCCTGACAGGTGGTTGCATCGTGCCCTGGGCCCATGGTGCACCTCCTGCCGCCCATTTTGCACCTCGCTAAGGGACCGCTGCCGGGGGGCAATGTTCACCTGTTGTGCAGAGCCCCGACAGCTTTGGTTGTCAGGTTTAGTCATAGGATCGTTGGTTGCTTAAACAAGGGAGGTCTTTGCAGCAGCTTTATGAACCATATTTCTGTTTGCTCTGGAGGAGAGAAGCATCTGAACGGCTCTGTTGCTCAGGTGGTGGCCTCTGCCTTCCTACCATGGTGAAGAGCTCATATTTGCAGCTGTTCTCTCTGATATCTGTGGGTTTATTTCCCTTGTTGTAACAGCACACACTGGTGTCTCTAGTGTGCTTTCCACTTAATATATTATCTGCTGCTGTCGGCTTAAAACAGCCTGGGACAAAGTCCATGTTTTCTTTTCAGCTCTTCTATGCTTTATCCTCCAGCGTTTATGAAATAAATCAGTGTGTGTCTCTGTGTCTCTAGCCAATTTCAGCATTAAGAAAAAATATCACAGATAACACAAATAATTCTCCTCTTGTCTATGCCAAGATAAAGTCAGAGTCAACTGACTGGTGTGAAGCTTTCACTGCTATCAAAACAGAAAAGGGAGGAGGATCAAGCTGCCCATATAACATGTGCCTTGAAGAAATTGAAGGCATGCTGCACAGTTGTTCTGTGTACCAAACAGAGCAGCAATAAAGAGGTTTATTTAATTGTGAAAGAGCAATTAACTTTGGAAGATGTGTTCCCTGCTCCTGTGAGGAAGCTTGGTTTTGTGCAGCACGTTTCTTTCATACGGCAGTCTCCGAGTGCCTGGCAGTATTAAATATGTCAGCTGAAGACCTGAATAATAAATAAGGCCAGGGGAAGACAGACCTTTTAGCAAAGCTTCCTCTGTCCTTAAGTGGTCTTTTATTTCATATTTAAACAGCATGCACGCTTCTCTCCCCACCCCACTCTTCTTCCAACCCTCCCTCCACCCCCCCAAAAAAAAAAATCTTAAACTGCCTCATAATAATAATAAATACTCCACCTATTTACACTCTCCATCTGCCTACAGGAGGTGTGCACGCTTATGAGGTGTGATTACAGGTGAATGATTCCCTTGGCTTTTACTCACGTAATTGCTTGGCTTTTCTGATGCCCTTATCTGGCATAAACTGGCCCTTATCTAACATGGGGCAGCTTCTAGACTCTTCTCACCGAGGCCACCCCTGCAGCCCCCCACTACCAAAACCTTTCCCCATAAACCCAATACACCCCTTCAGTGCCCCTGGAGGCTGCGTGGAGCCAGACGTGGAGCAGAGCAGGGGGAGAGGACAGCAGAGCAGTCAGCAGTCCTGAGGCCAGCAGCCAGGAGGGCACGTTTAGGTGGCTCTGGTGGGGAGAAAACAGAGGGCACAAAGCTCCAGCAGGCTTCCTTCCTTGCAAGGCTTCTCATAAGACACTTATCTTGTATTTCCTTCTTCAGAACTATAAATACTAAAGGGAATTGGGAAGAATGTGCCCTTCTGCAGCCTTAATATAACTACGTGTGCTGGAGAAGAGAACAGCACAGAGAGGCCAGCCTCATGTGCTCTCCCTAAATAGCCTCCTTCTTGTTGTCACTGCTGAAGACAGGATAAAATCTCCAATACTGTGCAAATAATTTAAAAAGGGTGTTTGATGTAATTTTGATTCTTTTCACTTCATTTTCAGATCCGGAAGCTCAAGGGAACATTCTGGTCTTGTCCTCAGACCCATCTCTGCCTGCTGGCTAGTTTTAATGACGCTGTGCTGTCCTCATCTAGATCATATCCACGTTGCAGCCAGAACTGTTTGACTCGAACCCATAAAGAAAAAGAAAAAAAAGAAGAAGAAAAAAAAATTTTTTTTCTTAGTTATGGATTCCCCGTCCCTGGAGGTGTTCAAGGCCAGGCTGATGGGGTCTTGGCATCCGTGCCAGTGGGTGGCATCCCATGGGATGGCAGGGGGTTGGAACCAGGTGATCTTTAAGGGCCCTTCCAACCCAAACCATTCTGTGTTTCTATGTCTCTGCTGCTGCTCCTCTTGCCCCATGTCAGGCCAGGACATGGCAGCACAATTATGGAGCCCAGCATGAGCCCCCTGCTTCCCAGCTTCACATCGTCAGCCCCTCAACCAGTCTGGGTATGCCGACATGAGGCGGGGTTTGGGCAGGGGTTCCAGCATCGTGTGCTCTCTCACAGAAAAGAGAACATTCTTTGTCTTCTGTGAGGTGCACACTGCCATCCATGTCCTGGTAATGTCCATGTAATAACACAACCGAGTCCAGGCAGAACTGGGTTCAATAAAGCAGATCAAACTGAGAGCATTTCTTCACATGAGAAATGGAGTGAAAATGGTGGCTCTAAATATTTGTTTAGCACTTGCTATTCCCACCTGGAGGGTAACACTGCTCTCACACAGACTGGGAATTCCTAAGTTCTGTGCTTCATGGGTCCCCATGAAGCGGAGGGCTGGGTTTGAGATGCAGGGTCCCCGTTCTCACCCCACTGCTGGCCTTGCACCCTTAGGGCCCCACAAAGGCAGTCATGTAGGCAGAGAACATTTGTATACGTGCACTAGACGCTCCCGAGGATGTGACATTGTGCCACAGCTGAAAAGTACTTCTAATAAAAATATAACCCTGTCTTCAGCCTGCTGACCCTGCTGTTCACAGCGCGCCCGGTGCTGTCGGGAAGCTGTCAAAGGCTGTCAGAGGTGCTGAAGGAAAGTGCCAACGCCATTTCGCTGCTCTCTGACCTCTGTAATGGGGAGTATTAATACAGAGCATGAATGCATATGAAGACGGTTATAAAGATGCAGAGGTTTTTACCTTGACTGAACGGTTTAGAAAACGTGGACAGCTTTTCAGCCAGAGTCAATAGCACGGTTTATATTGACGTTGGCTTAAACAAGCTGTCTTTTCCTATGGGTGCAGCATAAATATTGGCAAATCTGCTGTTACTCATTGGAAGTAACGAGCCAGGGAGAACCAGATTCATCCCATGACTGCACGAGGCTAATGCCATCTCACTGAGGCTTTGCATGGAGGGCAGAGACTGCCAGGATGCTGAGCAGCCAGCCTCAGGATCAGGCTCACGGCAGCGAGGGGGTCAGGCATTGCCTTGGGCTGGGCTCATGTGAGTGATGGGGAAGGCTGAGGGGCTGTGCTGGGGGCCACGTGAGGGCCAGCATGGTGTGAGCTTCCCAGCAGTGCTTCCTAACAAGGGAACTGGCCTCAGCTCCATTTTTCCACCCCCAAAATGAAACATTATTTTTGCCACCTTCTCCTAATCTCATTGGATAGATATTACTCAAAAGAGAACTGTATCTCATTAGTACAACTAGAATTTCTCCAAATCTTCAGCAGTCTAATTGCTGCGTGAGTTTGCAATAAAAGGAGAAAGAAAGTGTATTTTAATTTCCAGACTAAAACAGAGGGATTAAGAGAAGACAGATTGAAATAAACCAGCAGGAAGAACTTTTTAACATACTGCTCATTCTTCCTTACAGGGAGTGTGAAAACCCAGGGGGTTATTCTTACGGATTGAAGAAATCCATTTAGAGAAGCTGGTCTCTGCTTGAAAAAAAAAAAAAATGAAATCACAAGAATAAATGTTAATGCTTCTATTGCTCCCATTACTAAACTCAGTGCCACCTTACCTGGACTGTGTGGAGGGGTTGAGAGATGGCTGAGCACAATGATGCTGGGGTTGGATTGTAAAATCACAGAATCACAGAAAGGTTTGGGTTGGAAGGGACCATAAAGCCCACCTGGTTCCAACCCTCTGCCATGGGCAGGGACACCTCCCACCAGACCAGGTTGCCTAAAGGCCCATCCAGCCTGGCCTTGAACACCTCCAGGGATCGGACATCCACAGCTTCTCTGGGCAGCCTGAGCAGGCTTGGATTGTGTCATGATAGAAATGCACATGGAGCAGGATCTCCTTCCCTGTTTGTCTGCACAAATGGTAGAAAACCTCCAACTGATACTCTTGCTTTCATTTTGTTCATTTTATGCTGTGTGCTGGCATAAATGTGTGTGGTGGGGAGGAAGATGCTCTCTGGCCCCAAAACCTGTTTTTCAAAGCTGGATTCTGGTGGGGATAAGAAACAGCAATCAAAAAGGCAACAAACACATGGAGAGCCAGAGAGGGGACAGATGGCCCAATTAGAGCACTAACCATGCTAATTTTCCAGTGCTTATCTTATTATTGAAATACTGGCAACTCAGAGGGAAGAGGTTATGTGCTGCAAATGAGATGGAGCCTGTTAGTTCTGGAGAAAAATTACGGAGTGTGCAGAACCAGCCAGGAAAATGCTGACCCGGGGGTTAGGGCTGATGCTTCGCAGGGCTCCTCGCTGCAGAGGGGCCACCTCCTGCTTCCTTCCAGGGAAGAAGTGGGAGCAGCCCACCCAGATGTGGAGGCTGGCTGCTCCGTCCTAAGCCAGAAGGCATCTGCTGTCCCTTATCTGAGGGATACTTACGGGGACCTGGACCCTGTAGTGAGCAGACTCTCAGCTGTGGTGGCCTGGAGGAATTCAGGGGCTTCTACAGGGGACAGCAGGCAGGGCCATGGGGTGTGTGGGGCAGCCTGCCCACGGGAGAGGTTCTGGCGACCACTGTCAGAGCATTGAACCTGAAAGGGTCAAATGAGCTCTCTCTGAGCCACGTAGTGATGGACATGGCTCATGCTGGAGATAAGGAGAACGGGGGATGCTTTTTCCTACTCTCATTCCACACATTCCTGAGACCTGACAAGGGGCGCCCATGGCCAGCTCCTTCACACCCCCCAGGCACCCCACAGCTGGGAGAGTCCGGGTGGGTATTTGGCCCATAGTGGATTTTTACATGAGGTAGGAGGGAACAGCAAAGTTTTAGCTGTGAATTAATACAGCTTCAACATGTTTCAGAAGTATATGTCTGAAAAGTTACAGGAAATGGTCAAGGAGAGTGCCAGCCATTCAGCTTTCAGGCATTCAGTGAGTTAGACCTGCATTTCTGGGGGCAGACTTTAAAAAATATATATAAAGAAAGAAAATGCTTACATCTATTTATTGATCTAACAGCTTTCATTCCATGTCTGGGCAAATTGCTGTGGGAAAGGAGCGGTTTGAGCTTTTCTTGTCTCAATTCCCATATACTGGTCACTGAGCAAGTTTGGTTTGTGGCAAAAAGACCTTGATGAATGAAATCTCACATTGAGAGTATGTGAAGGGACAACAGGCAAAAATGTCTGTGGAGGAAATTTTGCATGTTCACATACTCTTCACAGAGACTGTGCTGGCCCTGCATATGCCAGAATGGAAGATCGAGGTTTAATAAAAGAGAAATAATTAGCAAAATATGTGTCCTGTGTTTCTTTCTTTTCCCAGAGCAGCTGCTATTCCAGCCCATGGCAGGAGATAATAGTCATGAAGAGAGGCGAAAAGGAGAAGGAAAGCAAAGCTGTCATAGGCAAAGCCATTGTAGATGCTGCTGGTGGAAAGGGGACTGAGCTGGGATGGAGGCAGACTGCATGGAAAAGGCTCCAGGGACCCAATGCCAGGCCACCAGTTCTTCGGCTGAAGGGAGCTGAAAGAAGACATCGTGGGCACATAAATACCAGCAAGTAACAGTGTGCTCAGGGCACAGAAAGGAAGCGACTGCAGGGATCCCTCATTTTCCTTGACCTAAATACGTGCGTGTTCATTCTTTGAATATTTTATGCTGCTCCAGCTTGTAGCATGCATTCCGCTTCTGTGCCTTGGGTTGAATGCTTGACTTCATCTGCAGTTGGTAACTGTCTCAAGAAAGATAATGTAAAAAAAAAACAATAATAATAATAAAATGAAGGGAAAAGGATGATCCCCTAAAAGAAAAACGCGTAAAATGGGCATTTCTACCACTAGCATCTGGGGCCACAGAGGGGGCGGTGAAAAATGTGCCTGCAGGGCAAAGCTCTGCACCAAGCACTCCTCTGCCCACAGCACACTGCTTTTCATTTAAAGTGCCAAGAGTTATGCAGTATGGAGCTACACTTGGTTAATTTATTGCCCCCGCTTTAATCCTGCATGTAAATCATGACAGCAGGCAAGCACATAGCAAAAGGTGTAGACTGCTCTGCCCTGGCAAGCAAACAGAGCTACAATAAGAGGTTTAAATATGAAGAAACCCTTACACATCAGTTTAAAACACTCCCACGTTTTCTACGTTAAAATGTCCCATCAGCCCAACAGCACTCCTTAAGCAACAAGGCAGAAAGTCCTGTATGCAAAACAGAGAGAGGGAAATTTTGATAAATGAACTGTTTTCAGTATCATATCTCTGAAAATTTTTCAGGATGAGATTTAAAAAAAAAAAAAAGTAGTTCAGAATTAAAAGAAAGGATTTGGATGGCCACTTTTTAACCAAAAACATCAGGTCAAAAAGAGAAAGCTTTTCTCTCTTTTTATTTGAACAGTTCCATGCTGTATCGGTAGCCTAGTGATGAAGCTTTTCCTTTGCTATTCCACACAAATTTGCAGAATCTGGCATCTCCATCCTGAGCTGTGAATCCTCCTGAGTTAGGTTTCTGCCATAGATCTGCTGGCACTCCCCCATGGAGGTGCCTCTTCTCGCTGACAAAGAGCCTGATGGTCTAATTTATGACCAAAACTAGGTCTAAAGCCAAATGAGACAATTAAAGCATTAATCATTTATGTTAAGCAGCTGAAACAGTTGTGTGAATTCCCTGTGAGTAGCTCCCTGTTTGACAGAGCGATATCTATGAGCCTCCATACTTCTCACGTCTCAAGCAAGAGCTTTGCCTCTGGTTTCAAGCCAGGTGGATCTTCAGACAGGACAAACAGGCTCAGAAATCACTTGGAGGTCTCAGAAAACTGCTAAAATTGTTCTTTGATGTGGCTGCTTGGAGCTACTGAAACCATGGAATGGAGAGGCAGTGCATGAATAAGTTACTGGGTCTGCAGACAGGAGGCTGCTATCACAAAATGCTGCCTTGCTGGGGAAACAGTTCCTGGACGCTTCCTCCAGTGTGTAAAGAATCCAAAGGAAAAGCTCAAACTGGCAAAACCATCTTTGTGGACAACTGGTGAGCAGAAATTTCCTGAATTTGTCAGCTTTGTAGCAGATATTTTGTCTTCCCATGGGGAAATCACCCTGCACATCTACAAGGCTCTCTGTCTTGTTTGGGGAAGATGAAAAAAGGGAGCTCCCGTAACCCAGTATGCACAAAGGAAATACTCTGCAGAGGTGCCCATCAATAAATGATGAATTGCTCTGGGCACGTCTCAATCATACCAACCGTGCTCCTCTGGTAGGAATATTTTGCTTCAGGGTACATCAGTGAAAGCTGCGTGCACAAAGTGTATGGGGTCCGTACAGAAAGGAGGCTGGGGGAGATAAGCAGAGAGCAACAGTGGTTATGGAGCTGGGAGGTACTCCAAAAGGGAGACAAAATCTGAGAATAACAGGGACTAAGTAAAAATTAAAATACAGGGAAGCAGGCATGATATGGGGCATCCCCTGGAATGGCTCTCACAGGAATAAGGGGAGGCTGCTGGTAGAAGAAAAATAAGAGAAAACAACCTAAGTTTGGGATTGCTCTGGTCCGTTCCTAAAGGATAGATGCAGTTGGCTCATAGAGTTTTTGCTGGTGCATGACGGGATGCAATGCTTGTTTAGTGTCGGGCTGTGGTGATAATCATTGCTTTTGAAAGAAAAAAGGATCAGTGTTTGCATCTGGTGATGGTGGTGATGATGGTGATGACGATAAGAATATAAAGAATGCTTACACCTAAGTCTAACTAATCATTCTGGGGGAGGTGGGTGAGTAGGCTACAATATAATGAGTAGACTGCAGCATAAATGGTCAAAGGTACCCCAAAAATGTAGTTTCTGGGCTTTGTGCACTGCTAGTGTGCTACCTACACAACGGTTTGACTGCCCTGAGCAATATGCTAGACTTCCCTAGCTGAATGGTTTAGAAATCAATGGCTTAATTCAAAATCTCAGTCTGGTGCTGTTATTTTACTTATCCCCTTGCGTGCTGCTGGTTGCAGGCCTCCGAACAACAGCTTCCAGCTGCGACTCAGCTGGGCTGAGAAAGGCAAAGGTGGCACTGCCAGGCGTCCCCCTGCCTGCCTCGCAGATGTTTGGAGCAACAGTAGCATCCAGCGGCCAGCCTGTTAATTACACGATGTGAGGGATCTGCGTGAGGGCAGCATCTTCCCAGCGGAGAGAAGTGGGTGAGAGCGAGCCTTGAACGCTGAGGATTGCACTGGAGGGTTTCCTGGGCAGCCAGGAAAACAGGAAGACGAGGCAATTAGACCAGGATGTTTGAAATTTAGCAGATGGTAACCACAGTCAGATATCTAGGGTCGATTTTTTTACCCCTGGAATTGTGGCAAAGCTAGGAAGGAAAATGAAAGAAAAGAAAATGAAAAGAAAAAGAAAAAGAAAGAAAGAAAAAAAAGAAAACAAAAGAAAAATAAAATAAAATAAAATAAAATAAAATAAAATTAAATTAAATTAAATTAAATTAAAAAAGGCAGGGGAAAGAAACAGCTTTTAGGAAGCCCAAAGTTCACATCTTTGTGCTGTTCCAGCATCAGAGAGGAAGAGTCAGTCCTGGCTGCAGCTCCACAGGCGCCTGGCTGCAGGCAGAGCTCTGCCCTTCCCCAGCAAGGTGTCGTGGTCCCCCAGCACCGCCAGCCTCACTGCCTTGCACTGCTGCTCCGTGACCTCGAGGCCACAAAACCTGGTGGTTAATGGTTCTCCAAACCCTGTTAACAAGTTTGTGCTCCCGTGCAAACATTAGCTGAGGTAGAGGGGAACCCGCAGCAAGGGCTGCCTCGCTTGCTCTTCCCTTCTCCTTTTCTAACAGGGCATCAAGGCAGAAATCTTGCAGCTTTCATGCAGAGCTGTGCTTGCCCAAAATGCCAGAGAGAGAAATTATCCCTCACCATCCTTCTTGCCATGTGTGCCTCCCCCAAAAGTACCATGAAGTGGTCAGACACCAAGACATCTGCAGGGAGACACCAAGGGCAGATATACTATTCAGATTCCTATCAGCTTTTGAAATTATTTCCTTCATCTTGCTCTGGGACATTTTCACTCCCCCAGCAGGCAGCTGTGGGCAAGGCAGGCCCCATGCTGTGACCCTGCTAGGGCAGTAAATGACTTTGGTTGTGTCACAGGACGTGTCAGGTGTTTTCTCCAGTGGGGGAAGTGAGAACCAACAGCACGCAGTAGCCAGAGGTACTGACATTGCTGCAGGGTCATGCAAACCTCTGACACATCCCCCTGCTTGTCTGGGAGCCTGAAGCCCCATAACCTCTTCTGCTGCTGATGCAGGTGAGCAGAATCAGCCCTCGTGCTCTTATCCTGAGCACCCCCTCCTCACGCACAGCAAGCAGTGCCACCTCCTACTGCATCACAGAGCAAAACTTGTTTGCCTGTCCTCTCCGAAGCCGAGCCTGAGAGTTGCTGGGAAAACGAGCAGCACCTGGTAGCTGTTAACAGGAAGATGCAAGCAGCAGAGCAAAGCTTGCTTCACCTCACATTCGTGCACTGCATTCTGCACAGCACCTGGAAAAGCACAGGAGAGGACTTTGCCACAGCGGGGACAGAAGGCTCAGTGGCTTTTCAGAGGTTTTGATGTCCCTTGTGAAAAACTATCCATATGGGACACATGATACAGGATGCATATATCCCCTGGCTCATTCATACAAGGGCTGATCTCCAAAAGCTTTGTGGATCCTGCATGGGAAGCCCAAATTGTTCACAAACAAATATGGTTGAACACACTCCTGTGCTTAAACAAAATGCAACTTCAGTACCACTGAAACTCACCTCCTAAAAGAGCAGACAGCACTAAGTGTGCAAGCACTGGTGACACACACAGCTGTGGAAACAGAGAGGTTTCAATTACTGGACAGAAGTGGTTTATACCACGACGATGGATGCTTGGGAGAGGTCTCAGAGCTGCTGAGGGCAGCTTTTTCTCTTTGGGACTGTGCAGGGATCTTGTGGCCGTAGCAGCAGAGGTCTGGAGATAAGGAGAGCTGCCTCATTCCAGGTTGCTTAGTTTCCGTGGTAACGATGATAAAACTCATGTCACATCCCACTCTGCAAAACCATGTCCCAAGGCCACTGCACAGATTTGCAAGGCCCTGGAGGCTGGGAGTCCTTCTCAGATATTTCTCTCAGGTTCCTTGGTACGCTGATACACGAAGTGCCCTGGCACAAGCGTCTGGTGCAAGCCGGGCCGCACATGAACTGCCTGCTGCGTTGCCTTGCCGTTCTTCCCGGCTGCAGCTGTGGTGGTTCTGGGGCAAATGGGACTTTGTAATTAGCAGGGTAAGGCAGGGAGGTCTAGGAGATCCTCTGGGTGAGAGCTGCTCATGAAGACAGGCCAGCAGATGTTAAGTGTTGATGCTCTGAGAGCTTTCTTGCCTCTAAGGCACCATATTCTGAACCAGGTAACAGACAAGTGTTCTTATCGACAGCCACCAGGAGCAGGCACTTCTGAGGTGGGGTGCTGCCTCCTGCCTGCACATTGCCAGAGCCCTCTCTGAATCTGAAACACCACCTCTCCTCCCTTGTGGCTAACATCAGGTTCCCGTCCTGCAAGGAGCTCTGGAGCCAGAGGGGTTTGTGGTGTCTGTGCTGTGCGACATGCTCCTCACTTGTACTTCACCTGCTACCAAAACAAGGCCCACAGTGTACTTAATGTGACATAGAAAAGGCTCTGCTATCAAAAGCTTTTTCGTAGAATCGGCTAGTTTGGAAAAGACCTTCATGAAATCCAGCCATCAGCCTGACCTGGTGAGTCCCACCACTAACCCATGCCCCTCAGTGCCGCATCCATCCCCGCGTGGGGCCTCCACCACCTCCCTGGGCTGCCTGTTCCGATACTTGAGCACCCTCTCTGTGAAGAAATTCATCCCAACGTCCTTTCTAAACCCCTCCCGGAGAAACCTGAGACTGTTTTTTAGCATGATACGTTTTCAGCAGAAAGCAAAATAAATTCCTGAGATTCGTGAGGACGGCACATGAACCCTGACTTCCTCCGCTGACTTCCTGCAGCAGCTCCCAGCCCCGTCAGCCAGCACAACTCACACTTCTTCTGTCTGTAAACACGTTTCAAGGCCATTTGAGCAGAATGAGGTGTGGGCGTTTGGGCTGATCCGTTCAGCGTTTCCCAGCTGGCCCCATCCTCCTCTCTGTCCTTGAGTTTCCCAGCTATGTCTGCGATAAAGTGCGATTCCTCTCTGCTGCCTCACACCAAAGTCCCTCTCCAGGGCGGCTGGCGCTGGCTTTGGCTGGCAGCACACCTGAAAGCACTCGCACTCAAAGGGAATACTGTGGTTTATGGGTGCCGGATAATTGTTTTCACCTTCTCCGATGGAAAATTATTCCCAAACAGAGCAGCAATAAAACCCCTTTGCCAGGTGTTCAGTCCCACAGATGTGAAGACATGCACGCTGTTTGAACCTGCCTCCTCCTCTAAAATGCAAAAAATCTTTGGCCCGGTGCAAAGTGCAGGGAAAGATAAGCCCCAGGCCTGTAGGTGGAGCACTGGGGCCATTGCACGGTAGCATCAGAAGCTCCTAACACCTTCACATTCCTGCACACACCAAATACAGCCGCAGAACACAGCCCTCTGAAACTAGAGGGCAGCTGCGCTTTGGTGGGGAACACGGTACAATTGCTACTAAAGAAAGAAGAGTCAGTGAAGAGAAACAGCAGCTGCAAGTATTAAAAACACTTTCCTGAATTAGATTCTTTATGTAAAAGCCTTGAAAGTAACATTTTAATTCTCCGAAGTTCAAAACCGCCACCGGAGGAGTCACAGGAATGTAGCAGCAAGGCTTTGCTCCTCCTTGCCGTTCAGAGCTGTGTGTGGTGGGTCAAAGCCTCTGAGCCAGCCCCAGCTTTACATTGCTTGCAGAGCTGGTTCAGCTTGGCTGGCAGAAGGTCAAGGTCTGGCTTTCAGGGCTCGGATGTGTGTGTTACCCTGCACAAAGACATTCCTTCAAGAGAGAAAACTCTGGTGCAGAATAAGCCGCTGGCTTTTGCTTTTATGAGTAAGACACTTTGTGACTCCGTGTCTTGTTTTGGATTGGTATTTGGTACCCTTCTGTCTTTCAGTTCATGTCCCTCACAAACAAAAAAAACCAAACAAACAAACAAACAAAAAAAGTGCAGGGGACTTATGGCAGAGGTTGATAGGATCACGGTTGATGTAGCAAAGAAAAACAGGCAACAGCCTCCTCTTACAACACCAAAATGAAGAGGCATGAAACAAAACATTTAACAACAGCAGAACAGTTGTTCTGTTAACAACAGATAACAGCATGGAAAATGCTTCTCAGCGCAAGACAGCATTAGCTGTGGAGCATCCTGTGCGTGATTAGAGGAGTTATTGGAGGAAAAAGGTATAAAAAGATATCAAATACTGTTCTGTATAAATCATCCCTTCTGTTTAAGGTACCTGCTATTGTTTGGTAAACACACATTTGCTTTTCTGAAAGAAGGGATGGAGATGGGGGTTAAAAGATGACACCTTTAAAATGTTAGAAGCACAAACATGAGCATCCTCAACAGCAGCCATTGCTCCCTGACAGCATCCAGAGAGTTTCTGCAGCTACCTGCCGGTGTACTGGCCGGTGTTATCAGCTCTTGTTGGATGCCAGTCTGAATAAAAATAAATGCTGTCCTCTTATGTCATTCCACCCAAAATTGGAAAAGATGAAGCATGATGACACGGTAGGTTACAAACACTAGGAATTCTTTGATTTTCCTTCCCTTTTTTATTTCCTGACTGACTGAAATTTCCTAATCCCTGAAATATGAAGCTATGACTCCCCGTAGTTTAAATTCCTTAATTGTGGTTTGGGTTTCTTGGAAGAGAGAACAAGGTCCACCCCCGTGGTCGGCTCACACCCCATCCCCACCCCTCCCTGGCTTCACCGAGCCCCGGCATTGAGAGCTAAGGTAAGTAGGGCCAGGATGTTGTAACACTTGCAACACTTGCAGGATATTTTGCCTGTCTCTTTAAAAAGAATCGCTCTAACTGCAAGTCTTTAAAATTTTATTACTCTTCATGAACCTTATGCCCTTTCCAAGGCTTGTCCGTGTTTGTTTTGTGGAGCAGCGCCGTGCTCCCTGCGAGCTGCCAGCACGCTCCTGGCTGCAGGGCGAGCTCGGGTGTCTTGTCTGCACTGCAGAGGCATCCCGACCCCAGCAAGAACAAGCCCTTACTGTACCAAATCAGATCCCAAGAGCTCACAGGCTACATTTCAAGACAACAGGTAGCCTGTTACTTCAGGCCATCGTTCACACTGGTATCTCCAACAGCAGCGCTAGGCCTTAAGCATTCAAACCAGCGCTGAGGAAAGGGATGCCCGACCTTCCCATGCTTAGCTCAGGCAGCAAAATCCACTGTGCATTTTACCAGACCAGTTGTTTCAGCCACTGTCTCCGTTACCCCAGACCCAGTCCCTTGCTGGTTGGAGCTGCAGGGTGTGCAGACCCACGGCAGCTTTTCCAGCTGTCCGACGATGGTCTGTAACTCCCCTTCCAGTTTCAGAGCCTCTGCAGGCACTTGAGATTCCCAGATGCAGCAAAAGGCAGAACTTGGCGCAGGGTCTATTTTTGCTCCCGTTCTTTTTCAAGAATATAATCTGTTAAATTAAATCAAACATTTCCTCCTGAATAAACAAACCACTACATATTTTCCTTTTGCTCCAAATGTACCGTTTAATTACAACAGAAGAGGGTTTGGCAGCTCCAGCTGAAGACTGCCCCTGAAGCAAACAAACAAGCGAGCAAATAAAAACCTACAGAGCTCCTCAGAAGTCTATTTTTATTTAAGGGACTACTTTTTTCAGTCTAATTTGGCGATGAAGCTTATGTATAAGATACCAAAATAACAGAACAGAGGATAATGATTATTCTGAGGTTAGCAATACCACAGTCATAAATCACAATTTATAGCCAAAACACAGCAGGGGAGCAGCTTCAAAGAATCTGATGAAGGCCACCTCTCAACCCCCAGACTTTGAAACACCCCCAGATCAATAACTGCATTAGAAGAACGTTAGCGTTGTCTGAGAAGTCTGGTGTAGTTCCAGGACCGTATTGTTTTCCCAAAGATCAGATGTAGATAAAGATGGTTTTTGCTCTAAGTAACTCTTTCAAGCCAATGATATTTGTTTTGCATTTTTTGAATTCTGCAGAATGTGTTCCAACGTCCAATGTTTTCTTTAAAGCTCAGCTTCCAAGAATTATTTGGTTTTGAGGAACTTAAACTTTTGCTTTTCAGTAAGATTTTAGAGAAAATTCACATTTGAGAAGGCCTGAAAATGTGAAGTCCCAGCCACTAGAGTTAAAAAAAATAATAATAATAATCCATTGTCAGATAAAGACCTGGTATCTCCTTTTATATGTCAAGATATATGGACTGATCTTCAGGAGCAAAACTTACCGGTTTGGGGGTTCATCCATAGTGTATTTGAACTTAAAACTCTACTAATTCTGTTTGGAAATTATTTTAAACTTTTCCAACAAAGTGATTTAATTAAACTAACAAAAACAGGAAACAAGTTCATGAAATAATGAAGGAAAACATACAAACCACTTAAATGTGTGCTATGGAGCCCATGATATGTATTCCTAAGTGCTGAACGATGTCCAAAGGCAATAAAAGTTCACTATAGGTGACAATATTCTGAGTTTTTTAATCATACTTTTTTTTGGGAAGTCTTTTTAGCAGTTTTGGCTCAGTCCTGCCCACTACTGTCTCAGCAGCGTTCTGCCCTTTTGGGGAAAAGACACCCAATTGTTTCTGGCTTCAGTCAGCATCATTTTCCCAGAAAAGGTTACTTGGAATAAAAGTCTTAAAATTATAGCAGTGGTTTCATTTAAGGTTTGGTTTGGTTTTGTTTTAATTGTTCAAACTGAATTGGTTGCATTGCACGGGTAAGACCTTTTGTTTTGTAAAATAGCCAAAAGGAACCAAAATGATGATTATGCACTCCTGATTGCATATGCAGTAGCAGAGGAGTAAAGAAGGAAATCATTTTTGTTCCAAGATGCTGAGGCAGAACTGGTATGATCAACCACAAGATAGACCAAAAGTAACACGAGCTGCTTTACAGCTCCAAACAATCAGTGCTTTAAAATGCTGGCCTTCACATGAAAGGAAAATAAGGAGAAAACAGAACCAAGATTATTTTCCTTTGAAATACTTCCAGTAAAGGTGACTCCCTAATTTTGCCTGCCAGAGATAAGAAAGTATTTAGTGAGCTAATTAACCATCCCTTCCCATGCAAACCAGCACAATGTCAGATTTCCATACCCGGCCATAAAACCCTCCTCCCAACATGGGGCACGTCCCAGCACCAGCAGCACAGGGACCCCCAGCACTGCCCAGCTGCAGAGTGGGGCAAGGGGGTGAAGAGAGGGGCTGGGGAATGGCAGCAAGTCCAAATGCATGAAGGAATTGGAGGGGAAGGTGCCATGAGGAGCAATGTGCGCACTGGAAGGCAGTGGGTATCCTTCCAGTGTCCTGTTTGCACCTCCTTTCACCCTAAACCTGCCAATCCTTCCAACCTGACAGTAACATCCCTACATTTTGTAAAAAGTAATCATATTTATTGCAGGATTTGCAAGACTGGAAGGAAAAGCAGCTTTGGCATCCAGACTGTTCCCTGGGGCTAGGTTCCTGCCTCTCCCTGCAAAGAGGTGCTAAAAAGATGATGGCACATCTGGTAACGAACTTGGGTTCAAAGGCACTTGAGCATACAGCTGTGCTTGTCCTTTTTGGTCTGTTTTTTTTTTTTTTTTTTTTTTTTTGGTTTTGTTTTGTTTTGTTTTGTTTTGTTTTGTTTTGTTTTTTCTCTTCTGGAAACAGAATTGCACCCTAGCTACAGCAGTGAAGCCCTAGATGTTTGTTTGCTCTTTTCCTCTTTATTAACCCAAAAGAATGCTCCTTTCCATCACTAACCATCCCATAGGCCCTTCCAAAGTGTCTTTTAATATTCTTTTAACCCTGAAAGAAATTATATGATGTTTTGTTAAAATGATATTGCTAAAAATGATACAAATTACCTATTCTAACTACCTTTTCTTTGTTTACAGGATTTTGAATAACAGATTAGAGATTTTATAAAGATGGTCCTCACCCTAGGAATAAGCGGGCTCTCACCCAAATCCCAATCTCCAGTCCAAATAAATACTTCCAACCACAGCAAGATCATGTTTCCAGCTTCGGCTCTGTGGCCCATTTATTCTATCAAAGCTGACACAACAGAGCACGCCTGAGAGGCTTGGGAAGTGCTGCACTGAAGTCTGATGGAGGATCAAACAGCACAAGTCTCAGAGTGAGCACAAATTCCTTCTCAAGTAGGAGTCTGCTCGTCTCGGAAGAGGTTGCTAAAAGAGCGCATGAGAAATCTGCTCCTTTCTAGCTCCTCTTGCTTGCCTGATTTATTTCTCTCTTCCATCAGCAGCATCTCAACTCCAACTATTTTTCTTCTTAACAATGTCCTTTCCTCAGGCATTTTTTTTCTAAAACCACAATGTAAGACCTTTGTGAACAACAATCCTTAGTTTCTCTGGGAAAAATTAGTGAAGATGCCGCTTAAATTATCAAAAGTGCTATTTCATTAGTGTTTCCAGTTTCCCTACTCAACTATACTGGCAAGATAATTTTCATTATCCTTGTGTAAGTCCACAGTATCTTTAGGACTAACTTCAATGGGTTTCCTTTGCCCGTGCATAGATCTGGTCTACAGCTGAGATGTTTTACCTGTTCTCTTTGGTGCCCAAGCTCTGAAGAGCTCCAGCTATACAGCCAACTGCAGGCATTAACAGTGACGTAGTCTTACTCAGTGCCTGCTGGCCAGCTTTCTCAGGAACTTGGCTGTACGTGGTTTCACCCCATAGGCAATGTCTCAACGCAGCTGCAGCTTCGCAATGCTCTGTTGCCGGCGGCTCTGTTAGCTTCTAGCTCTGCAAGTACAGTCGAGCACGCTTCTATCATGTTTCTCTCTGCTTTCTCCTTCCCATCTCCCTGTGCTCCATTTCAAAGCTGTGGGAAGAGAATCCTTTAGAAGCCATCCTATACAGAGCAGTGGGTTCCCTGCAGAAATCAGAGGCAGAGGTTAACGCAGAGGTAAGTTGCAGTCCATACCTTGCTAAGCCACAGTGCACTCGGGTTTTAAAACGAGCAGTTTTGATGTGGGATGTAGTTTAAAGGTTGACTCGCTAGGCCCCAGGGCTTCCAAGCAACAAGAGAGCTGCAGTTGAATTTGAGCTGTATTTTCCATGAGAACCTCCCTACCACTTCCAGCTTTCTGAAGCTGAATAAATCCTCTCAGAAGTCTGTATTTGCAGAGGCTTTTGCCTTGGCACAGTGATTTAACTTCATTTCCCAGTGTGGGTTTTATCTTCTGTTTGTTTGTGCAATTTTTTAATGGCTTGGACTTTTCAAGTGCTCGAAGTGCTGCAACAGATGGGTACAATAACATTTTTATTAGAAAGCCTTACCAATTTGCTTTCTCCTTCAGCCCTTCCCAGCTGCTGATTTCTGGTACCAGCAACTGAAATGTACATCCAGAGTGTTTTCTGCTATATGGATCAAAACAAGAGTATGGATCCCATGCATTCTGAATGGGTCAAATTCATGCCTTTGAGGGCCCACATAAAACCCCAGCAACATCCCTCTAGGTGCCTAGCTCCTATGTCAGGGCACGGTATGTGTCCACCAGTGTACCTGCTTCGTAAAGGGTGAGGACACCCAAGCTTTACAGCCTGCTTCTTTGCTTGACAGTCCCTTTACCATGAACCTTGCAGCTCATCCCTGTCATCACCATAAAGTTCCCCAGCCTCAGCTTCGGTCTTTCCCTGAAGCCTGCAAAGTGGGAGCTGGACCAGATTGCAGTGCAATGACCTGGTATTAATGACAAATGCCAAGCAGCTTCAAGCTGCTGATTTTTTGCTAGAAATATTCTTCTTCAGCAGGATCCCAGCCTGGCCTGATACCACTGTGCCTTGCTTGCCAAAGAGCTGGGACAAAGGGAGAGGAAGCCCAATGACAGGTGAATTCAGCTGTTGTGGTTAATTCTGAAGAGCATCAAGGTAAATTGTCCGCAGTCCTACCTCACAGGCCCAGCTCCAAGGAGATCCTCCATGCCTCATGTATTTTAGGCCTCCCTTTGTCTTCTGCTTGTAAAAAAGCTTGCTGAGCTAATACTGTTACTTTGTCTAGACTAGGCAAGTGCCCCTTCTTGTAAGCAAGGTATTAATCAAAGAGCTATCTCATTAGCATAGCTGCTACCAGTTCTCCAAACAAAATGAGTTGCACCAAAAAAGTACTATTTTTGTCCAAAATAACCTCCAAAATTTCAAAGTTCCTAGCCTCATTACGTTTTTCAGTTATAGTATTTCCCTACCAGAGCCATAATAGTAATAGCCTTCTCAATGGCAGACCCAGACTTCAGGCAAGTCTTGCTGCATCTAGCAGAATGCCTGCAAATTCTCCTCATACAGGTTTCCAATCGCTACCGTAGTGAAAGGAAGAACAGCAAGCCAGGTGAGTGCATCAAATATTTTCCTTCCTTCCTTCCTTCCTTCCTTCCTTCCTTCCTGACAGTCTGTGAGTCAGTCAGCATTGCACTAGAAGCTCAACTCAGATATGTGGACTTTGCTTCTGTATCTTGCTATGTGGGTTTCCACAGTAATTGTTATTACCGAAGGCAAATTCTGAAAATACTTTTCACACTATTGCCATAACTCCTTGAAAATGCGTAATATTTCTGAATGCCCACAATGCCTAAAGTAGACCACAGAACAGTAAAATGAGCAAGAAGACAAAGTTAATGCTTTACTTTGCTGAGAGCTCCTAGTGAATACTCTCACACAACCATGTAACTTGTAATATTTTTCATGGTTAAGAGTAAATCATACTTTGAATTCATTCCAATCCTTTTTCCTTTTGACAAATAACTGCTTAATTGCAACTTCTTACAAGAATACACTCATCTGTTTAGCACACATGAACGTTAAACAAATATAGGAGTGCAGAGATCCCACTCTAAAATTTCTACCTGAATGAGAACAAGTGAAAAACATTCAGCTAAAGAATATAGTAAGCCTAAGACTAAACATATGGCAACAACAGGAAATAAATTACACAGGGGGTCCACATATTCGTCAGCATCATTGTACAATGCAGCAGTGTTGTAGTAACCCTGACCCTGGCATTTGTCAAGGTTCTTGCTGCTTTGTCCCATATTCCACAGTGATGTTTGCTAGTAATGCATTAACAGAATTTACATTCCCAAAGCATGGAAATATTTTTTATTTTTTTTTTTAGTTCCTGACATTATAGACGTATCTTGAATCAACAGAGCTCACCACTTACTCAATAATTAGAAATACTGCGGAAGGCAATATCTTCACAGCAAATGACTTTACATAATTAGATAATTGCTAGGTCCCAAACATTATTCTTGCTGGTAATCCATTCTGATTTGTTTGCCATTTCTACCATATTTATCATCACATTATTGTTCCAAGGTTCTTCCTGATCCTTGGTTTTGAGCCCAGCTGTACATTTTATTGCTCACAGTTTAAAAATAAATAAGTAAATAAAAAATAGATTAAATATCAGTTGAAATGCTATGCCAAAAGAACATGTTTCAACTGCACTGTATCCGGAGGGTTTCCTGAGCACTCCTCTGTGATCTTTCCATTTTCCAGTCCTCTTGGTAAGTCAAAAAGAGTATGTAAGTGTGACTGCCCTCTCTGGGGTAATAGTAATTAGATTTTACTTCACTTCCATCCTGGCTACAAATGCATAGCACAGTGCCGCTTCATTTTATAGCTGACGTTTATTGAATATGTGTGAGAATGTCTTGAAAATAGTTTATTATTCAGTGCTTGTGCTTTCCATGCTTCTTGGGTATTAAGGGTTGTCAGATTCAACAGCTTTTGGACAGCAGATAAAGATAGTGCTCGCTGACACTCATTTTCTTCCACTCTGTTTTAATTTAAGTGTTTCATTCTTGTTAGTATTTCCAGTGAGAGTTACACCTTGGAGATGCCCTCAGGTCCTGCTGAAGGTGAGGAGAGGCAAGAGTGACCACAGAGCAGCACAGAGCTCTGTGCATACCCCTGGGGACAGGCAGACCAGCCCCAAACCACCCCTTTTCTTGGGACTTTCTGCCCAGAATTCTCATGACACACTTCCACACCTGTCATAGGTGTGTACGAAATGAGACTTTTGTACCAGTGACAGTGTCCTGTGACAAGGTGGCAAGGATCAGTGCTTGGGCCTTCAGCGTGGCATGGGGCCTTCTGTCGGCAGCAAGGCAGGACGTGCAGACGACTGCACCAGAGCTGAGTAACCCCTGATGCAGCTCCTCCTAATTACCTTTAAATAAAGCTGAAATATCTCGAGCTGAGCTACGTAAAGCTTCAGAACAGAAGGAGGCAGCTTCCACCAGCTTGGTCTAGATGACACTGTGGGATGACTCTCTCCTCTGATACCAAAGGGGTGGCCTGAGCAGTGATGATCATTCACCATCCCCGCTGGTTGTGCAGGAGCTGGGCTTTTAGCTAGGATACTCAGCCAATGAGTTACCTCTGAATTTACAGGAGGAGAAGGCATCTTCTCTCCCATGCCTTCAGAGTGGCAGTAGGTTTGCCAAATTGTTGTTTCATTTTTCTTCCAGGTGAATGCAGCTTCCCTTGTGTTATACACAGGCTCATGGCCTAAGTTTGTGAACGTGTGGCCATTAAAGACACCCAGAAAGGTAGGTAAAGCTTTACACTGTCGACATTTGTTTTGGCACAGGTTCTTTCAGCCTAAATGAGACCTTTGTTTCAGCTGACAACCCAACAGAAGGCTTGCCGGTGCTTTACATGCTTGACATTTTTTGTGGCTAAACCCCATTTTACACGGCAGTGATATATCTATCATCAGGAGACTGCGGAGCTTTCTTCCTTGACCTTCTACACTTCCTGTTCTCACTTTCAGAAGTAATTTCAAATGCTGCTACCTGTTATGTTCCATTTATATCCAACATGTCTCTCGTGCCATTGTTGTCACTCAAACTGGCTACCTATGAAGCTGAGAATCAAGATTTTTCTATTGCAAAGAAAGTGCATTTTAAGCTAATGTATCTCTCTTATTAATGGAAATTTCAGCATTACCCACAATATATTGCTCATTTTCCTGTCTTTATTTATTGCATGGAATATGCAAGTTGCAAGCAACTGCTCATGAAGGGATTTTCCTCTAGTGCAACTGATCATAACCTGTGACTTCTCTGGACTTCAGGTTAAGTCCATAACTCTTTGATAAACTGTGACATAACGATCACCAACCAAGTAAGGGTGTTCAATTCACAGCTTCACAGGTCCCTATGGCTTTGCTTTCTACCAGTTTTTGAAGCAAATGGTGTCACAGCCGTGGTCATGCCACTTTCTGTCAGGAAGGGCTGAGTTCCCCCTCTCCTCCTCCTTCCTCATTCCTACAGCAGAGATGTGAGGAGACGAGGAGACTCTCGCTCCAGGCCTGCCTGCCAGGAGCCAGGCTTGTCACCACTCGTTGTCTGCAAGTCTGATACAAATGCCCATTCACCTGAGGGATGAGAGTCTAAAGGTGACAGCTTCATTACCCAAAGACCTTCAACTGACAGGCAAGTCTGTCATTAAATACATCATTTTATTTCTTCTGCCACAGTCATTCATTTTGCCATAAATGTACCATTAGGCAAGGTATTAAAAATAGACTTAATTTATGTTATAAACAGAAGATTTATTGCTGCACATACTGGGACCTTTATGGAGCAGTGAACAACACAACCATTATCCTTGCAAAAATGATCTGAAGGGTCAATGGGTTCCCACAGAGGACTCTGTAGGGAACAGGACCTCCATCATATGGTCTTAAATCAGTATGTTTCCTCAAAGTTTGCTTATGTGAAAGAGAAACATCATCCATGGATGCGTGTGGGGACAGGGGAGTGTCCTCTCTCATTCTCCAAGATCCCATGTCATTTGTCCTACCTCCTGGAGGCGAGCAGACTTGTTCTGTGTTGTGCCACTAGCGTCCCAGCTCACGCCTGGAAGACATTCATTTGTTACCAGCTGCTCTACCCTGCTGGGCCCACACTGGCTAGGTGAGAAAAGCACAAAGCATAAAATCACCACACCAAGGTCTGGCCATAAGGGGATTGAATATGGTTGAGAAAAGTCTAGAAAGACCTGCCTTAAGACATCTATGGGAAAATGAGCATCTGGTCTAGAGAAGGACGAGCTAGACCCAGGCAAACCTCCCAGGTTAAACCTGATTTATCTCACTTAAAGGTATTATATCAAGTGATTGTGACTTTTTTTTTTTTTTAATTTTCTTTGAAGCAGCTGGTGTTTTCCCAAGATAACCCACTCATGGCCAAATCAGAAGAGTTATATTTAGTGTTAAATGGAAAGTGGATAGGCAGCGATATTCCTTTAGAGCATGTTATATTATGACTAAAATATGTCAGTAACAGCTTGCTGAATCAGAAACTAAAATATCCACATATTTTGCTGGAGACCATCAAGAGGGCTGTCACCCAGTATGTGGTTTGCACAGTCACCCCTGAAACAACCTGACCTGTGTGACTATCTACCATATATAGCCCAAACCAGGCTTTGGGCTGGTTTTAAACATTTTTAAACAAAGATTAATTGTGTTGGTTTTTTTTTGTCTGTGTTTTCTGAGTGCCAAGATCTTCATCGTTCTTCAGAGCAGTAACTTGGCACACCAAATGAACACAAGAAAAGGGCTCTTTTGCTGAGGTTTCCTTTGCCTGTGCACAATGCATTTGGGAATGTTGGTTCATGGTTGTACTGGGCAAAGACACAAAGGAAAGGGGCAAACCTGCCTCCCATGCTGGGCAGGGGATAGGAAGAGAGGCTGGGGGAATGGCTGAGCAGGCACAAGCCTCGTCATGTCAGGTAGATGAAGAAGAACTGAATGGCAATAAGCCTATGCAAGTCATTGAGGTGAGCTAGCTGCCTGGTGTCAACACCAAGCACTAACATAGCCTGAATCCCTTTAGCAGCTATTTACCAGGTTACTTGGAATTCAGACATCAATACTGGAATTTTTAAGCAAGAAAAAGGTGTTTGATAGTCTCAGAGGAGGCATGAGCTCCAGATGGTTGAATGTGCTGTTCACTGAACGATGTTCAGTACTCTAGACTGAGGTAAACTCGGGGACTGAGGTGGCTACAGTGGAAACCGTATCTTACAGCTTTTCCATGATGCCTTTGGTGTGAGGTCCCCCTGAGATACACAGGGAGCCCTCCTGGGGCAGGCACCCTAGTGCCAGCGTATACCACTGCCAGTGAAGCAACGAGGTTAACTCTGTGGGTACGAGCCCAGCTTCCTGTGCCATGAGGAACTGTAGGTGCACTGTGCACCTGAAAATATGGACTTTCAGGTGGTATTAAAGGTCCAGACCGTGCAGACTGTCAGGGGACTTAGCCTCAAAGGCACTGCAGTGGGAGGATCGTGAGGGTGCTATAAACAGGCTGAGTACAGCCCTCTGCCATGGTAGCAACCACACCATGTGAGGGCCTGCACAAATTCAGCAAGGTTACTCTTGAATGAGCTGGATTTCTGCTTCCACCCTTTTGTTGTAAAAGGCTGTTGTAAAATATGTTAGAAGTCATGCACCCTAGCAAACAAACTCAGGCAAACTGAGCAGCAGCAAAGTCTGTGCATCTCCTACATTTTGTTGAGTGTAATTTTTAGAAGGACGACACCTCCAGCATCCTGCCTGCCCAGGGAAATATGTCATTTCCAAGGAGCTACAGGGAGGATCTTTGTCACAGAAAATTACCCTCTTGGCTTTGTTCCGAGCCTTTAAGGCTAAGATCTTCACTTACATCAAAGACACTCAGTAGAAACACACACTTGGCTTGCAAGGTAGCAGAATTTGGGAGAAGCAATGGGCAGAGTGTTCACTTGCTGACTCTAACAGTAGTAGAGCTGTCTCAGACATTGCTTCTTGGCTGCTTCCTGCTCACTGAAGACAAACCCAGACCTGGATGTGCAACCAGAAGCCAGGAGGTGGGCTGGTGACTTCCCAGATGTGTCTGCTCCAGGACCCTGCTCCACCTGGACTCCCATGTGTGAGGGTCAGATACAGGTTAGGGCTGATGCAGCAGGAGCCAGCTTTCCAACATGCTCCTGTTGTATGACTGTTTGGACAGTTTTTATTCAGTGGCACTGCAGGTTTATTCCTAGCAGGAGCAGAAAATGATCATATGAGTAAGGTGGTCCTTGGCTGTTCAGTCATGCTTGTTTACAGGGAAGTGCATACCTGTTTATGTCCCCAAAACAACCTGGACTTGAACAGTCCACAGCTGTGTTGCTCACTCTTTCCAAGGCTGCTTTTCACCTCAGCTCTGCTTGCCCAAATTTTCTGTCTCCAGGAGATCTGTCTCAGGGCAACTTTCTCCATTACTTTTTTCCTAATTTTCCTGGCTTCCAGCCCCTAATATACTTCAACAGCCAACCTGATTTCCTCAGCACTTGCAACCCATTCCATCAGGCCCTGTTTCAGTTCCTGATGATTTTTCAGGTCATGTATTATGTAAGTTCCTACCGTTTTTATCTATCACAGCCTTAGAGGCTTTCAATCTATCTCCGAGAAATCATACACAGATTTTCCACTGTTTTAATGACATCTGTGTTATCTATCTAGAGAAGGCTATTTAATTTCAGCTTGAACTAGCCCCTGTTTGAGTAGTAAGATACACTTATAATCACTTTGCGTGGGTGGTAACTAGTAAAGGCCAGATCGAACAAGACTCAGGAGAAAGTTTACAGTGAAAAAATGTTGTGAAATAAGCAGAAGTCTGTAGTGCTGTGTACTAATTATTCTGTACTTCCTTCTCCACTGCTCTTAACATGCTGGGAGTTCAGAGAGGTTATTCCATTTTGGAACTTCAGGTGCCTAAAATGGTAGTCATTGCAACTTGTTCAACTTCCATGGCTCCACCTCAGCCAGGAATTTCCTAATTTCAGAGCTTGTTTCCATTTCCTTCTGCATTTCATCCTGCCACAAACACATGAAGTGCTACCTCTGAGCATGCTGTGGCAAAGCCCAGCCTTGACAGTGGAGCTCAGCACCTACCTAAGGCTGAGGTGCCTGTGTTTGGGAAACCAGGTCCTTCAGGCCCATCCCCGCACAAGGGACACCATCTGCCATGAGCACGCCTCATGCCCACAGGACAGCTCTGCACAAAGGCATTCCTGCTCCTTATCCCTGGGCGCACTCCTCTGTGCAGGTGATGGCAGCTGGGCCTGGGAGAGAAGGAGCCACTGGCCAAGCTAGGTGACAGGAGCACTTTGAGACCTAAACTGCCCTCGTAACTCTGATTTTCTGAACTAAACAGAGACTTTTGGTAATGTAGGGTATTATATTACTAATCATGTACTACAGGCCTGAGGCATGGTAGCATGGATTTGCCAGAAATATGTCCTTCCATGCACTTCTCTGTTAACAGATTGCTGAGAGTTCAGCGCGTTAGTGATTACACAGCTACGGGGAAGTGAAGCAGATGCTTATTAAACTTTTTAAGATGGCCTCAAGTTGCACCAGGGGAGGTTCAGGTTGGAAATGAGGAGACATTTATTCTCAGAAAGAGCAGCCAGGCCCTGGGACGGGTTGCCCAGAGGGTGGAGTCACCGTCCCTGGGGGTGTTCAAGGAAAGGTTGGACATGGTTCTTGGGGACATGGTTTAGTGGGTGATACTGGTGGTAGGGTGATGGCTGGACCAGATGATCTTGGAGGTCTTTTCCAGCCCTAATGATTCTGTGATTCTATGTTTTTCTTACCAGTCAATAAAGTGCTGATTCTCACTGTCTTTTCCATAACCAGGAGACTTGATATTCACTAATTCTCAGCCACCTGCTAATATAGGATTTACACTTTACAGAGTTTTTTAGTTGGTTGTTTTGTGGGGCTTTTTGTTTTGTTTTGTGCAGCCAGCCCTTTACAGAGAGATGTGTGTGTCTATGTGTGTGCAGTCATTTGATGATTTCTGAAGAGGCAGCTGAATGCCAGTGAAGGTGAGAGCTAGCTGTAAGCCAGGTAGGTGGGAGGCAGGAAAAAAATTTCAGTCCAAGGAGCCTGCAGTGACCTGAGGAAAGGGCACTGCCTACGTCACAAGTAATGCAGCTTGATAGGAGCAGATCTGCAGAGTGAGACAGCTCGTGCTGAAAACCTGGCACCCACATTCTGTGCTTTCAGGGGCTTGCTGGAGTTGAGTTCTTGCCTGGATCAGTGAACCAGATACTCACTTGTGGTCTGAGCACATGAGACATGCTTGTGGAGCACACCTTGCGACTTAATTAATCTAAGAAAAATCTAGACTCCAAGCCTGCTACACCAAGTGTAGGGGACAACTGGACAATTTGTTTCAAAAGCATGTTCTTCACCTAAAACGCCAATGTATATATGGCAAAAGAATGCTTGAAATACTCAGAGAAGCAAAGTTATCCCTGGATGAAAAGAATGAAGGTAGGGGTTCACAACAAATTGCAGCTGATGGACAAAACAACAACAAGCAGCTTGCAGTTTCTTCTTTCTGCATGCCTCTGCTTCTTTCCTGGTAGACCACAAAGGAAGCCTGGGTGCTTAGCTCTGCACTCTGGACTTCACTAAAGAAGCCAGCCAGCCAGAAGTAGGATATTGCAACGCAACCTTGCAGTATCTAATAGTAAGCAATTTTGCTTTAAATTAAACATTACTCAGCCCGTATTTCAAACAGGGGAGAGCAACATTTGGCTTTCAGTTACTCTGAATGCATACAAGGCAAGATTTATTCTATAAATATTCAAATAAATGGTATTCATTGAAATAGTTTTTCTTCCACTCTTTCTCTTTATTTCTATTTTCTATCAAAAGTTCCATTATGGATTCAGCTTTTTTTTTTTTTTTTTTTTTCCCTGGAGGCTGTAGCCACAATAATATTGCTTGATGCAAATAGGTTGTGGTGACTGAAATTTTCGCTCTGGCGAGCATATTGCTTGGAACAGGCTGCTCCCTCCCGTGGTCCAAAAAGCTGCGAGGGGATGACTCACGCTTGACAACTGCTACTGATCTCATTTCCCTTACTCACACCCCACAGTTTGTGTACGGTTCTATTTTGAATAGTAGGATGTGTGAACGTGCCCTCAGTCTTTCTTTTCCAGCCTTGGGAGCAAAGACAGGCTTTTCTTTCTGTTCGTGGGCTGGTGCTCATCTCACGAACGTGGGGTTCATTTACAGTAGCACGACGATAGTTTTAACTTCGGTTTATCCCGCAGCAGCCGCATGTGGTATTTTCAGAGCTACTTCCTCAGCTTTTTCAAGATAGATGACCAGGTGGAACTGCACCAGGCTGGGTTTTAAGGAGCAACATGCCTGCATTACCCACTTGGAGCCAGTGGCCTCTGTGCATTAGGATCTGCAGGCACACGGCCTGCTTCCATCCTGGCATGTAACCAGAGCACTCTTGTGGTCTTCCCCTATTAAAATTGGCCACAAAGGTTTCAGCAATCTTCCTGGGTTCATGTCCACTGTAGTGGTTCTCCAGTTGCCTTCCTACACGGCCTTTGTGCTGCAGGTGACCCGCTGCCAGCTTGCCCTGCGTGCAGTCCTGCTGGGCTCCGTGCAGACAGATGTCAATAGGCACCCCAACACGGGCCCACAGGCATGTTCCTGCCTCAGAAACCAGCACCAGGCCTCGTCTTCCCTCTTGCCCCGTGTTTCTGTGTTGTGTTTGCTCCTGGAGCCACTCAGAGGCCTCAGAAAAGGAGGTGACGTGGGGAGCTGCATGATCCCAGCTATAGCAGCAGGCGTTTCTAAAAGAAGCACTGAAGAGACCAGCCAAGCAGTAACCTAAAACTACAAAGATGACTTGGAAACCCAGAAGGAAAACTACTTCCATACATCCCATATTCTGGGATGGACTGGATTTATTGACGTGAGTCACACACACAGTATCCACTTCAAGCCTTCCATTCAGTAGCGAACATATACTTTTTGGTCTCTGCTGTCATCCCATAGCTAAGCAGTCATTTTCTATTAAAAATTTAATAAAATCTTTAGCAAAAGCTTTCATCATGCAGGTAAAGCGAAGGTAAACAGGGTTGCTCGGAATAAGGCACAGTTAGCTGGTGCTCCTTATCCTTGTTTTTTTTGCCATGCTAGCAAAGTCAGGCCTTTTTCGTTAGGGAGGAAGAAATGACAATTTGTGCTTTTTCCAGGCACGCTGCATTAGTAATATAATATCCACAACAGCACTATCTAGGCCTTGGTGCACAGCAAAGGCCAACCCCGATGGTGAGAATATCTTTCTGCGAAAGCTCAGTGCATGCACCAGGCCTCACCACGCTGCCAGTTCAATAGTGCAGACACTCCCCAGGGCCCAGCAACTTGTTTTTCTATTGCTGCAGCAGCCATTGTGCCCAATGCCAGCATAACACCACATTTCCCCCTCATCTGATCCCTTGCCACACTGTTATGAGCCCAACACCAGGCAGAGAAACTGTGTTTTATAAAAGTGTTTTATAAAAGGGCCGGTGTGGCACATCAGAAGGGTCCCTGTATATGTAGGCAGCCTGAGGCTGGGTTGTCCTCACCAAGCGTGGCCATAGGGGACTAGCTGCAGGCATCCCATAGTGAGCAGTGTGGCCACGTAGAGTACACAGCAGTGAGCAAGCTCTGTATCAGCTTGCTCCTGGTGTATGGGCCAGGGAGTATAAATATAATTTGAGTGACTATGGGCAAGATCTTCTTAGCCCTGCAGGAAAATGAAGGAGAACTGGAGAAGGTAAGAAAAAACGAGAAATGGTAAGAGAAGAAATAAGGAGACACCAAGGAAGACCTAAAGAGAGCAGTGCACTGAGAGGTGTGCTACAAACAATATTAAAAAGATTCAAGAAAACTGGTGAGAAAAATATCAACAGAGGCCATGGTGAGAGCTCATTGCATGAAATGGAGCAGAGGGGAGCTGCACTTAAAAGGTTCGTGATGCTGTTAGAAGAGATTTCCCCATCCCATGAAGTTACCCAGGTTTAGACCTGTAATAAGGCCAAGTGCTAGTACCCAGCTCCTATGTTAATATTTAATACCTATTGTCCCCTGTTCTCATGTACCAGGGGAACATGCTGGAAGCTTTCATAAAAATTATATGGAGATATGGTAGATACATATGGGACAGGCTACTAGAACTAATTTCTTTGTTGCCTGAAATCAGACTCACTTTCTTTTCATCCACAGCTCAGTAAGACCTGCAGGACACGACAAGGGCTTGCTGTGGGCACAGCACGTCGCCTCATGTTTGGACAGGCTGTGGCTGTTCCTCCGTGCTCCATGGATGCTGTGTCTGTGGCGGTGCCATTCGGAGCACACAAAGACACGACAGAGGAGCGTGACTTTCAGCCAGTACTGCCAGTTTATAGCACTGGCATTTTCCTCCAAAACTAAAATAACCTGATACCAAATGCAGACCTTGTGATCCCCTTTAAGCTGCTCTGTTGCCAAAAAAGAGAATGCTGTCTGGCAGTACAGCTTCAGCTACCAACAAATTAATGAGCACAGAATTACAGATATCTGGTTATTGCTAGACAAGTGTGACTGTGACAAAGTGTTATACACATAAGCTGTCCTGTGCTACTGCCATGTGCTGAAGTTGCCCCCAAAATGTGCATAGTTAGTGACTAGCCACAACACTGTGTCTGCTTGTGGTAAAAAATTAAAGCCTTTTGAACACATGTAAAGCAGAGTTCAGTCCTTCTGTTTTAAGGGGAAGGGGGAAGCATGTCTAAAGATGATGCACACCAGCTGGTGACAAGTGGACATCTTGCAAATCGAGGCCTCAGTGTGCCACATCAAAAAGCCTATGTGGATGAGAGTTTCAAGAAGCTACAAAGGTGAGAAGATTGAATTATTACACTATATGCGTTCTTACACACATCGTAATCTCAGACAGACAGAACAAATTAGCAATGAGTATTGAGCTTCGGCATGAAGAAATGAGCTTGGAGGTGCTATATATACATTAGTGACCTGCAGAAGAAGGTTTTGTACAACAGCTGAGGTGCCAACATTTGCCAGGTAACTCATTTTATACCTAGGTGACCTCAGATAGGACTAATTTATAAATGAGCTGGGACACTTGTGTGAAACATAGCATGGTGAGAGACTGGAAAGGCTAACCTGAACTTACTCAAAAACTGTAATAAAATAAAATGCAAGTATGTAGCTGAGTGTCCTGCTTCTATTAAAGCTATACTGTTAGCTTTTCATAATGATATCCTCTCTGTGCAGGATGGATGCTTTATATCCAAGTTATAGGTACTTATGGGGTAAGATTGTTTCTGTTTAGCATTTATTTATTGCCAGGATGAAGGGAGGCTATGCACCATGTCTGAAGTCAAAATATTGTTACAAGACAGTGCGTGACAGAGGGAAGGGCATTTTATCTACATATCCTTTGCATTTCTCCTCACTGTCCTTGGGCCTGAAGTAGCCATTCCCAGGAGTGGAATTTTTTCAGACACATTTTTCCTGCATCCTACTTATACTAATGCTAATAATAGTAACCATTAATATAATAAATATAACAACATCAGCAAAGTAAGAATAGCTTTTTTGTCATCTATACTGATTCCTTCCCTCTCTATTTTATTGAACAAGACACGGGAACAGCATCGCCTGTGTTGTGTGTCCTTATTTGCTTCTGCCTTCAAACCATGGAGCAGGTTGAAGTCAGCTCTTTTAAAATGCCAGCAGAGCTTATGGCAATGCTGTTCTTCCTACTATAGCTCTGCTGCAGGTCCAGGCAGACTCGATGAGATCATAGCCAGTAGTCACAAGCACTTACTGCTTGCCTTGATTTCTTGAGTGCTGCATCATTCATCACAACACCATCATGGAAAAACAGATAAGAGATCCCAGTTGGGATTTTGTTTGTTTGTTTGTTTGTTTTTACAGTTAGCTTAATTTTCCAGCTTCTGGAAATAACTGATTAGATGGAAATCTCATCTTTCATTGAGTCATTTTATCTTCATCTTCCCTGAAAGACCTTGAAACAGCACCAAAGGCTCAAAGAAATGAGAACAAATAACCCCAAAAGCTCCTTACGTCTTTAAGCGCCCAAGTAACAGTTTTGAGGTCTGATTCATTATTTGGGGGTGTTTGAGGTTAGAAATTATGAAACCAACAAGCCTTTCAAGTCAAACAAGTACAGTAGCTGTAATTACTGAAAAACTTGTTCAGAGAAACTTCTCCAGGTTAGGCACACGTGTCTTGGGGCTATGTGCATATGAATATACATAAACGTGTAAGTATGAATGAATGTGTGCATATTTTTTCCTGGAAGGCCACTTCCATTGAAACCAGTCACCACCATCTCAGACAGGGCAGGCTTAACCATAATTTTACACTTAGTGTATTTTGTAGGGCAGTAGCTACACGCCTTTCCCAAGTATCCACAGGGAGTGCAGTACCCAGCCTAGCTAGACGCTGTATGCACAATTTACATGGCAATGAGCCCCCACCTGGCTTTGAACAATGGCCATTGTCACCCTCGGAAGGGCTGCAAGGCACTAAATTCGCTCGCCCATGCTGCAGGGTGAGAGCTCCATCCTTTCATTTCAGGGGAGCACTGATAACACCTTGTCAGGAACTGCCAGCTAAACGCTTGTAAGGGAAAAAAAAAAAAAAAAAAAAAAAAAGACAAGCCTACCGCTGATAAAAGATAAAACCCACCACATAAACTTAACTGAGCTCCCCTTATCTTGTTATCTCTTAAATTAGCAGAGTTCAATCTAATTAAGTGCTCGCATGGAAGAAGCCCAAGTTGCGGTGTGACTAATCAGCGTGGAGCCTCTTCCAACCGCAGCGCCATGGGGCCCTACAGGAGGGAGGCAAAAGCCCCAGCTCCTGCTCCTCAGGGAGGCTCCGCAGTCTCCCTTCCTCCTCCCGAGGGGCTAGGCAGACAGACAGGCAATTTGTGGATGCAGCTTGTACCTCCAGAAGGAAATTCTGCTGGGTTATTGCAACTCTTGAAACAAACCCAGCAATCAGCATATATATGCTTGCGCCTTTTTGCTGTTATCAGCTGTATTTATTACGGCAGGACTGTTGCCTAATACAATTAAACTGATAAGCTACGTTACATCTAAAGCAGAAGTTTCTGTACCAGATAAGGCCTAGGGAATCAAACTTTATGAAGGCTTATATACAAGGGTAGTTGATAACCTGCTGTTATGGGTTCTTCAAAAATGCCCAAGAACAAGTTAAAAAATGTGGGATTTGGAGCAGACTGGGACCCCAAAGCTGTGGACCAGTAAATTCAACAACACACAGGGGTGCCATGTGTTTAGCACTTGCTCCTGATGGTTTATGCCCTCCTGCTCCACATACCTGGGCGATATAATGACTACAGCCTATATATAGGTGGTCTTTTACATAAGCCTGCAGCAAGGCCTGGAATTTGCACAGCTGGATGTAATGATCAGTTGGAAGTGCTCTGTCACCATGCCACAGATTTATTCCTGTACGGATGGATACAGCAAGCGTGTTACGTGCAGTGATATTGTCTGGCATCAGTGAAGCCAAAAACTAGCCTTGAGTGCAGCGTGGGCCTCAGTAACTCATGCCCAGGTCTGAAGGTGGTGCAAATATTGAAATTGAGACTTATCATGGCTGTAACAGAGTGTCTCTAGAGCAGGCCAATGTACATGAGATAAGTTTTGGTGCTAGTGAACATCACCTCCGGTAGCACCAGACCTCTCCTGACAGGTTACTGGGATTTGCTGCCAGTCCATGCAGAGCACAAGCCCCAGCGAGGCTGGGAACCTGCACGCTCTGCTGGGAAGGAGAGCAAGCTCTTGTATTCCTCTCCATTTGCCTGGAGGGGGGGAAGCCTGCAAATGGAAAAGTCAACCTGCTTCTCTATTTAAACATACTACAGGGAGGAAAAAAAGAAAATTGAAATGGAAAACAGTAGAGCCTCCTGCACTGGTTGGCCTCAGCTACTAAGGGGGGAGGGAAATGGGGGATAGAAGCAGGTATCTGGTCTTCCCAGTAGTCATCTGAGCTGTGAATAAAAAAACCTGTGAGGCTCAAAGGCCGTGAGCCCCACACAGTTTGAGGAACACAGACCAGCTCAGCCCCTCACCTTCAGGCCAGCTCGGTTATTTGTGTCCTTACCTAGGCGATTAGGTGACACCCCTCCATGCCCCTCTCCCCCTCATTTGGCTGTCACAGCCTCAGAGCTTCAAAGCCGCCTGCCCACCTAGGAGGTGAAGCAGTCCAGCTTATAAATCCCCTTCACAAATCCCCTTGCCACAACTCTCAGAGAGGATCGTGGTGCCTGCACAGAGAGATGTGTCAGACAGAGCTGGTGGCACCTTGTCACAGTCAGTGCCTGTGCCCAGCTGCTGCCTCTGCAGAAGCAGCCAGGAGCTTTCCCTTTTGGTATTGAAAGCTGCCAGAAAAGGACATTGCCTCTCTTCAGTGTCCTGATGTCCACCTCCTGGGATAACTGGGACCACAGACTTCTGCATGGTGGCAGCTGGTGGCTCACAGCAGGAAGGGACAGGCAGGAGCTGGGCACTCATCTTTCCTCATTTTTTTTGTTGCCTCTTCCCCTTATTCCTCCAGGGCAAGAGCAAAGCCTGTGGGGAGGGATGGAGTTACCAGATTGCAAGACAAAAAAGTTACACTTGAAAACTGCTGCAGTGGTTACAGCCTGTGTTATGAACACAAACACACACACATATATCTGTTTCTTCATCTGTTTAATCCTGTTTATGAGGCCACAGCTCCCGAAATATGGGAGAAGAGCAGGAGCAAACAGCACGTTAAGGAAGGGATCTCGCGTTGTATCAGCCAGAGCACGTACACCCAGAGTCCGTACAGTGGGCACAGAGTCAGACTGTCCTGCCATTGGTATCTCTGGTACATTTACAGCAAAATTGCCATCAGATTCTGATGAGATTTACAGCAGATGCTGTTAGTGTAGGTGCTCACCACCAAAAGCATTTTTTTTTTCAGACAAAAAACATGTCATGTGTGAGCTACCGTGAAGTTTCAGCCATTCAAATGTCTCTTGGTGTTTTAAACAACAAAGCGATTCTTTATAGATTTACCAGACCATAGCTAAAATAAACAGTAATGGCCACACTCAATAAATCCCCATTTCATGTCCCATTTTAAACAAAAAGAAACAGAAGCCGTTGGTGCAGGATAAATCCACAGTCTTGACTCAATAATATCAAATGGGCCGTATAAAATAAACTGCTCACGTGCAGCTCAGGTGCGTGTTACTTCAGCCACGTGCTCCAACACCCAGGAGCTACCATCCGTGGAGATGCCAGCCAGCAGGCAGCACTTCTGGCGTCCCTCCTGGCTATTCCCTGTGCACGAAGTGTCTCCATCGGCTGGTTTTTGCTTCAGAAGGACGTAGGGGCAAGGCAACACCTGTGGCATTGTCTGGGTCTGCCACCTCTGCCTCCACAGCTGCCCTGTTGGTCTCCTTGCAGCTTCCTGTCCTCCACCAGCACAGGGACTCGTGGATCTGTAGGGTATTTCCAACAGCTGCCCCTGCCTGTTCATCGTGAATGAGTGTGCTGACCTCTCTGCTCGGTCGCTCCTCCGACACTCGAGGCTGAGCGGGATCGTGCACTGGCAGAGCAGATGAGTCAGAGGGCAAGGAGTGGCACCCTCTGCCAGCGGGAGGACGGCAAGGTACCTCTGCAGGCTGCAGAGCAGCTGCTCTGTTTGGCACTGGGTAACTTGGGATAAATCCCCAGGAACTGTGGTACCACACAGAAGATTCAAGGGGACTGAGAACCTGGATAAATCAGGCTTACATTAAGCAGGTTTATCTCCAAACACAAGCAAAACAAGCACTTGCAGGGAGTCAGGGACTGCAGCTACCCGTTTCGCCAGTCTCAGACAGCCAGGTGTCCTTGTCAGATGCAGCTCGACTCCTTATTCAGAAACAAGAGTAACAAAGCTCGGTGTCATGTACAATGCTGAAATCCTCACCTGACTCCTAGAATTAATTATTTCCTCTTCTGTCACCAAAGATTGACAAAAATTACATGCCTGGCTCATGCAGGTGGGTAACTCTCAGTGTAGTTAGCCGAAGAATAGAATATAAAACCAAACCCAACAAACGTATTATGGACAAGGAAGAAAAAAAAAAAAGTACAGGCTTAGTATGAAAATGTCAAGGATAAATGGATTCAACAACAATTGGAGATTTAGAGTTTAACTCCAGACATGCTATGAAGTCTTCTTTGAAAAGCCTGCTGCAGTTCGAAGCAGAAGCATGTGGTTGTTCCTCTACCCTCCCCAGGGCAGATAAGCAATCAAAACAAACGCATTTATCTGAGGGATCTGCTAATCCTCTGCATAAACAGCATTTCACCATGCAAGTTATAGTGGGCTTAGTGTTCCTTGAGCATTGAGAAGCTTAACGCTGCACTGCAGTCATTATCCTGTGAGCACCACCACAAAATCCAAGCCCTATTTGCATGTCCTAAGGTTACCCAGGGCAGGACGTGGGGACAGGGGCCATGTGCTCTCCATGTTTCAGTCCACCAAAATCCCTGCTGTGTGACCAGGAGAAAAGCCAGTACGTGGAAGGGGGCTGGCACAGGGTTTGAAGGAGACAAAGGATGTATATTCACTTTCCCTTATCTTAGCGAGCATATTCATGAGGATGTCTTTCTCCCAGACCAAAGGAGCTTGATAGCTTTTTCTTTCAGTGCTCTAATACCCAGAGCTGCAGGCAGAAAGCGCTGAACTATGGCACAGCACGAGCCCCTGCCCCTGGGGGCTCAGGGCTAGAGGCAGGGAGGCAGAGATTTACTGGGGCAAGGCGAGCAGAGCTGCCTCCAAAATGCTGCCAAACCTGAAAGATGAGGGGATCCCAGCAGAGCACACCCTGAAGCCCCGAGCGGCCCGGTGTGTTGGCTGAGGATGTTGAAAGATGAACAGAGAGGGTCACCCCTCTGGGAAGCAAAGGCAGAAATCCCTCAGCAGCCTTTGCAAGGGATTTCTGCCACCCTGCCACTTTGCCAGGGTGCCCATGGGCATGGCGTTGCCCTTCGCAGCTACAGGGCCCTGGCCCTTTCCTTCCCTACAGGTGCACGGAGCCAGCCTGGAGGTAAAGGTCTCTTGCTGGATCTTGGGCCTCCCGGACACAGGCGGGTTTTATCTGGGAGTTCATTTCTCCACACCAACCCTGACCACCTCAGTCTGCTTTGAACTTTGCCTCAGCTTTTGCAAACGAATTTTGCAAAGGGCTGGGAGGAAAAGGAGAATCTCCAGAAGATGGAAGTGCCCCGCCGTGTGCTCCCCCGAATGCAGGGCTTTGAATTGTGAAAGAGGAACCTGGCAGGACTGGTAGGGAAGCTGAGGGAAAGGAAAAAATAAAAGGGTGTTTCCCTATCTGCCACACTGGAAGATAGCAAAGCCACTGCGTGGGGTGTTACCCAGAAACAAGGAGCTGAGATCTGGTAGTCACCTGTGGCACAATGAATACACAGTCAGACCAGCTTATGGACATACATCCAGCAGTGTTCAATACGGACATGGACAGAAATGGACAGGATAGATGAAGCCTTTGCCAAAACCATGGTGTACCTCGAGTACGGCCTAGAAGTTGCAAAATAACCATAACCTATGTGAGGTACAACACTCCAGAGAAAGCCCTGAACCAGGAAAGGGAAAAGGAAGAGGGAGCTAATCTCCTGAGCTCCTCTAGCGACACAGGAGGTGCGTGTGGTGCTGTGAGGCTGGATCAGCTCTAAGCAGCCCTCAGGTAAATCTCTGCCAGAGGGGAGGGAAGGCTTGGCCCAGGCTGGGCCCTGGCCATCACAGGGGGCAGGAGGGCGTTATCACCCAGATCTCAGCAGGGAGTGGGTCTTTCTCGGAATAAAAAAGGAGGCTTGGCTTTGATCCTATGGTCTGGACTGATCTATCTCTGTCAGGAGCTGCTTTTATTCATCGCTGCCCTCTGAAATGCCATGATCCCAATCACAGTGACATTAGGTGCTGTTCTTTTAAATACGTGTGTATAAAGGCACGTTAATTTTCCAAAAGTAGGGATCTGATGCCAAGCCTGGGAAAAGATGTAATCAGAAGCTTTTCAGATACCATGCACTGGGCATTCATTAAGCAAGTTTCATTTACAGCTACCAAAGGTAATTGAGGATAAAAGGTATCCTTATTCCCGTTAGATAACTGAGGTAACTGAGGCATGGAAAATGAAGTGACTTGTTCAGGGCTATATAAAAGTCTTGTCTGTGGCTAGGAACAGACACATTACCGACTCCTAGTCCCAAGCTTTTTCAGTATATTTGCTACTTTTTCCTGACAAAAATTCAGCCTCCATTGAAGACCAGCAAATTCTGTGAGAACAGCAACAGAAAGTTTTCTGCAAGCAGCAACCTACCGAATCCTGCTTTTCCTGCGGATTTGCATCCTGCGAGCCAAGCTTCTCACCCTCGACAGACTCCCAGGACACCAACACCCTTCCCCCCAGCTCCCTCCCACAGCTGCTTGTCTCTCCCAGCCCAGCCGCAGCACCTGGGCAGCCCTGGTGTTGCCTGAGCATTGCCCCAGCATCCCCGTGCTCACCACCCACAGCCCCCGGGATACCGGGCTCGTCAGCGGAGCAGGCTCAAACACCGTAACCAGAGCACTCATCACTACCTACCGCCGTGGAAAGTGCTGAAAATTCTCCTGTTCAGCAAGCTGCTCAGTGGGGCATTTTGGAAATAGTGTAGTTTTTTAATGCCAGTCCTGTTTATCTCCCACAAAAGCATAGGAGATCGCAGAATCACAGAATTGTAGGGGTTGGAAAGGACCTCAAGAGATCATCAGGTCCAACCCCCCTGCCAAAGCAGGTTCCCTAGAGAATAATAAGGTAATGAGATAATGATCTCCATAACAGTGCTGCTTCGTGGATGTCCCCTAGCAGTGTGCCGGCTCCCGGTGCATGTGTCACCACAGTAGGCAACAAAACCACGACTACCCTTGGCCACAGGCTGGTGGCCACACAGTCAGGCATCATCTTATCTCAGAACAGACCTTGGGGCATGCCCCTGGCTGCTCCGAGGTTCCCATCCCATGTTTGTAGGAGTGGCACTAGTGTAAAGTGCAGTGAGAACTGGGTTCAATAGAAGTCATTAAAAAGTGATTAATTATACAGTTGTTTTTTTTTTTTTTTCACAGCTCTTCACACATTGTCTTGTTTACTGGCTGAGACAGTGATATTGATGGGAAAGATATAAAAGGGGAAAAGTGGAACAGAGTTATCAGCCTGCTCTTCTGTTTGCCTCACACCAGCGCATCTTGCCTCGCCCTGGATGTGACCACAGTCCAGCAGAACACATAACCTCTTTAAATTAAATTAATTACTGTTATCTATACCTGCTAAAGTGTTGACCAGATGATCCTTAATGTCCCTTTCAACCCAAACCTTTCTACAATTCCATGAATCTATTACTGCATGTACTCTGATTACTTTTTTCTTCATATGCTCTGTGTGGTTAAAGATATACCTTAGTCTGCCTCTGCAGGCAGAAGATTATGAAAGAACCAGGGTGTTTAAACCAGGTAGCATGGACAGAGTGAGAAGCCTCAGAGTCCATCTCATGGCATCAGCGCAGCCATCCTTCTTAAGGTCTTGCTGTCTACATCAAACTGAAAATGGGAAAATGGCACACTGCCTAGTCTAGTCCAATGGTAGAGACTGTGATGGCACTTCGGACACGTTTTCTGAAAAATACTGAACTTCCTTCCATCAGAAAAAATACACTTTTCCTTCTTTTGCACACTCCAGTAGTGACAGCAAATGCAATAGTTAGGGAGCAGACTGCCAAAAGCTTGAAAAACTTGAAAACTGAGAACTGCGACCTGCCACCTCGGAAGCTGGGAATAGAGGAGCGTACCTGTGTGTACGCAGAGGTCAGCCACAGAATGACAGTGAGGCATGTCTGTAAAACAACCATGAAAATGGACAAACATGATCACAGGATGCACCTGTTAGGGTATTCCCAGGAGAAAAAGGGGGCACGAATACCATACTGCAAGACTGCAATTAGGAAAACTCTGAAATCTCGATAGTGACACCTTTCACCTGCACATGCACAATCTGATTTTAAACTAGAACACATGAGGAGAAGAGCTACCACAACTCTTCAGGCATGGTAGTAGAAAGTCCAGCTTCAAGCAAAATAAACCCTTAAACCATAATATGAACAGCCAGGCCATGTGAGATCACTTCTGCTCTTTATCATCTACTGTTTTTCCTCATTTTCTTATTTGTTGTTCCACTGTCATCTCTTGTCCTCTCCCTTCCCCTCAGACCTCCCCAGTGAGTGCTCTCCCCTCCAGCAAATGCTCATCTTCACCTCGTACCTTCAGCATGGGCAGGACACCCAGATGGTAAAGAGACCTTCATCGTGCAAGGGGACCGGAGTGACAAGGAGACTCGGAAAACAGAAAGTTGAGGGGAGGCCTCTACTTTGGTCTGAGTATGACTCCTGATGTATGGCAGTGTTGTACGGCCTGATGGTGCTGCTTGTGCCATTGCACAGCAGCAAGGCAGAGACTCAACAAAAGGTATCAGCTCCTCATTTGGAGGAAAAAAATTTCTGCACAACTGCATGATAGGGTTGCAGGGTTGCCTATGACTCAGGAGGTTAGATCCAATGACCCTGGCAGGTCCTTCGACTTACTTGTTTCTTCATTGCCTCTCACATATCCTCAACATCCCCAGATTTGCAATCTAGGACTTTACCACGGGAAAAACAAAGCCTTCAGTTTAAGAAGCTCTGCCTCCAGTTATTCAGTTATTAAGAACAAAACAAAATAACAACAGCAAAACAGTTTTGCTGTTGGGCATAGGTTGTTGTTTTTTTTTTAATGTCTAGGTATTTCTCAGATCCTTCTGACAAACTTGATAGCAATCAGCTCATTATTCCTCTAGTGCTTTAAAGATCATTAATAACCTCTTGAATTATTCCTTCCAGCAGAGCAGAAATCCAAGCCCCAATATTATGTAGTCATCCTCAATTGTATTACCATAGCTGGGGAGGGAAAAGTAGTTTGTACCAGACCTCATTTTAAGGTGGACTTCAATAGCAGCTCAAAGTTGAAGGTATTACAGCATTTGAAGGTACTATAGACCTGTGGGGAACTACACTGTGGCTGAACGCAGTAAAGCTTGCCTTACAGGAGGCAGCTCCAACCCCTTGACCCAACGTGGCAGCTTCAAGTGATCACAGTGGATTGAACAGGAGCCATTAGCTGTGATCTGCTTTAAGGGTAATCTCATATATGCCTTTGAAAGACATTTCGGATAGAATCCAGTTCGTTACATGACTCCCCCTTTGTGCTCTTTGGGTCTCTTGTGGTTGTTAGTCATCTGTATCTCTGTCTTAGCCAGGTGCTTTCCATTTAATGCAAAGGTAACGCTGGACGGCGTGTCTTCTGCACAACGGTGACAGTAAAGCCCCCGTGATGTCCTACCAGCAGGGCTGCCTTACTTAAATCACCGTCAGGCCAGGTAACCACTCACATGTCCCAGGCAGATAAGCGGTTGCATCTGCCTGGAAAGAGGATGAAAACCATAACAGGTCGTTCTCTGCTGCTGGCAAAACCACACTCAGCAATTCACTGTAACAGACGATCACAGCACAACATTTATTAGTGGGTAACTGTCGTGTTACCTGAGAACATCCAGAATTACCCATGAAATTCCCCAGGAACCTCAGGTGCACCTTAGAGCAGTTTATTAGTGGCTTACCCTGCTCTACAGCCCGCTGCATTCCATCTTCCTCATGTCAGAAACAGATGAAGCTAACGTTTATCCACTACAAAAAAAAAAAAAAAAAAAAAAAAAAAGTAGTTTGTACCAGAGGAAGAAAAATGCTTCGAATTATATCTCTGATTGCTGTTTTATCTTACTAGTGTTTCATTTTTTTTCATAAAATATTTACCAGATGTGGCTTCTTTCTTAAAGATTGCTTTCTCACATTTCCTCTTTAGAAACCTAAAGTGTCATTTTAGCCACAGCTTGTGGGCAAATATTTGTTTCCAGTTCCTTTTCTTTCATAAATACCGATGTTGTTTTGTAATCCAGTTTACTTCTTAACAAAAGGAAGTGAGTAACTAGATGCAAGAGCCCCCAGGTGATTTAAAATGCATTTCTTTGTGACTCTTTTTTATTATTATTATTCCTTCCTTTTATGTACCTTCCTAAGTATTTAACAAAAAAAGGAGTTAGGTGGTTATTTGCATAGCATTTGCTTATTTTCCAGTTCTCACCATCCACCTGAGATAATGTATATAAGGCATTACCAACAAGCCAAACAGATCAGCTTTTGGCTTAGGCAGCTTAAGCTCTTCCAGACTGAGCAGAGGCATCATTTTTGCTACAGCATCTCGTGAACAGCCGTGGTTCTACTCACTGGTGGTTAGGTAAGTTCCTTGTGAGTATTAGCAAGTGTGGAGAGAGTACACAGCTGTACAGAAATTAATCACTTTTGCTTATTCACTGGACAAAAACTCAACTGGATAATGATTTACAGCTGATGAATCTTTAAGCCACTTGTTGCTACTTACTGGATAACTAGACATCTTGCTTCACAGAAAGGGGAAACGAATCAGAAATGGGCTCGCAATGAAATTCACAGTAGGCATTGCCCTAAGCTTGTGTCAGCGTAAGAAAAATGTCAAGGGCGAAATAAACATTAAAGCTGTTCCACTCACTGGAGACCAAGTCCCTCGTTAATGAGTTACAGCCATAAAGCACTTGTAAGCTATACTGCCCTATTTCACTTCCTCCTCCCCAGCACCGCTCTGTGCTGGCCACGTGTACCTCCTGGAAGTGGGGACAGGCAATCAGGGTATCTAAACGAAATAAAACAGTCTCCCTTTGCAGAGGAGAGCGAGTAATACCAACCAGCAAGAAACTGTGTCCCTTCCAACCTTTTTCATTTTATTTCCTCTTGATTTTATTTGCTGATGACACCAGTAGCATTGCTATTTCCTTAACGAAGCGGGAAGTTTGTTTTGTGTTGGTGTATTTGGAAAGTTTTAGCACTAGCTACCACTAAAAAAAGAGATGGTTAAAAAGAACATTAAAGGCTGCAAAGCCAAATATTTACCAAAATTAGCCCATATGATTAAACCATGACGAAAATGAGAGTGGTCTAGTTGTTAGTCACACAAGAACTTACTGTTTGAGTGGAGTTGTTGCCTAACTGGGAACAGGATGGTGAGGAACAGTCCATGAGTATTTAGTCTATCTTTACTTTCCAATCCCACTTCTCCTACCCAAGACACACTACTGAAGCCCTGATCCTAAGGCACAATTATTAATTTCTTCCCAGGCTGTCTTGCAGAAGTGGCATCTTATTAACCAAGCACCCAACAAACTAATTTACTTTTTCACAGGGCCTCTCTGGGAAGGAGGGAATTGCTGTGAATTTCTCACTTCACAGCTGACAGCTGAAACATAATTAGCAATGCCCACAATATTTTCATAAATCAAGCAGCCGGATCTCAAGCAGGCAGTCTGGAAGGGAGAAACACCACCAGTAGCAACTTCTGAAAAGTCTGATTTTAGCAGCTTGTACAAGATTTCTGTGAGCCAAGGATAGAGCAGAGCTCTGTACTGCAACATCTGTTTCCTTGCTGTGCCTCTTTCAGCTCCTTCAACTCATACAGCCAGGGTCCAGCAGGTTCCTACACTCAATAAACCTGACCTATCTCCAAAACAGGTCCATGATGTCCATCCGTTGAGCTGGGATCTCTGGAAAATACCAAATAATCATATATTTAAGCTCCTGAACCTAAAGGAGAGCAGGAGTTTGACTTTCCCTCATGTATAGCAGCCCATTGGCAATAGACCTCAGCTAGCCTGGATCTCACTAGCCAAAATTCGAGGTTGGCTTTTCCAGTTTCAGCTCCACAGAAGCCTTCCTGAAAGGTCAGGAGATGCCAGGCCTTGCTCTCCAGTGACACCAGCCAGTTGAGATGGGCAAGTAAGGATGATCTCGGGTCAGTTCAGAACATCCCCCAGGTTGTGACCATAATTACCTCCTTAGCAAAAACTACAAAGCATACAAAGTGGGAGAAGAAAAATGATGACTTTGTGGTTCGGTGTTTCCTGCTGCACAGATGTATTTTAGGTAGAGCGTAAGCTCCTTCACTCTCATGACGTGACCAGTAACACCTTCCTCTACATTGCTTTCTCACTTGCTCACTGATTCATCTCAGCATTTTTAATTGTTGTTTTTAACAGCAGAAAATGTTGAGAAATGAGAGAAATGAGAAACCTTGTCTCGCTTAAGGGTCACCCCTTAACAGCAAAGCTGTCTCTAGTTCTATTAATACCCACCTTACTTAAGCAAAATATTAAGAAACTGAAAAAAGCAAAACCTTCTGATGCAGAAGGAAGTGAGAAGCTCGTGTACGCTAGACTTCTCCCAGACAGGTTTACATCCCTCATCTCCATAAAGCGGAAAAGTCTTAAGAAGTGGGGCATAACCAATGAAATAACCTCTGGGGCAAAATCGCACTGAAATTATTCATTAATTGTTGCATTTCTTCACCATGTAGACTTTGAAAAAAAAATAAAAAAGAAACATGCCTGACTTTTTATGTTGTGTTTGAGTGTGGTGAGGGAAAGCCTCAGCGAGGTGTTTTGCTGGCACCGTGCGTCCAGCTGGCGGTGAGCCAGCGAAGGAGCGGCGCTGAGCCCCAGCCCTCGTCCACAGCCTTCAGAGCTCCAAGCAAGAGCTTGTCCAGGGAGCAGGCAGCCGTCTGCGCCGCCCTCACTGCCTGCGTGGGCAGGGAGGAAGCGAGGAATGCTGCGGGGGCAGAAGATGGGGAGATAGCAGGGGCCAGCAGCGGGTGTGCGGGATGAGGGAGCTTCCTATTCCTCCTCCTTGGGCCCTGGGCAAGGATAGCCCAACCTACAAGCAGCTGTGGGGGCTGTCTGGAGAGAAAATGCTCCATGCCCTCTGGTGAGAGAGGTGGTGTTTGGGGAGAAAAAGGTGTGTGAGCTTTGCCTGAAGCCACAGCTATTTTTAATATAGCTGCTGGACTGTTTTCCAGTCATAAGGTGGAGCGGGTGCTGGGCGCACAGCACCAACATGACAAACTTTGTCACTGGTTGGACACAAAGAGCACTGCACACTCACTGCATGGGATGTTGCATTTCATGCCTCAGTTTACACTTGCCCCATTCATAAAGTGATCAAAGAGTGCTATGAAGAAAAAGAAAAAAAAAAAATCCCAACCCTCAGCCCTCCTAAAATGTCTTCTGTTTACCTTATTTACTGCTTTTTAAAGTAAACCTTGAGTGAACAATGAATTTCTGCAGCTCCACTGGGCTTCAGTTTTTCCTCATGGCAAAGATTTAATGGAAAAATATCTCTTAGAGGGGAGGGGCCATGGTGTCCAAGGGAAAAATACGGCCACTGCAACTCCCCCTCTGTGATACCCTTAGGAAATGCATTCTGCCAACAGATGCCAAAGGTAAACTGTACCATATGCCTGACAGCACATCCACCTGGCTGACATACTAGGCTCAAAGCAGATGAGAAAGCACACATGGAAGCACACACATACACAGGCAGAAAATGCCATTAGGAACAACCTAACTGGTTAGGGGTTTCTCTGTGCATTAGCTATGTTTACACTTCAGATTAATTAGCAACCGCAGTAACATACAAGCTCAAGGACTATAGGCAGGTTGTGTTACCTACAGAAATCCTACACAGTGCCGATGTTTAGAAGATGCTTCAGGAAGTCAGTTCCTGTGGTGGTATCACACACACCACAGGAAGCCATCTCAGATCCACAGGAGGCCTGAAACCTTCAGCCTGGCCTCCTGCAGTTCATGCCCTGGTGGGACAGTCTCATGATTATTAAAAATGCAAACATCAAGTTGGCTGCTGTGTCTGGCAGACTGGGTATTTAAAACCCTTGACAGTAGAAGATCAGCATTAGGTAGAATGGCTACAGATCTGGTTATGGACTTGCTGTAAGATCCAGACACAATTTGCTGGAAAGCTTGAAGCAGATATATTCAGCCTTTCTCAAGGCTGAGCTTAGAAGCCAGATGAAAAGGCAGATTCAGACATTTCACTGCTCCGTCTTGGTGTGTGGCCCACAGGACTTGGACTCAAACCTCTGGTCTGAAAGGGGGTCCTGTTGGCTGGCTGTGTGTAACTGATGTATGCACACTAGCACATACAGCCAGACACAGCACAGAGACCATAAATACCATGGATATTATGAGCCAGGACACAGACACTTGCTGTTCCCAAGACCTCCAAACCTCCTGCAGTAGCCCTGGGTTTCTCTGTACCTGGGATAATATGAGAGAAGGAGAAATTTTACAGAAACAGGACAGCAATGTGGTTTGTTGACCTGTATGACTAAGGCTGTGATGTCTGTCTTACATTTTCTTTTCAAGATAACAGCTTTCCTCCACCAACTGCTTTTCTTTAGTTCTGGGTGGACTGGTTTGGCTGTAAGAAGCAATATATAAACAGAAGTTATCATTTCTCAAAATAATTTCCTTCTATCTTATTTGCACTCAGTGTTTATCCCTTTTAAACAACTTTTCCATCCATTTGCAAACATATGCCTATACACATTTGTATCTAAACATACACATAGGAATGCACACATACAAATACACATATATACACAAATTCCCTATAGAAATTAATAATTCCCACATTCCCTGGATGGCAAATGCTAGTTCTTTAATGCTTTTACGTACACTGTACAGTATAGTATTACAGTAGAATTGAGGGGTTCGATTAATTACTGTCGGTACAGTAGTTTTTATTTTCTTAGATTACATTTTCAAACTTCTCCTCTTTGCAATGTTTGATTAGTTTTAAAATACCAATAAATGCCCAAAGTGCAGTGGGAATTTTGCATAGTTCTTCCTTTACTCTTTGCAGATGTTTTAAAGGAATAAAATCACTTTGAAACACTCAAAATATTTTAGGTTCTGATTGCTATTTATTGCTCTCCTCCCTTTTTCCTTGCTCAAAACCAGTTTCATTTTTGATTGCCTTCTATAAGAAGTAAACCTGTAAGAGCTGACACTTGAGGGGAAAAAGAAAAAATGAGCTGTGAAGATTTTGCATATTTCCTCTATGAATTCATTCCTATGAAGTCATTTATTGAGTATTTCTGCCAGTCATCGATTCATGAGAAAATTTTGATAATATTACAATCTGATAATCTGAGAGGGAACACTTTTACTGGCTGACAGGTCTCGTGGCATTTCAGCTGAGACAGAGCCTCTGAGGCCACCTCAGGGTAAAGAGAGGTGGCTTTTTAAGAGTGTCCTTATGCCTTGGCAAGCCCCGGCTGCCTTATTTCATGTCAGGCAGCACTCCAGTCATTGACAAACTGTAAGTTCTGCTATGCACAAGGACTCTTTGAATTCCTCCTTCTGAGGGTGACTCAGACTACAGGAACTTAGGCTTAAAGTAATTCATGCTCAGTTACCTTTATAACTTGTCCTTTAATTAACTGGTGCATGCAAGAAACCTGTTCTCCTGGCTATTCAAAATGTGGCTATTCAACATTAATCCATGGTTTTGTACTGTATCAACAGCTACCAGCACAAATTACTGCAGCTACCTGACCTGATCAGCTTGGACACAAGTGAAGTCACTGTAAATAAAGGAACATTGTTTAAAGCCAGCTTCTCCTATGAGCATTGTTATAGATTTAAGGCCAATTCAAAACCGAATTCCTAAACATCATAGGATACTGATGGCTATTAATTGCATACATCCTGACCTGATGAAAATGATTATCTTTAAGAATAAATGCGTCTATTTTCTTGACTTGAACTGTGGTGGGAGCATTCACCAAAACACATAGAGCCCCAGCAAACTACTGAGTAGTAATACACTGACACAATAGCCCTAAATCTCTGCCTTCAAGATTACTTAGACAAATCCTCTCTACTTCTGTACAGTGTCAGTGAGTATTGTTAACTGCCCAGTAAATTCCAAAAGTGGAATTTTTACTTATGGGTGGAAAATGCATGATATTTTCTTAACCAGCAAAGCTGGCTTGTAGGCTTGCCTGAAGCTGCCTGATCCCACCTCCACACTGTTATCGTGCTGCTTTCACAGTTGTGCCAACACTGACTGTTTGCAGGGCTACCCTATAAACAGGACCAGTGATCTGACCTGGGCTGAAAGACCTCCAAAATAAAACAAAACAAAGCAAAGCAAAACAAAACAAAACAAAACACATCTGGGGCTGCACTGCCGATGAAGAAAATGTTACGTGAAGCTATGGCTTCCCTCAGACTCTCCTTCAAAATAGTCTTATTTCTTTCATGAATAAAATACCTGAAGTTTCCTTAGTAGGGCTCCATTTTAGTTCTCATTCAGGTCAGAAAGTATCAGCATGTCAATTTTTTATAAGGAGTAGAAAATGGGTTCAGGAAGGATGGCATCTCATGGTAGGGACCCCACGTGGAGAAGGGGAAGAGAGAGAAGAAGGAGCTTCAGAGGTGAACTGACCACAACTCCCATTCCCCATCCCCCTGAACTGCTCTGGGGGAGGAAGTTGATAGTAATGATAGTAATTAATGTATGATCTTCCCATCCTTATCTTGACCCCCAAATCTTTTTCATCATATTTTCTCCCCCTGTTCTGCTGAGGAGGGGGGTGAGAGAGCAGCTGGGTGGGCACTGAGCAAGCAGCCAAGGTCAACCCACCACAGCTGGACATAGACATCAGGTAGGAATGAAGTTCAGTGTAGCTGAGAAGCAAGCAGGGTACACCAAAGTCCAAATTAGGGAGTCCCCTGGGCTTTGTTTTGCTTTAATTTAGCTGAACCTAAAACCTGCTGAACTTGGTTTTCCACAAGTCCTGTTCCTTCTAAGATGCCTTCACTTCACGCAGTTCTGGGTAAGGAAAAGAACAAATCCTAAGGCCAAGCTTTTCAATGCATAACTCAGAACAGGGATTTCTACATGAAAAGTGTTGTCAGAGTTTGGAAGTACATCAACATGGAAACGAGGACCTTTTACCTTCCAGCAAGAAAAAACGTCTTCCAGCAAAATATTTAACTCTGCTTTCAGACAGACAGTCCAATGTCGGTGAGGATGTGCTTATTTTGGCTGGACTCTCCTAAACTGAACTGTTTTGTGTGTGGTTAGGAGTGCTGGATGCTAGCTCAGTAATTTGCTAGTGGCATCTTGCGGTGAGTAGTTCTCGCGAGGAGGTTGACTAAGCAGCCAAAATGTAGGTCACCTGTGGGTGGAGTTCACAACCTCCCTACTCCCCTGAAATCAGGATGCAGAAGTTACTTCTCCTGCAGAATATTAAATTTGTCATGAAGCCTGAAAACTTGGCCATTATATATAAGCATTCAGGAAAATAATTTAATTGGGTACTTGTTTATGTGTAATGGCCTGTAACTCTTGGTCTGTTCCTGAATTACCTCTTATTTAGGAGAAATTAAGGCCATGTGCAAAGACATGGATCTTATTCTTCAGGGTTTAAATGTGCATGGGTATATTTGCAGTTAAAAAACAACAACAAACAAATTATGTTAATAAAGTCAAAGTTCATTGGTCATACTTGAAAGGTGTGCCCTCCCCATTGCCCTCACAGTAGTTCAGAGTGATCTTCTGTCTCCTAAGCTCTGATGGTCATTTGGCTAGCAGGGCTTTGCAGCCATGGAGGGTGACAGCTGTGAAGTTCTCCATCAAAGCCTGTCTCCCAAATACCTGGCCAAACATTCAGCCAGGGCACTAAGGAGAAGGCACGCATTTCTCAAACAACCATTTTAAAGAAGTTGTATGGCATAGTGCTGATCTCCATCCTTCCTGATGCACATATTTCAGAAAACAACCACAACAAAACCAAAACAACAACAGAAAACAACCAAACAATGAAACAACAACAACGAATATCATTTTTCTGAACAAAGACACCAGAACAACACACCCTTTTATGTCTACACACCCTCCATAGCCGCCTTAACTCCAGGCTAAACCACTTCTGTATATCTCCATAATCTTAAACCTTAGCAAATTAGAAAATAAATAGGTGTGTATGCATTTGAAATAGCACTTTCTCCTCCAGGCTTTATCTCTCTGTTAACTCCTGAAGTTGTCTGACAAGGCTGCTCCTTGGAGTCTCATCACACAGATCTACAGTGAAAAGGTTTCAGTGGTTTGCAGTGCAGATGTACTATTTGGATTGTCACTGGGATGCTCTGGGGGGATTTGTCAAAAACAGCTGCCCCTAGAGAAGACATGAGGAGGTCTCTTCTGTGTGCAGAGGCTGCACAGGCATGGAGTTACTGCGTATAGAACTTCTGATATAGCCCATATCAGACTTACTGCCTTAAAAAAAAAAAAAACAAAAAAAAAAAAAAAAAACAGTTTCAGTTGTCTCTCTGCCAATAATAAACTCAGCAGGGCAGTTAAAAAGTGGCCTGTGTGATGTCTGTGTGAGATGTGCTGGTATGATGTGCTGTTTTTTTTCATGGAAGAAAAAAAAAGGAAAAAAGCTGGTGAGGACATCTGAAGACTTTCAACAAGCAGAACTTTTATTCCCACCAAATAATGCAAACAGAAAGTTGTGCTTTATATTTGTAGTCTGCTACCTTGGAGCTGCAACAGGGGTGGTTCAGGCTGGACATCAGGAAAAGGTTCTGCACCCAGAGGGTGGTTGGGCACTGGGACAGGCTCCCCAGGGCAGTGGTCACAGCACTGAGCCTGCTGGAGTTCATGAAGCATTTGGACAACGCTATCAGAAACACGGTCTGATTTTTGTGGGGTCCTTTGGGGACCCAGGAGTTGGACTTGGTGATCCTTTTGGGTCCCTTCCAACTTGGGATATTATATAATTCTACCTGGTGGGAAAAGGAAGCACCTGTAAACAAAGGTGTTTCATTAAAAGGAAGCACTACTGGTATCAATGCCAGCACTGTAAATATATTTAAATGTAAATTCCTGTTCTTTCTGCTCAGTCCACGCTGTCAGCCTGCATTGGGCATACTCTCCCATCAGAATGGTCCCTTCAAAGGGCAGAGATGCTCAGTCCATGAATGCAAAGGAGGAAACAAAGTAGCAGCAAAATGACCAGCACAGACGAGTCAAGGGAGGGCTGGGGAAATTAGAAGTTATTAGGCACTAAAGAAACTTTACATGTCGATACACAGGTGTCCAAGAAGAGGCAGGTACTGTGAGACGAGGGAGGTTTGTTGTCACTGGGGTGTGCAGGCAGCCAAATTCCACCCAGGTAGCACATTAGGCACAAGATTGCTTCCCTGGACCAGCTGTATATGGACACCATATAGCCTACATGGGAGATCTGTGGTGGAGCAGGAAACTCATCTCTGATTTTCCAAATCCTGGTGCCTTAACTGCAGACTCCTCTACCTCCAGTGATTCTGATCGCATGAGGCTGTTGCTTTGCCATAGCTATTTACATCTCTGTGGAGTTCCTCCAAATTAGCACTGATATGGGAACAGAGATAGGCCCTTCCAACACAAAATAAGCACGGGTAGTCCATAAATGCTAATCACACAATATACATTTGGAGAGTACAGACTCACACCCCAAAATGCTGACAGCTGGAGTTTGTTTTCTTTAAGATCACACACTGATTATTTTAATAGGCTTTGTCTCAGTAATCTATCTTAACATTATGGTTAATATCTGACAATTATGCTAGATTAACATCCAAGAGTAATGGAAAGACTGAGGTAAATATATTCAGAACGGACTCCCATGAAGCTAGCATAGAGCTGTTTGTTGTCAGGGAAAGGTTTTCTATTATAAACAAGTATGTTGCTATTAACGTTGACGTATAACTACCTAGGGATAGCAAGTGGGCCCTTTGCAACTTTAAATGTTAAGTAACTACATCATGCAAAAGCTAAGGCTTTAAATATAAAATTTATTGGGGTTTCTCATTTTAAAAAATAAAATAAAAGAAAGAAATAGAGAAAGAAAAAAGGAAAGAAAGAAAAAAGGAAAGAAAGAAAGAAAGAAAGAAAGAAAGAAAGAAAGAAAGAAAGAAAGAAAGAAAGAAAGAAAGAAAGAAAGAAAGAAAGAAAGAAAGAAAGAAAGAAAGAAAGAAAGAAAGAAAGAAAGAAAGAAAGAAAGAAAGAAAGAAAGAAAGAAAGAAAGAAGAAAGAAAGAAAGAAAGAAAGAAAGAAAGAAAGAAAGAAAGAAAGAAAGAAAGAAAGAAAGAAAGAAAGAAAGAAAAAGAGAGAAAGAGAAAGAAAGAAAGAAAGAAAGAAAGAAAGAAAGAAAGAAAGAAAGAAAGAAAGAAAGAAAGAGAAAGAAAGAGAAAGAAAGAAAGAAAGAAAGAGAAAGAAAGAGAAAGAAAGAAAGAAAGAAAGAAAGAAAGAAAGAAAGAAAGAAAGAAAGAAAGAAAGAAAGAAAGAAAGAAAGAAAGAAAAGAAAGAAAAAGAAAGAAAGAAAGAAAGAAAGAAAGAAAGAAAGAAAGAAAGAAAGAAAGAAAGAAAGAAAGAAAGAAAGAAAGAAAGAAAGAAAGAAAGAAAAGATAATATAACAGGAAAAGCCTGCAATGCTCTGCCTTTTCTTGTGTCCCCATGACGTTGTTGCCCTACCTGCCGATTCACTATATACGTGCCTGGTCAAAGATTGAAACCAACAGAATCAGATTGCATGGGATGCTTGGGTATCTAAGGAAAGATGCAGGGGTGAGACAATGTACAGGAAGGAATTCAAACCCAATTGAAAAATAATAAGAAAGAGGATCTTCAGCCTGAGAATGCACAGTATGAGAAACAAGGGGGTACACGGGTTTTATTTATATAGTCATGATTCATTAAAATGACATTCAATGAAGTACATCATTAAACATAACTCCAAAGGTTTCAGGTTCCTTAACTAATGATGTTTCTGCCCAAAAAGCTACAGCTACTGAAACATTGCAGAAATATTTCCATTAAGCTGCACGAAGAAGTCATTTGGACAATATATATATATATAATATTTTAAGTACAATATTCCCTAGAAATATATTTTTAAAAAATCTGCTGGTTTTGCTGCTCATATCTCATGAATAGTTGGGAGAGGAGTATGGATGTGTGTACATATACTGAAGTCCAGGACATTGATAAATGCACAGATTTCCACTTCTGTTGTATGGCAAGTGTTTTGATCAGCACACAGACCTCTTATATTTCTCTGTTATTACTGGTGACCAAATGCTACATTATAGTAAGAAAAGACATCCTTGACCTGTTGTTTGCCTTGGTTCTTCATAAGTTATTTAATTAAAACACTATATCACATCATTAATACAGGATTTCCAGTGTGCCCTGATGCCCTTCAGCACTCAATCTGTGGTTTCCAGACTCGGAGTATGATGACTGGACTGATACTGGAGATAGTGCTGTCAGTGCTGTCACATTTAATCAATTATGCAAGCAGATTTCATGGAACCACAGAATCACAGAGTGGCTGAGGTTGGGCAGCACCTCTGGAGACCATCCAGCCCAGCCACATGCTCAGAGCAGAGAAAATTGCTCAGGCTCATGCCCACCTGGGTTTTGAATATTTCTGAGGATAGAGATCCCACAACTTCTCTTTGCATCCTGTGTCAGGGTTTGATCACCCTCATAACATTTTTTTTTCTCTTAAAATTAAGCAGAATTTCTTGCATTTTAATTTGTCTCTATTTCCTCTTGTCATTTCATTGGATACCACTGAGAAGAGTCTGGTTCTTTCTTCTTTAATTGTTATATATTTATTTTGCATACATATTGTTTATTTGTCTTTTTATTATGTCTGATGACAGATTTGATTTGGAATTAGGATAGTTCAGTTGGAAGGGACCCACAAAGATCATGGAGTCCAACTCCCAGGTCATCATGTTGTTATGTGATTATTCAACATTATTGTCTTATATCTCGTTAATATATGTTTGTTATACCCTCCTGTAAGATACTTCTCTGCATTGAAAAGACACCCTCAGTTCAAAAGCCTTCTGTTCTCAAGATTTGTTTGCTTTCTCTTCGTGACCCTGGTGGCTTCCTAAATGCTGGCTCTAACTCCAGGATTCGAGTTCCACAGGAATGCCCTTCCCCTTAAGGTATTTGGATGCATTATTGCTTGATGGGGCAGCAGTACTGTTCTTTACAAACACATTGTGAAATCAAGCCTCAGGAACGACGTGATGAATACGCTGTTTGAACTAGGTTTCTTTTCCTACTCACACAGAAGCCCATATGTCTTTTAAATACAGGAAAGAAAAACACCTTCCTTTTGGCAAGCAATATAAGAAAGGTTCTGTGGGAAGGAAAAATAAAATAAACTAAAATAACAAGAGGTGGAATATAGATGCCACTTCATCATAATTTTGTCCCTGGGAAGCAATCCAATCCATATGACATATGGCTCAGATGCTCCGTACAACCGCTAGAGAGTAATCAAGTTCAAACACTTCTCCCTCCCCTCTGGCAACATACCACAGCGACTATGTGCACCCCAGCAGCGATTTGGTCTGCTCAAGTTTGTGTTTACCTCTTCCACTACCAACATGTGGAAGTAGGAGAAAAGTTGTGCTCCTTCCTCCATTTGGCACCTTGGCCACAGAGCCTCCTTGCAGGATGGGGGCTGGAAAACCCATCGCTGGAGTTTCTGCAGCGTTCACAGTTGTCCCTCGAGGTTTAGGAGCCAGAGGCTGTGTTTTGAAGTATCCGTGTAGTCCACAGCCTGAATGCTGTGTCAGAAGAGCACTTTAGCTATCACCCAGTAAAGGCACTCTGGGTGAATATGCTCTTGGCTGACCTTTGGATGCCAGGCAGCAATTAAAACCCATGGGACCAGGTAGAAAGCTGGTGAGAGGAATCCTCACAATCCTCGCAGCATGACAGCTGGCTTGTTTTGTTTATGGCAAAGCAGAACTGATGTTCAGATCCTACATTCACCATCAGACTACCTGCCATGGGATAAAAGCTTGCTTCTTTTCTGCTGCCAACATGATGTCCTATTCTCCAGACCCATCAATCTTTCAGAAAATGAGAGCAGCCTCAAATCCCTACCTGCAGCTGCCAGTTCTTTGGCTGTGAAGCTTCTTGGCTCTGCACTTCAGACGTTTCTCTGTCTTTTTCTGATCCCAGGAGCTTTATATCTTGCACTGACTCAGTAAAACCCAAATTATTTAAAAAATAATGGTATTTGGATTGCAAATTCAGGCATTTATAAACCAGGAAATACTAGCTCTGAGACATGGCAGCTTTGTTCCCTTTTCATCCATGCTGTACTGCCCAGGCTGTCCTGTCAGTGTGCATGGGAGCTACTGACTTTAATTACAGATCTGACATTAATGTCAACACCATTCTAAGCATGCATGGGGGAGCCTTTGTAACCTAATAACAGTAGGCCAGTCTTCCTTCCTTCCTTCCTTCCTTCCTTCCTTCCTTCCTTCCTTCCTTCCTTCCTTCCTTCCTTCCTTCCTTCCTTCCTTCCTTCCTTCCTTCCTTCCTTCCTTCCAATGGGCTCCATTTGCAGTGTAATTAATGAAGTCCCTTATCATAAGGATTGTTGTTTCTTGGCTGGCTGGTTTGTGTAGATAAAACTTAACATGGTCCATGGTACACTTTTCCTGAACAGTATTTTGCCAGCCGTATGCTTGCCCTCTGCCAGGTTCAGAGGTACAGCCCAGCTGACAGGATCAGAAGTTGTTAGGACACATCTTGTGCAGTCAGACTCAACTCTTTGCTCTTTGTGGTAAATTATTTATACAAGGCATTCAGGTACATAAATTTATTTCAAGACATGGACCCTTGTACTAACTGTTATCAAAGCTGCCTGTGGACTGAAAGATGTTAATGCAAAGAACACACTCACATTGAGGTGGGCACACAATTGTGCTTCCCTAGCAATGACGGTGAGTTGTATGTTGCATGCTGGCAGAGAAACAGAAGGAAAACAGCATCAAAGAGGCTTCACATCTGATTGCTCCTGAATCCTCCTGATTGCAGGTGTGTCACACACAGCAGTGACACTGCAGGGTGGCAATTCCAGCGGGAGGGCTCCTGCTGTCAGCCCACATGCATCACAGCCGTCTGACAAAGGGCGTTGAAGTGCTGCAAAATCTTTCTGCCAGTTCAAATGTGTTCAGGAGAAGTTTGAAGGGGCGATTTTGTCCCCAAAGACTTTATTTATATATTTATTTTCTCGTCATGTGCAACCCACCCTCTTCCAGATGGCATTAACATTACTGTTCTGCGTTATACAACAGAAGTAAAATGGTGAGTTCACTTCAGACCCGGGTTGGGTTTGTAATGGGTAGTTACCCAGCTTTGATGGTAGCAGAGCAATGCCCTGATATACAGAATAGTGTTTGTACATGCAAATGACTCAAAAGTCATGAGAAATAAGGTCTGATTTCAAGCTTTTTCAACAGTTGTGTACTTCACCTTTGGCAGGTCACTGAATCTCTTTGTCTCCCCTTTCTTACCTGCAAAATGGGAGTTATAATTACTTGCTTGTGTGATGAGATATGGATGACAAATGGGAAGCACTGCTATCACCCAAAGAAGTCTTAGCCCCTCAGTGTTAATTCACTTCTATCAATCTGCTCGGAAGTACCCTGTTAGTCTCAGGAGTTGCAAAAATGCTTGCTTCTGCCTCCACATATGTAGGAATAGATGAGGATTAATGCTCCTGAAGTTAATAACAAAGCCAGGCTGAGTAAATGCAGAATCAAACCTTCCCAGTAATGAAACACCCCAGACCCACTCTCACAGGAGCTGAACTTTCTCCAGCCACTTTCAACACCATTACAATCTCCTGTGACAAAAGTCACTTCTGCTCTTCATTTTCCTTCAGGGACTCCCACAGATCCAACATTTCCAAACCCAATCTGTTTCCCAAGTCAACAACTTGATTTTCTCACCTGGAGAGCAGTTAGGTCACCAGTCTTGATGTGCTGATTTTTCAATTCCCATGGACAGATACATCGCAACAAGAGGCTTTCACCACCTGTACCAAGGGTGAAGATCACACACCGATTAAATCCCTCCACTTGTTTATACAGTATCTATTTTAGTCAACTATTGCTGAATAACAATTTCAAAAAGCTGAGAAGCAATGATATAAGTAAATCTTTTATGCATGATTTCCAATGATTTCCAGTGCTTATAGATCAGTGTGTGCGTGTGTGTATTATATGTCACCTCACAAAATAAAAAAATATATATATAATTTGATTTCTATAACATTTTTATACCTGTTCCACAGGTTTCCAGCCCAGTTCAGTGACAATGTTGCTACCTTTGTGTAAAGTATGCATTATTTTTTTTTTCTATTTATTAAGGTTTGAGGCATGTATTATTCTCTGGGAATGAACCACGCAGTCTGTAGCTCTGCACTCAGAAAGCAGCCCTCAGGATGTGGTGGAGGATGTTGCTCCAGAGCATGGATGCATGGAGAGCAAACACGTCCCTGCACCAGGAATGGCAAAACCCTGGGAGGACTGGCACCAAAGGCACTTGAGAAAAGACGGCAGCCTGTTGCTGCTGGGACCAGTCCAGCTCCACCCAGAACAAAAATGGCCCCATTAATGCCCTGCACTGCCCACTAGGTACATAGCCACAGCAAAGGCTAAGGGCAGAGGACAGCAAGCTGCAAATCCTTGCCTTATAAAGAGCATTTAGTCTCCAGCTGGCACCCGTGCAGTGTATACACAGAGAGAAACTGAGATGTTCCAGGCTCTGCTGTCATCTCGGGAGCAAAGCAGTAACACACAGCCTCATGCCTTCTCTCCATGGAGCTGGACGCTGGTGCTTGGCTTCTCTCTGAGCACCTGCCTTCGATGGCAGCAAGGGCGAAGCACTGCGCTGTGTGGGACAGAAGCAGGGCCTGCTCCAAGCTGCAGTGAAAAAGGCACAGGGGTTCTTCCTCTCAGCCATTGAGCCCAAATGTCGAAGTCATTTTTTCCTCTCTGGAGAAGCATTGATGCAGCCCGGGTCTCAGTGACCTACACCTTGTCGGCTGCCTGGCAGTAGGACTAGAAGTCCTACTCTAGGACTACTACCTCAGAGCAAGGACATCTTGCTGGAGGGAAGGGCAGAGGAAGGTCACCTCAGCGCTTCAGACAGCTCAGCTCATGTCTTTCTACCCAAAAACCTGTGGTGGCACAGGGGAGTGGCCTTTCATCCTCAGCATGTGTTTCATGCTAGGAGAAGGCAACGTAGATGGGGATTTGAAACACCAGCCCACAACCTGGACCTCGCAGGCACAGCTTGAAGCAGCAGAAAGGCTGCTGCTGATGAAAGGAATGAGTTGTGTGCGATTGCTATACAAAGCAGTGTCACCACTGGGCCTGTTCAGCGGGGTGGGCCTGGCTCCCTGCCCCTCTCCTCCCTCCCTGTGGAGTTACAGGGCCTTGGAGGAAAAGTCAGGCTGGAGGGCCGTACACAGCACCTTTCCCAGGGAGAGATCAGGAAACTTTGCTGACAGAAACACTGGGAGACACCTGCCTTGGGGCACAAAAACGTGGCTATGTGTGGTAACAAAATGATTGCGCCCTTCTGATCTGTTAGCAACCACTTCAGACCTTGCAAAGCCAGTGCCCCAATCCCCTCTCATTAATGGAGATTTAGACTAAATGTGCATTATTCCCCTCAGACATATTGCACTGCATATGCCAACATATGTCCTGTATTCAGTTCTAATTATACAAGCAGTTACCTTTTCTATTTACAGAAGGGGGTGCTGGTCACGCAAGCTTTTTTTTTCTTTCTTTTTTTTTTTTCTTTCCATTTTGGCTACATGAGTCCTTCTGACACAAATATGCAAAAAGCTTTTGGATCGCTTGATTTTTGTTGAGAGCCAAGTGTCAGCTTCAGGCTTATGTTAACTCGCTTCCTATCAAAGCAGTTCTTGTGAAAGTAAAGATTTTTCACAGCAAAATGCCACTGTGACTTCCCATATGATCTGAGACAGGGCTGTACTCCATGGCGGATACCTGCAATAAGAGAAGGAGGGGACCAGAGACTTACCACATTTTATTGTTTTGCTTTTTTGCTTTTCTGGCCACTGAGGGCTTTCGTGCCATTCCTAGGAAGGCTGGAAGTTGGCCATCATATCCTATCCATTCCCTGGGAGAAGGGCCTGGAGGGTCCAAAATATGTATGTTTCTGTAACATATACAAATATACAAGAAGGAAACACTTCCAGGGTATTTATAGTAGACTTGATACTTTTTAAGTAGCCTCAGAAGATCTAGGGAATACTTAGGAGGGAATCAAGACAAAGATCTTAACTTAATTTTTATTTTATTTTTTTTTTAAACCTTCTCCCTTTCCCCCCCCGACAAAACATCCATGTGTGTTCTGCAGCCTGGCAAAAGACCAGCAGCAAATTCTGAAGGACAAAGAAAATAAACAAACAGTGGTTTAAATTAGCAGACCACAGATTGATGCACAGCATGCGTGGCTACAGCAAGAGTGAAAGCTGAGGGAGAGGCTTCAGGAGGCAGGTCTGAATTTTGCCAGGAGCAGGATAAAGGTTTGCCTCCAGCCTGGGAAGAAGCTGGGACCAGAAGCACCCAGCGCCACACAGCTGCTATGTTTGCAAGACTGAAATTGTTTTCTGCAGAAACTTCAGTCAGGTTGATGTGGTATCTGCAGTTACAGGCTGCACTTCACAAAGAAAATCTAAGCTGAGTAGAGGCTGGTGGTATTCCCCTTTTACAGCGGGGGGAAGTCATTTCAGGGAGCAAAAAATGTTTGCAGTCAATTCAGCTACTGGGGAGGGCAGAAAAACATGGGCTTAGTAATAGCGTCTCGATTCAGTTTCCTAAAGAAATCATTTCCTGTCCTCGAGGTGCCCTGGAGAGTCCTGTCTGACCCCGTTTGCTAATCAGGGAGGGCATGGGTCTCTTGTAGGCCCTCTGCTTTACGCAGCAGTGTACGTGGATGTCTCAGAGAATCACAGAACCATCTAGGTTGGAAAAGACCTTCAGGGCCATCAAGTCCAACCATTGACCTGACTTCGCAAGTCCCACCACTAACCCATGTCCCTCAGCACCACATCCACACATCTCATAAATACCCCCCAGGATGGGGACTCCACCACTTCCCTGGGCTGCCTGTTGCAGTGCTTGAGCACCCTCTTCATGAAGAAATTCCTCCTAATGTCCAATCTAAACCTCTCCCAGTGCAACAGTGCCAATCAAGACATGCTGGAGTACCAGCTACCAGTGTCCAGCAAAATTACCCAGGTCCCAGGCTGTCATTAGCAGAGCTCTCATGACATTTTGTATAATGATGTACTAGAAAAAGTATGCATACTGAGCAGGCCTGCTCACTGGCCCTGCTTTGAGCAGGGACTTGGACCAGATGGTCTCCAGAGGTGCCATCCAGCCTCAGCAGCTCTGTGACTGTGTGACTGTGACACCTACATACTGTCTCTAAGTTAGTATTTCTCCTCTCCCAAACTACGTTACACAGCGGATGAGCATATAATTGATATCATAGTCAAGATATTTGCCAGAAATAGTACACCAGTAATGGTAGTGGTAGACAGTGGACCACAGCTTGATTCTTACAAGCTTAAAAAACAAAGCCTTTGCAAATCGTTCAAACATCTTATTTCAAGTGCAGGTTATTCACAGTTTAAATGCATTGTGTGTAGCGGTGCTAAAACAGCTAATCAACTATGGACATTATAGTATGCAGATTTTAGGGAAGCCAGATGTTGTTTGAAGAATAACTAAGAAGATGTAGAAAAGCTCATATTAATGATAGAAAAGAAAGGAACACTCAAATGCCAGCAGCCTATAAAATAGCCCAAGGAAAATCTGGACTGAGTTATACCAAAGGAATGTGTGTGAAGGGAGGAAAAGAGAGGGAACATAACCACACGGAGAAAGCCTTGCCAGTGCAGGCCATGCAGGACTGGTTAGAAATGTAAGATGGGATCTAAAAGAGAAGGGAATATTATCTAGCTAAGGTAAAGGTGGACATAAACAACCCGTAACAAATAGTGACAGCTGAAGGATTGAGAAGGATATAAATAAATGAGGAAGGTAATTTATTTGAGGAAGTGTAAAGGAGATGCGATCACATCTTTAGTGAAGTGTTTTGTAAAAAAAAGTTTTGCTCAGGGTGATCTCTAAGTGGAAATGGCATGAAAAAAAATAAATAAAAAGAAAATAAATTGAAAACTCTGAAGTGTCTAACCTGAAAAGGAAGGGAGGGAGGAAGGAAGGATGAGGGTTGGGGGGCGTGGAGAGAGAGTTTAAGCAATGATTGTTCAGTCTTTGATAGATTTTTGGAGAATGAAGGAACTCATAACCCAACTATGTTAGGAACTCAATTCAGGGCAGAAAAGATTCAGATATACGTATATAATAAAATATAAATTTTGTAAAGTGCAAGAGTGAAAAAAGTGAAAGATGCAAAAATATATGCTATTCATGGCAAAGAAAAACTGCCACCGGACACATGGCCAAGCTCATCTTTGTGTTTGATCTGAGCTTGCCACAAAAACTAGGAGGTAACTGGGGAGATCCTCCGCTGCTCTGGGAGGCAGGATCCTCTTCCTGACCAAAGTCTTTGTGCCAGGATCCCTTGCAAGGGGTAGACTGTTACAGAAAGCACTATCCTGACTCTACCTCTTGAAGACTTTATTAGAATAATTTCTTAGGCAACTGTAGCTGTTTCTTGACTACTTTATTGACACGGTGATGTCGGGCATGGGACCAGGACAACGCAGTGAAGTACAAAGGACAAATTCTATGGCATAGGCCGTAAACAGGGTGAGGGATCGTACAGTGGAGTAACAGTTAAAAATGCAGCAAAATGCATCTGCACAACAGGAGGGTGAAAACAAGAGAAAGACCTTGGAAAAAGAGATTAAAAAAAATAAAAAGAAACAATCTTGCAAAGGTAAGTATCACTGCTGAGCAAGGCTCGTATCACTATAGTCATTAGCCAAAAATAAAAGCCAAAACCAAACCTGTGAAGATGGGTTTGATTTGAAGAATTAGGCACTGGAGAGAAGTCTGGACTTTCTCCAGCTCCATTCAGCCAAAACCAAACCTGTGAAGATGGGTTTGATTTGAAGAATTAGGTACTGGAGAGAAGTCTGGACTTTCTCCAGCTCCATTCAGCAGCCAAAGGTGTGAGCAAGACGAAAAACAGAAACCAGTCAAAGCAAAGGAGTGTCCCAGATGCCAGAACGTGAAACAAGAAGAGTGAAGACAAAGAATTACAGAGGTAGGAGACACAAGGTCCACAGCCAGCTGAGAGGAAACACTCCCTACCTCAGATCACCGTCTTATTCACAGGAAATGCTCCGGCGATGAAATTGATAGAGTGTTTCACGGGGAAGCTCTTCCAGCCTGTGGTGTAACCTAAAAGAAGCTGAACCAAATGTGGTTTGATCCAGTGGCCAAAGCTATAACTTTCTGAAGAAATTTGGCATTCAGTCTGTGATGCTGCAGGCCACATGACCCCAGTGCAGACCATAAGCTGAATACCACAGATAAAAAGTATTTTGCCAACATTTTGCAAGAGCCTGCACTGAAAAAAAGAAAGTGTTGGGGAAGAGATTTGCTTTCCATCTGAGCTCCTGCCTTTTTCCCACACAGAATTATCCCTTTCCAGACTTCTCTGAATAGGATGTGACCAAGGGACCCTCCTCCTTGTGGAAGGGGCAGGCTGACAGGCTCCTACCCTCACTGAACCGCATAGGAGCTAGTGTCTGCCCCAAGTCACAGCATCTGCTGGGATTTCTGGACAAAACAGCCATGCTCACTAGCGCTAAACCAGTGTACGTTACGTGTTCTGAGAGAGCTTGTCTACCTCTGCTGATCCCAGTCTACAAGTGCTTTGCAGACTCACACCATCTCTCTGTTCTCCCTGATGCCCCGCATGATCTGGAACAAGGGGCTGCTCTGTTCCTGCCTTTAGCTACCCTGTTGACTCATAAGGTGTTGAATCACATGTACAGGATGCTGAAGAGGAGACGTCGTCAATGATAAATGACCTCTGAAAGCAAGCTTTGATGATGCAGTCATGTAGGCTCGTTGGTGATGTGGCAGACTGAAGACAGCTGATGCAGGTTGTGGGATTTTTGTCCATGCTAATTCCCAGCTTTGATGCAAGTTCATAACCTCAAAGAAGTGCAACTCCACATTCCTGCAACCTTGAAAGAGTCAGTGGCATCTCCAGAAACTGCAGGTGAAGTGTGTGGCCCACTCATCGTGGTATGGCATGAGAAACACCCTCACAACAACTCAGAAGCAGGTTGCTGCTGCTGCCTGGATGCTTGCTGAACAGGCACAGCTCCGTGGCTCACCAACTCAGTGTTGGCAGGGCAGCTGTGGGTTTATGGAGGAGTACTACAGAGTCCCTTTTTAAAGACACAGACCTGAAAAAAATAAATTCAAACCACGTAAATATGGTTTAACCTATAATACAGACTGGAATGTTGAGCAAGAATGTCAAACCTACCACGTGAGTCCACAAGCTAAGTGATGAAGGTGCTTCACATCCACCTCAGAGTAAGAATATACACACGGGGATCGAAGTGTAGCTGGGGCACTGCCAGCTTATCACCCAGCTTGTCTGCAATAACAGGAGCATCTGTCTGTGCTTCGTGCCACTGACTGCTTAACTGGAACAGGACACTCAAATTTGCACTTTTATTTCTCCTGAACATGTTGGTAGGTCCACTCTACTACTAGTAGAGTAGTAGTAGTAGCAGCAGTAGAAGAGTCCAGGGATGTATGTATATATTTGGAGGGGAAGGGAAGCAGGGAGCACCTAAGGGGCCTGTAGTTCTCTTCTTCCCATTAGCATCATCTGGTTTAGCATGCACTCCAGGCCATGTAATACTAGAACATTCTTGTGACTCCGCTTCCAGCACAGACAGCAGCTGCGTTTAGCCTCTGTTCAAAGGACTGAGTCCGCATCTGTGTTTTTTGGTTTGCACGCACTGGCCCAAAAGCCATCTGGTAATAAGTGTGAAACCACCTTTGCTGGTAGGTGGGGGAACGAGAGTAGGAGAACCTTGGGTGATTTTAATTTCCTTTATAACTTGACAATACCGCCGAACCAGGATGAGGAGACGGATGAGGAATTCTACAGGCAGCTGACAGAGGTTGCTAAATCATCAGCTCTTGTACTCGTGGGGGACTTCAACTTCCCTGACATATCCTGGAAGCACAACACAGCCCTGAGAAAGCAGTCTAGGAGGTTTCTGGAGAGCGTGGAAGATAGCTTCCTGACGCAGCTGGTTAGTGAACCTACCAGGGGTGGTGCCCCGCTAGACCTTCTCTTCACAAACAGAGAAGGACTGGTGGAGGACGTGATCGTCGGGAGCTGTCTTGGGCAGAGTGACCACGCAATGGTGGAGTTCACTATTCTTGGCGAGGCCAGGAAGGGGACCAGTAAAACCGCTGTATTGGACTTTCGAAGGGCTGACTTTGAGCTGCTCAGGACACTGGTTGGTGGAGTCCCTTGGGAGGTGGTTCTGAAGGGCAGAGGGGTCCAGGAAGGCTGGGCGCTCTTCAAGAGGGAAGTCTTAATGGCGCAGGAACGGTCTGTCCCCACGTGCCCAAAGACGAGCTGGCGGGGAAGAAGACCGGCCTGGCTCAACAGAGAATTGTGGCTTGATCTTAGGAGGAAAAAGAGGGTTTATAAGCTTTGGAAAAGTGGGCAGGCCACTAAGGAGGACTTTAAAGAAGTAGCGAGGCTGTGCAGGGACAAAATTAGGAAGGCCAAAGCTCATCTGGAGCTCAATCTGGCTACTGCCGTTAAAGATAACAAAAAACGTTTCTATAAATACATCAACACAAAAAGGAGGACTAAGGAGAATCTCCATCCTTTACTGGATGCGGGGGGAAACTTAGTTACAAGAGATGAGGAAAAGGCGGAGGTGCTCAATGCCTTCTTTGCCTCAGTCTTTAGCGGCAATACCGGATGTTCTCTGGATACTCAGTACCCTGAGCTGGTGGAAGGGGATGGGGAACAGGATGTGGCCCTCATTATCCATGAAGAACTGGTTGGTGACCTGCTACGGCACTTAGATGTGCACAAGTCGATGGGGCCGGATGGGATCCACCCAAGGGTACTGAGGGAACTGGCAGAGGAGCTGGCCAAGCCACTTTCCATCATTTATCAACAGTCCTGGCTATCAGGGGAGGTCCCAATCGACTGGCGGCTAGCAAACGTGACGCCCATCTACAAGAAGGGCCGGAGGGCAGACCCGGGAAACTACAGGCCTGTCAGTTTGACCTCAGTGCCAGGAAAGCTCATGGAGCAGATCCTCCTGAGAGTCATCATGCAGCAATTGCAGGGGAAGCAGGCGATCAGGCCCAGTCAGCATGGCTTTATGAAAGGCAGGTCATGCCTGACGAACCTGATCTCCTTCTATGACAGAGTGACACGCTGGGTAGATGAGGGAAAGGCTGTGGATGTGGTCTACCTTGACTTCAGCAAGGCTTTTGACACCGTCTCCCACAGCATTCTCCTCAAGAAACTGGCTGCTCTAGGCTTGGACTGGCGCACGCTTCGCTGGGTTAGAAACTGGCTGGATAGCCGGGCCCAAAGAGTCGTGGTGAATGGAGCCAAGTCCAGTTGGAGGCCAGTCGCTAGTGGTGTCCCCCAGGGCTCGGTGCTGGGGCCGGTCCTCTTTAATATCTTCATTGATGATCTGGACGAGGGCATTGAGTGCACCCTCAGTAAGTTCGCAGATGACACCAAGTTAGGTGCGTGTGTCGATCTGCTCGAGGGTAGGAAAGCTCTGCAGGAGGATCTGGATAGGCTGCACCGATGGGCTGAGGTCAACTGCATGAAGTTCAACAGGGCCAAGTGCCGGGTCCTGCACCTGGGGCGCAATAACCCCAAGCAGAGCTACAGGCTGGGAGAGGAATGGTTGGAGAGCTGCCAGGCAGAGAAGGACCTGGGAGTGATGGTGGATAGTCAGCTGAATATGAGCCAGCAGTGTGCTCAGGTGGCCAAGAAGGCCAACGGCATCCTGGCTTGTATCAGGAACAGCGTGACCAGCAGGGCGAGGGAGGTGATCGTCCCCCTGTACTCAGCTCTGGTGAGGCCGCACCTCGAGTACTGTGTTCAGTTTTGGGCCCCTCGCTACAAGAAGGACATCGAGGTGCTTGAGCGGGTGCAGAGAAGGGCGACGAAGCTGGTGAGGGGCCTGGAGAACAAGTCCTACGAGGAGCGGCTGAGGGAGCTGGGCTTGTTCAGCCTGGAGAAGAGGAGGCTCAGGGGCGACCTTATCGCTCTCTACAGGTACCTCAAGGGAGGCTGTAGCGAGGTGGGGGTTGGCCTGTTCTCCCACGTGCCTGGTGACAGGACGAGGGGGAATGGGCTTAAGTTGAGCCAGGGGAGTTTTAGGTTAGATGTTAGGAAGAATTTCTTCACTGAAAGGGTTGTTAGACATTGGAACAGGCTGCCCAGGGAAGTGGTGGAGTCACCATCCCTGGAAGTCTTCAAAAGACGTTTAGATGTAGAGCTTAGGGATATGGTTTAGTGGAGGGCTGTTAGCGTTAGGTTGGAGGTTGGACTCGATGACCTTGAGGTCTCTTCCAACCTTGAAATTCTGTGATTCTGTGATTCTGTAATACGATTATTTATTTATTTATTTATTTTTGTGTTGAGGATAAAACCAAAATTACACTAGACTTGCAGAAACATTCAGCAATGATTCTTTTCCAGAAGTCTGAAGCAAAATTTCCACTGTGTAAAAACATATTACACTGGAGTGCCACTTACAGCTTAGTTATGCCCAATATAATTCTTATTAGACTTTCAGGAACAGTCATGATTCACTCTAGTTCACATTTGATAGTTCTGTTTTCAAAGCACTGCACAGTCAAGAATTAATTATGTCACTCAGAAGAGTAGAAAAAATCGTTAAGTGCATTTGTTAATTGAGAAATATAACCAAAGAAGGGTAGTGGTGATGTTTTTGCCAAGAATTTCAGAAAAGAAAAAATAAATAAATCTGAAACAGACATTTGAGCAATATTGAAATAAATTTACTAATTTCTTCAGACATACTTCTAGAAATAGTAGAATGTCATATTTCTTTTAATGGCAAGTGTTTCAGTATACTTTCCATCACATCATAATTTGATAGCTTTTTACTTTCAAAGTTAACAGTTGCTCAGAAATGAGGATTAATACATTCAAGATTCAAATAGTTCACACTAACAGAATTAATCTTGTTTTCCCACATGAACATTTGTTTGTGACTTCTATGTCTGTTGTAGATTTAAAATATTGGCTTTGATACAAAACATGCATTATTTATGAAATACTGGACAAGGGGCAAGTTGCTAGCATACTTACTGAGCTATTCCTCAAAATATCGTAGAAATGTTAACTAAAATGCCCTACCTCAAACTCAGATCAGCTTCAGAAAGATCATTTAATACCTGGGAAAAGTTAAGTGATAGGTTTATGCAAAACTTGTCAAGGAAGATCTTGTTTTACATCAGGCTAAATGCAGAACCCTCTTCCCCCGGGAAATTAAGAAGTGTCAGTTTCCATTTTCATCCTGTTTTATCATCCCAAAGAAAGCTGGCATTTCGACATTTTCTGCATGAAACCAGCACTAACCACTACTTATTCATCACCAAGAATCAGACTTCAGCACTAGATGCAAATTCTGCTGCAGTTTTCTTTCTTGTTACACTAGTCAACCAAGTTGTTAGTATTTTTCACCAATGGTTACTCTCCCACACTCAAGGATACCAGAAGATGCATTTCACTATTTAAAGGTACGTCCTGGAAAAGCACAGAACACAAATTCCAAAGCTTTTAATCAAAGAATTTCACGGTAGAGAATCACGTTGAAACAATGCTAAAAGCCTTTTTTTTTCCAGTCATCTCAACATTAAACTTTCATTTCCCACCGCTCCGTGTCTTGAAAGAGCTTGTCAGTTCAAGTAAAGATGCCTTGTTCTTTGCCACAGGCATGGCAAGCTGGTCACACTACATCTTCTGTAACATAACAGCCAGAGCAGTCAGAGGGAAAGCATCGTGCTATGGAGTGAACTTCAGCCTGATGGAGAATTTGTGGAAAATAATAATAATAATAATAATATAATCACATAAAAATTCAGATATATATATTTTTTTGAAAGTACATCTTCTGATGTAAAACAAAATTTCTGGCCAGCCCTAGGCTGCTTTCTTGTCATAATCGGGAAAGTGGTGCAGGCAGCATCAAGTTGGGCTCTTCCCATTCCTACCTGCATCTTCAGACTAGACCTTGGGTGAATGACTTGCAAAGAAAGGGCAAGGAAAGTCTTGACTCCAGGTTCATCCCGACTCATGCAGCAAGTAGGAGAGTCAGCCTGGCACCTAAGATGAAATAAACATCACCCTTCCAGTAAAAGAGTAGTCTACCTTACCTTACTCCAGGAGGGCTGGGATTCATCGCCCTGTGTATTAGCTGTACGTCTGACTCGGAATACTTCTTTGAACCAATTTCAGGAGCAAGCAATTTGCAGATTGATCTATATTTAGAGTTGTGCCAACAACGCAATCCAGCTGTACTGAAATATGACCCAAAAAAGGCTCTTAAAATGAGCTTGGTAAATTAGCCTATTTTACAGCCAGGCACAGCTAGAGTCAACGATTTATAGTAAATCACTCACAATTCCGCAGCCCGCATCCGCTGCGGAAGAAATAAAACAATAGAATGATCCTAAATAAGTAGTAAACAAATAAAAAATGAATATATAATGGCTGCTGACCTGAAATAAACATTTCATTATTTCATTCACATTGGTGTAGATATTTAATTTTGAGCAGAAACAGTAAGAAATACAGTTTTCTATTACATGTTCTTCGTTGCAGCAATACCCAACTGCTTTTCAGTAGTGCATTAAGCAACGCATTGTTTGTTCTCCCTTCCTCCGCCCCAGGGGAGAGGTTTGCAGAATGATTTGCTTTGATAATTTGGGTGCTTTTCTTTAATGTATATGTTGCAATGCCTTTATATCATAGAGGCTGGTTAAAGAAATCCTGTTTGCATTTAAACGATGATCTTTGTGATAGTCTTCAGCTCCTGAGGGAGTTCATTCCACACTCTGGGACCAGACTTTCAAAGCCTTTAACCTCCTGAGTGGAGCACATTGAGGCCAACAAGTAAACTTTTTTTTTTTTTTTTTTTGATTTTTGCCTTGCTTTTCTGTCTTGAGCTTTAGCCCATCTTTTGGATCAGTGATCTCCAAAGCAGGGTGCAGGCCCCCCATGGGGTGTGCAAGACAGCCCGCTTGAGTTTGTGAAGAAAACACCTTTTGTGCCATAAATAAGTTTTAAACACTGTGTTTATTCCATCCTTATTGCATCCTTTTATAATTTCTATTTCTGCTTATGTTTTATAATGTACATAGTATATTAGTACAGTAATACATGTATATAATTCATAAATAAATACACATATAATGGGGAATGTGTGCTCAAACTCTTTTGTTGATAGGGGTGTTCGATCAAAAAAGTTTGGAGGTTTGGATACCTCTATCTAGATCACAGTTTCTAGATTTTCCTGGTGCCAGAAGTCTTGTGAGGATACATTGTGGGACTGTTGTCTGTCCAAGAGGTGGTAGGAATATGAGAAGATGGCAATACAGATCTGCCAGCACAAGAGTCTCCCACTCAGATAGAGATAATTAAGCGTGGATTGCTTTATGAGCTCCTATTTGGGTATCAGGGGAAAAAAAAATGAATAAAATTCTCACAAACTGTGAATGGAACTAACTAACTGAGAGACTATGCATTCACACAAATTAAGCTAGAGGGGATGTGTAAATTCTCTGAGAAATTTTCTGTGAGCACCACCTCCATTTCTCTGAGATTTGTGACCCGAGAGTTGATGCCATCATGTTGTGTCCTTAAAAACCCAACTGAATTGCCTAAATGAGCATGTGAATGCAGTTGGGTGACCAGTGCTAAGTGATCTAGCATTAGCTTTTGAAAGTGTTGCCTTCCTAAATTAAATCAAAATATTTCTGAGGTGCCGGTTGTAATTCTTAACATCCTTGTGTGTGTGTGTGCCTGCAGGGCTCTTTTATTTACTCTGCTTTGACACAATTAGTTCAGTTATGCCATATGCCTTATCCCTAAGAACACTTACAAAATAAACTTACCGAAAGCCAAGTAGGCACTCTGATTTAATGCAGGTCGTACTGTAAATTCATCTGCTCTCTCACACGCAAAAACAACAAAATGCTTTCTAGTTTACTTACAATATCCAGAAATGCCTCAATAGTTACACGGAGGTAAGCCTGAAGCCTTCCTGACTTAGAAATCTAATGGAAATCTAATTTCCATTAGATTTCACATTTTAGCAGTATTGTAAAAACAGATTTTCTTCCTGAAAAGGCCTTCTGAAACGTCCTCTGGAAACAATTGTGTTCCTGGTGGCAACGTGAAGTTGCAATCTCAGGTGCACAGATTAATTGATTATTAATTAAATAGCCTGTCCATTCCATAGGGAGGAGGGAAATAAGATGTTAAACAAGAATACTTCAGGCAGGCACCAGCAATAGCTCACAGAAGCTGTCTGCTGACAGCAGGATGTGATAGAGAAAAGGATATCAGCACCCAGAGCTCCTGGGACATGCTCCAGATCCATGCCATAGTGAAGGGAACAGGCACAAATATTTGGGCAATGCCTTGCCAGGCACTAAAGGGGACACTCAAGAAAGCCGTGGGTATTATTACTATAATTATGAATTAAATAGAAAGGTGCAGGGGGTTTAAGGTCATCAACACTACTTTGTGGGAGCCCATGCAGCACTCTGTTGGTACGCACTTCAGTGTGGCGGTATGGCTGACAGCTTTTATGGGGTTGGAAATGGAGATGAGGGAGAGGGATGGCACGAGAGTGCCCAGGCTCTGCTGTGGGCTGCTTCTCTTGCACTAGCGCGCTTTGGGAAAAGAGAAAAGGCAGCACTGAGTCAGAGAATGACTTGCAAAGTGGAATGGGGACTTAAGTAAAGGCAAAACTGAGCCTCAGGGCCCTGAGCCCACTCCCATCCTCCTCGGGGGTTTGGCTGCCTGGGCTCGGGGCCAGCTTTAGGGACAGTGCAGCTGGTGACCCTGGGGAAAACTCTTCCCAAACGCTCTGCCGGGAGGCCTCAGCAAGGGCTTGTCCCTCCTTTCCCTCCTTCCTTACTCCTTCCTTAGGACCTGCTTTTAAGTAGAGACTTCCCTCGATCACTGCCCAAGTTGTGTTGCAGCTGCACTGCGGTTGAGCCTGTGCATCGCCTGCAAGAGATTCAGAGAATAAAATGTTTGTGTGTCCATGTCTGGCATTGGCAGTGGCCATAAACTTCCAATGGTAGAAACTGAGACACCCTATAATGAGTAGGTCGTTAATCATGTTTGGGAGTGTTGTCCTTGTTCCTTACTGACCTGGCATTAGCATCCTCGCTGACAGATTTCACTCAGTATAAGGAACTTTGCTATACATTTGATTTTCTGAGTGATAAAAAATATCCCATAAAAACATTTTTAAGAACCACTGGAATTCCCACCAGCAAATATAATTACAGCTGAATTGCAAAATTAGCGAAGTGTGCCATAATAAATGTGTTTGCTTAGTGTTGTTTTCTTATCTTCTCCCGAGACATAGATTCACAAGGATCATCCTACAAGGAGATTTTAATAAGAAAAATTTCCAAATTTCATTCCCGTCCATTACTGCATGGACTAAATCCACCCAGATGAGGTTCTGCAGCCCATGATAACTGTAATAACTGCTCCCTAATTAATACGAGGACAAATTAATGGAGGTGGAGAGATGTTTTCTAGGAACTTTGGTAACATAAGGCAGAGTACCACTGGCCTGCTGGCAGATTTAGAAATCAGAGAAAATGAATAAGGTTATCTAGACAAAGAAGAGATGGAAAGCAGATATTGCAACAAAGAGATGACTAAATTGGATTACCTGCAGTCTGCAGTCAGAAAGTTAGGAGGAGGCTGCACCCTGATTGAACAAGCACTGATCAAAGCCATGGGTAAAGTGCTGTTGTTTAAACACCCAGAACAGGAGCTTGGTGCTCTTGATTAGAGTGCATCTTTCACAGCTCATTCACTCCCTGATAAAGCACATCTGTCCGAGCTGCACACTGAAAAATGCAGGACTGCTAAGGAGAGCCATCAAAGAAACACAAGACATGAAATACCAAGAACAGGCTATTTTTTCAGTGAGGCAGAACGTGAGATCCTATGGCTGTACGAGCTGACCTACATCCAGAGTAGAGGCCTGATCCGAAGACAGACAAAAAGGATCAGATCTTAAGAAGAAAGCATCAATAAATGTTAGATTAAAAAAAGGATACATCACTTTAAAAGGGGGCTGAAACTAAGAGGAAGTTCATTGCATTTGCTATGGCTAAGCTGTTGGTAAGGGTGTCTAAAAGACCCAGCCTGCAAATGCAAGGAAAATGTATTCGTGAGAGCTGTGGAGATTAGGAAAATACCAAAAGGGAGAAGAAAACAGAAAGTGGAAAATAGACTGCAATGTATCTGCCATACAGCGACCGTTCGCCAAGGACAGCAGGGGAATCTGCAGAAGGAGCGGAGCTGCCACGTGTCCTCTGGCTCCATCAAGGTGAGGGTGCAGCCAGAGGGGAAGGCTCTGCAACAGGATGGACGAACCTGGAAAGACAGCGATGAGGACAGCTGCTCACAGCCAGCCAGACAAAGCTCTTTGAGAAGGCCTGTGTGCCACTGGGCCCCTCTGGGGTTAAGAGTAAGAGGAGTCATGCACACAGCAAGCAGGAGAAAACGCGAAAAATGGGAAAAAAAACACTGGGCCCTGTGCTGCAACGTGAGCTTCATCAGTGGTATAAAAACTGTGAGGCACCAAACCCCAAAATGGGCTGTCACTCGGCTGACAGATGCCCTACATTCGGGGCTGAGGTTCTGGATAAAACATTACAGATTTAATTCTGCAAGACTACAGTTATTGATATTCACCCGTCAGACCCTTTTCATGCTGTTTTGAAGAATAAGAAGGCTTTAAAAGTGTTATAAATTCCATCTTTGAACATAAAAAAAAAAAAAAGGAGGGGAAGGGGTGTATAAATTACATCACCGAACACTTTCAAATTGTTTTATAGTGCCAGGCCAATACAAAAGCACTTAGTATAAGAGGGAACTAAGCCAAGAATGTGTAAGAGAAAAGGCATGAACATGTTTGGAAGAGTTAAAATATCCAGCAGCGTACGCAGGACTAAGTCATGCACTGGCACTGAGTTCGCAGACAGGTGTGCCAGTCGGTGACATTATCATTCTTCCAGTTGTTCCTGAACAGCCCTCTGCCGAGAGCTTCCACCCCCATGGCTCTGCTGGCAAAGGCAATGATGTGAGTGCTCCCTCACCAGCTTCCAACGAGTACATGGATTGGCTGGTGAGAGGGTTTAAACGAACCTGCTCACTTGGCCTGGAGCAAATTAAAGACCTCTTAAACAAACCCTTTTACCAGCAGAGCTATGGCAGTGCTAACCGCGGCATCCGAGATGGAAAATGGCACAGTTAGATCTGGAGCTCAGTGTCTGTCCACGGGCTTACGAGTGTTCACAAGCAATAGCATCTCGTATGTATAATGCTTGTCCATGTGTATGCTTTGTTCTGCAGCAAATGCGATTTTACTCAAAGTTCCTGTGTTGTGGACTAGGTTGACTCATTATCTCCTGCTTGCTCCGTGATAAATGCGCAAAGCAACAGTTACCAAGTGGTGGATGGTAAGTTTTAATTCACGATACCTTCCTGACCTGTCTGTGGTCACAAGGTGTGATTGTGCAGAATTAAGTACTTCACTGCATGTCCTGATTAAGGTTGTAAATTACTTTTCCCAGTATCACTTACAAGGTATTCCAAGAGGAATACCTGCACAAACTCAATTTGAGTTCAGTTTACCACTGAAACTGCTGCTGACTGTAACCCAACTAGTCTTCAGGGAGTTTACATGTACAAGATCTGTTATTGGGAACGAGGCTTACACTCCCAAAGGTCTTCCCTGATGGTAATCTGGAAGCAAGGATTGCAGCACAAACAGATGCACCTGTGTCAGGTGGAACCGCAATGAAAATTCAGCACAGGCTCCTTCCCAAGACAGCTGAGCCCGTGCCACCCAAATCCACTCGGGTGCATCTCCTTCAGCTGCACCTGGACGTGCAGCACAGACAGAGCCTCACCCTGGTGATGGCATCGAGGTCTGTGAGTCCTTTCTTCTCCATGATCTATGAGCATTATTTTCTCTTCCTGGTCCTTGTTCTGTGGAGTAGTGCTGCTCATACTACAGGGTGCCTGCTTATGCTATCTATTTTCAGCTATAATCTATTTTTCCCCTTTTGGCGTATCAGGACAAATGTGCATTTGCTTCTGCCACAGTAATAAGGCTCCAATTCAGCCAGGCTCACTGCGTTGTGTGATCCCCACAGCAAATAATCCCATTCTCTAGAGTAATGCTTTTATTTGCGAGACAAAAGCACCTCTCCTATTAGTGAATTTCTAGCTTCAAAAATCCCTTAACATGCAGAAGTATTTGAATTGAAACTTTCATGTGCCTGGGAACATAGATTTCCAATAATACAAAGGACATGTTAGTGGAGTTTCAGCTCTCTAAAAAAAAGTCTTGAATCTTCTTTACTTTATTGTATGGATATCCGTTGCAGAAATGTGCTCTAGGAATCGGATAACATCCCATCGGTCTTTGAAGATATCTTGGAGGAGCCAGCCTCATCGTGAAAACGGTTGTTAGGTCTTGGCAAGAACTTTGGGACACAAATCTGCCCAGAAATAACATGCTGTTGGTATCAGCAGCATTTTGCTGCAAATGCCACGATCAGTATACCCTGGACTGGCATGATGTCTCCCATGGCACGATCTGCTTCTCACTGATTCCTGTAAGAGTTGACTCAGAAGTTAAATATTCTCAGCTGCGACCAAAGGAAACACTGGCTGTGTGTATAAAGCTCACTCCCCCCGTGGCTTGCATACTGTCCCAATCAGCAGGATATTCTACATCGTGGGTTACACAAGTATGAGAATTTAATTCTCAGGGTCTCATATAATGAATTTTATCCTCTAAGAGCGAAAGATCCTTTTCTTTGTGTAGGAGCTTGCCATTTGTTCACTGAAACCCTAATTCAGCAGAACGTACAAACACGCTTTTAAATGTTTTGATGGAATGGACTTTAAGTATTATTACATATGGAATTTATCAGCCATGACATTCATCCACTAAGTAGCTCTATAAACCTTTCTCCCCAGATATATCTACATACAGTTGGAATGCTAAGTGGGATTGGATGCGCTGTTCACTCCCTTCCATAGCATTATGCCCACTGAATTATTTTTAAACAAAGCAGTGCCAGTGACTGGCAGTGGCATAGTTTGGATTTGGGTTATTCTGGATTTCGTGCAAGACAGCACGCTGCAGCAGCAGCATATGCAACACGATGCATCGATTTTTAATTCTGCTCTCTCATGTGAGGCGTGAGAGCTCTTCATTTACAGGAAGCTGAATCAGTTTATGATTTTTTTTTATTTTTTTTTTAAACCAATGAACCGTGGGAGACTTGCATGCCTGTCTGCAGTATAGGAGAAAGAAGCAGAAAGAACCAAGGGGCTATCAGAGAAATAAGAAAGCTGCATGCTTTATCTGTAGGATTAGATTTGAGACTGAACAAACCAGTTCTGCTGTCTGCAGGACTAGGGCAGTTAACCACTGCAGAGTTCTTTCCTATACTGTCCCATCAAAAAATGGAACAGGAAAGAGATTCTAGTTGTTGTTCAAACACATGAATTTTGGTACTAAACACCACTAACTCTCAAGAGACTATAGGGGAAAAAGGTGTGCTAAAAATCACCACGAGCTGCACATCAGTGATCGTTTCTACCTAGGAACCTTCGTAGCACATGGGTTTGACAGGGGAACTGAAAAACTGTTGATGAAGGAACAGTGAATTAATGTTACTACAAAATAAATGCATTCTTGCTACAGCATCTCGGGCTGCTTTTTGAAATATTTAGTCCCATCACGAATATAATATAAAACCGCATTTGCATCCAAGCAGTCTAAAAATAAAAACTTCTGCAGCAAAGATAAGCGATTTTTCTTTTTTGTGACTTACTCAGTGACAAGACTGCTAAAAGTTAAGATCACCTGGTGAGACCTGTGTCCATGAAGACACAGAGTAAAAGTATCAAATTCACCACTACAATATAAATTCTGTTGTCATGAGGCCATTAATGACCAATTAAATTAGCCACAACGGTTTAAGTTGCCCATGTTGAGCACTCTGAACGGAGGAGGAACCCCTCGTAGAGAGCTGGCAAAGCAAGACAGCGGTGAGGTGATTTGGGAGGAGCTGTGCTACTAAATGTTTTCTGTGCAAACAGTCCAGAAGACTCTGAGATGTTGTCCCCGAGCAGCCTCTTGCAACGCTGGGGTCGGCCCCGCTTTGAACTCCAGAGGTTTCTTCCAATCTAAATTATTTTATGATTCTCTATCAATTTTATTAGCATTCTAGATTACCCACTGCACTTAAATGCAGATTATCCTTGCACTCCAACGTCGGGACCTATAGCTTGTTATCCTCCAGCTCCTCCTGTGCTGCCTGGGCATCCCAGCTCACTCCGAGATGCCCATTTCAAGCCCTCATGAAGGATTCAGGGTACGTTCCCCCTACCTTATGCATGAGTCCAGGCAGGGATTCTTCGTGTAAACTCACAGCAACCTGCACTGGTTGCCGACAACCTACATTCAGTAAGAAATACTCCATAGCACCACGCATTTCTTTAAACACAACATGATTTTCAAATGGCTAAGAAGTTCAGACACAGGCAGGTGCTGAGGCAGCCGTAAGTGGATGGATGTGTACAGACAAGGACCATGAGCTGTAGGGCTGTAGGATGCAACGCACAGCCTAAAGCGGACCAGCCACCAGTCCCCTCCGTGCTTTATGGACGCTGCACCACGGGAAGCTTTCGCTTCGGTGGACCCAGGTTTGAATCGCTACCTCCACCCTGTGCCCCGCCGAGGCACAGCAAATTTCATAATGCTTTATCTCCCGTCCCTCCTCTCACCCCTCGCCTAAATTTAGAGCATCCCTCCTGGAAATCCGACACTGCCTTTGACGGCTTCGGTGTTTATCCATGGGCGGCTCTCCCCTCACCCCTGCAATTGTAGGACGAATTTCTTAACCAGTGGAAACTAATTTTCCACCGAAAGTCTCCTTTTCCTCAATTCTTTGGAAGGAACGTGACACGCTTTGTGGCACCACCTACAGCATTTACAGCATTTATGGCAAACTCTCCTCAGAGCTTTAGGTCATTTCTCTCCCCGTGCCTTTCACGGTACTGAAAGGAGCGAGCTCTCGGAGCGCTTTGAGGCGGAGGATTAGCTTTTGTGTCGCTGAACGCGTGCAGCCACAAAACCTGCGGCGCCAGCCAAAGGGGCACTGCAGGCCCCGAAACGCCACGACTGGGACAGGGGGTGGGGGGCTTGGCCGGCCATGGGTCTGCCCACGGGTGGTGCCATAAAACTGTGGATGGTTTGGGTGGGAAGGACCCCAAACATCGCTTAGCGCCAATGCCCTGCCACGGGTGGGATGCCCCACACAAGGTCAGGCGCCCCATGATGGCCTTGGCGCCTCTGCTGCTGTGGTGTTGCTGTCTCTTCTCACTGGTGTTTGCCCCGGAACCGCTTGGTTTTACCCCAGTTCTCCTCACAAAACCGTCTGGTTTTGCCCCAAAACGCCTTTCCTCACATATTTGCTCCCCTTTCTCTGAGGGGCACCCAGCTGCCGGCCGTGTGAGCCCCCCACACCCACCCTCCCCCTGCCCGGTGCTTCCTTTTTACTGATCTCAGCTTTACTTTAACTTCAGCTTTAATTTCATTTCAGCTTTATTTCCACTTCACGGTTTTTAATTATCGACTTTAACCCCTTCGCCGCCGGGCGAGGCGGGGCGGGGCCGTGGGCGGGGCTGTGGGCAGGGGCGGCGGCGGCGGCGAGGCGCGGCACGTGCCGGGCGCCTAACGGTCCCGCACGCGCCCAACGGCCCCAACGGGCGCTAACGGGCGCTAACGGCCGCTCCGTCAGGCGGGTGGCCGGGGCGGGCGGGCGCTCGGTGCTCGCTGCCGTTATCCCGGGACGGGACCGGGAGAAGAAAACCGGGACGGGAGGGAGGGAGGGAGGGGAGGGAGGGGAGAGGGGGGATCCCGCTGCGCGTGCGCAGTGGGAGGAGGGGGGGGCTCGGAGCGGGGGGCTCGGGGAGGAGGAGGAGGAGGAGGAGGAGGGGGGGGCTCAGGGGGGCGGGGCGGGGTCGCGTGACGCGCCCCAGCTGTCGCGCGCCCGCCCCCCCCCCTCCCTCCCCTCCCTCCCCTCCCCTCCCGCCGCCGCCGCCGCCCCCCGCTCGCGCTCCCCCTCCCCTGCGGCGGGCCCCCCGGTGCATTGTGGGAGCGGTCCGTTGTTCGCCCTGCCGCTCGGCCTGATCCGGGGCCTGCCGCCGCCGAGCCGGATCCATTGTGGGCAGCCCGCGGCGGCGCCCAGCTAGGCCGGAGCCGGGGGGGGGCCGGACTTTGTTTCCCTCGGCCGCCGCCCCCCTCCCTCCGCTTCCCTCCCTCCGCTGCCTCCTCCCCGGCGGCGGCGGCGACGACGACGACGACGACGGGCGGGGGGCGCACGCCATGTTCGCGGAGATGAACCGGCGGACGCTGGCGTTCCGGGGCGGCGGCCTGCTCACCGCGGCGGCGGCGGCGGCGGCTGCGGCGGCGGCGGCAGCGACGGGAGGAGGAGGAGGAGGAGGTGGAGGAGGAGGAGGGGCCGGAGCGGGCGAGGCCTGGGAGCCGCAAGCCCCCGAGGCGCTGAACGGGCGCGGGGCGGACGAGGAAGTGGAGCTGGAGGGGCTGGAGGCCGAGGAGCTGGAGGCGGCCGGCGACGAGAAGGAGCTGCTGCTGCTGCCGCCGCCCCCCGCCGCCGCCGCCTCGCCGCCCCCCGCCGCCGCCGCTGCCGCCGCCGCCGGCCCCATGTTCGCCGAGCGGAACCGCCGGACGCTGGCCTTTCGGGGCGGCGGGGGGCTGCTCGGCGGCCCCCCCGCCGCTAACAATGGCTGCGAGGCCTCGGCCTGGCCGCGGAAGCACTTCAACGGGCGGGGGGCGGACGAGGAGCTGGAGCTGGAGGGCGCCGAGGGCCTGGAGCCGGAGGGGCTGCTGGAGGGCAAGGAGCTGGTGCAGGACGGCGGCTCGCTGAGCGACAGCAGCGACGACGAGGAGGACGGCGAAGGGGGCAGCCTGGGCGACGGCAGCGGCGCCGAGGGCGGCAGCTGCAGCAGCAGCAGGCGGTCCGGGGGCGACGGAGGGGACGAGGCGGAGGGCAGCAGCGTGGGCGCGGGGGAGGGGGAGAGCATCAAGCACTTCCCGCTGGCCCGGCCCAAGTCCCTGCTGCAGAAGCTGCACATCTCCTTCCAGGGCTCCTGGCTCAAGGAGTTCCCATGGCTCTACTACTGCCAGGAGACCGGCCTCATGTCCTGCGCCTGGTGCACCGCCGCCGCGGCCGCCGCCGCCCCCCCCGAGCTGATCTTGGCCGGCGGCCCCGTCCCCGGGGGCCACGACGAGCTCTGCAAGGGCACCCGCAACTACAAGCGGGCCCTGCTGCTGCGGCATCACCTCTCCGCCGAGCATCGCCTCAACGAGCCGGGCAGCGCCGAGCAGGTAGGGGACGTGGGGGGGGGGTGAGGGGGAAGGGACGGCCTCCCCTTTCGCCCAGTTTTGTGGCTTTTGTTGTTTTCTTTCTTTCCTTTTTTTTTTTTTTTTTTTTTTTTTTAATCCCCGCTTGCCCACGTGTACGGGCTCCTTGACGCGGCTTCCTGTGTTTGTCGCGGCTGCGGCCGGCCTCGGCGCATGGGGGCAGTGGGTGCCCCTTGCCGAGCCCGTCTGCCCGTCCCTCTGTCCGTCTGTCCGTCCTTCGTGCCGCCGAGGTAAGCCAGGGCAGCCCGCGGCGCTGCACTGATTGAAGGCGCCGGGCACCGCTTCCTCCTGCGGTCCCGGGGGAGGAGGGCAGCGGCCGGAGCTCGGCAGCACGAAATCCCGCTCCTTCGGGGCCCTTCGGACGCCCTGCGCTCGGTGCCTTGCTCGGGTGACTCCGGGCTGCGCCTCCCCGTTGTAAATCTCTCCGCCGAACGCGGTCCTCTAGATTGGAGTTACTTTGCCAGAAATCTGCAGTCGCAACTTGGTGTTTGTTTGAGATAAACATGTGGTTTCCCGAAAGCCACCGTAATATGCCAGCTCGCCTCCGGTGCTTTCGGACTGGTGAAACTCTTCGCGCTCCCTGCTGAACTCAAAATTACTGCATTTCTGGGCTTCTCTTCTGTGTAATGCAGGGCTAACTGAGAGCTTTTCACCCGCGTATGCTCTAAAGAATAGCCTTGCCGAATCACTAGCCGCCTGCAGCCTTTCTCCCGAAGGATGTCTGCACTGCAGAAGTTCGCTCAGATTGGCTAACTGGCAGTAAAGTTGCCAGCAGGCACAAGCTGCTGCGCTCCAGGTTAGGTTACTGCTTGACCTGTCAGATCGAAGCCGAGCTGTTAGCCGGAATTAATCCCCGGCTGCTCTGCTCTCGCTGTTCAGAGCTGAGTTTTCATTAAAATGCCCGCCGTGGCTGCACTGATGCATCTGGGCTCCGACTCACAGCGCAGCACTTAAATTGAGCGTGTCGCTCGAGCACTTTAAGGAGCTCAGGGTACCTTGGACAAGAGCTGCTATTCTAATGGGTTGGGTAGGGCATCAGAACAACGGATGAAACGTTAGGTGAGCATAGCTTTTCTTAGAGCCAGTCAGAAAAGGGATGCAGATCTAATTTAAAACTCCCGCAGCACTTCAAAAAAAAAAAAAAAAAGTTACGAAGTAATACCAGTTATCCAAGACAGTATTTTGGGTCTAGAAGTGCAGCGTTTGCGTTTAAGATGAGTAATGCTGCCTCTACAGTAAGTGCGTTCACGGACTGAAATTCTAGGGCCCCTGTTGTTACGCACGTCCCATGGCAGGAGGTCGCTTTATCAGTTTCCTGCAATCTGAGTTTTGCTATTCTCTGCAGTATTTTGGCCTGACTTGCCTGAAATACCTTCAGCTTCTATTTTGAAGCTCTCGTTTGTGATTTCTTTTATCTCTTAACGTTTCAAAAACATTCTTTTTGTTCAGCGTTAGTGTGGTATGTTCTGTGCCATCCTGTTGTGAATGATTACCCTGCAAAGGTATGTCCTGTCGCTGCGCAGCCTCCATCTCACTAGATAATGCTACTTGGTGGCACAGTTGGAGGTTTCTCTTACAGCCCTTAGCTATGTGTAAATAAAACATATTCCAGGTGTTGTTTTTTTTTTTCCTACTAGACTTAATGCTCTTTCCTTCTGACTTTCCATCCCTGTTGTATCACAACACTTAATATTGGAGAGGAGGGAGCAATCTTATCTTGCACGTCACGGTAGCCTAAAAGTTAATGTGTTGCTTATATTTGAAGATTAACCTTTCACTGTCATGGGAATCCTCATAAAAATGAGCCTCTGCCTTTCTGCCACTGATAACTTGAGAAAAAATAATAGTAGTAACTGTAATAATGAATGAAAACGGATAGGTAAGATGCGTCAGTGGTTCTTTTGTACTTACTAATGATAAGGTTTGGACAAAGTAAGCTTTCAGTAGCTCTAGAGAGTGGTGATTCTGAGTAGAAAACAGTGCTGGATGCATCCCTGTGCAATCCCACTGCAGTGAAAAACTTGCTACAAGGGAGGAATTGCAGTTTGTCAAGAGTTACTGTAGTTGTTTTTTTTTGTGGTGCACTTCTGGGTTACACTTGCCTTATTGCAATATGATTAAGAATAACTGTTTTCTTTGCACGGTTTGTTTAGTTTTCATATCCTTTCACGTTTTTAATAGCACGTCCACTTATCTTGATCCATATGTTTAATCTAATACCAAAACAATCGCCATAATTTTTATCTTAATGCCTCGCTGCCAGATACTCGGAACAAAAGTAGGTAATGTGTACCCTGACCATATTTCCAACGCGCATAATGAGGCAGCAAAGCCTTTGAAATTTAATGAAATTTGGGAGAGATCTTTTGGTCTTTGTCTTAGAGACAACACATATGTATTCTTGACTTGACAAGCTTCAACTGCAGGGCATGTTTAGCAGCTGCTAATAAACATATGGCGTAGTGCCACTCTTGGAGAGCGGGAAGGAAATTGTAGGTGTTGAGACAGTAAAGCAGTGGAAATTTCTATAGGTCTGCTGGATATTACACATGAAGAAGTGAGTGATGATTTCAGTTTATTTTTGGGATACGTTTAATTTGGAATGCCAAAATACATCACAAGTGGTTGCAGCTGCTGTAATTCAAGGGTATGGAACTGTCAGGGGTTGGTGCTTCGTCCTAAGACCAAAATCTTAACTCCTTTCTTTCTCATCTAGTTTTTAAAATAATATCTCTCCGTGTTGAAGTTTAGAGAGAGATAAAATTCAGCAAGAAACTGCTTTCAGGTTTTTTAGAAAATGGACTTAGTTTCATTTTTAGTTTTAAAAAAAAAAAAAAGACACTGGGAAATGACAGCAAAATATTTTAATTCTGTGATGAATTTAGATCCATGAGTTGCAGATTTATCGGCAGTTGTCGGCTCCTCTCTTTAAAGCTGTTTCTTAAACCATTTTTTTTTTTCTCTGGACATAATTTGAAGCTGAGCTTTGGCAGTACTGCCAGAAAAGCTTTCTCCAGCCTAACAGGCATGTTGGTTTAAAGCAGAAGCTCTCCAAGAGGAGGAAGGCCTTTGATGTGTTATTTTTTCCATGTGAACTGTAATTGTTTGCTTTGTGTGAGCGGTGATGAATAGAAGTCATCGTGCTTCAGATGCAAAAGTGGCATTGTAGTGGTCTAAGTTAACTTCTTGAGTTACTCGCAGCAGAGCAGCGAGGAGGGAGTCAGGACCTTGGGGCAGGGACTCCCGCCTGCCCTAGCTTTGTGCAGTGCTCCCACCCGACATGGAGCTGCTCAACCGGGTGTCGGGCAGGGGCATCACAACTCCGAATCGCTGCGTTTTGGGTGATGCTGCAGCACGTCAGACAGCAGTGGAGCTGATAAGACCGTTTTACGAGATAATTTTCCTCTGTAGCTGCATGTGCTGGAGAAATTCCTGACAGCTCGCTTCTGTTACAAGGTCCATTTTTCAGGTTGCGAATTGATTTGGGGGTATAGAAAAGATAGCATAGAGCAAGGTGTGGTAATGGGAAAGGGATTACAAAAATGTGGCAAAACTACTTTTTGGATACATACAGCTGGGGTGGAATCTGCTGGGGTTGTTTTTGCTAACCTCCCCCCGCTCTTTCTCCCAGGAGGCAGAGCATGCTGATGGCACAGAAGGGAAAGAAAAGCCAGTTTCTAGTAGCAGTTTTTGATCATCTCTTTCAGCTATTAGCTTGTAGGCAGGTTTAATTAGTGAGTTGTACATATGAAAGAGTCATTTATCTATGCGTATATTCAGAGACTAGTGAATTGGAAATGAGCTCAATATTAGTTTCTCTGAGCAGTTTGGGTTCTGTTAGACCACTTCGTGTTGCACGCAGAGTGAAGCTTTTCAAACTTACTCTGTAAATTCCACACATGAGAACACAATTCTTCATTTTCTAGTTTTCTTACGAGTTTTTAAAGGTAAAGTGGTTGAGATAACTTCAGCCAGGGAATACTTTTGTCTGTATTCTGAAAATATAACTTGGCATCTAAGGAAATATTAGCTTGTGTTTCTCACCAGAAAAACATTACCCTTATGATGATTGCTATGAACATAACAGGGGTAATAGAATCTTGAAGATAACTTTTCTTTGATTTTTGTTCTGTAATTATTTTTGTAACTCTAATATTAGAGTGTGTTGTACCTGTTCTGCTCAGAGAGGAGATGCTTGAAACTCTCCAAGGGGGTTATTACATTTCTTCCATCTTTCTCATAGTAAATGCTAATGCTTGGTTTCCATAGACTTATTAACTGTTGGGATGTTAGGGCTTTTGCTTTTTTTTGCAGTGCAGCATTAAGATTAGCTGCTCCCATAGCAGCAGTTAGGCAGTTGTGATCAATGTTACAGTCAGCTTGAAAAAAATCTTTATGCACCCCGTTCTGTAAAGCTCTGGGTGCCTGGGGTAAGCACATCTCTTTGCCTGAACACCCCCCATCTGTATTTCAGATGTTAGTTACACGATGTCTCTTACTTCCACTCAGCCTTCTGTTTTCATAATGAAGACTTCAGCCCTCTTTCCGTAGCACATAAATCTGCAAGTCCTTTTTACCATGCTGGCTTGTCATTTTCTTAAAGAAAAGCTGCATTGTAAATCTCACTTTTCAGCTGCATTGGCTGCATACACATCCTCAGTTAAAACATACTCTATCACTTCTCTGTAATCAGACATTGTAAAAAAGACACTGTAATCTGCCTCCTGCAGATTATTTTTAAGCTTCACATGGTGTTTAACATGCTCCCAAATAACGAAATTCTATCAGCTATTGTAGCCTGTACCCGACGTGTGCTGTGTACGACGCAAGTCACTGGTGCTTGGTTTGGACAAGAGTGACAACGCTTTGGTATCATCTTTTTTGTTTTAATCTGATCCAAAGTCAGGGTGATCAGCACTTTGAACCTACACAGTGCTGCCTGGCGACAGCAACTTGGTCCAGATCTGAAATCCCCAGAACTTAATGTCACACTTAGTTGTTGCACATCTGGGATGTCATTCCTGTTTCTGCGCCCTGATCTGGGAGAGTATTTGTTTTTGTCAGAGAGCAATTTAAAGAAACACATTTAAAAAAGTGTAAAAATGTATATATTAAAAAAAAAAGCTGAGGCTGGACAAAGATCTGTTGATTGTTTTCATGTAAAAACCTAATTGCTGCTGGGTACTTTCTAAGAAGAGATTTAGAAACAACTTGAATGCGACAGCAAACTGAACTTTGTCTGCACGAGATGCTGAAAACTTTCTCTCTTGATTACTCTGGGCATTATTTGCTGCTTGTAGATGTAAAATCCCTTTTGGGAGGGGGTAGTTCAACCTCAGCTGCTCGGTTGGCATCCCAGTGATCAGCACTGGGGCTGTGTCTTGATGTGAGTACTCATTTAATGCATTAATTCCTCTGTAGTGGAAAGCAGCTTTTTGATATACATGTAGCTGCTGTAGCCCCAAAATAAGGGGAGTACTTTGCTTTACAATATATTTCAGCCCCAGAATACGTTACGGGTTCTTGAAAGCCCATTACCTGTATCAGACCTGTAATACCGAGGCAGTGGAGCTTTTAATACCCCTACCTTTTTTAATACCTGTGAGTCTCTTTTTTGGTTTTGTTTTTAAACAGAGGAAACAAACAAAAGACATCACTGGCAAAATATACTTTTCTCTCATTCAAAATCATTTTGGAACCAGACAGTTCTGAACTGTTCTTTTTTTGCTAGAAAAGAGGAGAGAGTCTTAGAGATCCAGCACAAAAACAACCCTGTCATCATCAGTGCTCTTGATGGCAGCACTGATCAATCAGTATAAGTATGGTCTCAAACATGCCAGTCTGTTACTTTCTGCTTGCTTCTAGCTGCTGCTTTGTACCACATCTGAATCATCACTGTCTAAACATCAGTTACAAATTGCCCAAGTGCTGTAAAGACTTCTTGTTACTCATCAGCCTCTGCCTGAACTAATCTTTAATAACTCATTTCTTGGTGTTGGAATGTTTGATGCTACTGTTAGGAGATTTTTGAAGTCACTTCTGATATCTCTTCTTGGAAAGGTTGTAGAGAGACACATATGTATTGTCTGTATGATTAAATATTTAGCAGTTAAAGATGTTGCTACTAGGAAGTTTCAGTGAAGTTTGATTCAAGAAAGTCTTAGATAATGTTGCTTAACTTTCGTTTGGTCACCTGCAGTTTTCTGTCCACTTGTCTTCTAATACAGCTATTTAATACTATACCTGCACAATGAGAAAATAATTTTTAAAAGCACCCTAATTTGTAGAACCGTAGAAGAAATCTAGCTGTTGTTATAACTACTCTGACAATGTGTTTTCCTTAGAACATATAAAACAGGTATAGGTTGGGAGATAAGGCGTTATATATTCATCTCTCAGCCTAAGCAAATGTTGAATCCATTATCAGGGTTGTCTTTTGACCTGTTAAAGTGGAGAGTTCTAAGAAAAAACAAAGAACTGGATATGTGAGAACCACGTAGTTAAATCTTAGGAAAGGAACTCCACATCGTTAATGTATATGGCTTAACAAAGACAAGTACTTAGTGCTCAACTAAATCTTACCTTACTTTTGGCCCCAATTTTACTTCCTTTGTCCTTAGGGCAATTCTGCTAGTTCTGTTTTTGTTCCAAATGGGAGAGTGGGGGGTGGAATGAGAACATGACTCTCAGTTTACAGAAGTATTTTTTTAATTATATATTCCAGCCTGTCTTTATGACCAATATTATTAATATATATATATATGTATATATTTCTAAGTTTAGTTTCGTATCCTTATAATAGCATTGTATGATTAAGAACATTCATTAAGAGCTAATTATGTTTTTTTTTCTGATTCCAGGAGTCAGAGTTACCGTCGGAACTGAATAATGAAGGATACTGTGATTTTAACAGCAGGCCAAATGAGAACTCTTACTGCTATCAGCTCCTGCAAGAACTAAACGAACAGAGGAAGAAAGGCATTCTTTGTGATGTCAATATTGTGGTGAGTGGGAGGGTCTTCAGAGCTCACAAGAACATCCTGGTTGCAGGCAGCCGCTTCTTTAAGACTCTGTATTGCTTTACAAACAAAGAAAGCCGTAACCAAACCACTGTTACCTATTTAGATGTTGTTGCTGTTCAAGGTTTTTCTGTCATCTTGGACTTCTTGTATTCCGGGAACCTCGTGCTTACGAGCCAAAATGCCATTGAAGTGATGTCAGTGGCCAGCTACCTTCAGATGACGGAGGTTGTCCAGTCTTGCCGCAATTTCATTAAAGATGCCTTAAACATAAGTATAAAATCAGAAGCTCCAGAGACCGTTGTGGTGGATTATAACAGAAGATCTGTTAGCAGGGATGGTATGTCTCCAAGGGATCAGAAAGTTGCCAGTTTCTGGGCAACACGAAACCTTACCAACTTGGCAAGCAGCATAAAAACTGAGAACGATGGTTACTCTATTGATGAGGCCCAAATTGAAAGCTACCAAATGAATGACTGCAGTTGGGTCCAGGACAGCTCACCTGAAATGGCTGAAAGTGAATCTCAAGGAGAGGGAAAAGTTTTCGTGTGGAATGACATGGGCTCACAGGGACAATCAGTTCAAGAACCCGGAAAAGCAAGAAGGAAAAACCAAACTGCAAAGAGATTTATTTATAATATACCACCTAATACTGAAGAGAACTCGGAAGATTGCTCAGTGTTGCAACCATCAGTCCCGTATCCAGAAGAAGATTTGTCATTTATTAAAGAAGAAGCAGGTAAATATCGTGTAGCATCAGTCATTATTTGAAAACTGATTTTTTGAATAAAGTACGCTACTATGTAATTTTTATAAGGCTGTGTTAGGGTCTTTTACTAAAAATTAGCACACAATTAGGATAATTCAGCCATCTGATTCTCTCTCTTGGGTTGCAGCAATGTGTCTTCAGCTAGAGAAAAGAATTGCCTTAGCCCATGCCATGTGGTATATAACATACTTTTTACAACTGACAGTTGGGTTGCAGATCCCTACCAACTAGTAGGAGCTGAAATCTTCACATCTATATTTGATCTGTAGCTACAGTTAGGCACAAAATCAAGGAGCAATAACTGATGGGTCATAATGCTAGCTGGCTGCATGGAGATTATCTTTATAATTTTCTTTCACTGGCAAAAGATTTTTGAGGTCGTGTCCCTGAGTCTCAACAAGAAACAGAAATGAACCTTCCACTACTGCTTGTTGTAAGGATATCTGGGAAAATGCACAAGGAGTAATCCTGGCTAGTATAATATTGACTCTTACAGCAGATAGATTTGAGAAGCAGATGGGAAAGAGATGCCACGACGACTTACAGGAGAGAGAATATCTTACTGTTGAACTGTTTTTCAAGCAAATCTTGAAATGTGACTTGATTCCCAGCGTTGTTTTTTCTTTTAAGAATATTGGTTAATGTAAGTGCTAGAATAAAATTAAATGTATGTAAAGATAAACACAGTCACAGAGTTCTAAGCAGACAGTTCACAGTGTATTTAGAATTCAGGGTAGTGTAGTTTTTAATTACTATTACATCATATGAGTAGCTGAAACACATACTTAAAATACTGCTGTTTACCTGTGTCACTTCCAGGCGGATTGGCAACTTTGAAAGTGTGACTCTGAACCTTGAATTTCAGAGTTGACTCCCAAATAGAGTTAAATTAAAGGTAGATTTAAGAAATAGCTGGAACAAAGTTCTTTAGACACGTCTGTTTCTAAAGCCTTTTAAAATGAATGGCCCCTTCAAGCATGTCAAGAGACTGTAGGTGTCCTCTGCCTCCCAGGCTCACAAGGTAGAATTAAGAGGAGAATAACTTAAGGAAAAAGAAAGTCACTCAGACCTGTGGGCGTAGAGTATTTTTGTAAGCCAGTGACAAAACACAGTTGAAAGCAACCTGAGTTCTCAGGAAGGCCTAGAAACCTACATTCATTTTGGCGGAAGGAGGGATGGCCTTAGCTTCTTGCTGTACCCCCAGTCTTGTTGAAAAACAAGGTTGGAGAAATCCAGATCAGTTCTTCTGGGGCCCTGAAGCCCTTCTGCCCGCGGTGCTGTGGAGCCTTTCTCTGGTGCTGGCAGCTGCTGAGGTGTGAAGAGGCAGTGGGTGGGTAGCAGTCCAGCAGAGGGCACGTGGTGCCTGTGCTGCGTTGTACCAGAACGGATCCGTGTGTCATGTATGCGTGAGCACTGCGATGGCATGTGACAGTGGAGTGGTGTGGACAGGACCTATGGGGAGCTCTGTCTGGTGGGAGCAGCAGCGGGCAGTTCAGGAGATGTCTGTTGTCAGCAAGTGGCACTACGGGAGCAGATTTGGAGGAGCAGCTGTGCTGGGGAGCTAACACTGGCTCTGTGAGCGTAAAAGGTGGTTGCTTATCTGCAACCTTAATCTCTGAACTCAGGGTAGGTCCTCACTAGCTGTTCAGTTCAGCTTGGGAACACACTTGTGAGGAGAATTTCCCGATCTTAATGTACTTTGATTCATATTGTGAAGCATTCTTGGGCTGCACAGGGTTTCTTCTGCGTGAAATGAAAATGAAAGCTGTGTTTGAGAAACATGCCTGTTGTGTGTCAACCACAAACAGCTGTTGGGTCTGCAGCACCAGGTTAGATACAGCCTTAAGTAAAGCAGCTAGAGCTGTGCGTAGTGGGGATACTGGATCTTCAGCACCCACATAACACATCTGCCTGTGCTGGGCCACACTGCTTGCTGAAACACGTTTAGCTGGAGTGGCATGAGAAAGGGCAGTAGAAAGTCTGGAGCAGGAGTGGGGGACCTGAGGTGCCGTAAATTACACAAATACCAAGTTCCTGACACAATTTAGCGTGTGTTTTTTCTACTTCTGATTTATTTGGGGTAGACAGTCAACTTTTTTTTAACTGTTGGAAATATCACAGAGAATAAGTATACATCTAACAAGTGGTGTCTCCTGCAACAAACTGAAATGCTTGTACACATTCTACAGAACTTGAGTAGCTGCTCTGGACCTTTCATGTAGGAGGAGTAAGGGGTGATGGGGGCAGTGCAATAACAATCAAATGAATTCTGAACTTGCTCAGGTTTTTTTGGACAGAAATACCAAGGTTTCCAGTCGTTCATTGTGCTGAAGAATTAAACTACAAAATATGTTCCACACAACATCTTGATGGAAAGAACTGTGGTGGAGGCATGGATCACGGTGAATTTGTGCTGAGGTGTCTGTCCAAAATTTTGGACAGACGTTGAAAGCTCTGTGATTGTAGGGGACAAGTTAATTTCTTTATTAAACTAAAAAACAGTGTCAATTAATGATCTCCTTGGTACTGTGACTTCAACGTAAGTGATCCCAAGTACGTAATTATATTTTTTTATGTTAATTCTATTTTGGAAGCCATATCTAATATTTTTATATTAAGACCTTTACTTTAATGAAGTTCTTTTGTGTTATGTGTGTTGTTTGAAATGAGGAGATGCTGGAAGTAGGGCTTGGTACAGCTTACTTTCAGCTGTTCTCAGTACTTCAGCAATCAGCGTTCTTCCTCCTCTGCTGCTTGTTAGCTTTTCCTGTGCGCTACTTGGGTGCTAAGTGCATTTGTTCTGTAAAATGCTCTCGTCTTTAATGGCTCCTTCCAGCCCCAAGAAAAGGTGCAGGAGGGAGGAGGAAGAGGGATAAAGAACGGAGAATTGGAAGAATGTCAAGAATGGGTTGTAGAATAACCTGCAGGTTATATGATAACTTCTCAGTTGTGGATTAAATTTCCTGCGGAGATGAAAATCTACCAAAAAAAAAAAAAGACACTGGAAGTTAAAAATCCACAAAAAAAAATGTTTTCTGGAACAGATTTAAAACAACGCAGTTAGAAGAAAAAGAATGAATGGTGAATTCTTGTGATGCAAGCTAAGGAATACACTCTCACTCTCCCTTTGGCTGCTAAAAGAGAAAATGAGCTGCTTCTGTTACGCTTTGTAGTGTGCTGCTGGGATAACTAACACCAGCTGTGGTTATTAGATGTCTGATCACATGCAAAGTGAGTTGCTGTGTCCTTGATTGTGGGTTTAGGTTGTTTGGCTTTTTTGTGAGGGGAGAGAAATACCATAGGCTTACTGGAAGGGAAGCCAATATAAGAACATTCCTCTCATTACAAAAACTTAAAAACAAAAACTAGAACAGGATAAAAAACAAAAGCCACTACCTTGAATCCTGTAGTAGATGGACTTTCCAGTTGGGTACTGCTAGGTAAGTATTAGATAAACAACAATAAAAGTTTTCTGAGCTGTCACCTTGTGTCCCAGTAAAGCAAACGTCCTAAACTGCTGCCTGCTGAAGGTGAGTTTTCCTGCAGACATCCATCCATAAGGGTATGTCAGCTTCTCCCTCCTCTCACCCTGCGTTGCCAGTGAGTTTATATTTAACACCTTTCCTGCAAGAAGTAGCACTTTGGGCTTCAAATAACTCTATAAAGCTGAGATGGGTTTTAAATTCATTGTGACATTTTTCTTCATTGATCTGCTTTTACTGAAGCCTTCAAGCGCTCTCCAGTTTTAGCTACGTTAATTAAAATAGCTGAGCCTCTCCCTGCTGAAGGTACCATCCATCTCGCTATTTTCTGTTCTAGCTGATAATCTTAAAAACGCCTGCACTGTTTACAGCCACGGTGCATCCTACAATTAACCATTTACCATGGTGGAAATAACCGTGCAATCAGTCAGTACCTCTGGGTCAGTTTGCAGTTCTTAAAAGCTCAGTGATTCTGACTGGTATTTTTAGTGTCTGTTTGTGAGTTTATTACCACTTCTTGAATCTGTTTTTCATTTGGGCTTGGTTTTTGGAGTGTGTGTCCTATTCTTAGGCTTCAGAACACAACAGAAGTATTGCTTATGCTTTCCAGAGCTGACCGTGTTGATTCTAACAGACACTTTAATGGAGTATTCCAGTAGCGTTATGACGCTAACACTGGGTCGCTTGTTAGCATGATTTTCAGGCCATATAATGCTGTGTTATGCATTGGATTGGACAGGGCTCAAGGCAAAAGATAACAAGGACAGGATAAAAACAGCCCTCTGTGGAACAGGAGTTTTCTGGATAATTTCGTAGGTCTTAAGGATTTGAATTCAGTTTGCTATAAAAGCAATTATTTTTCCAGTATGTTACAAGCAGTGTCTCAAGCTGCTTACAAAAACGTGGTGCTAGTCACAGTTCTTGTCATGTGCTACTCCCTCAAGTCATAACTCGATCAGGACTTTGCAGTAAGAATGGGTAACTTTGTATTTAAAGAAACAGAGACTGAGGGACTTATCTGGACACACACTTCTTGTAGAGGTAAGTCCCATTTGACTGTCTGATTTAGGAAGAAAACAAGTATACTAACAGGGAACTAAGCTTATTTTTCTCCCCCTCTTTTCTGATTCTGTGACTCTCAGTCAGATCTTCCTCAGACGTCCGGCTGATGCCCTGATTGAAAGATTTAAGTCGCTTAATGGACACTTAACCTCTCTGTTTGCTTCATTTCTTGTGTAAGCTGGAAATGAAGGCCCCAGGGGTTTTGAAAGGCATTTAAAGAGAATACAACACCTGGGAGTCAACTGCTTCCCTACCCAGTAAATTTACGTCTCCTCGGGATGATTCTGAAGATGAGTAGATTCTTGTGGAATGGACAACTGCTGACCTCATAACTTTAAGGAATATTTTGTGTATTCATATATTGTTTTGTTTTTTTTTTTTAATTAAAAAAAAGTCAGGGCAGGTGGGTTGGGGAAGAAGGTTACGTGGTGTCCACAAGCACTTGGATCCAGATCAAGATTTGCACTGTAATCTAATTTCACAGACTGTTCAAGTTCTGCTTTTTGCCTTTACCATCTGCCTGGAGAGCTTCTTTTTCTCTCAGTGTAAGTGAAGCATAGGCAATACATACACTTCTAAGAAGTTATCGATCTGAAGTGTTGACTTGATCTTTTCACTACCTCTACTATTTATGAAATAGTGATGATGCTGGGAACAGCTACATAAATAAAAACAGGGGCTGCATATCTTCTTGATTTGTTTGGGGGACAGCTCCAGCTGTAGAAGTGAGCCCTGCTATTCCTTCAACTGCATTCCCTCCTGCACCTCAAAGATGTAGCTCAGGAAGTCACACCAAATTAACTTAATCATATGCTGAGCAGTGAAAGTGTTTTTGATCCAGAAGTTTCAGATCCTCTTTGATTGTAGATGGCTTCATTGTGGTGCTTTTTTCTGAACTATCATGAAGATAAAGAGTACAACTTCCCTTAAAAAGCACTTTCTTTTCCTCCAGATAACCATTACCCTAAAAAAAAAAAGGGGGGGGGGATTGTGGATAAAAACAAGACTTTATTTCCTGCATTCTTGTCTTCACATGTCTGCCTGCTCCCAGATGACATTTATGAAGCAAAGGACTCTCAGTAATGCCTGTCTTTGCTGACATGGTACAGAAAAGCAACAAGTTCCTTATTTTACCTGCAGGTTTTCTGCCTCAATGGGGCTGTTCGATTCAGTTAAAATACCATAATGCGCTGTGAGTTTTTGTGCTAGTGTGGCCGTGTCACATCAGAGTTTGTAGAAGTATGAATTGACCAATTGCTGTTCAATTCGTCCAGTATAGCTTGTTTCTTGTTGTTGTTTGCTGTTTTTTAGTTGTTTGAGGGAAGGGGTAGGTCACCCTCAGTGTTGGTAGCTGTAGTGTAATAGGTTGCAAGTTCCAAGTGGCATGTAGTTGAACGAAAATCACTCTTTTCAGCTCTGTTTTCAGTTTCTCTTTGCTGCTAAGTTCTGGCTGCCCAGCTGCTCATGCTCTGTGTGCTGGGTGAATTCTGGAGCTGTAGAGGACTTGGAGTAGTTTTGTGGGGTAGAGGAGTAGGCAGCATTTCTTCTTTGTGCTGGTTCCTGTCAGGTATCGGTAAATATATCCAACCAGAAATGTGTTCGTGTTGTAGAAACTTTATACTATGAGTAGAATACTATGGCGTAGCAAGTTTATATCATGCTTGTTTGGGAGGGTTTTCCTGTTTGATTTTTTTTAAATAGATCGGTGTTTTTACAGATCTGTGCCTTGATCTTGTACCTTGTGTTTCTTCAAAGCTCTGTGTAAAGACGAAATCTCTCGGTATTCCTGGACAAAGTCAGACTTCGGCACAGTTTGTCTGGAATAAATGATACTGAGGTACCTGTTTAGCACAACGGTTTGGCCGTTTGTGGTGCTGCTGCTTCTTAGATTGCCTGCAATTAGAGAAGCTAGCACAAATTGAAACACTCCTTCCTTAACATTTCCTTTCAACTATTTAGCATAAAAAGTTGTTCTGTTCAAAACACTTTACATAGCAGTGGTACCTGTGCTTATGTCCTTCCATAAGAATAAATGCAATTGAATACATACTGGTTCTTGGTGTATTTGTCATGACTACAAGTAACGCTGTGATCAGTGGCGCAGCCTAGCAGCAGCGAAGGCTGGCCTCGTGCTGGCAGAACTAGCAGAAACTGGCAGGACTGGCAAGTCCCCTGTACTCAGGACTGGCAATGCAATGCTTGAAATATCGTGCCCAGTTTTGGGCAGCCCAGGTCAGTCAGCAAACTGGAGGGAGCCCAGTGTAGGGGCAGTTAAGGTGGTTAGGGGGCTGGGAAACTGAATTTGTTCAGCAGGAAGAAGCCCGAGGGGGATCTACCTGCAGTCTGTAACTGCCTTAAGGGGATTCTGGAGACAATGAGTCCAGCTGCTTTTCAGAGGTGCACAGTGAAAGGGCGAGAGTCTCGTCACAAGTTGCAGCAAGAGAAATTCCCCAGGTACACGCTGTTGACCATGAAAGCAGTTGGGTTGGAGCAGATTGCTCGGAGGGTTTATTGAATCTCCATCCTTGTGGATATTTAACACTTGGTAGGGTTCAAAGCAACATATAATCCAGCCTTGAAGCTAGCCCTGCTGTGAGCTAGGTTGAACTGGGTGACCTTCAGAGGTTCCTTCTGATCTCAGCTCTTCCTCGAGTCTGTTCCCTGAGACCAGTAGCTCCCCCCCATAACTGATGTGGATGGGGATAGCTCTCACCCTCTCGTGTTTCACTGTTGTTGCCTTTCTGGAGACACCAGCAAACTGGCTTTGTAAGCAGTGACAGACTGAGTGGCACCCCCTTCTTGGGGGGGATTTTTGGAGGGGGTGATGATAAGCGAGTTGTACAAACAGATCATATATTTGGCAACAATTGCCGGTTATCTGTCAGGGTGAGTTGATGATGGTTCTGCCTCCATAATCAAGGCAGTAAGCAAGTTCTCATGAATGGGAGCTAGCAAAAATTAAGAGCACTTGGGAGTGGTATGGGGAGTATTTGTAAGATTGCACTGGCAAAATATCTTAAGTTTGTCTGAGACTTGTGTTGCAAAAGGCAGTTGAGAAGTAATCTGCCTTGACCCCTTTTCAGAAGCAAGGTTAAAGGAGTGAGTAATGCTCTGGGAACAAGCAGTACAATATATTTTCTTTCTTCTACCTTGCCAGTATGTAACTCTTGGCAGCACTGTTTTTTTTCCTGTCACATTGCTTAACATAAGCAACAAATCCAGCTCTCTAAGAGCAAACCAGATTGTATCAGTAGATTACCAGTGCTCTCTTTACGATCCTTGAAAGCTCTGGCCTAATCGCTTATCTGATCTACTTCCTGGCTTTTTCTGAATTGATCTGAGTAAGCAGTCAGTGTCAGAAAAGTTGGGGAGAAAAGCAGTCCTATTCCTTTTCTTCTTCCTTTGGCACTGTTTTTGGTGGTAATATATGTATGAAGAAAACAGAAGCTGGATTCATTACAGGGAACTGTGTCTGCTGTGCAGTTTGTATCCCTTCCCTTCCTGCACCCTGCTGCCATACCCCTTTCTATAGCGACCTGTTCAACATCTTCTGTCACTGAGCTTCTCAGTCTTTCCCCTCTCCTTTCCTTCCCAAAAGTTCAGCTTATTTCTGGTCACAGAAAAAACAAAACTCTGTCCAACTGAGGATGTGCCTGCTCATGGGTTCTTCGGGGTGATATTCCCCTACCTGTTGCTCTGAAAACTGAAATTCAGCGTCTGGCTTGTGGTTATCCTTTTGCCTGAGAAGGAGCACAAGTTAAAATGTAAAAGCCTCCCATTAAGTTCTTCTGTCATGTAAAAGCCCACACGACCCCTTCATGGTATTTGGAATGGCCTTAATCTCCTCTCAGACTGACATGGTGAGAGTTTTAATGCTGATAGTTAATCAGTTTGTGTTCTGTTTTATTAGTGGTATTATTTTGGTTCTTGGTTTGCTTTTTTTTTTTTTTTTCTTTTTCTTAAAAAAAAAGATCAGGTTGCTAATAGAAGCCTCTTTTCCACGCAGGGTGGAAGCATGGGTGGATGTTGGAGGCCAGCTGACATTTGAATGATTAACCTACGCTTATTTTAGGAATGAACAAAGCTGTTAAAAGCTATCCTTAGATGAGGGAAAAGCTGCGGTCAGATGAACTGGTCTGAAGATACAGAAGATTACCCTGGTTTTTGTCCTTTCTCACTACTGTGTAGATTCTGTTGTGCCCCCCCTTCCACTCCTCCTGCCTGGTCTGCCCCCACGGCTGTGTATGGAGCTGCTTTCAGTCTCCTGTCAAAATCTGGGGTTGTGTTAACTTGCCAGGAACAACTTAGGTGGTGACTACAGCTGCAGGTGTGAGAGGAGCCGTAGCCTGGGTGGGAGGACTGGGAGAGAGCTCTGCGAGCCCCTGGGGTTTGTGGCATCCTACATGTGGCTCAGCAGCAGTCGGGAGCTGATGTGGCTGTCGGCTGCATGTCCACCTTGGGGCAAGTGCTGGAGCCTGGGCTGCACTTCGGTTACGTGTAATTCGTGTCCTCTGTGTGTGGATGAGCCATGAGATGTTACAAACTCATTTTCGGTGTTTTAAGCCTGTGAGATGTGTGCACAGTCTAGAAAGAAGGCTTTCTAGGTCAACACATTATTTTGAGAAGGAATAAGCATTAGGTTTAATTATGATCTGCTTAATCCTGTGTTCTGCAGAGACCGAGATGTCTGTAGCAACCTCTTATCTCTTGTGGTATCTAGACCAGTGTTCTTTCATGTTGTAGCAGGTCTTCTCTTCACATTGGAGGTAGACAGACCTAGTAGCTTTTTATCTGTGCTAGACTACTGCTCTGAAGTCTCTTTGGCTCTGTGCCGGGCCTTATGCTACGATCTAGGTCTCCCGAGGGATTTGAGCTCCTGGCTTCCCTCCAAGTTTGATACCAGCTGCGAGCGTAGATGTTCCTCGTGAAATTCCCTGTGTGGTCTCCTAGATCCAGAAGAATTCTCCTAGATGTGTAAGAACCATCGAAGTGATGGTGTTGTATGTGTGCATGCTGGACTTTTTACTTCTGGTCAGTCTTTGTATGCTTATTTTGAAATCTTGTGTGCTATTGCCTGTACACAGCACGTGCGTTACACAGTCAAGGCCTCGGTCTGTTATCTTGCAGGTCCTTCTCCTAAAAAGGGAGGGGACAAGGACTGAGTAAACTGCTTTAATTGTTGCTCTTCCACTGTACAGCTAGAGACAGGGCAGTTCTGTTGGGAGGGGGAATAAAACCACGAAGAAAAGGTCTAATGTTTTAAATTATAAAAGGTGTTTTGCTCTTCTATTAGCTCCTGAAGTCTGCCTTAATTTGGAGGCTTTTAGCCTTGAAGTCATCATCTTAGCTTTTGCCCGGAGCTGTACAGCTCTGCTTCCTCACTAATCCTTTCTCGCATATTACTGAAGGAAGGTTTAGTGCTCACCTCAAAGGAATGTGTAGTTGGCATGCCTGTAGGGTATCTGTTCTATTGCTTGAGCTGCTGAGATGGCTTTGCAGGAGTAATACAGCTTCGAGCTAGCGGGAGGACTTCTTGCCTCTTTTGGACATAATGACGGCTATTGGAGTTTGTAGTTTAAAAGGTTTTTGGTAAAATGTCCTCATTACTTCCTTTTTCTAAGGCAGAGGGAGGTTTAGTCTTCCCTGCCCCTTCCCCCCCTTCTCTCTCTATGCCGAAATAGCTAGGTGGGTAAGTTAAAATACTGACATTTCCCTTACTTCATCTATTCAAGCTGTGATTTTTAAAAGCTCAGATAGGTGGAATAGCTTTGTGCTTACTCTGTGGTTTGGCAGTCGCAATACAGCTTTGCTTATCATTTGCCATTGTGTAAAGGATATGGCAGAATTCTGGGTTTCCTATTTGTTAATTGATGTCCTTTTGAACTGTCGTCTTCTCGTGTTGCAGCTGCAACTGCTGCTGCCAACTGTAATACTGCGTGAGTGAGAAATACAACTCATACCTATGCCTAATGCTGCAAGGATAGATAATCGGTACTTTTCTCCAATAAAACGGTAAGTTATGGGTGTTTCAGTGTGCTGCTTACACTACTAGCTGTACGAAACTGTAGTTTACACTGAGAGAAAGAAGTTCCTTTCCTAGAAAAATCCTTGGAATGAGCAGCATGGGGACAAGTCAAAAAGGCTTTGGACCATTAAAACCTACAGTCTGAGGGTGGAAAGTAAAAATAGATCCATTTGCTGTGAAGTCCTTCTCAAGGTTTCTGACAGCAGTGATGTTGGGAATCCAGTGTGGCGAGGATCTCAGCACCATCCAGACAAATAAAAGGAAATCTGCCAGTTTCCATTGCAGTTTGTTTATTTAACAATTATGTGGCTGTGAAGAAAGTAATGGATTTATGAGTTCATGTTTTCCAGCAAACTCCTGTCTTGGGGATTGGGGGGGGAAGATTGATTCGCTTTCTTGCCAGGAGAGTCTTTGACCTACAAATACAGTTCTGTCAAATGCCTAGTGCAGTTTCTGGTGTGCTATTTATAGTCCTTTTTCTGTGTGATATATAACGGTGATTCTGTATTCACTCATGCAAATATTACTTGTTACAAAATTGTAGATGTATAACAAGCAAATATCTTTTTCTTTTCAAGGCATTGTTTGCTTCTGACTAATTTTGTTCTTTTAAAGGAGGGTAAAAAAACTACAAAGGCCATGCAAACTGCAGGAAGAGCTCGTCTAAAGACCAAATGTAAACACAAACTGGTGTTTCAAGCTGGTGTATTTCTAGTAATTACGGTCTCTTGAATTGATGTGGTTATAGAGCAATGGGGGTGATTATTCAAAAAAGGATTTAGACATAGCTGTAGGATACTTAGTATAAATAGAGGTATGTAAAACACTTTGTATACCACTGAGATCGTTTAAAGCAATAAAGCAAATCACACCTGTAGTAGAAAATGGGTATATTTGTACCAACTGGTAGGCTGCCTGTGGTAGGCCAGATGGAGTCACTGCGCTGAGTAGTTCTAAAGAGAAAGCACTAGAAAACTTTTTAGCACTGGTGTGATGATAGCAAGGGGATAAGTATCCTTACCATAAAAGTTCTCATGGTCTGAAAAAGGCTTTGAATTTTTCCCAGGTTGGGGTTGAAAAAATGATGCCATGGAGAGCAGGCAAAGATCTAATTTCATTTAAAACACGAACACAGCTTCCTTCATTTCAGTGTTGAAGATGACGTGAAAGAGGTTGATAACCATTACGCTTCTAAGGTTTTGAACTTTTTTGTCGCAGTCAAAGAAAGATGCATATTTTAAGATACAAACTGACTGATTAGGTGGAGGGAAGCTGAAGTAATACTGTGTCTGTAATAGGTACTTCAAGTGACTTCAAGTATGGACTGCTGCCGGGTACTTCAAGTGACTTCAAGTACGGATTGCTGCCGGGTACTTCAAGTGACTTCAAGTATGGATTGCTGCCGGGTACTTCAAGTGACTTCAAGTATGGACTGCTGCCAGAATCTTGGCCAAAAGAAGCTTGGGAAAATGGCAAGTATATCTGATACAGAACAGGTTGTTTTTTGTCGCTGATAGCAGTTCTTGTGTGTCGCTGCAGGTAATATTTGATTAACTTCCATAGAGATTTATTAGATTGTGTGTTTACATAATCTTCTCCCACTTCATTTGCCCTTTTGAATAATGTAAATAAGACTACTTCTTTGGAGTGAGAGAGAGAGAGGAATTCAAACATACGGGAAAGTTAAAACAGAACATGACCTATATTGACTCTTGTATTGTGCATGAATATGAAGGTACCTGAAGTCTTCAGTTGTCTGATAGCTTTTTTGTAAGCTAGCTACAGATTAATTAGGCTTTAAAATTGAACACTTATTTAACTTTGTATCTTTGTTTATAATTTTAAAAGTAGATCTCAGCATACTTCCTAATATAAAAAAAATACAATATCGGCTTTGCATACAATACAGTAAAAACTAAAGCCATCTTCAGTCAACTTTGTGGTGTGTAGCCTACCCTTTTGCAGCTTCTGTGTCTTATTTATTCAAGTGAGCAATTACCTGTAATTATTTTCTGTCTGAAAACATTTGGAATGTACCAAAAAAACACCACATCTTAAACTGTTATTGCTAGATCATCAAAATATGCAGTCTTTAGTTTAAAAAAAAGAGGACCTTGAGGATGCATAAGACTGGGTAATGGTAATTCCTGCCTCTGTACAACTTTGAGATATTACTGGTATGTGGTTTATGGTTTACTTCAGATATTTTTGGTTTTACAAATGGAAGAAATTGGGTCATCAGAAGGTGAAACTCACTAGTGGGTAAGGGATTCAAACTGAGGTCTTTTGAGGTCTGCCTGTTATTAGTCTGTTAAGTTCCCATACATCTTACAGCCCTGATGTCTGTGTGTCTGTCTGTTGTACCTCTGCTGAAGTATATAAAACTACAATTCAAACCCCTTTTTGAACTTTTTTTTTTCCGTGTAGCCCCTTACATGACATTATGGTGACATGCAGTTTGCGTGGGTGCTCAGATACACCAAGGCGATTTTTGAATGCTAGCAAAATTTAACTTCCACATTATGATGGAAGTTAATTTTTGAAGTTTTTTAACTGGGAGGCATTGTCTTAGAGGTGTGCACATAACAGACTAGTTATTGCTTTCTTCCTGCCAGCTTGCAAGTTAGAAACTCTCGCACATAGTCACGTGGCAATAGAGCTTTTCGGATGCTTCCTTTGTAGATGGTTACAATCATGTTCATAAATTCTTATCTCACCTTTCTCAAAATCTTTGTATTCCTGTGTGGCCGTTTTCATAACTGTCACAGCATCCTGTGCCCTTCTATGTTATATAGCAATAGGCAGCTGCAGTAAACCTGGGTTTTGCAGATAACCTTTGAGCAAACTGTGTTGTCCCTGGCCAAGTGATGTTAATAGGTCCCTTTTTCAGAAGACAAAACTGGGATATTGCTAATTCCAGAAGTTTTTTATGCTCTATTTCTTCTGCCATTAGACTGAATTAGATTTTGGGGAGAGGCTAAGTGAGTTCTAATAGAGTAGTTATCTAAACCAATATCTTACCCTTGTAGCTATTCCAGAATTATGCTACCTTTTTACTATCCTCTTTCTTTTTTTTCAATATTCATTCTTGCTTGGTTATACCTTTTTTTTCCTTTGATATAGATTTAGATCTTAGGGCAGGCACTTCCTGCACTTAGTTCTAAATAAATTATTGGGAGAGAAGATCATAACTTTCTAAATGTCGCAGCTACAGTGTTTCTAATCTTAAAGTGTTTTCTGGTATAGATGACTTCTGGGAAATGGAATTATTGTTAACTTGCAGTTAACTCGCTCTGACTCATGAAATAATACTACTTTTTCACAGAATTGATCTGTACTCCTGTTCTTAAAATTCCTTGTTTACAGCTAGGTATTTTTCTAGTGAGATCATACGTGCTGGACCCACCGGTAGTTGTGGTTTTCTGCAGGCAGGCAGGCATTGTTCTGATTTGGCTGATGAAAAGTCACGTGGGTGCTTTATTGTTTTGGCACCTGCTTATTTTTGTGCACCAGGCAGAACATATTGAAATTATCTTGTGTTTCATCATCTTTTCTCCTGATGGCTTATTTTCTTGTAGGCGATTCCTCTGCTTTAATCATGAACAAGTTGAAGTGTCCACACTGTAATTATGTAGCCAAATACAGAAGAACACTAAAGAGACACTTGCTCATTCACACAGGCGTGAGATCATTCAGTTGTGACATCTGTGGGAAGCTGTTTACTCGAAGAGAGCACGTAAAGAGACATTCCTTGGTAGGTAACATCTGTTTGTGTGTGTGATGCACATGTACAAGTGGGGTCGTTACTACATTGTGACAAATGTAAAACTGTTTTATATTAATCTAAAATGGATGAACATAAATGTCTGTCATAACTGCCTCTTACATTCGTACTCCATGCAGTAAGTGCATTCAGTAGAATGCAGTACCAATTAAGACAGTCTCTGGAACTCTGATAGCTAATTTGATGATTACTTTGAAAGGATCATGAGAGTTGCAGGATTTGTAAGTATCCTGTAGATAATGAAAGGAAATACTGCTGTAGTGTTACAGCAGTAGAGTAGCACGTCTGCATATTCTATAATGTCGCACCACCATTTTCTGTGAGGACACCCTGTTAAACAAGAATTGTACACCTTGGGGTAGTTCTGAAATACTTCACAACTAGGCAGTGCTGTAGTGTATTACGTGCTTTAAGATTTTGGTTAAAATGAGAAGTACGTGAGATACAGACAGTAAATATCCTTCTGAACTGACATTCTGCAAGTACCATCTACTCAGCAGTTGAGCTTACCCTGTCCTTTGTATGTTGCATAAATGGGAATTGATTTGAGTGCTACTTATCTGAAGGGTCAGAGAGCCTATTATCTGTCTTGGGTACATTGCAGGTAGTTTCTAGTCTGTAAGGAAACAGGTGAGATTTCGTGATAGTATTTACTGTATAAAATCTAAGGTGTGTTTTAGGGAGGTAACAGAAGTAAGGTCATATTGGTAGAGAGAAGGTGGTAGCATTTGTTCAAGCTGTGATCTCAAAAATAAAACAAAAGAAAACAACAACAAACTCATTTTGCACATACTCAAAATAGGCTACTACGTGGAATAGGGTAATTTGGGCTTTTTCTCCATTTTGATGGCTTTCCTCAGGCCTTTGAGAACCAGTGGGTCAGCTTATAAAGGTTTTCCACAAAGTCTGTGTAGCCTCCTGGCTTTTGTCCTGTGGTTCCTGAATGAGTAGAAAGTCTAGTTGTGAGCTTCCAGGTTTTCATATGGATGCAGTAAAGAGCTGTTGGTGCAAGTCGTCTTAACTTTCCTTTCTGTCCTGTGCTGTCATAAAATAGACTTTCTGTTAGCCAGTAATATTTTTAAAAGTAAATGATTATGGGAATATATAAGAATGTAATTCTAGATGATGCCTAAGACCACTGTAGTAATTTTCAGTTTTCCTGAAACTGTTGTACAGGTAGGCAAGGCAAGTAAATTTCTTTTAAAAATTTTAAAAATCTTTCATCCTGCTTGACTTCTCTCAGTTCAAATATACCTTTCTAGTCTGAATCTGCTCCCTCTCATCCTGCTGGTATGAGCCACTGGGTGAAGGCTTAGATGCTTGAAGGGACAGGAGTACCTATGATGTTACTGAGTCTGAAGGACACTGTGTTCTGTCATATGTGTAGGTGACTGCAGTGATGGATGTGGTGAAGATATGTGGTGTTTTTTTGGCTGGGCAGAGGAAGTAAGGTGGTTATTGCCTTATTGGTGGTGATACCATGTGTCCCAGGAGCTAAGTTGTATCAACTGTACAGATTAAGAGGGACTGAAGTAACTATTTGTTTCTTGACCTTGCTTTTTTTCCTCATCTGGGTGGTACTTTCTCTTTTATCTGAAAGAGCAACTTTTTCAATGTGACCTCAAATGGGTTATTTAAGCGCATAATTGTAACCTGCTGTGTGGACAACAGATATGAGAAAAAAACCTTCAACTTCATTTTTTTTCCAAGACAGTAACTATTGTTGCCCAGTTGAGCTACTTGTAAGAGTAACGTACTCTCGAATTAATTTTTCCCTGTTCTTAAAATGTATAACAGCAACTACTCTGTTAGAATTGCACTGTTGGCTAAATATTAAAATTTGTGTTCAGTCAAGTTAGTCAACAGTGGTCTTCTAACTCTGCATGCAGGCTCACTCAACCTCAAGGACAAAATTCAAACGGGAGTGAAAAGGTGTTGTCAGCATTGGTTTTGCTTGGCTGGCGTCGGGTTGGGGGTATAAAAGAGGGATCCTGATCTTTCAATTCAAACTGAATTTAAACTCCTGCTTGTTTATAATTTTTCTGGGCTTAAAATTGTAATGGCAGTTTTCTAAAAGAGCATATCTGGTAGGATACTGAGTGCAACATAAGTGCTTATACTTGTTCTTGGTGCCACTTGGTGTCTTGGTCTGAACAGTGAGCAGCTGTAAAAATGAACACTCACCTCCTTACAGAGTGGGCAGCTATTCGGCTACCCACTGAGCAGTAAGGAGGTGGCTTAGTTAGGGAAGTAACTGATGTAGTGAGAATGGATCTCTAGCACTGCTCTTCCTCTGAACAGTGTTGAGGTAATAAAAATGTTTTTTGTTAGTAATTAGTACTAGAATACTACTATTAATAGATACAAACACAATCTGATGTACGTGTTTTCACCCTGTAATCTTTCTCTTCCATAGGTGCATAAAAAGGATAAAAAGTATAAATGTATGGTGTGTAAGAAGATCTTTATGCTAGCAGCCAGCGTTGGAATAAGACATGGATCTCGACGCTATGGAGTTTGTGTAGACTGTGCAGATAAATCTCAGCCTGGAGGGCAAGAGGGAGCAGACCAGGTGCAGGACACAGATTTCCCTAGGGATGAAGAATACGAGGAAAATGAAGTGGGAGAAGGTGATGAGGAGCTTGGTGATGATGTAGAAGAACAGAATGACCAGTCTCGATGGGATGAATCTGGGGAAGTTTGTATGCCTTTAGATGACTGACAAGAGCATATGGCTTCGGGGTGCCGGAAATGGACGCTCTACGGATTGACTATTTGAATTTCTGGACTGAAGGCTTGCGAAATATGGTACAGGCTGGATGGTAGTTATGTTGCTGTGAAAAATGTAGGGTCAAAGCCTTATAGCAAAAAAGGATTATTAATTTTTTTATGATATTTGCACAGGACTGTACAGCATACAACCATTTGGTTGAATTATACAGAGTCCTCACATCTACAGTCAGTTATCAAAAGAAAAATGTATTTTTTATTATTTATAGGATATAGCTACTTGGGTCCTATTCAGACATAGTAGTAACTGTACTTATGTTACACATTCATGTATCTGTTAACATGAATGAAGAAAATTGCAACTTGGTATGGAAATACAAAGACAGCTTCCCCAACTCCACTCATACTTTATTAATGAACCAGTGAAGCTAATTTGGGATAGTGGCTTTGTTCCTACAAGCATGTCTTTGCCATACAAACCTTACCTCTCCCGTACTCCGATAGGTGAAAGCCAATTCCTTAAATATGCATCACAGATAATGCCAACACTTTATTGAAATTTGGTTTTAAAACTTTTGGCTCTAAGCCAGCAGGTGGTACAGGTGATAAGCACTGGAGATGTTAATGATGGCATTAATTTAGAGTCTGTTTCTTCACAATTGTGAATTTTCAAGAAAGTTGCTATTGACTTATCAGTTCCAAAATAATCTGGCAGAAGAAATGACCAATTATTAATTTAATAGACTGATCAGAGCATGGGTAACTCTTCTGCCCCTTAGTCAAAAGAGATAGTCATGCTAAAAAGTATCTGATGTAATAAAGCTTCCTTTTCCCTCTAAGGTTCCCCTCACTCCCCACACTTTTTGACTCCCCTGCTGTATACCTCAGTCCCACAAAATGAAAATACAAGAAATGGAGAAAGTGTCATATTAAACGACTTTTTGGTATATAATTTCTTGTCCGCTTTTTGGCTAGTTTATGTGATATGAATTGGACACTAGGCTATTGTGCCCATCGTCTGTCATTAAAATGAACACAAACTATTTTTTATTCTTTTGTATTTAATGGGATATTGCTAGCGTTTAATATAAATCAATTACATTTAACTTGTTGACTTAATTTGCTGGATTTTTTTTAAAGAAAACAAAACAAAGTCCAAAGCAAAATAATGCTCTTTGAGTTGTCTTTTTCAGGATGATATGCTCCCTATACTCTTTGTTTCAAATTTTCTATGAGGCATTTAAACTTGAATTTTTGTAGCCACGTGGATTTTTTTTTTTTCTTAAGCTTGTAATATTGTACCAATGATTTCAGGCCTCTTTCACAGGGAGGGGAGGGCATTACATCTTTATCTTAAACTCTTTGGTGTTCTCTAGAGTAAGGCAAATGAATTCAGGCAATCATTGGAACAATACATCTGATGTGCTATTATGTCACAATGAGTAAATATGCAGAGCATTTATCATAACACATAGCTAGGCCAGTGTGACAGTACTGTATAAAAACCAATCGAGGGTCACCATATTCTTCAGCTTTGTTTAATTTTAAAATGAGTATATTTTTTTCCTATTTTATATCAGGTAACTAAATTATGCTAGTTGTGTGGATAACTTTGAACTATGCTTTGACGGACAGAATCTTAATGGTGCTCCATCTGATCAAAGTTGGTATGTATTTAAAGAGACAAGCTTTACTGTTGTCCTTTACATCAGTAGAACAGTAACATAATGTTAAGACGTTGTTTTTGCTGATTGAAGCTGAGATAAGTTTGAACTACAGTTATATGGGAATTAAAATACTTTTTTATCCTCAATTTGTTTCATTGTTAGTTTCCACATTATTGTAAACCTGACAAATGATTAGTTTTTTGGGGGTGGGGTGGGTGGGCGGGGTGCCTTTTATTTTATTTTTTACACTGAAGAATACATCTTATTCTCATTGTTCTAGACTGAAATGAGTAATGTGTAATTCTGGTGGGGTCCAAAGTAGAAATTAGTTGGGCAAAGATGATATGAATGAAAAAGTATTTTAAACGTTAAAGTAATGTTCTGCTTTGTGAATATGTAAGTATAGCATAAAGATTTTTCCATCCCATTTATCCCCTTTAAAACCATAGTTTACAATTGGTAGATCTGTCTATATATATAAATATATATATATATATATATGAAATTCACCTAAATCTGCTTTATTAGAATACTGCTCACTTAATGCTTAGAAACTGGACCTGGCTCTACACTCTTAATGTATCTTCCTTTTGTTTTTGTTTATTTTGTTTGTTTTCATTTGTTTTTTTTTTATTTTTATTTTTTTTCCCTTGAGGTATGAACTTTTTCTCTTGGAACTGAATCTTCTTTTACTACTTAAATCATTTATGTATATCTGGTAAATTATGACCAAATTTGTTGTTAGACTGCATACAGTAAATTGAAATATACACTTGGTACACTACAGAATTGTTGTGCTTTTATTCTGGTTACCTTTGCAAAAGCAGGGTTTATTAGAAATCAGTGTTATTTATAAATATTTTATTCACTGGCCTTAATACACTGTTGCATTGTGACAATCATTGTTTCCTTGGTAGTATTTAACTGCTTGCCTTTAGAAGCTGCATGTAATGGCTCTTCATAGGGTTGGAGGGAGAGGGATGGCTACTGAAATGTGATGCTAGCTCTTTAGGAAATGGTGTGAAAGAGTTTAATGGAGATCCACTCTTCTCATGCTGGAGAAAAAAAATGGTTGCTATCTGCTGTCTTGATTTCCTGATCTGTTTGTTCAGATGCCATTTTAAATACATTACTTTGATTGGGGAGCTCTAAATTAATAGATCAATTTCCTAATAATTACCTTAAAGGGGGTAGCTCAAATTTCCTTACTGGTGTAAAAATTAGGAAGAAATTAAGAAATTTGTTTGAACTGGAAATCACCTTCATCTTAAGAAATGCTGGAGCTGTGCTGTAGTAAATACGACAATCTTAAAATTAGAAGCAAAAGGGTAGTACCCTGATTCTGTCTCCTGTATCATATTAAACCATCTAGAAAGATACCTAGTTTTGCTTTTTGTCTTCTGATGAAATACTTCTCAAACCAAACATGAGAGTTGCTTGTTTGGGCCAATGTCATACAAGAACAGGTTTCTGAAAAGAATCCCGCATGTTAAAGACAGACAAATGCAGAATCCTGGTGTTGGGATTCCCCCCTTTCTGTGGCTGTTCTGTTGTAAAGAAACACTGTGGAGAAGGTGGTGGGTCTTCTCCGTTGTGTTCTGGTGACTGTCTTCTAGAAAGAAATGCTCAGAGCACTTTCTGGCAGGAAGCTATGATGCAAGATTGAATGAAATCATGAAGTAAATTCACTGTGATTAGAAATCCCTGTCAAAGTGGGTATAATTGAAGGAAGACAAACAACTTAAGAATGTGTCTTACGCCTATGTGGAATTAGTTACTACAAGCATTTTCCAGTTGCAATGTCAGACGCAGCTTGCAGGCAAAATGCATTTTTTTTTTCAATTGCATGTAACATTTATGTATTTAAACCAACAAACAGATCTAGTAAAAAAAAAAAAAAAACTGAAGTGAAAACCGTTTTCAAAGCTGAAGATGATGCTTGGTTGCCTGTACTATGATGCACCCTAAGAAACAGGGGTTAAAATTATTGGTCCTAATAAGTACATTGTTACTTTGCAGATGCATGTACTTCTGCCAACATAGTTTTGAGTTCCTTATTGTCCCCATTCCTTCTGAAAAGAATGAGTGTTGTCAGATTAAAAAAACCCTTTGGGGCCAGGACACTGGAATCTGAATGGCTTCTAGTTGTGTGGTTCATCACAGTAATTCTGATTAGCAGAAGATGCTTTCTTTGCCTAGCTTTAAGTTGATAAGGCTTTTAATTTAATCCTTTAATGTGGACAATCTGGTTTGCTTTCTTGAAGTTGTTTTTTTTCCCACTTTTCCTGTTTTTGCAGCTTGGTAGCACAAGGTTCCCATCTATTCTATAATATTTGTGTAGTGTGCTGACTGTGCAGATGCAGAGTTGTCTTCACAAGACTGTACATTATTGGGTGGTCCTTTTTGCTTTTTTGTATTTAAATGGCTGTGGAAACTAATGTGAGAAATGAAAAGAAGATAATTGACGCCTGCCTCCCCATCCCCCTTTGGAAAACTTGCCATGCCAGAAGAAAGTGAAAAAGGAGAGAAATGTTGAATGCGATGTGATAAGAAAAAGGCTCTTGGATTTGAGTTATTTGAGTAGTATCATTCAGTTATTTTCAGGAATATTTAAAATGCACAATTTGGTGACAGCCTTCTGATGAAGAAGCTATGCAAGAAACCCAATTCTGATTTTGTCATCTCCAGGACATGGTTTAGGCTCTGCAGCAGTAGTACCATTGAGTAGTTTTTCTGGAGGTACTTACCCTATACTCTAGTCCTAGTATCCTTCCTCACTATAGATGTAATCTGTTATCATTTTTTTAATTTGATAAATGCACTCCTTAGAACTGAGATTTGCCTTATTTGCGATTTAATAGCACGTTACTGAGTTGCACTGAATAGTATGGTAAAGGTTAAATACTGACACAATAGGTAAAAAGAAATAAGTTGATTTCCATGAAACTTTCAACAAACCTGTAATAAAATAAGCCTTTCTGTAACAAAGAAGAGACGGGCTTGAAATACAGGGGCAGGAGCGTTGGTGAACCAAAGACTTTGAGGTGTTGAAGATCATATATATAATTCAGTATGCTTTTTTAAATGCTTCATGTTTATATATTGTCAGAAGGATAATATGACAAAAAAAAAAAAAAAGAGAGAGAGAAAATAAAATAAGCTTAAGTACTTGAGAGGTTAAGACTTGAGAATTTCAGTGTTTTGTTTGCCCTCTAGAGAAAATGTTAAGTTCTGTGTCCTGGATAGGTAAGTCTGCTTGCACCTCTTGACTTGGATGCTGGGGTTTTATGAGGGCTCTCTGATGAGCGTTTCCTATTAGCTAGCTCCGTACAGCTTTCTATCTGATATGCAAATAATATGTCTAAGGAAATTATGGGAATGAATAGCTCTGGTTTGGGGTTTGGTTTGGGTTACTTTTGGGAAAGTAGCTTGCAGGCCATTAAATAAACTTCTGCATTACTTTTAAAGTCTTAATGGTGTTTTTCAGGGATTTGCTTTAAGCTTTTAATATGTTTTCAACTTCTGAATTAAGTGCTGTGTAATAATGTGAAGTTTTCTTGTTAAATTTATGTAAACTGTTGTTTTGCATAAGTATGTTAGGAAAATATACTGGGTGACCCTTGTGTACTAGGTGACCCTGCCTGGCAGGGGGCTTGGACCAGATGATCTCCAGAGGTTCCTTCCAACCCCAGGCATCCTGTGATTGTGTGAAAAGAGCTTCAGGTTCAACACAATAGCATTAACTTTGTAGTTATAGCTAGAAAGGAGTAAAAGGAAAAAAAAATAAATTGAAAATGCAGCAAATTCACTCACATTTTATAGGAATTAATATCAGGATAGCAAGCATCAGTAGAAGACAAACTGTAAAGTTTGCAATAAGGTCATGGAAAGAGCTAGTGCTAAGTGAAATGGTCTCTAGCAGCTTTCTTAATGGACATAAACTCTAGCTGCATTCATCAAGGACAGGAAAAGATCTGCAGCACAGTTGGATTAATGTTGCTCTAAAACTCTTCACTTGTTAAATGCTGACCTTCTGAAAAGGATAGATTTTTACATGAAATTTTTAAGCAGTCAACCTTGTTTTAGCCCTCTGCCTTGGAAACACCTAAAGGACAGGCTGTTAGGTGGTACTAAAACTTGTGCTGAGAAACAGCCCAACTTATTTTCAAATCAAACTAAGAAGTTTCTTTGAGAATGTGAGTGATTATGTCATCGTAAAGTCTTTATTTTCCAAGTTCATACAGCAGAGGCACAGTACTGTTCATCCAAAGATTCACTCCAAGGTTTTTATCGATAAAGAATGCCAAAACTGTCAACTTCTAAATCTCATGTTTTTCAAAGAGAGGTTGTAACATAAATATTGGAGCTGCATTTGCTTCAAGGTACTATTTGTACAGAGAAAACTTATTTCAGACAACTTCGTCTTTATACGCACAGAATGAAATGGAAAATGTGTAATTTTCATGTTCAGACGCAAGAAGCACTTTGTCATTTCAGTGATTTGTTAGAACCAGAAAACCTCGTAAGAGGAGCGAGATGTGATTAACGTTTCTTATCCTTAAAATGCCTGCAGCTTAGAAGGCTTGCTTGTCACCAGGCAGTGTGCGCTGCATCCTCCCAAGATACTGTCTCCTGAGATGCCAGAGCATTTGAACAAGCCTCGAGTTCCTCCTTCTGGGAATAGATCGGAAAATATTATCAGTGAAGAAATGTGTCAAGAAAGGAATCCTACCTGGGGATGTTTTTTCTTGTTTCTGATTGCTGAAATTTAGGAAGAATGTTTCTGAAGTACTACTTGAATTGAAAGATTTTTTTACTTTAAGTATCTATTTTGTTATGAAATGCTAATTTGATGAGTGACCTGCATGTGCTCTTTGAGTGTTGCCATAACTCTGCTCTGTAAGTTATTCTCTGCATCCACCTGAAAAATGAGACTATTGAGGTCGTAGGATCTAATATTAATATGTCTGTGCAGACAGCAGATGTCATCTCTTTGCCCAGAAATGCAGGTAATTGGAAAAGGGGGTGGAAGGTTTATCTTTAATTTCTGAGTAACTGTAATTTAGGGAGACATTTGCTTTTAAAACTTAATTAGACTCGTTATGCCAAGATATTTATAAACTGCATGGAATACGTAACATTAACGAAGAAGCTTGCAAAAGTTACCATTGCCATATTTAACTCTTATTTCTTCCAAATCTACTGGAGTTTTAACCCCCAGGTCATTTTTACCTTCATTCCTCTAACATAATTTGCAACTTCGTAGCATCTACTCACATTTTAGAAACAGCATGGTACAAATATATAAAGTTCACAAAGCAGCTGGGAATAACTTTTTTTTTTTTTTTCCATTGGAAGGTGTTGTTGTTCTGCCCTGGGTTCTTCCTGGAATGCTGTTTTTCCCTTTCTGGAAGACGTGGAAAGGATATGGTACATGGTGTATGCGTGCATGGGGAAAAAATTGTTAGCTTGTAGGAAAGGCATGTGTTCAGACTAGAAACAGACTTTCCCCCTGGAATTGGTTTTGTACATTCCTCTGAAGCATTTTAGTTTTGGACCCTAAATAGTAGTATAAAGAAACCACTAGTCCGAGCTGATACGCTGGTTTTGGTGCTTGTACGCCACTTCAGTAAATGAAAATAGGATCTCATTGCAGCGCTATGCAGGACTTAACTGCAGTTATCATTGTTTGCACTGCCTTAATAATATTAGCTGCCTAAATGGTATGATCTGATTACAGTATTTGACAGGGCTTCTTAAAAGCCCATTTATTGTCCATTTGTGCTGTAGCCTGCTGGGTAGTCCTGGGGAAGTTATTTCACTCCTGCGTACGTCTTTCTGCAGCGCTGTCGGTGTCTCAGTCGTCTCTGTTCATAAAGCTCTCGAGTACTGAGAATAACACTGCTTAACAACCCAAATATTGGAGCACCAGTGCAAATCTGTGGCGTCTAATGAGAATTATTGGTGGCTCCTTCTCTTTGATGTACACTTTGAAAAGAATCTAAAACTAAATGTGGTTTTATGTTACCACATCAAATGGTTTAACTGTAGAGTCTCATCATTGTGATGGATGATGACTCATTTCTTTATCATCGCAGGCTAAAATCTCAACCAACTGTTCTCTAAGAAACACTTCTATGTGTTTATCTTGCACTGAAGACTTTTATTTCTGTTCACAGGTTGGAATTCTTCCGTTTTGCTCCTAGCCATCTCTTTTTATCTCGTTCTGTTAGCTATCTCTAAAGCGATTGCCCATTTAGATCCACGTACTTCCTTTCTCTCTGGAGATGGAGACAAATGCTCTGGAAAGGAGTTCTGTAGGATGAACCCGAAGTGGAATTAGGGAGAACTGGGTCTGTAATGCTTGATGTGAGCTGATAGCTGCAAAACTTCATTGCTTTAAATAATATGATTGCATCGAGGAAGAATTAAAGAATAGAATTATAATATTCTGTAACATATGTTATCTCCCACTGGGCTAGATGGGTGTTTTTCTTGGTTTTGTTTTGGGGTGTTTTTTTTTGTGTGTGTGTGATGCTGCCTCACTTTTGCTCACATTAATGAATATGATTTGCTTTCCCCATATCTACCAGAAGTAAAAGTTAGAGTAAATATTTATAGTGGTCTTGAACATTGGCCAAACAACTCTCACTGAAAATCATCCGCAAATCTTTTGAATGCTGAAGATGGCTAACGTGCTGCAGTTCTTAATAAATAACTCGGGAGGAAATGATCCCTTTTAATTTTAGGTTTGATGCTGGGTTTCTTGAGCAACTCTTAAAACATTTTAGGGGAAATATCTTAAAATATAGTTTGGGGGTTTTACGTAGCCAGCGTTTGGAACCATATTGCACTAATTGTGAATTTCTGCAAGCCGTTTGTGTTTCTATAACTTGATACTGAGCTCTCGGAGCAACGTGTTTAATAACAGCAAGTAAGCACATGATTGCCAGACCTGACCCAGAGCCTGCCAGTCAGCTCGCCTGAGAACGGCAGGAAGCAACTGCAAATATCAGAGGAGAGGGAATCCTTCGCTTCTACACAGCAGGGAGGAGAACCCCTGCTTTTAAGAATTCCTTTCAGAGTAAAACTGCATGGAATTAGATTTATGTACTTTGGAAGGCGGAAGGACTGAGTCAGCCCTGCTGGAATTTGAACTTTTGTGCTAGGGCGCTTAGATATTTCAAGTCTGAGCTTACCCCACTTCTCTTCGAACAGCACACGAGAGCTTTGTTGCTGCGCTGTAGCTCTGCCTGCAACCTGGTGTTGCAATGAGGGGCAGATTTTGTTTTTAAACCGCCCGACTTAAATTCCAGATCTGAAACTAAAAGCAAATGAACGAAAAGACAGCCAAACAAAAACCTGCTTCCACTCTGCTTTTGAGAGTCCACTCAAACGGAAGACACCCTGGGTGAAGCCTATGTTTAATGCAATTGATATTAAAAAGATAAAATACTCAGTACCTTTTCACATGCAACAGGGGCTTTCATCCCGCAGTTGTTTCTTCAGATAAGCAAGCTTAACCTCAAGTTGCTGTCCTTTGTTCCTGTCCAGAGGCTAGCTCAGAAACTCTTTGAAATGCAGCTGCTTTCCACCTCTCAGCTGCCTTTTCTGTCCCAAATCAACCATCAGTCTCCTCATACTGCATTTGGCTTATTTGATAAGTACGCAGTTCGAAACTTGGTGAATTTTATGCTGTAAATAATTTCTTAGGGAAAAAAAAAAAAAGAAAAAGCCATGCTGGTTTTCAGGTGCTAAAAGGTTGTTGCTGGACATTTGACCTCTCAGTGTTCAGGATGGCCCCAGCAATAGCTTATTAATGCGTTTAATATTAATGTAATATCAGCCCTGCCTGAAAGCAATCTCTGGTGGTTCCATGCCAAAATGCGTGCCTTTAGGCGCAACTGCAATTATGAATAAAACATGACAGTGTATTTGTCTGACAGAAGTGCAGCAGATCTTTTGGGCAGGTGAGGTGGAGGAAATCGAGGTACTGAGATGGGAAGCACTGTCAAATGGCCTTGTGGCATGAAGGGCTCTTCCAACAGCCTGGTGGTGCCTGCTCTTTGCCAGGAGGCAGCAACGCGCCCCTCCTGTAAAGCTTTGTTTTTCCTGCAGTATTCCCTCTGAGGAGCAAACCCCCATGTACATCAGGTCTCTTGCTTCCTCTCAGGGAGAGTTGTTCCTTAGAGCTTTGTGTTCCTTAATTCGCTCCCTTCCTGAAATAAAGTTGGGAAGAGCATGACAGTGTTGAGACTTCAGTCACTCAGTAAGCTCTGCGTCATGAGAGGTGCTGCATGCTCAACTCTCTATGCTTGATACCAAGCTTTCTCTTTAATAGAGATCACGTCATGTAGGTGATACGGATGACAGATTACAACTTTACAGATTTTATGTCAAGCCTGTACTACCATTGCTTCTCATCGCTATTAGAGGAGTTGGTGACTGATATGATAGATTTATTGGCACCCCATATCTTCTGCTGTTATCAGCTAAAGAGCAAGGGTCGGGGATTAAATTTCTGATTTAAATCCTTTTTATGATGTTTGCCTGCTAAGCTCCCAGTGCTAATAAGCTACTTTACTCTTAAGCTTTATCAGTTTGCTACTACTGTTGTTAAATCTAAGTGAAGTACAAATCAACCTTCTTAGGTCATCATGGTTTAAAAGAAATAATGAGAGAATCAGCATGTATGCTGTGAAAAGGACAAGTCTGCTTTTACTCCCAGCTCTAGCTTGTTTATAACTTACTCTACTCAGACATTATTTTCAGAATAACAACAGTTTTCTGAAAATCTACCCATGCCCATTTTCTCACATAGCTGTGACTCAGCAAACCATAAAACAAGCCTAACCCATTTTTTTTTTTAGTCCTTTTTTTTTTTTTTTTCCTCAGCTTAGTCTGAATGAGCGTGCTTTAAAAGAGAACTCTGAGCTTCCTCCTGGCTGGCAGTGCTTGAGGCTGTAAAAGATGAGCAAAGAGATGTTGCACAGGCTGTGAACGAGCAGGGTATTTCTCCTCCCTGCAGTCTCCTGCATTCTCACCTATTTTCTTTGTTTTGCTTCAATATCCTGATGTTGCTTTTTTTTTTTTCTTTTTTTAAGATTTTTTTTTTTAATTCCAGGAGTGGAGACAGACAATGGAGGGGAATTGAGAGGTTGGGGGGGGGGGGGGGGGGATGAAAGCAAGTGGCAATGGTCATATCAGGGTTAGCTCTCTGAAATTGTGGATGTGATTAACGTGACTTCTTTCTAACATCACAGAGGAGGAAAACTGACAGCCACTGCCTTAGGAATGAATCTGGAAAGCTCTATGCGTAGGGTATTGTGATGCTTCTGCTCTCTTAGGGACTCCCAATATTCCTTTGAAAATCTTGAGGCACAAACCTGTCTACTGATGAATGTTCAGTTTGAGCATCTTGCTGAAGAAGGCTGACAAGTAGGAAACAGCTATCACCATGCTGGAAATACTTATTTAGCCATTGTCTGTTACTGTGTGTTAAATACTTCTTGAAATTGTGCTGACTGAACATTGGACCAAATTCCTTACGCTCTGTTATCCTAATTTTGGTGCAAACCACAGTTTTGTTTTTTCCTTCTGTTGGCTGTGCAAGAAACGCCCAGGTGAGATTTGCACACACGTGAGCTGTCAGACGTGACTCGAGTGCCTGCTTTGTCACAGACCAGTTTGGGGCAGGTGGGCAGAAACATTGGCATGGTAAATCTCATCGCTTTAGCTCTGTGCCGAAACTCAGCAGCTTTTCAGGCCCCTGAATTTGAACCTGCACAGAATCAATTTTATTTATTTTCTCTTGAAGAAAGTCAAGGTTGCCAATGGCTTTTATATTCTTTCCCCTGGGAAAAGTACCATTGCTCTAGTGAGGACGCTTTCCTTACTGTTCTGGGAGGTGCAAGGTGGTGCCCTAGAGCAAATAAACGATGGTAGGTATTCTGATAAATTGTCACCTGGCATAAAAAGTATGTTTATATACGGTAAAGCTTGTTCAGAAACATTCTCCTGTCCATCTTTCCATCACATTGTGTTCATAGTAACATTGAATGCAATCTTACTTCAGTCTGATCAAATCTTCATCAAGTTTGTAAAAGTTAAACATTAACGAGAGCCTGACAAAATTTATGAAGCCTATTCAGAGTGGAAAACAAATATGAAAAACCAAGCTATACTTGGTTTTTCTTGCACACAATGTCTTACAATACAATTGTACGTGCTCGTGGCTAGGGTTAGCTTGGAAACCAGTCATAATGACTCCCGTATTCATAAATCAAAGCGTGATCATGCAAAGCGTGCAACCAAGTTTTATAAACATATTCTAAATGTGTGGCAACAACCCAGCCACCTTCCGGGGCTGATGCTGATTGTGCTGTGACAATGCAAAGCAGGGAGCGATCGCACCCCTCTCACCGAGGGCAGAAGGTCTCCAGCTGCAGGAAGTGAGTCGGTGCCTTTGGCCAGGCTGCCAGCTTTGTTCAGGGTGGGAGAATGAGGGGGGAAGAGGCAATTTTTAGGGGCATAACATTCAAAACAGACCAAGTTCGGAGTTTATTCCTACCTGCACAGCATCAGCTGGTGTAATTTAAAGAAAAACCAAGAGCTGTAGGTCAAGACTTTAATAGCCATGCGTGACATGACACAAAACACTTCGGTTGGTGTATTTGTGAGGTGTCTTCCCCCCAGCTGATGTGCACCATCTGTCAGGTTTGACTGAAAGTGCAAGCAGAAAGTAACTGTGGGAGTGTCCCTCACAGCCCTTCACCAGCCTCTGCCCTCCCAAAGACACGGGGCTGAGACTGAGCTCTGCTTGAATGAGGCAACCAGTACTTTTGTTTCTTGGCAATGGCCCCTGCTATGAATGCAGGAGATGAATTTCAGTCCCAGCTTCAGTTTGTGCCACTAACTTTTTTTTTTTAACATACAGAATTTAATTTGTGATTCCCTTGTAAGCCTGTGAAAGGCAGCTATCACCTTAAAGTAGTGAGGGCCAGGCACAGGGCCTACAAAGAGATGTCCTGAAAAAGCAACCCTGATCTTGAGCTCTTTCACTTAGTAGTGGCTTTCTAACACTTAACTCTAAGTGCTTTTTAATAGACCTGTAAGATTTTGCAACAGTTCACTCCAAATTAATGTAATTAGATATGGCTTGGCCTCTGACCAGGTAGCCCTTCATTACGTGCCATTGTTGTTTTGTTTGGCCATGTACACTCTTACACAGACCTACTGCTCTTAGCAATTACACTTCACAGTTGGAAATTTCAAAACAAACTGTCCAAAACAAATATTTAATTCTGGTTCGTTCATTTTAACCTCTTAAAATGCTACTTCTTTCATTTGAAGAAGCATAATCAACTGCTTCCTGAATTTTGAGTTCAGTTTATAGACCCCAATTCATTTAGGCCCTAACTATTTCAGAATGTTTATCTTGAGCTCTTTCACAAATCTAGGTCTTAATTTATGTAAATGTTTGGGGTCTGATGCATTCCTACTCATCACTCTAAATATGCTAAAATACTGGCTAATTCAAAAGAAATCAACTGTATAAACTTAAATACCAAACTCCTAATTAAACACTTATTACTTCAAGTCATCTGGAATTTTGGGTGTTTCTTGACAGTCTAAAGAGTTTGCAATGGCCATAATACAAAGCAAATGCACAACAACAACAAATCTAGTGGGGAAAAAAAGTAGCTAAAGAAATCAGTCAAAGGGGGCAGTTGTGGTGGTTTTACCTTGTTGGGTAGCTGAGCTCCACCACCGCTCTCACTCCCCCTCCTCAAGAGAAGAGGAGAAGAAGAAAACATGCTGGAGAGACAACAAAATGGCTCATGGGTTGAGATAAGGATAATTTGATTAAAGGGAGAAGGAAAAAAAGAAAAGACTACGTGGAAGCACAGAGAGAAAAAAAAATCTCTACTTCCCCTCAACAAGCAGTGTTCAGCCACATCCTGGGAAGCAGGGCCTCGGTGCGTGTAACGTTTGTTTGGAAGGACAGATGTCTTCATAACAAGAGCACCCCTTGGCCTTCCCCTTTTCCAACGTTTATTGCTGAGTGTGACATCAGGTGTTAAGGAATATCCCTTCGGTTGTTTTAGGTCAGCTGCCCTGATGATGTCCCCTCCCCACCTCTTCCCACCCCCAGCCTGCTGGCTCTGGGGGTCTTAGAGGGAGCCCTGATGCGGTGCCGGCACTGCTCAGCAGCAGACACAACCCTGGAGTGATACCAGCACTGCTCTAGCTACACGTGCAGAGCACAGCACTGTGTGGGCTGCTGCAGGGAAAGGTGACTCCATCCCAGCCAGACCTAGCACAGCAGTGAAAGCCATTGCTCTCCATGTGCTTTCTAATTAGGTTGGCTGGTAAACCTCAAACTGAGCATCCTATTTCCAACTCATAAAACGCTATGAAAGTCAAAGTTAGGAATTACATTCTGGTACAGAGCTTATATCACTTAGCTTCTTTTTCCAAAAGATGTCAGTGATTTTGTGTAGTCCTTGCAGGGCCTCTGGTATTTGTTTTCTTTGTGAAATGTCTTGGATGGAAATATCAGCCACCACCACCCTTGTAACATCTTCCATTAACAACAACTTTCCTACCATTTGCAATTGTGTAAAATAATCATCCAGATAGCTGCTGCATAGATTTTAATCTGCTTTCTTTAGGTTGGCACGAAGTATTCTCTTTTTTAATTTATATATTGAGTAACATTTTGGAAAATCAGAGGGAGAGGATTAAAAACACAATGGTGTTGGTAGTTAAATTAGAATGTGTCAAAGAATGTTAGCCTTCTTTTTAAGTCACTCTTAAGAGTGAGTTTTCACTGAACAATTAGTTCTTTCTTAGAGAGGAAATATCTCCCTGTAGGCCCACCATTCCCTTTCAAGTGTTGCCTCAGATTTGCCTCAGATTTTTTTATCCTTGTCAAGAGGTGATGTAAGCATATTTGATTTGATTTGCCTGGAATCTTGACCAAAGTCAAGTAGCAGCAAGACCCAATACTTTGTCCTTCACTTTTTTTTTTTTTTTCCTAAATAAAAAACCTTGGCAAGATTGCATTTACCTTTAATCTACATTTTTACCAAGTGCCAGTATTGATTTTAAAACAAACTGTATTGTTGAATCACGCTGTTGTGGTCCTCATGTTCAGTGTTGTCTCTGATTCTCCGGTCCCCAAGATGCTATTTGATTTCAGGGTTTTATGGTGCACGCTGTACTGCTCTAGCACTCCTATCTATGCAACTGCCTTTGGTCACCACTGGGGAGCATGACACTAAGGAATACAGCTTCAATCTGAGCCAGTAGGGCATGCCTTAGTCTTACAGTACCCAGAGAATTTTGAGTGCCTTCTGATATTTTGTCTTGTGATAGACTATTTTCAAACAGTTTCACCTCTCTGTACTTAATGATCTTAATATTCACAGCTTAACAACAAAACTTATCCTTAATAAATGCCTTTAAAATGCCTTTGTGACAGTCAAAGGTAGGTGCTATCTGCAGGATTATATTTAAATACTTGACAGTTTGATTTTCTGTACCTAAAACCTTTGCATGGCTGTCACCCTTTCCAAGTTTCAGCTGGATGTTATTTATTTCTGCCTGCTGCTAAAAAAAGAAGTAAAATAAAATAAAAAAAAAAAGAGGAATAAAAATGCTGTGTTTTTCTCTGACTTGTGCAGTCAGAAGAGGCATCAAAACTTACTTCTGGGAGGACACCAAGCTTCTTAACAGCTTAAGTGAATTGAACAAAGCAAAAGTATGCAGGCAGGCAACATGTTTAATTAAAAGAAGAGAAACCTAATTGCATGCTGTCGTATGCTCTTCACTAAAACAGTGAAGTTTAATCAGAACTGGGGAATGCAGCTCCTAGTCTTAATTTATGATGACGTATATGAAACATTCATAAATAATCGCTAGCCTTAACACAGGCATGCTTTCCCACCTAAACGAAGGCACGTGCAGGATTTATGGTAGCATCAGAGACTCACCTCACCTTGGTTGTCTACGTTCATCTCTTCTGTTCCATACACCTACTGTAGAACAAGAAGAACTTAGCCCAGGAAGCACTTGGACTTTGTTTAATGACTACAAAAGAAAACCCTTTCAAGTGGAGTTACTGCTCAGTTCAGCTGTCCAAACGGGTATTTCAGATGTTTTAGGGTATCTGACCTGACCTTCAAATTCTGGTCAAGAAGCATGTGTGACTCAAAGATCCTGCATTGTATTTGCCAGTCCTACATGGATGTTTTGGAGACCCTAAATACTGAATTGATACCATAGGCTGTAGTTTGGTTTGACATCAAGGAACAAAATGCAGGTATCTATATGTGAGGTATCTGTCCATTAGACTCAGTACAGAGCTAGTCACTACCCCCACTGCATTGGAAGCTCAGGCTGAGATGTAGGCTAGAAACCATCTAGCTGACACATTATTGAGTCTCTTTTAGGGTAAACAGAATCACTCTATAGGCTTACTGACCCCATTTAGATGGGTAGATGCATGTATTTATGTGTCTTGATCTGGAGCAAATGCCTACCTTTTATTCGAACAGGCAACACTTCCATTTGACATGTCTATTCCTTTCTGAAAATTCATGAGGCGGAACAGCAGAGAGGCTGAAAGCTAAAAGAGAAACCTGGTCAAAACCTAGAGCAACACTGGGTGTGTGAACATGAAAATGGCCTGGAAATAGTGCTTTGTCAGCTAAACGTTGGCATGTACTGTGATGCTTCCTCTGGTTCTCTGTTGAGGGAAATGGGATTTGTCAAGTGCACAGGGATGCACGGAGAAGACAGTTGACGGTCGTCTTCAGCAATCCAAAGGACTCCAGGCTTTTGTTCGTTAATTGGGTCAGAGGGTAAGACTCGCTGTCCTTTATTCTCCATTTCACAAAGCAAAGTGGTATGGCAACTTTCAGGTATCAAGTGTATGAGTCAGCCATGGCAAACAGAGCCACGGAAAGCCGGGCGATCTTAAATCTGCCAAGGAAATCCTCAGATTGGAATCCAATTCTTTAGATAAGAATTTCTTTAGAAGTGGCTGCTTCTTATAATTATATTCTTAACATCATAATGTGCAGAAAATATCAGAATATCTATCAAGTGTGAGAAGCTGTACTCACCTTTGATAGATTCACAGAGTATAATAATTAAAGGGAGTCATGAGTTAAGCAAAAGCTCAGCAAAACAAACTGATGCTGACATACACAGATAATGTCAACTGATAGCTGGCTGGCATTATGAATTGTCTTATAATCATGTAATTAAAGCAAGTCCGTACAAACCTTAACTTTCAGGAAACTATAAAAATACATGTAGCTATAAAATTATATTTAGCCATTAATTTCTTGTCAAGTCTGTCATACCTGCTCATAAAACACTTAATGAAGAAGCTTATACATGTACAGTCTCATACATTTCTTCTAGAAACTGCAGTCTGTAACAGTGCAGTCATAAAAACAAATTACAACTGTAAAAATGCATACAATTTTTTTTCTTCATTCCTTTTCAAATTGAAATTGTTATTACGCTTTCAGTCTTTCAAAGGCAGGAAGGCACTTAAGGCCTATTAAGCTAATCCCACTGATTTTGCCAAGACTGTGCAAAAATGTCAGGTTTTGTGTGCAGGAGATCTAGACTGGAAACTAAAACTGTTGGTTACGGGGATTCAGATTTCTTTCTAATTTAATTTCTATTCCACTGTCGGAAAAACAAATCTCAGGGCTTCACAGGGAAAATATATATTAGCAGGTATCAAGTCCCACCACGTTTTTTGGTTTGGATCTTGCACAAGTAGATATGGTACACAGCACACAGATACCTCACAGCAGACGTGGAGCAGCCAATGGTGAATGAAGGCACACCAACATCACAGTAAGAAAGATGTCCAGAAGACAAGTCTACAGAACACGCTTAAAGCTAGGGTCTTTAGTTTGACTCTCAATTGCACTTGAAATCCACTAAATTTTGTATCTGTAGCCTGAGGATAGATTTTAGTTCTATATAACTGAATTTCCAATTCTTTGTCCAGAGGATCCAGGGTCATAAATCTGTAAAATTAATAAATGTGCAAACTAACTCTCCAAAAGCATTTTGCATTGTTTCAGGGACTAACGATGGAGGGTTCTTTGCCTGCTTTCAATAGGTTGGTATTTTTGCCAAATCGGGCTTTACAAGGCATAGTTTACCAGCAGTCCCAGCTAACTGGGAAGGCCTCAGTTGGCTGGAGGTTAGTGAATATGATTTCAGGCTTCAGTAAGGGAAACTCCAGGCAGTTACAGGCCTGTCATAACCTTGGTACCAGGGAAGGCTGTGGAGCAGATCATTTTGAAATGCAGGTATGCAGGTTCTGCCTGACTAATGTGATCTCCTACAACAGGATGACCTGCCTACTAGATGTAGGAAAGGCTGTGGATGTTGTTTACCTGTTTTTTAGTGAAGTGTTTGACACTACTGTTATTTCAGCATTCTCCCAGAGAAACTGTCTGCTCATGGCTTGACCAGGTGCGTGGTTCACCGGGTGAAGGCCATACCTTGAGAAGTGTGCTCAGTTTTGGGCTCCTCAGTACAAGAAGGACATTGAGGTGCCCAAGGTTGTGCAGAGAAGGGCAACAAAGCTGATGAAGGCACTAGAAAACAAGACTTATGAGGAGCAACTGGGGGCATTGGGGTTGCTTAGCCTGGAGAAGAGGAGGCTGAACAGGATGTGGCAGGATGTGGGAAAAGTCTTAACCAGGGGAGGTTTAGATTGGATGTTTGGAAGAATTTCTTCATGAAGAGGGTGGTCAGGCATTGGAACAGGCTGCCCAGGGAAGTGCTGGAGTCCCCATCCCTGGAGGTATTTATGAGATGTGTGGATGTGGCACTGAGGTACGTGGTTTAGTGGTGGGACTCAGCAGATCAGGTTGGTGGTTGGACCTCATGATCCTGAAGGTCTTTTCCAGTCTGGATTATTCTGTGATATATAACAGATGGGCTATTACAAGCATCTTTTTTATTGAGTATTTCCCTTTAAGGTTGAATAAACTAAACAGATGAATTTATGTAAAATTAAAATGAATAAAAAACCCAGACATTTAACAGATGCAGAAATGGCTTAATTGTCTGTTATGAAATGTTTCTCAGAGTTGTTTTTGTTTTATTTTGTTTTATTTTAATTTAACTTTGTTTTGTTTTGTTTTATTCTATTTTTTTCCTCTTGGGGAAGCACTGTTTCTTAATAGTTCTTATTGCAGCAGTAAGTCCCTCTCACAAAAAAAAAGTATGTTTCCCTAACTTCAAACTCCAAGGATGTTATGCAACATCTATTTTTTTAGTATTTTTTTATTAGAAGTGCTTAGTTATCCAATACATCTACAGTCATAATGCATTTTTGTCCCTCCATCTGGAAAAAATGTAGGATATCTGAGGATGTGTTCATTACTAACCTAATATGAATTTAACCAGTATGCAGCTGCTAGCATTATAAAAAAAAAAAAAAAAAAAAAAAAAAGTGAAACAGTAGAATAAAACAAAATGAATAAGATACATTGGAAAATCAAATATTGCCAATGTCAATTGCTCTGCCTCCTGCTTTATGCAAGCAAGATCCCTTCACTGGGAAAATCGACAATTAAATGAACCTTAAGGTGTGTTGGGGGCTGGCACAATTTTACTTCCTTTGTTGTTCTCATACTTTATTTATGACCTGCCAAGTGCTTGTTAAAAAAAAAAAAAAAAAAAAGGGTTTCTCTCAACATTCAACAATGCTTTCTTTATTGGAGCAAAGGAGTTTGAAAGCTAATAGGGCACTTTTAGGTTTAGTTACAGCACTATAAATAGCAATATAGTCTTAAATATTGGTCTCTGAAATGATGTTGTTCTCTCTTCCCAATCACATAGATATAAAGATGTATCAGCAGCGGCAAAGGGCTCTGGTTGTCACCACATTAGGATGAAGGGCTCCATATTCCTGGTATTTATGCATGTGTTAAGCACACACATTAAAGTCGACTGACTTACTGGAGCCTCCTATGTATACTTACTGAAAAAGGGCTAGTGTCGTCATTTCCACCATAAACTCCTTCTAAACTTCAGCCTCAATTTTATAATTTATTTTCTGAGTTAAACAGAGTACAGCAGTGAGTTTAAAGCAGTGTGCCATTTGTGTTCACCACTGTTGTCTGCTGACGATCTTGTCCCCAGCTCAAAGAAAAATATCCACTCTGCTGATGAGCTAATGACTTGCTTTTGGAGAAGGCTTAAAGTTTATAAAAGATAACTGGTTTTTGTCAAAGTTGGGTGTTCGACAAAATTGGATTGGCATTTAGAAAGCACAGCCAAGTAAGCTCAGAAATGAGGCTGCATTGCTTACACCGTGACACTTCAGCTCCGGGTAGCCAGAGCGAGGAACCTTTGGCCTGCTGGCTTCTGTTTGCCCACAGGAGGATTGCTGTAATTGCTGGAGGGGAAACACTCGAGGTTTATAATGCACACTGACGTTGGCCCTTGTGGAATGTTGTGCAGAGCAAATACCGGTCTCTTAACAAAGGAATTAAGAAGTGCTCGTGGTGCTCCAGGCCCTTACCTGTGTCACAGTAAGATGATGCTGGAACCTTCTGAGCTTCCCTGTTGTGTATCGCAGGGCACTTTGGCAGAGCAGACTGGGTCTGGGCATAAGCAAGATCAGACTAGCAACCAGGAGCCTCCCTGCTCTACCCATGGCTCTGGCACAATCTGCCCAGGCCGTGCTAAGGGACTTGGAGGTGAGTCCTCCTGAGTCACACCCAGCGGGTGGCGGAGGACACAGCTAAGTCCAGCGGAGAGGTAGCTGTGGGTCATATTTTTTTGGGGTGAACATGCTTGTGTAGAAGTCATTGCTTCCAATATTCACTGTTACACACGCTGTAGGCAAAACGTATTACAACATGACTTGCTCAGTCCAACCCCCCAGCAGAGGTTAATGCAATCTATTCACAAATATCACAGGACTCTTTTAAGCTGTTAAAGAGGGGATCCTGCTATATCCCGTGACACTTCAGTCCCATTCTGTTTTATTGCAATGGCTTAGAGGCATGCACAGGTATCATGACTCAGCTAATAAGATCTTAACTTCTTAAACACGCAGGCACTGTAAACATGCCACCATACACGTCTGTGTGTATGTGTCTGCATGGGTAAATCCTTTTAGCACTAGGAAGAGAAGAGAAGGCAGATTTGCAGGCAGTAGCTTGTTCTGTTTTCCCCTTTGTGTTGTCACACAGGTCTAGATTTATTGCTTCTGTTTCTAAAGAAATAAATATAAATCCATGTATTTGCATCTTGTTCATCATCTGTTAACATTGACAGACATTTAAACTACCTGATGTGCTCTGATGCTGTATTTTAGAATATTAATATTTTCTCTTTTCTTAATTTTTCACTCATCTGCACAGTCCACTGCTTTCACTATTTGTTTATTCAAGCAAGTGTTTTCAGTACTAAAAAAAAGTCAGCATCACAGTGTGCTAAAATACTGTTTTAGCCTCTGAACAATTTAACTGACTGATATTTTCCTGGAGGACATCTGAATCTCCATGGGTTTTCTGAAGGTCTCAAAGGGCTCACAAAGGTGACATATGATATTAAAACTGGCAGCTCCTCTTTAAGAGTATGGCTCTACCATAACACTTGGGGTTTATGATCTTTGGGAAAGGTTGAAAATGAGAGGCAGAAACTTTGCCCTGAAAGAAAAAAAAAAAAAAGCAACAGAGGAAAATGTCTTTGGTAACATGTTTTATCGGTTTTAATCCACCCAACCCAGCAGTAATTCAAGATTTTAGTATAGTGTCTGAGAAGGTCAAGAAGGTTGGCCATACCCAGGCTAGTTGTAAGTATTTTTGTAATCAGTGCTCAGTATTGTACTTGGTTTATGTTTCTGCATGCAGACACGGACACAATTTACTTTCCAGCTTTGCCAATCTTTACTTTCCACCCCTTTCCACAGGGCATGGTGGTCCTGCTTGAAATGCCGAATGGGCTCACATGCCTCATGCCATGGCTGTGCGGCATAACCGTGTGGCTGTGCTGGGAAGTGGCGGAGTTCCCATCCCCGGAGGTATTTAAGAGACATGTGGACATGGCACAAAGGGACATGGTTTAGTGAAGGGACTCGGTACACCAGGTTCATGGCTGGACTTGGTGATCTTGAAGGTCTTTTCCAACTGAGATGGTCCTAGGATTCTGTTAAGTGTAGACCAGTCCATATAGGTTTTGTTGCTGTATTTTGTTTGTTTTAATGTGCCTTTATACAGGAGAATAACAAATGATACCTGAAACAAAACTGAAAACAAGAACTGATTTAGCAATGACAGCTACATCCCCAAACTTTCTCTTCTAATGGGTTTTTAATGGTTCAATGCTTTGGGTTCAGTGCCCACAAGTTTTGATCTATGTCAGGTGCTTTAAAACCATACATGTCTAGTGCAGCTGTAGTCTAAGAGCTGCAAGATTTCTGCAATTTCTTTCTGCACCAGTTGTGCCAGTAGCAAATATAATGTATGCTTCACTCCTTTCACTTGGTTTTGAACGCTGCCTTCTTTTTCAGACTCTCAGTGTCTGACACCATGTAAAAATCGGGCCAATATGTAAGGCTGTCAGTCTCACAAAATGGAGTTGGACATAAAAACTTGGCTCTTTTCTGGACCGTGGCAGAGCACTCTAAGCACTGGAAGTGCTATGAGAATACAAGGTCATATTTAAAATATAAAATAAATGTAGCTGGGATCAGGTTGAGGGAAAATTGCTACCTTCTCCAGCAATTTTCCTGAACGCAAGAGGTTGCAATATATTTTTCCCCTTTGCACCTCAAGGAAAGGGAGGGAACGAATCCCCCCAGGCTATTTCATCTGAGGGAGTGGAAATTCACTGAGTAAACTTGGATCAAAGTTTTTACTCTCGAATTCTTCACAGAATAATGGCTTTGCAGCCAGAACTGTAAGGGCAGTAACTGTGACAGTTACTGAATAAATGAGGCCGGTCGGGCTGGAGGAGCTGACTGGAGGCGATTGTGCTGCCTCGTCAGACTGGCTGGGGAGGAGGGCACAGCACGCAAGGAACATCCCAGGGCAGGGAAGGCATCAGTGAGCTGGGGAGTCACACTTCGGAGATCTAAAACAAGCAGGAGCTGTAAATATTTAGGATTAGACAGCTACCTTCATCTTCTGCGAGGCTTTTTCTGCATGAGCGGTGGGTTTGGGTTGGATGCTGGTAGCCTTCTTGGCCTGCTCTCTTCGTAAATTGCTGTTGGGGAACTGTTGGCTTGGTCATAGAGTAGTACAGGCTTGTTTTTTCCAGAGTTCATGTGATAACTGGAATCACACGATAACAAAAATTTCTTACTTCTGGCTAGAATGTAATATTTCGATACAGCAGCTAATACGGACAGCCGCTGTGTTCATCTGCAACAAGCAGAACACCACATACTGCTTCTGGGCTCTCCGTCTTGATGAAGTTACGAGGTGCCAGCTCGGCGGGGCTTGTTGCAGTTCATTTTATACTGGATTTTTCTTCTCGAGATTTGTGTTGCAGGAATCAAAATCTGGATAGGCTGCACCGATGGGCCGAGGTCAACTGCATGAAGTTCAACAAGGCCAAGTGCCGGGTCCTGCACCTGGGGCGCAATAACCCCAAGCAGAGCTACAGGCTGGGAGAGGAATGGTTGGAAAGCTGCCAGGCAGAGAAGGACCTGGGAGTGATGGTGGATAGTCGGCTGAATATGAGCCAGCAGTGTGCTCAGGTGGCCAAGAAGGCCAACGGCATCCTGGCTTGTATCAGGAACAGCGTGACCAGCAGGGCTAGGGAGGTGATCGTCCCCCTGTACTCAGCTCTGGAGAGGCCGCACCTCGAGTACTGTGTTCAGTTTTGGGCCCCTCGCTACAAGAAGGACATCGAGGTGCTTGAGCGGGTGCAGAGAAGGGCGACGAAGCTGGTGAGGGGCCTGGAGAACAAGTCCTACGAGGAGCGGCTGAGGGAGCTGGGCTTGTTCAGCCTGGAGAAGAGGAGGCTCAGGGGTGACCTTATCGCTCTTTTTAGGTACCTCAAGGGAGGCCGTAGCGAGGTGGGGGTTGGCCTGTTCTCCCACGTGCCTGGTGACAGGACGAGGGGGAATGGGCTTAAGTTGAGCCAGGGGAGTTTTAGGTTAGATGTTAGGAAGAACTTCTTCACTGAAAGGGTTGTGAGGCACTGGAACAGGCTGCCCAGGGAAGTGGTGGAGTCACCATCCCTGGAAGTCTTCAAAAGACATTTAGATGTAGAGCTTAGGGATATGGTTTAGTGGGGACTGTTAGCGTTAGGTCAGAGGTTGGACTCGATGACCTTGAGGTCTCTTCCAACCTAGAAATTCTGTGATTCTGTGAAAGGATTGCAATAGAACAGAACTTTCCAAAAGAAAAAAAAAAGAAACAACAATAACAACGAAACCCTAAAAACACAGGCCCTACAGCTCACATAGTGCTTGGAAAATATGAGTCAAGTCCACCCTCAAGCTCGGAAAGCAGAAAACAAATAAAAGAACTGAACAATGTTGCTTAGAATAAATAACCACAGCATGGGCACCTGACCGGGGGTGTGTGCGTGCAGGGGGAGACTTCAGCTTTTTCTTTTTTTTGTTAATCCTCAAACTTGGCACATCTGCCACAAGCTAGATAAACAATCATTATTGGAGTCAGGAAAGGACAAGCTAATGTAAAACAGGCTGAAGGCATAAATTAGTAGTCATAGCGATCTGTCACAGGTGAGTGCTTGTGAGAGGAGTGACTTGAAATGCCAAACAAACCTTCTACTGAACTCCTGGGAACGTGGTTATCCAACCACTTTACTTTAACCTACGAATTAGTGACAGCTATTATAAAAAATGCATATAGAGGAATATAAACACTGGAAGCTGTTGTAAAATTTACTAGCAAACTTCCTTCCTTGCATGACTTCTTTGCCATCTTAGTGCCTGTGCAGCCACGTGCCGCACTGGCTAGAGTGAGCAGTCACTGTAAGTCGGGCCTCTCTAAACCAAAAGCTAAGACAACTTTACTTTAAGCATTGATTAATTTTCTAAATTCCAATGTTTTGTGGGATAAAATTTCTTCTTTTTCTTGAGAGCTATCATGAGATAACCATTAGAGTTACCTCATAACCACAGGAATTATTAACAGCAAAGAAAATAAAAGGTGGAATTCTTGCATAATCTCAATCTTGAGGGTTTTATGGGGGAAAAGAAAAAACGTGGTGCAAGACTAAAGATAAAACGTTGACAGCTGGTAACAAGAAAATGGGCTCATCTCCTAAATGCTTGAATTCTCACAGCAACTTGTAAAAGCAAACTTTGCCAAAACTTGTCAGGAAATGTCACATTTCCTTATATTTATATATTCTTGGGTTAGCGCTGGCTCGCAACACTTCAGTTTCGAGGCGGTTCACTAGGCGAAAGATGATGGTCACAAGGACATGGAGGAAACTGCAGCGGATGTCAGAACTACTGGCCCACATCGACAAATAATGAACGCTCCTAACTTAGACCAAATTAGTGGACCTAATAGAGCGTGCACATGACATTTGTGCTCTGAAAATATCTGAATGGGGGCTATTTCTGGGGTGCCTGAGGAGCAGTGTGACAGCGTGCTTGTTCTTACCGTGCAGCCAGCCTTAATCATCATCTCGTGTTTCTCGCTTCTCGTTGCAACTATCTGCCTAAAAAATGACTTCTGCCTGAAGTGCTGTTAAATGTGGAAAAGAAATATTCAGCTCTTGTTCCTGAGAAGTACTGCCTGCTCAGGCTCACGATGATTTGACCACAGCAGGATGAATAGCGCACATTTAGATTTATTTTTCAGATGTAAAGCTGAAACAACGACTCTACAAGCGTTCCTTCATCTTTGCAATACGGGCTGCTTGGGTTTAACACCAAAGATGGCTAACTGTCTTAACAGAGCTAAATAGCTTAGGCAGCAAATCTTTATTTAGATTTAATTGCAGCAGAATCTAATTAGCAGTCGTATATTAAAGTCTTGGGAAGTCTCTGATCTCTCCCATAATCATCAATACTGCCAAAACTGCGCACTCCTGAAAATCACGAGACTGACTTACACTGTGAGACTTTTGCACTTAGATCATGTATGCCATTTCTTCAGAAGGCAAACACGCAGCTGTCACTCAGAAAACGACAAAAATACAGAAGTGGTTTAAAGGGCAAAATCCAGGAGAAAGCAGAAAATATTGGAAGAGCCAGGGATGAAGAGACATGCCCTCATGTGAGCGGCAGTCTACTGAAGTATCAGTTAGATCCTGTAAAGCTTCAGAGATCTTGCTGCTATCAATAGGAGGAATCTAGGAAACATGCTTACATCTCAACTACAGAGCCATAATGGCAAAACTGTGCCCCTGGCATGGGTGGGTACAGCCCTACTCTGCCTGGCTGCCAAATTATGGGGTGGGCCCGTAGCAAAGGCTCCAGATAACGTGAGGCTGTAGGTTATTTTTCATGTTTCTCTGCAGCGGCATACAGACACCACTCCTTGGTTTACCTGATCTGATGTGCAAGAGACAAAAGAAGTTGCAATGCTCCATTGGAAAGGAGGGAAGTAAGATTGTCGGTCACCTATAATGAGCATTTTGTGTCCCTCTTCCTCTCAGAGTCCCTGGCTGCTGCATTGCTTCCATCAGGAGTAAAGGAAAAAAAAAGAAGTGACTTCTTTCCTTGAGTTTACCATCTTCACCTTCGTACAGCTCCACTGTAGATGACTGATTTCCCCTTCAGTCCTCATGGGAACTGACAGTAGAGCCTGGCCTCTGACCGATTCAGGAATAGCTTTTTATTTCGTCAGGGGAAATTTGCCCTGATGCAGAATGTGCAGCCTCCATATGGTGTCTTTCTTAGATGCAGCTACTGACCACAGCCAGAATGTGGAAATGAAGCCTATGACTTCCTTTTTTGTGGGTAAAATGGCACCAGAATGGTATGAAGACCTGGAACTTTTCTTCTTCAGTCCCATAAGCACTTTAGATCTGGGAGGGGACTTCCAACCACAACAGTTGTTGAGAAGAGAAATACTGAGCTAGTCTACTATGCACGTCTGCCCTCTGCTCTGGCAATGACAGCATCTACCCAGTTTCCACCATCTGGCCCTTGGGCATGTAGATCCCTTCCAAGGAATGCCACAGCCACACAAAGAGAAATTCCGATGCTCAAAACAATAACACACCAATATTCAATGAAATTCGGGCTAAACAACAAGTAGTTGTTTCATATTTCTCCCCAGCAACATTTGGTGCTGCAGAAATGAAGAAGACAGAAGCATCTACAAATTAATGGGATCATGCAAAATGCAAATTTATTTTTACTCCTTCTGCATGAAATTCTACATCTTTTCTACAACCTTTCTCTGAATTTCTTCTTTTCACAAGGAGCAGATGGGAATATTAGCCCTCCACAAATAAGTTTTGCAAGAAAACCTGATCACATACACAATATTTCAACCCACAGCACATTTTACAGCCCCACTTTGAAAACAAAGCTATGGTGTCATGATGTTATTACTGCTGGTACAATAGGGATTTGGTATCTGACCTGACTCCTGTCTCATCACTCTATTAGACTGTCTGTCTTTTGCAAAGTTTGACTAAGCATTAACTCAAGACACAAACCTTAAGGAATCTTCCCAGTATTTTTAACTTTTTCTGGCTTGCTGCCATGCATAAAAACCCTGTTCTACAAACTCCTCTGCTGTCACTTCTGTGAATGAATGCAAAACACTTTGGGAGCCATGGCAAACACAAGCTTTTACATGGAGACTTTTAATTTATTCCAGCTCCGTAATTCCTCATCTATTACCATGTCTTATTTTCGTAATCCAACCACCTGTTGTTTCACATAAAAGACTAAAACTATCTGCCTGTTTTTTGGGTAGGATTCCGAAAAGACATCGCCACAAGATGATCATTCAATCTGCACTCTCCAAACAGATAACTAAATTCAATCCCCAAATGAAGGAAAGATGTTCAGTTGCCCAAAGAAGCAGACGAAGCAGCTTGGTAGGCTGACTCTCTAGTGATAAGTCCTCTGCCTTTAAAATCTGGCCTGCTCTCACAGCTCGGAACACACCCTTAGGAAACAGCAAACAGATTTTCCCAAATACGGGGAACCACACACAGCTTCCAAATAAGGAATTCTCCACGGAGCCTTAAACAAAGGAAATCAGCCCCTTTTCCGACACTAAGTCAAATGAATCACTTTTCCCCTAGAAGAGGATTAAGTACACTTTCCTACGTGAACACTGTTCTGAAGTTCCTACGCTTTCAGTTTTGATTTTGCAAAGGGATGTAGAGATGATGTCTGAAGTTCCAGCAGGCAGGCTCGTTTCTCTAGCTTCTTCATATACCCTGCTGCAATTGATTTTGGGAGAGCCCGTCTATCAAGACAAAACAGAAAGCATTTTTAAATACAAACTATCTTTCTGAAGTCTGCAGAAAATATGTTCATATGACAAATATTTGTTACTGCTCCCAGAAAAAAAGGGAGCAAACACATATGCGTATAACTCATTAAGGAAAATATATTAGAAAAATAAAAATAAAAAAGTGCATTAACAACTGTCTGGTCTGCTTTTGCCCTCTTGGCGCTCTACTGAGTAACAGGCTTTAGGAACCTGGTACAATCAAGGTCAAAGATTGCTACGCTTGCATGGATTAAAATAAAAGCCTTTGAGCCAGTAGCTGACATGCCCTTGCCTTGCAGTTCCAGCAAAGCCACCTCCACCTCTCTGTTACTCGCAGCACAAGCCTGTTATCTCCTAGACAGAACCGACACTGGCATTCAGTTCTTGTCAGGAATTCTGATTTTGCTCCTATACTAGTGCTGAGCATCAAGTTCTTACTTGCAATGTGCTAAGAACTGTTTAGCCCACAGGCAGACCTCTCAATTAATGTTGCAAGATCTCCTAATAAAATCAGGACCTAATTATTAGCGTTTTACCCTGTCTACCCCAAGAAGCTGGTAAGCAATCACATTCAATGAGGGATCTCTGACCATCTTACACCCTAGATATCTTCCCTGTACCTTTGTGGACAGCAGAGGCTGCAGCTGGATGGTCCTAGATGATGCCAGCAGGTCCATTATTGATACTCCCCCAGAGCTGGCCTCAAGATCAAGAAGACCCTATAAAGAGAGCAGCACATCTGGAATTCCCATGTATCTCATCTGATTGCCACTTTTCAGCTCTAATCTGAGGGCTGTGTCTCAGCTCAGAACAAGTTTTCTGTTTTCTGGCTTCCTCAGTCTTCTGCTGGTAAAGGCAGCATAATCAGTGACCGGTGGAAAAGGAAGGCTGGGAGAAGTGAAAAAGTTGTTTTGGTTGTAGAGAAATAATGTCCTCACTATAAAGATTCCTCTTCTTGGAGACGGGGGAAGGTGGGGAGGAGTAAATGAGAAGGTTCACACATCTCCCGCTTCACCTCTCTATGACACAGCGGAGGGAGCTGCATTCCCCCTCCAGCCTTAGCAGGCAGTGCTGGACAAACCCCACTCCAGGCACCACTGCTCGGTTACACTCCACCACTCTCTCTCTCAGCTGTGCTCATCCCCGGGAAGGCTCTCGCCAGGCATATTCTTGCCTCCTCCTTCTCCCACCCACCAGAGTTTCCCTGGCAGCCGTGTCTTAGCCTTGCTCCAGCCCTTAGGATGTCTCCACCTACCACTTCCTGCCATGAAAACCCTTTAGATTTATACCACATCTGCAAACTTGGATAACATGGCACAGAATGCCGAGCTGAATCACCTCTCTAAGGCACAAATGGGGGAAGGGATGCAGAAGTGACTTAATGCACCTTGGCAGCTCTTTTTCTGCTTGGATTCTACGGGGATCACCACACACCAAGAACTGAATCTGGTTTTAGCAGCCCTTGAGTTCCTTTAATTCATTCCAGCAGACCCTATAGCAAACAACAGTCACCGCAAGGAGCAGCTCCTGTGTGGGATATTTATGGCTGTGCTACGCAGCTCTCAGGATATGACAGTTCTCCTGCCACAGTGGTGATCCTTCGGGATTCCTCAGCTGCATTAACCTGGCCCTGAGTGATCCTTCACAATTGTTTGGGCCCTTTATGCCTTTCACTTGAGCACAATGCAAGTACAAATTGGCTGGGTAGGTGTGGAAGGGTGGAAAAGCTTTTAAGACAGACAGAAGTCAAGAGAAGGGGTGGGGAGGTGAGGGCCTCGGTCCTTGGGGAGGATGTGCTCCACAGGAAGCTCAGCAAGAAGGAGCAGTGTGTTTCAGGCTCCCTCTTAACAGCTTCTTTTATTCTAGAAAAAGCAGGGAATTAGTTCAATGCATCATTATTTAGGAGGTGGCTTGTTTTGCTAGCTCCGAGTTATTAAAAATGGAAATACCAAAAATGAAATCAATCTTCCAGAACTTCACTCCATCACCAACTAAAAAGAAATAAACACTTCTACATTTCATTTCAAGCTGGTATTTCATGTACTCTTGCAAAACTGAAATGCTCAGGCTGTAAATGCTTCAGGGAACTTGAAAGAAAATTATTTCTAGTGGATCTTAAATCACAGACATATTTCTACTACTAGGAATTTCTCACTCTGTACAAAAATGAACTTTGGTGCTTTTAAATTTAGCTCTTCTTTACGTATTTTATAACATTATAGCGGGAATGGGTTCATAAATATTGAATATTATAACCCAAATAATGTCAAAGCAATGAACTTCAGGATTCCTAAAGAGCAAAGCTGTAGATTTATGTAGTTTAAGCAGTGGGGACAGAAGAAAGAGACAGAGACAAAGACAGAAAAGTCATTTATTAAAAGTTGAACATTCTACAGAAACAAATATATGAACACATTTCTAATAATGTAACACTCAGAAAATTTATGCTGTGAGTACTTTTGAACCTCCTAAGATTCATGTGTGGAATGCAGCATGTGCTGGAGGCCCAAAACAAAAAATGCATGCAAATATGTCAAAGAATTAATATAAAACACTGTGGGATTCCTGCATGTGCTGTAAATTATTCTGACCATAATTTCAAGACTCTTTATGCATGAGATGATATAGAAAAAAGAAATATAGATACCAAATGTAGAAAAATTAAGCAATGACATGAATGATGTCCATCAAAATAAAAGACATGAGAATTTTGAGATTTTATTCTACTGCATGATAAATTAAGCCTTTCTCTTCTTCCTTTTACTGTTTTTTTTTTTTTTTTTTTTTTTTTTTTTTTTTTTTCAGGAGATCAACAGTTATAACGTCTCCTACCCAAACTACATTCCTGCCCCTTTTTTCCTGGAGGCTATTAGAGTCCACATCACACCAGCCTAATTATCGCGATATAAAATTATGCCCCATTTAGTTTCTGAAAGACAAAACAAGCTCCGAATCCAAGAGAGGATTCATGGCTATGAATCAGTTAAGGAGACTTCCTCCAGTCTCAAAGATTTAGATGCGTAACTTGTATTTAAAGGTACCTAATTACCTTTAAGAATTTGAGCCTAAGTCCCTTGGGGTTAACTTGTGGCTCTCTCCTTAGCACTTCCTATAGCAATTTCAGAGAGATGTCTGTGTAGTTTGCTGCCTCCAGGCATTGCAGGAGGGAACGAGTCTCTATTTCAAACCTGTGAATGCCATTAGGTCTCAGAGCAGCTAAAAGCTGAACTGCTTCAAACCTACCACTGTCATCTTCCAAAGCTCCGTTATGAATTTAGCTTCTCAGTACCACTGACTTGACCTCGCACACATCTGAAACCCACCTATTGTCATTTCTTCTTATGCCTTTCACCTTCCATGTGCTTAAATAAAACCACTTCTGTGAGCCCAATAGAACATGCTGCTGTCCTCTAAGAAGCAGTAGGCTTTTTTCTTTCCTCTGCTGCTTTGCAACATCCTAGCTTTGGAATGCATCCAGTAAGCTCCTTAAGCACATGGAGTCACAAGTACTCAGCACAGAAGGGTATTATATAAATAATAATAATAATATAATTAATAACCCATAAATGGGACCTTAAGGGGCTTCTAATCTTCACGTGTTTGGAAAGCAACTTTGAGAAACTATTTAATTTGGGTGAGAGTTCCTAGCAGCAATATAATAAGCAAAATATCAAACAAGTTTGTACAATTACACAGCCAAGTGGGCTCCCGCACAAGGCATTATGTGTATACAGTTCAGCTGTGGCAGAGCATTGCCCATCCCTGGATTCCTAAAGCTGATTTTTAAACAAAGTTTACAGGGAATGTGTAGGATGTGTTACTCTTCTGCACTACTGACTTGAAGCTAGGTGCCAGCTTGGAGGAGTGAATCATTTTGGAAGCGACGGATTTTCTTTTCCTGAAATAAGAAATGACATAATGTATGCAGTTACACACACACTAGCAATATACTATTGATGCCTATATTTGATGGTCTTGATTTTTTTTAAGTTAAATGATGTCATATATAATTTCAGCACCCCTGGTGTTTCAGTGTAAGTACATTTTGTTCTCTGTTTACATGGAGGGTTTCAGTGCTACAACTGCAAACAAAATGAGCAGAGTTTTGTTAACAGTGCTGTTGCAGTCTATGGTCTTGTGGCTTTGAAATGCTGCTCATGCCTAAAAATATATAGACACAGCTGAATAATGATTTTTGCTTCAGAACTGTTTGACTACGTCATCCCCCGTTTTACAGATGCTCAGCAGCAGTACCTTCTAAGAGGTATTAATCACCAAGTTTTCTATGAAAAACACACATTTTAGTGAACAGTTTAGAATGGAGTATCAAAACAATGGGCTGTCCTGAAAACCAAAATTTTGAAACATGGAGTAAGACACGGGCCACTTCTGTCTGCAGCATCACGACACAGAGAGTATGGAAGTCTGGGCAGAGATGAAACCCTCACCCTGACACGGCACACGTCTCCTTCGTGCCCTGCTGCCGTTAGAGACCTGCCCTGTGCACAAACCATCCCCTTGGTCTGACAGTGGAGCTTTTGGGTTGAAAAACACAGAATTGTCCATAGCAGCCCTCATTTTCCCTCACATTTCCCCTCAGGGCTCCTCACGGAGGCCTCCACGGGGTGACAGGGCAGAGCCACCGTTCCCTCCCTTCCCGCCGCCGCCATTCCGGCCCCGCAGCGGGAAGGGGGGAGCTGCGCCGACATAAGGGCAGCAGCCGCCATGGGAATGGGATTCCCCTCAGCAAGATGGGTGGCAGGGGGGCGAAGGGAGTCTGGGGGGGCCGAGGGCGGCGATCCCGCCGCCCTCGGCTCCCCCAGACCCCCTTCACCCCCCTGCCACCCAGTGCGACCCGCTGAAGGGCTGAGAGAAACCCAGGAGAAGTCATCCAGAGCGCTGCGTCACGATGTTTCCTTCAAGCCACTCAGTGTTGTTTTGGGGGAAAAATAAAAAATCATAAGCAATTAAAAAAAAATCATCCGAATTTAGCACCGACTGCATGTGTGTATTTATTTTTAATAACATAGGAGAGCTTTCCTATGTTATGAGCAGTTTTTCTGGCTGAAAGGGGGGGGGGGAATTGGACGTGGAAGGGGGGAGATGATGCACTGAGGAGAGCAGAGGCTGGAAGGGGCAGCTTTTGGCGGCCAGGAGAGAAATACTATGGGATCTGAGGTGGGCAGCTGGTGCTGAAAGCCTTCCCCTTCATCAGCAGGAATGAACGGAGTACAGGGTATGTGGTCTGTGAGGAGGGAGGTAGGGAGGCAGGTGGTAAAGCAAGAGCATAAAATTGGGGTTGTGAGCAAGGCAAAGAGAAACAAACACAACAGGTCAGAAGGGAGGAATTTCAGAGGAATGTCAGAGCCGGCACAAGGACAAGGGGAGAAACACACAGCTATCAAGTGGGGAGAAAGGAATGTCCCCTACTGACAGATCAGCTGGGCTGAAAACCATGAGGTACACCCATAGCTTGCTATTCCTCTGCCGTCAGCAAATAATAGTGAGACACCATCAAGTGCCTGCACTGCTCATCTCTGTAAAAAATGACAATTTTCCACTGATAGAGGTTAATCCCCCAGCACAAATGGCAGAAGGGCATGCTGTGTAGTCAAAGTGCTCAGCAACCCTGCTAACGATCCTGAGGTAACATACACAGAATTTCAGATGGCGGCATGCGTGACCTCTCTCTGCTTTCAGTGCGACCTGCACAATTATGCTGCAGGACACGGCCTTAATTTATTTTCCCTCTGTATGTTCATCACGTTGCAGGTTTCAATGGTGTGATTGCAGTTGTTTTCCACAGGACGCCTCTCTTCCTCAGTGCAGGAGGTGGACGGTGCTCGGGGGAGCTGGGCAAGGACGGGGGGTGTTTCACTGCTTCACTTTTGTAGAAACTGGAACACAAATGGTGAATGACATGGGGGAGGTCTCAGGAGCAAGGAAGCCTTAATATTTAGTTAGATGAACATTTCCTGTGATATCAAAGGTAGATTTGGTTTCCCCATGTCATGTCTGCCCATACACTGTTCTTTGCCTCATTGTGGCAGTTACCAGCTCCCTAAGTGTGGCAATGCAACTGCATGTGGTACTGCAGAGCAGATGATTTACAGGCCAATCTCATAAATAATTGCATCAGTGCTATTACAGAAGCAGTGAACTGTGCTGTGAGAGTGGGACCAGGCAGCTGGAGGTGTGGGCTGAGAGGGGGGGAACTTCTTTTACTGCTTTTGCCGTGGGAGGAAGATTTCTGTTAGCTATACCCTGAGTCCCTCTTCACTGGAGCAGTAATGATGGTATAAGAACTGGCCCCTTGCCTCTGAAAGGCATGCAACAACCTCTTCATTAATGCTGGTGAGTTACTCAGCTGTCTGAGCCCCCAAGCAACACTGGTGAATAATTTTTCAGTGTGGAGCAGGGTAAGGGCAACGTTCAGCATATAAGGACACAGGAGCACAGGCAGAAGGCTGGAGAAATCAGGTTGTTGACCAGGAGTTACACAAGCGGTTGCTGGCTCTTCTGCTCACCAAATGATGCAAGAATCCCACAGGAAAAAGAAAAACAACAACAAAAACAAAACAAACAAACAAAAATCTAGAACATCACATGTAATTAAAGACTGAATCCTTGCACAGTTGTGCACAGAGCTAAGTGAAGGACGTGGTTCTGAACCCAGCGTTTGACTAAAATACTAATTTCCTTTTAGATATTCTGTTCATCCCAAAATACCTCTCTTCCAGCCTCACCGTGTTTGGATCTGGTTAGGAAGGCTGCTCCTCCATTTCTCCCTGCCTGTAGCACCCAGGAGGGTGCTGCTGCCTGCGTGCCCATGCCCACAGAGCCGGGGTGAAGTGGCAGGGGCCTCTCTCATCCTGCCTGCTGCCAGGACAGCCCAGCCCAGTGTAGACCTTCTCCTTCCTCAGCTGGACAGAAGCTGCTGCATTCATTTTCCCTCCCCGAAAGCAGCGTGTGAGCTGAGAGCTGTGCAGCCTCAGCCGGCTGCGTGGGTGGGGAGAGGCAGCCGGTGTTCCCCAGGGAACCCAAGGCAGGCTTGGGTGTACACTATTGATTTGCCGGGGGGCAAAGAAAGAACAGAGCATCTGGGTCCTGCGAGAGGGTGGCTTGCCCCACCAGAGATCAATCTGCCAGGAATTAGACGGGCAGAAGTTTCCTTTGTTCCTTTTGTCTTACGGAAAAAAAGGGAGATGAGGAAATAGGTTTAAGGATTCTGGCCCTGGGTATAGGGAAGGGAATAACCTCTTTGTTTGGTGAGTAGCACAGCCCAATCCAGCAGTGCCAGGTTTTTTAAAGGATTTTAGTGGTGTCTATAGCTGAGGAAATGGTGACTGCTGAGGGTGGGGGATCTAGAGAGCTTAGTGCATGTTAGTTGGGCTACTTTTGGTTTGAAATAAGGGCAGCTTCAGGGACGAGTGGCCAAGTTCCCAAGCCAGTATTTTGTGGTTTTACAATCACACTTTCAAAAATGTTTTCTCCTTCCTGTTGCTGTGTGGAAGATCCACCAAAATAGGCATGAAGATTGCCAGTACGCCAGGCAAAAGAAAAAAATATACATTGCTAATAGCATCTGTTTTGCAGTCTGTGTGACATATAACACCAGGAGGCAACTAGGTTTGAAATGCACGTGTGTTTTCGATTGGTTTTAATTTGACAGTGACTCTTTAAAAACATAACATTGCCTCCAGAGTTTATTTTACATTTCCCAGTAAATAAGAGTTAGGCTGCCAGGCGTGGTTACTTCAGGGTTTTTTTAGTTGTTCCTAAAATCATGGTCTAAAAACTCCTAAAATGCAGATTGCAGTGTTCCATATTTTTGGAAGGACTTGTTCACTGTGTCCCCACAGCGCTCCAGGCTCTGCTTTACTGTTGCACCTTTGCCTGTTAAGTCTGTACTCGAAGAAATCGTGTTTCACAACGCGGTTTTTGTTTAATAAGAAAACATGAAAAGCACGTCCCTTTTGGGGGGGAATAACTATGATAAAATAATGAGCTAAACAGGGCACAAGTGGTCATGGGTAAGTTCGTGCTGTTAGCCTGCTTTCTGGGATGGCTTTGGTCCATGCAGGCAGTACTCCCTGGGCCATGCCCAGAGACCATTCCCAGGAGGCAGCGTGGGGACTTGTTTTAGGAAAGGAGGAGAGTGCTGCCACAGGGACACATGCTGGCAGCAGGGTCAGAAGGCAGGCACTGGACCTTTTCATGTTATTAATATGAATGTTGTGGAAATGAGCTACAAAGGAGGCAATTCCTCATTTTCAAGTGGAAGGCAGAGGAGCAAGCAATGAGGTGAAGCTGCCAGGACCAGCAATAGTCTTGGGATACAACATAGTCTTGGGGTACAACACAGACCTTCTGTTTATTAACTTTCAGGGCCACAAGTTCACAATGTTGATGTTTCAGGGAGACCTATTTGGACAATCAGATAATTACTGTGCACTAAGCACTACCACAACACTCCACTTCATGAAGGACATAGTTCTCCTGCACCTTTCCTGTGCAATGGCCTTGGCCCTATGCAAAACCCACCAGGAGGATCTCCAGCCAGTGGAATAACTAGAATGAATAGTAATTTAAGTAACACAGTGCAGACTTGAATCATATTTCAACTGCACCAGATATGTCTGAGCAGTCTTTTGGTCCGAAAAAATGTGCGTTTCCTCTGGGATATGAAATATGAACTACGAGGTAAAGGGAGAAAGGGAGAAAGAAGGGAGATTCAATTTGTATTTCCTTCTCCTGCCAGAAGTCTGTAGCCTCTGGGAGTGAGCATCCTGTCAACTGTGTGTGTTAACACCTCGGATGTTACTGTTAACCCTGCCAGAATTTGTCTGTGAGAGACCAAAATTAATTCAAAGGAACAGGGAGATGCTGGGAACCTGTCTTCTTCAGCACGCAGCTTCAGCTATACAACCACTAAATTTGGGATTACAGCATCTATAAAATAAAATAAAATGCATTCCAGCTTCTCTCTCCTTCCGTCCCCAAACCCCAGACACCCTGGTTTCTTCCTAAATAATGTCTGTGGTCACCTATTTAGGTTATTTGCAAAGTTTCCACTTACCACAGTCATTTTGTAGGAACGAGTGTGTTCCTTCAGTGCCAGAGCCTATGGCGTTGTGATAACAGGAGCAGAAATAGGGATGGGAAAAAGACCAGAAGCAAACAGAGGCCTCACCTAGTGCTGCCCTTTTATTAAGCAGGCTGAGAAGAGAGTCAGGGAAAAGCCAGGCAGTGCTTCATCCCGAGCTATCGCATCAGTTAAGACTGAAAGCAATTACTGACAGATTCACGGGGTTAAGGTTGTGGTTGGGGCTGGATGATGTTTGTTCAGGCAGGAAAGCTGCCTATGCAGTTAATTCCAAGCACTTTTAATTTGTCTGATTCACGGGTTGCCACACCTGAAAACAGCGAGGTCCAATTGAGCTTGGAAACAGAACAAGGGGACCCACGCACGCCTTAAAACTTCCTTCCTTAAAAACAAGACGGTGAATGCAAGTCCTCACTTCTAAAGCAGCTCTGCTTTAAATTCCTTCAGGTTTCCTCCTCTCCACTCCTGTTAAGCTGTGTGAATACCAGGGAAGTGTTAAGTCACAAAGACTTTCGGAGCTATGTGACTTTGGGAAGACGTATTTTCACCCAAAGCTCTCCCAGTGTGCTCCCAGCACCACGTCCTTCGCCGAGCACTGTGAATAACTCCGGCCTTCATGCTTTGTAAATCGGCCTTCAAATGCTCTAGGTTTTCCTTATCAGCATGGTGGAGGACAAGCTGCTTTTGAAATGTTTGTTGATCCTACCCTTTATCTTATAGGAAGTGCATCCTGGCTTGACCCACAGAAATCCACAGTGCTTCTGAAACGAGCCGTCACTGCTTTTGCGTATCTCTTAAGCGCAAGGTTTGGTGCTTAGTACTGGAAATGTCAAAACCCTTTGACCCTCACAAGTCTGTGGCCACAAAAATGCATATTCCCTTTCCGTTTCAGTCTTTCCTCAGAATACGGAAAAATGGTAAAATTTCCCCAAACGGTTCCAGTTATCAAACGAGAAAATTGCAGCAAATCTGAAGGTGAACTTCAATGAAATCTTACAGAAAATTCTAGTGGATTTTTACATAGCGTATGAAAAAAAAACAAGTAGCCAAAAACGCACTTCATCTTTGGAATTTCACATGAAAACCACTTCTAAAAAAAAAAAAACACATCATTGTTTCTCCTTTTTCTCAGTTCCTGGAGCACTTGCCACAGCTTGTATTTTATGTGGTGAATTTGGTGCATTAGTCACTGAACTGAGAGAAACAGAGGGATAGAACTTGTCCTTCATTTATCTTTTTTTATTTGCTGTCTCCTTGCCCTTCAAGCCTGGTTTGATATCTTCTGCCCTAGCCAAAGCACTCCTTTATTTTCCATCTTCAAGCCGCCAGCCCCTTGGAGCAGCGCACATTTTAGAGACTCGTAACCTGCAGTTACTTCAGCAAGCACGATGGGTGCCTTGGATGTACAGTCCAAGCCCTGCTAATTCTGGATGATCACTTGCTTTCCGCATAGATTTAGTTCATCACATTGATTTATGTTTTAAAAGGGGCAGATCAAAGAAGTTGCCACCAGATGTCTTTGTCAGATGCCAGTCTTCAAATCAGAAGCAAGTTGGCACAAAACGTCTGGTGGTCTGCGCCCATAAACAGGTGAAAGCCATTTGCTCAGCTCACAAGGAGAGGTTTTTTTTATATATATAATCTGATAGGGAAATATTATCATGTTTTCAGACGTGGTTTACGTGCATCCTGACGCTGACCGTGCTCAACCAAGCTGGTTTAAGAAGGCCAAGTTTCCCACCTGGTGCAGGATGAGGCCTCTCCACCTGGTGGTGTCTCACAGCAGAGGAGTTCCCCGCCAGTGGGGAGGATTTAATCTGCACTTGTCACAGCCTGCGCAGTGCCAGTTTGTCATGGCCCTGTGGTGACAACCCCAACCTGCCAGCCCTTTGGGCTGGCTGCAGCACCCCGTTCTGACATTAAGGAAACAAACAAACAACGACAACAACAACAAAATCTTGACAAAAAGCACCATCCCAGGGAGAAGAAGAACCAAGTAGCTGAGATGACATCTCCCAGAGAGGTATTGCAGGGCTTAGGCACACACGGGTTCCTACCAGGCTGATCCCAGTTGTTCCCAATGTGCTCCAGCAAACCGTGTTTGAACTGAGATGCATGATTCACTAATTAAACACTTCATCTTTGTCTTTGTTTCCGTAGAAAAAATGAATCATAGAATCATAGAATCATAGAATATCCTGAGTTGGAAGGGACCCTTAAGGATCATCAAGTCCAACTCTTGACACCGCACAGGTCTACCCAAAAGTTCAGACCATGTGACTAAGTGCACAGTCCAATCTCTTCTTAAATTCAGACAGGCTCGGTGCAGTGACCACTTCCCTGGGGAGCCTGTTCCAGTGTGCAACCACCCTCTCTGTGAAGAACCTCCTCCTGATGTCAAGCCTAAATTTCCCCTGCCTCAGCTTAACCCTGTTCCCGCGGGTCCTGTCACTAGTGTTAATGGAGAAAAGGTCTCCTGCCTCTCGACACCCCCTTACGAGGAAGTTGTAGACTGTGATGAGGTCTCCCCTCAGCCTCCTCTTCTCCAGGCTGAATAGGCCCAGTGACCTCAGCCGTTCTTCGTACGTCTTCCCCTCCAGGCCTTTCACCATCTTCGTAGCCCTCCTCTGGACACTCTCCAACAGTTTCATGTCCTTTTCATACTGTGGTGCCCAGAACTGCACACAGTACTCGAGGTGAGGCCGCACCAGCGCAGAGTAGAGTGGGACAATCACCTCCCTTGACCTACTAGCGATGCCGTGCTTGATGCACCCCAGGACACGGTTGGCCCTCCTGGCTGCCAGGGCACACTGCTGGCTCATATTCAACTTGCTGTCTACCACGACCCCCAGATCCCTCTCTTCTAGGCTGCTCTCCAGCATCTCATCGCCCAGTCTGTACGTGCAGCCAGGGTTTCCCCGTCCCAGGTGCAGGACCCGGCACTTGCTCTTATTGAACTTCATGCGGTTGGTGATCGCCCAGCTCTCCAACCTATCCAGATCCCTCTGCAAGGCCTTTACACCCTCATTCGAGTCCACAACTCCTCCAAGTTTGGTGTCATCAGCAAACTTGCTCAAAATACCTTCTAATACCTTCTAATGAACTTCTATAAAAAGTGTTTTGGTGTAGGTTTTAAAGCAGCTGTAGAGCTTAATATACTTGACAATCAAGCTATTATTTGAGGATCTTAATATAGATTAAGGATAATATAGATTAAGGATACTCTTCAAAACCAACTCTTCAAAGATTTGGTCAGAGAAGAAAGTGTTTGAATGTTCACTGGAGAGGACTACAATAAACTGGATCAATCTCTACTGTATTTTTCCTAGACAGAAACGTCACTTCACACATGATTCCCCTCTGGCGGTGGCCTTCCCCTGCAGTGACCGAGTTCCTGGTATCTGCAGCAGGAGCAGAGCAGTTCTGTTGTGAAAGGAGGAAATCGGCAGGGCCGCAAGTTCTGCACTGACTCAGAATAAAACCGAGGTCTCAGAAGAGGAGCTGAGGTTGAAGGATGCCCCTCAAGAAGTTCCAAGAAGGCAATCTGCTTGGAAATAGCCCCGCTGGCAGGGAAGTGCCACTGTGAAACTGAAGCAGAAGTCCTCGGCACTGCAGCTTTCGCAATGTTGAAGCTCTGTGTCTTCACCTTCTGCCACAAATCGTGAGGAGCACCAGCTCCTGCTCGGGCAGCCCAGCTGCTGGCCCTACCTTGGTACCTCTTTTCTCATTTTGCTGGCTTTGCTGTGCCTTCAGACAGCTGCACTGAATTTCCCAGCGATGGATCCAGGAATTCTCCATCTTGCACTTGGGGTAACAACACCCTGCTTGCTTATATCCCCTCTGCAGGTTTAACTAGATACAGCGTGCGATTTACCTCCCACTGGAGCTTGCCACGTGGAAAAACAATACCTTTGTGTTCCTGAAACGTTCTCTAATCCTTCTAGATTAAATATAGGTGGTGGGCACCTGAAAGGAAACAGAGAAAGCGTCTGAACAGACTGAGCACAGCCTTGAGTCTCCAGGCGATGAAAAGGGAGAAGCCCTCGCATATGTTACTGAAACTTGACTCCTGATGAAACACGCAGCGCACCGGCTCGAGATCACACCTTGAGATCAGAAGAGAAGACATCAAAAGGCGAGGCAGACCTCAGCCTGTCTATCTCGCTCCCTCCCTTTATGGCCGAGTACGCCACAGCTGGGGGATTGGAGCCCGGTGTACCCTAAGAGATCGGGCCCCTGAGGGATCTCTGGGCTCCTGGCAGCAGGAGGCTGCCCGCGGGGTTGTGACAGCCCAGGGGGGCTGAGCTGCTGCAGGAGCCTCTCTGCTTTGTGCCGCTCACACAGGGAGGAGCAGCATCAAAATGTACACCTTGCATATCTCCCCTCGGTGAGAGTCAGACAAAATCTGACTAACCTGAAGATGAAAAAAAGAGCACCGCTGCCCAGCAAAAATCAGCCCACAGAGCTTTCACCACTTTCTTTCTTCCCTCGAGCAGATCACAGCAGCCTCGAATCACTCTGTCCCCTCCCTCCCTTTGACATCCGTGTGCCAGGCATCCAGCCCCGTGGGTCAGCTCCCAGGGGAGCAGGCTGCCCTTTGGAGCTCCTAGAGGGCCTCCACGGTCTGTGTGATGCCTTCAGGTAGCGTTCCCCAGCACCTGCAGGCATTCGTCAGCTTGCTGATGCTAATGCTGCGAGAACCCTTATCAGATGTATTTATTACCGGGGTTGTTAGCATTTTGGGAGGGCACAGGCTGGCTTGGGTTCAAAGGAGGACCACGAGAATGGAAAAGAAGCCCTGAAGGAGCTTATTCCAGGAGCTCCTCACTAACGCACCTTGCTAAGGAGGAGGTTGGTACGGGGTGTGGGTACTGACAGCTGCAAAGGGGGTTTTAGCACAGGGCTCCTTGGGTCTGCACAGCGAGCTCCAGTTTCTTGCTGCTGATGTGAGGATCTCCTACGGCACAGCAAGTGATGCACATTGCTGATCTCTGAGCAGAGCCTGGGGGCACTGATAAACTCGCCAGGAGTTCAGCTTATGTTAAAAAGGTTAAAGAAGAAAATTTCCATCTTTATTTTATTTATTTATTTATTTATTTTCAGTTCAAAAGGCTTAATTAACAGTATTCCTGCTACAGACTGCTTAAACATGAGGTGGGCTTTGACATTTGTTGGGACTCCTTACAGCGTTCAGGACTATGGCTGACCTCTTGGGGCCATCTCTGTGCTGTTCACAGAATCGTCTAGGTTGGAAGAGACCTCCAAGATCACCAAGTCCAACCTCTGACCTAACACTAACAGTCCCCACTAAACCATATCCTTAAGCTCTACATCTAAACGTCTTTTAAAGACTTCCAGGGATGGTGACTCCACCACTTCCCTGGGCAGCCTGTTCCAGTGTCTAACAACCCTTTCAGTAAAGAAGTTCTTCCTAACATCCAGCCTAAAACTCCCCTGGCACAACTTTAGTCTATTATTCCTCATTCTGACACCAGGCACGAGGGAGAACAGACCAACCCCCACCTCGCTACAATCTCCTTTAAGGTACCTATCCCTCCTGTTCCTCCAGTGTTTGCTTTGAAGAATGAAGATGAGATTCCTTGGGTCAGCATTTTTCATACACTTACAGTGCAGGAACACACCTCAGAAAAACCCTGTGGCCTAAAACCAGGGGCATAATTAGGTCTTCCTCTCTGTAGTTCATGTTCTTGACTTGTGTGAAATTCCGACTATAACTTCTGAGTAAAAGCAAGACGTCGGAGAGAGCTTTCCTTTTACAACACTTTTACTGGGACCTGAGCCCGCCTGCCCTGTGGTAGTCAGGAAGGATTTGGTGAAGGACGCGCGGCTTTGCCTAGGCTTCAGGGACTTACACTGGAGGCGTGAGGTGGAAAACTGGAAAATGAGGTGGCAAAAAGTGCATGTTTTTACCTATATAGGCAGCAGTCGGACAGTCAGTCACACGGCAAGGAGGCGTGTGCTGCACCGGATCAAAGGGGAAGAGCCAAGTGGGGAATTACAGGGGGATAACTGCAGGCAAGCAGCACAAGTTTTATAAGGGAGCTGCTGGCAATATGCAGCAGAGGTAGGAAACTACAAGGAACAGAAATGAGGATAAAATGCAAATAGAAGAGATCCTTCGATGCGTCTGGCTTTCTCCCGGTATAACAGGATTATTTTGTCACCCCCGTACTTTGTTTCCCTTCCGCTTTCATCTCGCTTTCCTCTGGTAACTTCCCAGTTCCTCTGCCCCGACACCACACCAGGGGCTGGCTCGAAATGTGAAACACCTCCCGTGAGGGACTGCACTTCTCATTTTACCGCCGATTTTGGGAAGCAGCAGAAGAGGTGGTGGAGGGAGGAGCTCTGAAAGTCCCCCCGCATAGCGAGCCACATGGCTTGGTCAACCCCAAACGCCCAAACTCCTGGCCACCATTCTGGGTGAAATCATAAACATTTAGAGAAAAGAAAACCCAAGGAAGGAGTAGCCTGGGAACCGAGCCTGGGAGCGGGGTTTTCAGAATGTTTTTTGGGAAATTTCTGATTTTTACCAAAGCCAAGGAAGTAAGAACCATTTCCCTTTCTCCCTCCATCCCTTACTCTGTATCCTCTTTGCTTTCGCGGGTCAAGAGGTCCGTGACCAGAAGGAAGGAACCCGGCCCTTTCTAAACAGGACATCAGCCGAGTCCCCTCACAGAGACCTCGGCTCTTCAGCACTTCAAAAAGCCCGGTCGGTCCCAGCTCAAAGCTCGGGCTAAATGTGGCGACGTGAGTCACCGCTTTGCTGATTTCGTACCTCAAGCATGAGGGGAAAAAAACAACAGCAGTGCTCTTCCTGGCGACACCGAAACGAATTTGGCACCGCCTCTGGGGGAGAGGCAGAGCACCCTTTTTACTGAGTGCTTGCAGTGCTTGCGTGGCCAGCTCACCCCAATTTCCCCCTCCTCGCCGTGCTGTTGACTCTCCCCAGGTCTTTTTGGCGGCTGCAGCTTCGCTGCGGGCCACGCGAGGTCAGCACTCGATCAGTTTGCAGCTCCGGAGAGCGGTCCCCAGCTCCTCCCGGCCGTCCCTGCACGGCTTTAACCTCTTCTCTGCTAAAAACCGGCTGCCCTCCAGTTATTTTTCCCCCTTTTTTCCCCCTGCTGGTTCTCATTTTCAAAATGAGTTTGGGGAAATCGGTCTCTAAACCAATTTTATGTATAAAATATAAGTATACATTATTATTCTATATTACATGCTGCTTATGGCATTATGACATGAAGCTAAGAAGTCTGCAAAGCTCCCAGCTCAGAAGTCTGGGAGGGAAAGGTCAGTCTGCTTTAGCCAAAAAGGGACTAATCACACACGGCTCAAAAATACTGAAGGTGGAGTTTGGTGGATCACTGATCTGCAGTCGGATTTAGGCACCTGGAGCTACACCATAAGGCTGGTTAAAAACAAGCCCGGTAGTTTAAGCCAGACCTTGGTAGAGTTTCCTGCCTTTCTCCCTGTCCATAAGGGGTTTGTTTTGTTTTATTTTGTTGTTGTTTTCTTTTGTTCTACTGCTTGGCAAAAAGAACCAAGGGTTTGCTTCAGAGCAGGACACGATACTACAGAGGCAAAGCTAAACCAAAGGGTGATGAGAAATTTGCTCGTCATTTGTCTTGCCTCAAAACAAACGTGTTTGAAAGTTCTTCTTCTCCTTCCTCAACAATTATAAGTGAAAAAAAAATAATACATTAAATTAAAAAAAAAAATGATTTGTTCATGTTGGTATCATCTGGGGATAAAGCAGGAAAGTGTAACTGAGGAAGGGTCAAGTTCCCTCTCTCTCCCTCTCCCCTTCTGTTCCAAAGCTAAATTTAGAACATAAATCTTAGCATAATGTTTACTTTTTATTTTGCTAGCCAAAAGGAAAAATGTAGCTTGGTCTTCAAACCAATCAGGCTGTTTTTATAACCTAAATATTTGTCTTGGCACCGTAAAAAAGAGTGGGTGGGAGGGGGAGAAAAAAGTTGGCAGCTTGAGCAAGTGAATTAGAAAATAATGCGTCCAATTAAGGGGCATCACAAAAGTATTGCCATTCCTTAGGTAGCACTTTCGATGCTAAAAGGTTGTTTCCAGTGTTACAGGTTCCCAGCAGGACATCACAAAAGAAGTGAGGTTATAACACAATGATTCTCTAACACCACATTTGGAGAGCAGGTCTCAAAGGTGCTGGTATTAAAAAAAAAAAAAAAAAAAGATGATGGCAATATTGTAAGTATAAAATGCACGGGATATTTCAGGAAAAAAAATGCTTTCTTGCAGTGAAGAGTATTTGAAACCCAAATTCAAACTTAGTGAACTATTTTATCTAAAGAAACGATGTTAGAGGAAGTTACTGCTGCCTGCAGAGAAGGTTTCATTCTGGCTCAGAGTTTCTAAAGGAAGGACACGAGGGCACGAACTATTTCTAACCCAAATGCACATAAGGCAGTCACTTCTGAAAGCTGTTTGGAATTAATTCAAAACGGGACAGAGCCTGTGCAAAGGGGAGAGGAGGGAGTGTAGGTATTCAGCTCTGCATTAAACTGAAACCCCTTTCCTTTAATGCTTCTGCTTTGTACAGTCCTTAAACCACGCTCTTTGCACAAAGCTAACTGCAGTGGTCGGCACGCCTGCCTTCAGAAACACCACTCACAGCAGAGATTGTTGCCTTTTAGAGTGGCATTTAATTAGCGGGATTTAGTCTGAAATACCACTGAAACACTTCCTTGCTGATTATGGCTTCAAAATCTCTTCTTTTTGCTATCTAGATGAGTCAGCTGTAGGATCACCTGGTCGCAGGTCCCTAATGACAGAGCTTTGGGTACTGCCCAGCAGGAGGGGGTCTCTGAAGGCGAGACTCCTCCAACAGCAGCACCAAGGAGCTCCTCTCACTGCAGCAGTGCCTGCTACCTCTGCCGGGCTTGGAGATCTTCCTGAGGAGAGATGGACGGCTGTTGGTGCATGTGTGTGGTGAGGAGGTGTTGCTGGAAGGGAGAAAAATAAGAACAGAAGAGTGATTAAACCGCTCATTAAATTTAATAGCCCTGCTATTTATATTGGAGTTGGCTTTGCGGCAGAGGGTAGGAATGCATTAGCCAAAGGAAAATCTAAATATGACCTAACAAAGCGAAGGGAGTTGAGAATTTGGAAAGAAACAGTATTAATTTTTACTTCCCCCCCCCCCCCCCCCCCCCCCCCCAAACTACTCCCTGTTTCGGGAATTTCTCTCCAACTTGTGAGTTCAAAGCAGTAGCTTCATTAGCTCTCCCATGAGGAAGGTTTGTTCTGTTCAGACTAATCCCTGTCTATCGGGAGCGCTCCTTCACGTGCACAGGGAAGGAAGTCGGTCCCGTTTGTAATGAAGTCTGTGCAAAGGCTGCCGTGGACTTGAGCAGGTTCTTGGTTATGTGCTGGCACTCGTGGCTGTAAAAGAACTGAGTGTCACACAAACAAGTTGCAAAGTAGTACATACGGGTTTTATTACATGAATAATTGGACATACTCCTTGGTAATTGGTTACAAGTGCATTTCATTAATGTTCTGTGGACATCATAACAGTCGGAATATCTCAGCTGAACAGTCAGTATTTGGCTGAATTCAAGCCAGTGCAATTCATGACATAACCATAAACAGGAAATTACAGGTCTACGATGAGGTTAGACTAGATAGAGAGCAACAGCATATTTATTGTCACATCAAAGCGTTACAAAGTATGAAAGCCCAATATCTCAACTATCTCTAAAATGGTATTTGTACAAACCTGTTGTATTTACCTAAATGTAAGGATTCGTCACATGGGCAATGCATCATGTCTTTCTCTATTCTGGGGAGTCGTTTCAATATTGAAAACCATTTGGGGCCACGAGAAGAAATGTAAACATCTGATGGTCCTTTGAAAGTCCATTCTGAGAAAATACATCGTGTGCCACAGGAAAAGTGCATCCTAACTGGGGTGTCTGCTATGGCCAGTTCGACTCTCAGATTCACATAGCACCAGGTATTTATCCATTTCTGCAGTAAAAAGTTAGAAAATCTTTGTATTAACTCAGAAAAAAAACAAAGTCAAAAGGTTTTTTTCTTCTTCTTCTTCTTTCTTTAGAGGAACAGCAATTAAATAAAAAACCCCACCCAACATTTAAACAGTTGCCTCTTATGTACAAAGGAACGAAAAGCTAGCAAAGCGCATAGCCAGAGAACAGTCTTTATTTATTTATTTACTCTCCTCAGGTTCACGCACCTGAATATCTGAGTTTATGTACAGGTGGACAGCTGTCCACACGAGTAATAATCAGAATACTTCTATTTGGCTAAAAGTCGTATAAAAAAAGACAAAACACTTTTTTTTTTTTTTTCTTTCTTCAAATACTTTCCAAATATATATATATATATATACTAAAAGTATTCAGTATTTATTTCCATTAGTGCCAGAGTTGGAAGCTCGTTCTCGTTTTAAAAAGTTATCTTGGTGACGGTCAGCGCCGGCGAGGGCCTGGCCGCCGCGCTCAGAGCTTGGCTTCGAGGGACGGCCGCGGGAGCTGCGCCAGACCCAGGGGGTTGCAGGTTGCAGAGAAATGCAGTCGTGTCTTTCTGTTGCTCCTCCAGGCCACGTCCTGGACACGGCGTCTCTCAGCTCTGAGGAGCCCCCCGTACCACACCGAGCACCCCCACAGCATGACCCCCCAGGGCAGCCGCTCTGCTGATGGCCACGGGCACACCTACCGCAGGTATTTCGGCAGATAGCCCATGAAGACCCGGCCTCAAGCATTTATTTTCCACATCACTGTGTTCTGTGGATCCCGTTGTAGGGGCCCTGGTAAGGAACATGCTTTTCTGTTAGGCAACATACAAAGAGCACTGCGTTTTTTTAAGGATGGCGTTTGAACAACAGAACAAAATGAAAACCCAAATTCTCCAAAGTACTGCAAGTATGCTTTATGCAAACAGCACGGTCAGGTAGCTCAATAAATGGGGAAACATAATTTCCACTCTAATTCTTGTAAAGAATATAAAATTACGGGCCGTAGCCCACCAAATACAAACACATACTGTAAAAATATTTTTCAGTTAAGCATAACGTAGATGAGTGCACATATCTGGGTAGGAAGAAATACCACTGCCTTCACACAAGCAGCAAATATTTGAATAGGTTGCATATAAACAAAATCTTTCTTTGTTGATCAGTCCAGGCTTGCTTCACTCTAAAGCAAGGGTGTTCCTTGTGTATCTTTGTTTTTGGGTCTTTCTTCCTTGAAGATAAACCCTAAGAACACACTTCATTCATTGATCCTATTGGGCCGATGCACATCACAGCAACAACCCCAAATACAAGTATTAATGCACGCGGTACCTTTCCCTTCATTTAATTACCTCAGCTACAAGAACAAGACAACCCTGTTCATCTGTCCACGGCCTTCCAACAGCGGGTACATTCAGACAGAGCCCTGTTCCTTCTCTCTTGCACACCCCAAGCCCTGAGGCCCCGGCGGTGCTCAGGGTGAAGGCCCGAGTGCTGCTCCCACCTCTCGCCTTGCCAAAGCTCGGAAGCACATCAGGCAGGACCAAGTGCTAGTGGAGTTGGGGGTGCTGCCAGCTCCTGCAGCTTGGGAGCCACTCACCTAGAGGAAAAGGTTGGAAAGGAGCCAACGTGAGATAGGGGATGCAGCCCTGTGAGGTGCATAGATGGTGTGTAGACATTCATTCGCACAGGTCTAAGGGAGCGTCCTCGCTAGGTGGGTCCATCGCCATCTGCTCTCAGCAGAAACGCGGCCCGACAAAGCTACAGGAGAGCAATGAAGCACACGTCTTGTGATTAATGGCAATGCCATGGCATTTCCCACAGAAAGAAGCAGCTCCTTCTTGCTTTTCTGAGATAACTTGAAGTACGTTTCCCTTCAAAGCCTCCTGTTTCTTCAAAAAATGTGTAACGTTACCACGGATTTTGAGAGATTCCAGCTCAGTGGTGGCCATCTGAGCACCAGTGTTGATAAACCTGCCCTGAGGCTTATCAGCAATTACAAGCCCTAACAGACAAGCGAGCAGGCCAACAGAAACCTGGATTTAAAGACGGCAATGAGCTAGATTAAAAAGTGATTCTTTTAAAACGCTGACATTCTCGTTCAGTAACTAGTAGTGCTTTTATGCTTTTTTTTTTTTTTTTTTTTTGGCAATAGCTGAGCTAATATTTTGAAAACTCTACAAGTTTGCTCGCGGCTTTTCTTTCAGTCACCACTTTGGAACCTGGCTGCTTCCCGGGAGGAGCATCTGTTGTCCTGAGCGTCCCTGAACACAACAGTCATGTACCAGGCAGGATGGGCTTAAAATGGGCTTCAAAACAAGCAGAAAACCTGGGTTTAAATGATCGCTTTTAATCTTGTTTTCCATTTGTGCTTTTTTTTTTTTTTTTTTTTTTCCCTGAAGAAAATTTGCTTTCTCATTTACTAAAGCACAGTGATGTGCAACAGAATATAACTCCAACATAGATTAGTGATATTTACTAATCAGGATTTCTGAATTAAAATTATTAATTCAGAAATGCAGTGACTTTGTTCGTGATTCTTCATGCTCTTGTTTTCTCACATTCTTAATTTTTACTTTAGGAAAAACTGGTCCATGCACTTATGAGATGGCTTAGATTCTTCTCTGCACTTTTTAGTCAACCATACCTAAGCAAATTGCACAGAAAGCTTCTTTAAAACTAGAAAAACTAGCTATCAGGATTTTCAAGGAGAAGAGTAAAATTATTAAAAACACGTTTGGCAATCAAAGTGAAGAAACGCTGCCTGTAGCTAGTGGACTGATAATTCACAGGGAAATGAAAAACCAAAAAAAAAAAAAAAAAAAAGATTTTTTTCCATACAAATAATGAATATTAAAAGCACAAGAGGATGAGGGCTCTTTCTGGCCTCCTTTTAAAACCCAGTGACTGGAAACAAAGAATTCACTTCCTGAATTACTCCAATGATCTGAGAAGAAACTATTCCTTCTCTGTATTTCAAAACAGTGACTCTGTCAAAAAGCTCGTTTAGTGCATTAACAAACTCAGGAGCTGGTGCTTAGCAAATTAAATAGTTCAGTAGTCTTGCTTTACAGTTTCAAGTACAAAGCATGTGGTTTTTAGTATTTAAACTCAATTTTCATAGGCTTTTTAGACATTAATACACACACTGCTAATTTCACAAATGTTCTTAAGAAAAATATCTGAAATGTTTGGGGTGTCACCACTTGCAGTAATGGCTCCCTGCGTAGCTCAAGTCGATTTGAAGTGCTCTGATTCAGCATGCAGGATCCACTCAGATGCAGACACAAAAATTTTAAACTTTTTTTTTCATAGAAAGTTACAGCAAAATTCCTAGGGGAATTTTGGAAAGCCTGAGTCTATACATTTGGATCAAACACGAAGACATTTCCAGTGGCAATGGACTGCAGAGGCTTTTTGACGAGCTGTGGCTGTGGTCCTGTGCCCTCCACCACTCTGCCCAGCTGCTGGCACTACGGGCAGACACTGAGGGAGTCAGCAGAAGTCTGCACGGTGGCATTTTTTTTTATTTTTATTTTTATTTTCTGTCTTTTTCTTTTTCTAAGAAGCAGTTGTTAGCCATGTCCAAGTGGCTGGCAGTGGATTTACCTCACCTAAATCTGCAGCGCTGCTCACAGGCTGCCCCCAGAGGGCAATCAGATATCAGACTGCCAGTAAGCATCAGCTACATGCAAAAGTCTCTCTCTTTTAAGCCTTCCTTCAAACACACATAAAAGCACAGAAAGCAGTCGGGCAGCAGAGCCGCTGCTGTGCTGCTGAAGGCCAGCCACACACCAGCATCCCCTGCTCCTGATTGTCTTCTGTGGGGGAAGCTTGATGGAAAAAGGGCAAGGCGATGTTATATTTGCAACTCAAATGGGGACTGCACCCGTGCTGCTGGGCTCAGCAGTCAGCCTCTGCTTGCACCTGGGGATGCAGACACGGGACATTGGGGTGCCCGAGGTCACACACTCGCTGATCAGCCAGGGAGTGGAGAGCCCAGAAGGATTTGTCCAAGGAAGGAGGGAGCCTCACAGCCCCTCATCCCTTTTACTGCTCTGTGCTCCACTCACTTCTGTGCTGGGGCAGAGGAATTGTTCATTTAAAGCACTGAAACTGGCAGCTAAAAATCCTGAAGCTAACCCACATGCAATGGTATTAGGGCCCTGCGTGTGCCACCAAGATCAGAAGGAAGACGATTTCTTCGTTAGCACATCTAGGAACAAGGAGATTGTCTATAGGACATTGGTTCCCCAAACTGGGGGGAATAAAGCCAGAAAAAAAAAACACAAATGGGAATAACGTTATCAGGCTGGAAGCAGGTCTGTTAGCATAAGAGCTTGGAGAGCTCCAGCTGAAAGCAGGAAAACGCGTGCTCACGTATGGCTTCTGGTGCTCACACACAGCTTCTGGGGAGGTGTCCCTGCCCATGGCAGGGGGTGGAAGTAGATGACCTCTTAGGGCCCTTCCAACCCAAACCATGGCTGTGATGCTGTGATCCAGCGATCCTCTAACTCTGTGGTATATCCTCCTTCTGTGAGTTCAGAGACTGCCCAGCACCCAGGGTTGTGTTAGACTAGTGAAAACCTCTCTTTGGTAACTAAGTGAAGCTGATTTCAACTTTTCTGGGAACTCTTCTCATTTCAACTTGTCTTATTAAACGACTTTACACTTCTTTACACTATTTCTAAAGGCCCATATCAATAAAACTAATGCAGGTTTTGTATCCAACCAAATCCAACGGCTAGCGCGTTGTCTCCTGCTTATCCATATTCCATTTTAAATCATGCAACCCGCTAATATATTGAATTTATTACATAATAAACCAGTTCACACCTACAACATCCCTCAGCATTATCATTAAAAGATTTCCGATCTAAATAGTTTATTTGCTACATTTTATGGAACTTGTATTTTCATCAACACATCTGAGTGTCACGGTTAATTTCTGGGTAAAACTAGAGTAACAAGGAGTTTCTTGTCTTGGACATCAAACAGACGTGGCCCAACAGGTGAAAAAGTTCATAAAGTGCAGTGCAGAGCACATTAAAGCTCCGTGAAACAGATTTACACCGAGGGAAGGAGGAAATGCGCTGGTTCTAAAAATATTAATGCAGAAAAATATTTTTAAGAAGGAACTTAAATTTACTCTATATTCTCCAAGCTTGGGCCAACCCAAGCTGCTGTGAAGCCGGGTGTTAGGTGAGGTGTAGAGCTCTAAATCTAAAAGAATATTCCCCAAAACCCGTGACTGACAAAGACAACAACACTTGGTTGTTGTTCCTTGTACCTTGCAAACGTGCTGGCGGCTGGTGCTGTGTTCGAAATCCCACTGGATCCCTTCCCTTAACCTGAGGCTCAAACCCAACACGGGCCTGGTTTTAGGGCTTCTTGCTGGATTCCACAAACGTGCCTGGCATTGGTGGGAGGGCTTACACACCGAACAGCACATGCTTAAAACAACCTGCCCCTAAGGCACACCCAGCGGTACCACTGGAAACCCACCCAGGACCTTCCAGCAGCAGTGCAAACATCCCGGTAAGTGTCCATCCCTCTCACAAAGCCTACAGCATGCTTCTCTCTGCAAGCACTCAGACAGGGAGAGTCACAATCCCGCAGGCAGTGACACTGGGAATAGTCACAGAGAGGAAAATCCCAAACCTTCCCCACACAGCTGCCACCCATTGGAGCTGTCCCAGTCGATGAAGCTACTGGCAGGGATGAGGGCAGCTCTCCGGAGGAAAAACACGATGCTTTGAGGGCTCAGCTCGTTACAGCACATTTTACTCTTAATTGTGTAACAAGACTTTTATCAAGTTTGTAATTTAAATAAAACGAGCTCCTTTTCCTCTCCTCCTCAGATTAATCAGAAGGAATTCCTGCTAACTGTCTGCATGGCTTGGGAGGGGAAAATGCTTTTTTGACCTTCAACCTGTGTGAAAGACAATCAGCGCAAAAGGTTGCATCGATGCTGTTTGATTCATCGAATTTGGTGTTTTCTGGTCAATTCATTACACAATCTAGTTTTTAGTAACATTAGCATCTGAACATATTTGGCTTAGGATGCTTCTGAGAAAAGATGATTCATTTGGGCTTTCTTGCCTTGTTCTGTCAGCAGGTCAGGTACGCTGTTACAGAAAATAAACAAAGCCAGGGCTGGCTACTGATGGGTGGCAGAATTCTTCCCTTCTGCATGGAAAATAGTGCGGTGCTTTGGCAGGTGGAATGAATTCGTACCAAAACCAACAGGGATGAGGCCACAGAAGTGGCAGCACACTGCAAGGTAGCATCTGAATGACGATGGTACCGTGAGGTTTGCTGTGTGTAATGCCTTATTCTCAAGCCTCTGGCCTCATCACAAGTGAAAATGTGCCAAGAGAGAAGTTTCATTCGACTTACTTTGCTTTCCTGAGCTATTTTGTTCCAGGCTGTGCCTCATGGCTCAAGCCTGTTTCAGTAACGTCTCTGAATTTCACTTTGTCCTTTGGCCCTTTACTAGAAGAGTCAGAGGGAAACAACCAAACACCCTCCTCCTGCTCAACAGCCCGGATCATTTCAGCCTGACATTTAAATACAGATACAGATTGTATTTAAATACAGCAATCTTTTTGTACATACCCACTTCTTTGACAAGCTCTCTGCTTAAGAAGGAGCAGATCGTTCAGACCATGCAATGCAACAAAGGAAGAAATCTCTTCCTTTAAAAATTATTTCCAAAAGAATCTGATTTCAGGCCATCTATTGCTGATTTAGGAAATGTCTTCACAACTAGAATACAAACAGGTAAAGCCCAATAATAAAATGCAAGAGACAGAGCAGAATTTACTCAGAAGTAGGCATTTTTCTGACATCACTGGTGGTTCCAGACTAAACAATTTCTGTAACCAAAGGCAATATTTTTTTTGTCACTAATCCAACATGTGTATAGCTTTGTAAAGGTGCTTTGGGTTACTTCTGCCCTGTAAGACAACACACCACTACTCTATGCAATTTACAGGTTTCCCTCTCTTCCTTTTGGTTCTTATGAAATCCCAAATTCTGTTTCGTAGCTTACAATGAATGGATATAAAATCATACCAACATTATCACTTCAGAGAGGTAATAAGATCCCAGTGCTATAAAAGCTCATTAAAAAAAAAAGAGAGTGCACATTTTGCAGTGCTGTACAAACACACACTGCTTTTTTCTGAAATTTAGCCCTTTGTAAGTATTGCACCTTGCTAATAAGACTACCTTCTATTGTCACTCACAGCACTGATGCTCTTTTAACACTAAAAAAATCACACAAAGACAGCATCATCTGTGGCCTAACAGCACAATACCCTCAAGTTTTTAGGTAAGGTTACTTATTTCCTTGCATACTCAGAACTCTGTGCCTCCAGCTCCCCGGAGGAGCACGGAGCACACAAGGGATACAGGTGAGACAACACACATTTATGCTTCTCATGCCTTTTTTTCTGATGTGCTCAAGTAAGTCCCATTGAGCTTGCTGGCAAATAGACACCTCTACGTATCTAAGAAATGCTTTCACGTGTTAAAATGCACAATTAAATGTTTCTTCTTTCTCGCGTTCCCTTTACAACACAAAAAAAATAAAATCCAAGAGTCCTCTAAATTCGTCTCATCTCCAACATACACAACACGAATCGCGTAAAATCAGAAAAAGATAGATTGTCTTACAAAGTGCATATTCAAAGCTGTACGAACATCAGCTCCTTCCACAGCCCGATTTCAGAAAAGCACAAGGCGTGTGCTTGGCTTTAGGAAGGCTAAAGGCTTCCTTGAGCACCTCGGTGGTGCTGAGCCTGTGTTTGGGACCAAGCTGCCCCCGTCATGCGCAGCTATCCCCTCCCTGTCCTGGGGATCACAGGCAGCCCTGCCACAAGACACTGCTCGGTGTCAGTGCCACAGCTCCTACAGGTAAGTAGCGACACCCAAAGTCCTGACACCGTGTGCGATTCACACGTCTAGGTCCCAATACTGAAGATTTTGGTGTGCATTTTTATTCACTTCAGTGTACATGTTTAAGAATCTGCAGAAAGAAGGTCCTGGACAACAGCAAAAGATAGGAAAAATTATTATGGGCAAAAAAAATAATTCGGTATAAATAAGGAAAAAGTTGAGAACTTGCATATGTATTCTTTCAAAATACTGGTTAATATGGATCGGTAGGACCTTGGGGTGACTGAAGCCTTCGCAGATATGGAAGGAGTTTGGTGGTGGCATGGTCTCTTTTAATTTCTTGTAGAAATTAGCACCATGCACAGTGGAGTACTCAGTACCCCTGGGTTATCATCCTAGTCTCTGATTTTTTGCTTGCTGAAGTCATTTGGTAATTCCAATATAGACAAAGTATGCTTTGACCAAGCAGCTATATGAACAAGAACCCTTTACATTTACAGCAGATTTGGAAAGACTTATACAAATGTATAGGTTTATACTACATTTAGGTTATGGTTCAAGCTCACTTTCTGTATTTTGTATCAGCTAAAATGTCTGGCTTGTGTTTGGACCTTCATAAGCTTTAGTGCCGAGTGAGCTCACATTCCCCAATTAATGCTTCCTTCCAAGCATTAATAATGCATTAATAATTCAACTAGTGACATATTGCTCTTCAGATTTTGCCTAGAATAGAAAAAAAGAATAAATCAAATTCTTACCCATCTTCCATTCAAATAAAACTACACCTTGCCTTTACAACCCTCCTGTGCTCCCTGAGGAAATCTGCATTACCCTAATCTTTGTTGTTGTTATTGTTGTTGTTGTTGTTAGTTTTCCCAAGGCATTTTGTATAAACATTTTAGTGACGTCTGTTTATCTGAACATTACACATTACACGCTAATGGCTGGAGGGCGAAACACGGTAAGATGAAGACCGGGGGGGGTCAATCATATATTTTTGAAGATGGTTGGTTTCTAATGCGAGGCAGAAAACCTGGCCTTCCCGTTTGGCAAAGGTGGCAAACACATCCAAACGTGTCAGTGTCCCTCCTTGGCAAGGAGCTACAGCCAGAATTTTGATTTAATGTGGACACCCTGCCCCATTAATGTAATATTTTGTGTAGTCCAAAGCAACAGAAAAGCTGAAATAGTGTCTGCATTGCTAAATTAATTTCTACCAAGGGTATTTCGGATATCTCACGTTTACATTCAAACACTGAAGGAAAAAAAAAATCTTGGCATTAAGACATGTTAAAAAAGCAAGACCCTAGCTCGTTATTGAATTTACCCATTCCCTTACATTTTGAATGGATTCTTGCTGTTAGCATAAGCAAGAACAGGAGCAACAAGTAGTTTATTTTGCGTGGTGCCATCAGCAGCAGACCCTGCTTTCAGGGCCTTTTGGGATTGTTAGGCAAAATGGCCTGTGTGAAGCCAAAAGCAGACAGGCAGTGCTCTTCACATTGAGCTACAAACTCAGGAATTGAAGATGCAAGGCCTTTGTACCTTGTGTTTGTGCAGCAGTGAGGTGGCTGTCCACGCGGAAGCGCTGTAGTCCAAGATGGAGAAAGGCCTCCAAGTGGGCGTTATCAGTTCCAGCTGTGCGCTGGCTTTTCTGCAGCCCTGAGGAAGCTTTTCAAGGTCAAGCAGATGCAGCCAAGGGCTGCTTCCACCTAGCAGATACTGAATGCATTCAAACCATCAGCTTGATTAGTGTCTGCTAATGACTGACTCTCTAATTACGTTGCTAAAGGTGTCATAAAAGCCTCCTGCTCACACTGGAACACCTCCACCATGCTGCTTTGTAACAGCCCCGTTTTCCACCAGCCCCGACAGCTGCAGGATAGATCCAGCACCCTGCCAGGTCCCAGTTCCAGTGCTACCACCTACAGGAAGGTCGGTAACGTGTCAGCAGAAGACAAAATGAGACTTCACAAACACTTCCCGATCAAAGTAGTTTAAGAAAAGGAGCAGCACAACGTCTCCCTACAGATGACTGGAGTTTATACCGACAGAAACAAGCCTCTCTGGCAACCTGCTCTACGCATGGCCAGCAAGCTTTGCGTGTCTTGCCTTCCTCCTGAGATGGTTTCTCAACATATGACACAGAGAGAGGATGAAAGAAATGACTTTGTGTGCCACACTTTTGGCTGGGCCTGCCTGTCCTGTGATCTGGGACCACTTCAGCTGGTCGCAGCCCGTATCAGACTGTCTTACTGGGTCAGGATGAATGAAAAAACCCAAACGCAGCGACAAGGAATATGTTTGGGCCATGCTGTGGAGCCAGAACCCATCGTTAAGCACAGGTTCCGCAAGAACTTGTTGCTGAAGCTTTGCCTTCCGTTGTGGTCCTACCTCTGTTACCTCACACAAGGAAGGAGAGAAAGAACGAGGAAAGCAGGTGATGGAGAAGGGCTGCGAGGGATCCAAGCATCGTCAGAGAGCCGGTGTTCATGCCAGGCCAAAGATGTGGGTAAGGAAACCCAGCAGGAAGGTTTTCTGCTCAGTATGGTGACACGAGCAGGCCCTGCAGCTCTGGCTCACATGACGACGGGTACCTGCACGTCTCTTCATGGAAGAGCTTCTGCTCACTTTGCATCCTGTGTGTCCTTTCACACTTGTGCAAGGCACTGGAGAATCAGGCACATTGGGGTGGAAACAAATTTTTAGGAGCAAGATGATCGGAGCTAGCGCTGTCCAACAGGTGCTGTTTCCTACAGGATGGGGACGTGGGAAACAGCTTTGTTCTAGGAAGAGGAATCCTGACGTATTTGGGAGCTGCTCTGTTGACAGCCACTCTGCTACTGATGCCGACAGTCTCTGTACCCAGCATCACTGGCTGCAAGCAGCTAAAGCTAGCAGAATAAATCCTCCCACTTGTGTGTCTTACGGGGAGGTTCGGGCTCTTGCCATCAACGCGCACGTGTCCAGCCACCTGCAGCACACAGACACGGCGTAACGAGCTCTGGCTGCTCCCCCCATCTTTGGGAGGTCAGGGAGAACAACCTACGAACTGCAAAGAAATAGGAAATTGGGGGAATGGTGTGTCCTGACGGCTCTAAACAAGCAAAGCATTCAAGCTAGCCCCTTCCTGGGAAGCAAAGAGATCTAAACTCTTTCTGGAAGGACTGTGCAGAACTCTGACACGAGCCAGGCATTTGCAGGCCAACAATACCGCGTGGAACAACACCGAAGCGATACGCTAAAAAATGGAAGAAGTTATTTCAGATGCGCTCTGTGATGCCAAGACAGAGAGAGAAAGGCTTTGCTGACATTTCTGGTCTTGCTGGGTGTGTTAAGAAGGCAAAAGGGATCTTTGCAGATGACAAAGGGCAGTCAGCTGGGTGCCTGGGTGCCCTGCGGCAGCTCAAGAGGGCTGTGCCATCTCCCTGGCTCAGGCCGGGAGCGAGACACGTTAATCACAATGCCACAGCCAAAAGGTGCAGAACTGATTTAATATAAACTCTGCTGATTAAAGTTTGTGTAAAAATACTGATAGTTTAATTTTGTCCCAGCAGGATTTATGCTGGGTTAAGTGTTTTCCATCCTCTGCTTGTTAACACAAACCTTCTACCACTTTTGATGATTTGCAGCTCTTGTGCCTCTACGTAATCCATAGCAAATCCGTACCAGAGGGCGCCCTGGTCTGGCACGAAAACCAATCTTCTGAGCGGAAATCTATAACAAATAAACTTATTACAATAATTTTAAAGTGCCCTCAGGAAAGGTGCTCGTGATGGCTTGACATTACGGAGCCAACATACAATCTAACACATTATTTTTACAAAATCCTCCAAAGCAACAAGGCAAAATACAAAAGGAGGGGAACAACAAACATATAAGCAAATACTGTTAAATCTTACAATGGTCTCATTCACTATGAAACATTTTATAATTAGTCTTGCAGTGCTGTAAGAATAGGGGGCAAATTGGCAGGAGTATCTTTGAAAAGGCCCAGATTTTGTCAGTACGACCACAGTAAATACCGAAACAGCAAGCTCAGTGTTTGAAGACAAAATTTGAGACTATGAATTACTACGAGGCATTTTACTACAGGCATTGAAAAAATACAATATCCAAAGAAAACCCACGAGCCACATTTTGCTGAGGAAAAAAAAAAAAGATGATAGAACAGTGGCTACGTATATCCAGTGACATTAACCGCCTGGTTTTAGATTTATAAAGAAAACAATCCTTCTCATCCCTCTTGATCCCAAATATGTGTATATGTATGTGCCTACATATACACACACATATATGCACATAGATACACACACACACATAATATATTTCAGGGTCTAACTAGGTTTCTATTTCCTTTTCTTTTTTTTTGGAATAACTTAAGAGAACACAATTGGGCTCAAAAAAATCAAGAAATTGTGTGCATGCAAGCATATCCTGCTGCTTGTGCATGTAAATTACACAATTTGTAAACAACTGCAGAAATAGCACGTTCAAATTAGGCAGCTGATTGCCCAATTAACTTGCTTAAAAAAAATCAGATGATAACCATCAGTAGCTCCTATTATATATTTACTTCTCAGCATCACTTTGCTGAATTCATAGCACATATCCTCAACAGCTGCGTCGTTATTTTGTGCTTTAACACAGGCAAAAGCAGCAATGCATGCTCAATAAAGTACCAAATGAACTTTGGACCAGATTTTAGAAAGCTGTTTAGATACCCAGAGTCCTTATCCCAGGGAGGACAAGGCAGATTAGACAATTTAAAGAAATTAAAAAAAAATCTGGTCTCAATTCAAATGGTATGAAAAGAAATCCAGAAATTTTCAGCCTCTATATCTCTATTAAGAGGCAAAGTTTTGCTTTTTTTTTTTAAGGTGTCTTGTTTTGTTTAACAGGCAAGCATTACTTAACAGTATACGTTCATATCCTAGTAAATCCTTACTTTATTTTTGTATTAAAATAATTGTCAATCAATTCCATCAAGTTGAGACAACACAGCTTTCCACGTTCAGGTGCATACTTCCTAATGGACAGAGAATCTCTATCCAAGTACTGTGAGTACAGAACCTTGTTAATGTGTATATTGAAATGAGTTAAGAAATGGACTTTTACCATAAATATGTTGCTCCTTTGCTGTTGTACGTCTTTTTCGGAGATGACGTTGTGGATAGGGGGTAAATTCTTTCCTTTGCCATTTTTTTTTTTTTGCGCAAAATAAATTTTAGCAACTTTAATAGGTAAAAAAAATCACGTTGAGCAAACTGTTATCTTAACAACAATCTCTCAAATACGAGAAAAGGAAGCAAGAGCAGAACTGCTGGGCTGGATCATGTCCCTGAATAGGTATTTGATATAATCCTAGTGGCTGCATTTACCAGTTCGCTACAGGCCTTGCGCAGCAGCAGACGTGCTGGTCCAACTGTCAGTCCTCCCCAGGAAGAGGGAGAGTGGTAAGAAAAGCTACTGGACCCCATTATTCTCACGAGTTTCCATCGAGCATCGCTGAATTTCTTCCCTCCACTTGTGTGGTGACAGTATCTGCTGGTGACTTTCCATTGCTGCTTTTCTTCCTCCAGAGATCAAAAATCCAATTTGGTACTTGAATTACTTTGTTCCACTCTGCTGGTCTGTGCCTGGTTTAAAAATCTTCCAGGAGCACTGCTTGCCCTTCTTGAAAATTCAGGCTTTTGTTTTTCTCCTATAAACAAACAAACAAAAATCCCAACTCCTCCCCATAGCCCCTTTCAAAAATATATCATCATCATGATTATTTGTATCAGGAGAATTATTTAGCAGTCTCCAGTCTTAGTACAGCTTTTGCTGAGTAAACGGTAGCTTATAGGACTCTGAAGTGTTTATTAGAAAGCTTTCAAAAAGAGATCTTCATTTCAGGAACAGAAAAATTGTTCAGTTTAGCAAATACAGATGTTCACAGCAAAGAGACTGAAATGGTTAAAAATGATCGGAAGGAGCAAGTAGCTCAAAGAGTTAGCAAAAAATTATCTTTTCCTTTTCTTTTTTTTTTAACAGAAAAACACTAATAGCTGCTCTGGTTTCGATACTTAGTAAGACAGATTTTTGTTATATGTTCTTGTTTTTGCTTTTTATTTATTTTTTGCTCTATTGCTCCACACAGGTTTTGATTAGTGCTTCTCCTTGGCTACAAGTGCTTCACTTTGAAATACAAAGCTCTCTTTTTAAAAAAAAAAAATAAAAATCAAAACGAAACAAAACAAAAACCCCCCAAAAAACAAACAACCACATCACTGGAGGGAAACCGGGAAGTGATACAGTGCAGCTGTAGCGATCTGGTCCTGCTGTTGTCCTCCCCCATCCCCAAATCCGCCGCATGATTTCACTCGTTAGTCGATGAACCTTTGGCAGGCCTTCTTCCACCGGCAGGCAGTACACCACATATCTCTGTTCTCCATCCCATAGACCTTCCGACACTTTTTCCCCTCCCCTCTAGGCTTCCTGTTGGAGAGAAAGGAAAGCTTGTTAACATGATGTTTTTTAGCTTTAGCACCCCCAGATCAGGACAAATGACCTAAATGGAGCACAGAAGGGCGAGAAACCCCAGTGTTTCAAAAAGATTTCGGGGTATTTGCGAGGTGACTGGGAACTGGTGAAGCTGGCAGATCCACGGCTGCAGTCTCCAGCAGCTGCTGAGCCTGCTCCTCTATGCCAAGGCTGGTCCCAGTCATCAGGCTAAGCCTGATCTAGAAACGTGTTACTTCAGCCACACGAAGTGCCGAGGTGTAAGGGATAACCACAGCTATTCTGCAGCACAGCCCAGGTCACATCAGACACGGGCGCTCTTTGGTACAAATACTTTGCATAGCTCCGAGCAGCAGACCTTGACTACGAGCACGCAGCAGCTCTGCAAAGGAGAGGAAAAGCCATCTCTGAAGTTTCTAAGTCCTTGCTGCATGGTTTGCTGAGGCTGATAGATCAAAGAACACCACGGTGATTAAAACCAAGTGTCAACCCTTGCCCTCAGCAGCAAGGCGTTCACGTGTGCTCCTGCTCCTTCCTCTCCAAAGCCAGGCAGGCAGGTGGTACCTGCCTCTAAAGCTCTAATGACTGTCAGGTCTTCCATCCTACAACGTACTTAGAGTTCACATGAGAAGTTCAGAAAATGATCAAAGTAATTGTTAAAATGGAACTTTTCTGTTCAACTTGTAGCAAACCTGAGGAGCGATGCTACAAGGAGAGACCCAGTGCTCATTATGGCAGTGCCATCTGCCCTGGCATCCTTAAATCAACTCAGCTTATAGATTAAAATTGTTTAATACCTGTATTAAATACTGCATAGCATACATGGGAATTGCCTGGTGATTATTCTCTTGCATACATATGCATTTTTTGATTACTGAACATTTACTATTGGTCACAATCCATGAACTGGGAAGATCCCAAGTTTGGTTCAAAGCACATGCAATGATCTAAGAATCATAAGAAAATGAAAAGCTTAAAATCTTCCTTTTGGTCTTTGGTTTCTTTTTAGGGTAGTCACCTTCTAGGACTGAGAGATTAAGCATTTCTTTACTGTAAGAAATATAGCATCACAGTTGAAGTTTTTAACATAACTTTCTGAATGCCTTTAAAAAAAAAAAAAAAAGGCAGACTCCAGTCAAACATCATCTTTAATGGAAGTGAATGTAGCTCACATCTAGGAAGGCAAGGCATAAAGCTTTGCTTTATCTAATTTATTGTAAGATATATTTTTATATCAGTTTTTAACTGGAGTCAAATACTGCAATGAATGAATGGTGATGAGCACACAGTAGAGCCCAGCCTTTCAGGAAAAAAAAGCAAAGCCACGTAATGAAGTTCAGGATGCTTCAGCTGGAACAGTGGGCCTGCATAACACTGATTTACAGGAGAATTTAGATCTGCATCTGAACTCCAGATTCATCTGGCACAAGGCCTGCAGTTGTGCTTTGCAGTCTGCACTTCTCATTTCTCATCAACTCATTTTTTCCCCAGAACTTTACTTTTGATGCTAATGAAAAGCATAATAGGTCTGGAAGGGTTATCCTGAAGTATTTTAGTGAGAAGCTGCCTGACAACTGCAATCACAGTCGGTGCTGTAGTTTTTCTGTTGCTTTGGCCCCTGACATCTTATTTACTAAATAACCTGCAAGTTGTGAAGCTGCTGGTCTGTCAGCAGGAGCTAACGGTCCCGTACCTCAAGCCAAATGCTACTCTAGGCGGTGATGAAAGAACTGTGTGGGCCTGTTTCTGCTCTCCACTCCCTGCAGGACGATTATGAGTTGGTGAGACCTGTCAATACAGACAAAAAAGGCTGCTTATGAACCGCATACAGGCACGAATGCAATACAAACACACCTTTAAGTCTTTGGCAATCAAACCGCTGCTGTTTGTCACAGGTAAACAGAACTGTTCCCAGAAAACGTAATTAATGATAGGTGGTGGCAAAGATACCCGGGAAAGGTTAGTGTGTAACACACAAACACAAATAAGCTGGAGGTCTCTGTATAAATACGTCCATTTTTGCATCAGGTACATATTAGCTGCATTTCATTCTTCTGTACTTCTAGCCCTGCAAGCAGAGTAAACTGGAATACAGATCGGCATCACTTCAGGTTTTGGGAGACACAGAAAATGCATGCATTCAATTTTTTTTTTTAAGAACTCTGAACGGCTCCTACTAAAACTTTCTCCAATGTAAGCAAAGTAAATACCTGGAAAAACAAACTCCAGGCTGCGCTAAGATGAATACCAGCAACCTCGTATGAAACGAAGGGAGTTTGCATGCTGCTCCAGTCTGTGACCTTGCACTGTTTGTGGATTCAGCCTCGGCAAAGGGGGTTTGCTGCAGGGCAGTTACAATGCAGCCCCCCAAGTCAGCCCTTCTGATCCAGGCTGCTAGCAAGCCGTACCAAATTATTTCCTTTGTTCTGCACTGTAAACCTTCCCAGCAGGTTTCCTCTTCTCTGAATGCTCCTGAGTGCATGGCATAGTTTGGTCTCCTGAGACTTGGCAAATAAACGTGCTGCAGGAGCCTGGGTGTTGGGGCCATAATTCAAGTAGCCACGTGCCATAAAGCTTGGCCTTACATAATGCCTTGATTATTTACAGCTAGGGGCTTATTTAGCTCCTGGGTGAATGCCCCAACCACTTACTTCTAAAACACAAGAAAAAAATGATACTTTTGAGCAATTCCATTTTGATATGTACAGAATGCAGCAAGCTTCATCAGTCGCTGGCTACTGCATGCAGTAATAGCAGATATCATCACAGCTCCTTGTGCAACCATGGCTGGCTTTTCACTCCTGCCCTTCTCAAGTCTCGTAATATCTGTCTGGAAGAAGTGACCTGATTTGAGGGTAGTTATTGAATGTGCTTTGAGCATTACTCTATTTTACAGCTATTGCACAGCAGCAAAAAGCTATTAGAGCAGCCACTCTTTCAAATTTCACTTTTGGCTGGCACCTACAGAAATTTCCCATTTAAGTGCATGTGCAGCTCACGCCCTGCACAGGTTTAGGCCATTACCAATACAGTATTTCATATCTCAAAAAAATGAGAATTTCCTCTCTCCACCTGCTTACCATAACTCAAGTTTTATACAGCCAGAGACCACCCACTTCTGTCCTGTCAGTCCTCGCTCCTGAGTGCAGCCTGTTGGCTACGACATGTTGCCTCCCCTGATGCTAGGGGTTATCCAAATTCCTCTTTTCATAAATACAAACTTATATTTTGCACAACTCGAACACACCTGGTCTTAAGGGTCCCACTTCACAAATGGAGCATACATGATTACGTATGGAGTATTCACGATTATTTTGCCTTTTTGTCAGCCTTTCTCCATCAGCAGTAACTTTATATTTTCACTTCCAGAAATGCCCCAAAGCACCAGCCCCAGCGTGGAGGTGATGCTGGCTCAGTGGATTCCCAGTGGACTACGGCTGCTTGACATCTGACAGCCGGATCTTAATTCACCTAGCATGTGCTGTGTTGGCACTAAATATTTTCGGTTGAGATACCTGCTGCCTTTCAATATCTACACGTTAGACTTCTGCAGTTGCCTTTAACCAGAAAATTGTCATCTCCGTCAAGACCGGTGTGAGGTTTCTTTGGCAAACCATGCTTTTATGTAAAATCATGCAGATTGTCATTAACTTTCTTTCCATTATTAATCACTTCTCTTGTTTAATCAAGGAGTGATTGGAACATTGAAAATATTTCCTTGTTTTCATATTGGCAAAGCAGTAACTCTGTTCTCTGGCGCTGGTGTTTAAGTATCACTGCTAGCTGGTACTCAGCGTATTTCTTGGCTATCATCAAAGAGAGGAGCATTCTGAAGGCCTCCTGTGATATAAGCACACTGCCCAATTGCTTCCAAACACAGAACAGATTCGAGTAGCAATTACAACGTGCAGAGCCTCCCCCAGCTCTCCAAGGAGGGTCTCAACACTGTGGTTACCATGGATGAGTACAGCAAGGAGGCTAAACTGCACCAAAGTTGGGCTTTAGTGTATTTCGACATGCTTTGCAGCAGGCACAAGCAATACCTGTTAGCTGTACTCGCTTGTACACTGCACTGAGTGCCAGCTAAGAGCAGGGCCTGAGACCTCAATCCCTGGAGGCTTTTCACATCTGAAGTGCTGTCTGCACAGAGCATTAATGGGAAATGCTATTTGTTAGGAGGGAAGAGTTGGAGCTTCCAGTTACAGCTCCTAGGGGAAGCTGTAGTTACAGAGAATAGCTGTAAACACCAGATTACCAAAATCTTCTAGATTAATGTCTAAGGTTAGATGCTGTGAATACCCCCAAGCCAAAAGCAGCTGCATAATGAATCCCAACTGGTCCAGTTGTATGTACAGGTTGTTTGGAGGTGCTTAGGAAATTGCTGATAAGCACACTCACATTCCCAAAGCTTTTTGGTGCTCCTGCTGAAGACCACCCAAAAGCCAGGGCTTAAAGCAGTTTATACTGCACCCATGTTCCTGGGAGAGCACACAGGGAGCGTTCAGTGTCATGTGAACTCGGTGTCCACAGAAATGAATGAGAAGACACCAAAGGTAGGTTTCAAAAAACACCTCCCAAAAAAATATTATGAAATTTCACCTCTCTCTGGGACTGAACTGCTGACATAAGGCCTACGAAGGAGCCTGTGCCAACTGAGGGCTCAACAGCGCTCTCAGGGGCCCAGGATGGAATTGCCCCATCCCAATCTCCCTGATAAGGTGAGGACATTTTTAGACCTGTGTGCTTTTGTAAATCTGTATCTATTTTGTTGCTACTCAGTAGTTTGTCATAGGCCAAAAGGTATCCCTGAGCCATTTTAGAAAAAGGCTTAAATAACTACTAGGGGTCAGAGAGAAAGCAGTGGCTTGGACTTACTCTCTGAAGTTCCCCTGCTTGCTGCAGACATGCACCTAACCTCAGGGACCAGGTACATACAGAACTGCATGCTTGGTGCTCAGAGCATGAGTTTATGTTATGCTGCCTCTGTCACACAGGCTGATCTCAAATAAGCCTCATGTAAGGCAGAGAAAGTCCACTAAACCCTTACAGCTTTCCTAAAGGGGTTATACTCATTGCAAGGGTGGGATCAGATAGGCCCCTGCTTTTATAAGGCAATATCTAATTTACTTTGAAACAAAAGAAATGCAGTTTTCATTTAATATTCAGCTTTTTAGTATCACTTTGCATTTACACCCTCACTCACCACACGATTTCCCACTGCAGGCAAGCCTTTAATTCTTCAATGACCTCACTGCTGACAGAATATTCAGATGTGTGAACTTCAGTTCTCCCCCCCTCCCTTTTTTTTTTTTTTTTTTTTTTTTTTTTTTGCTAAACAGCCTTATAAATGTTATTAGATACAGATATAAAAACAGTTCGTGCGGTTCCCTGAGTGGTTTCTAATACTGCTACCATCACTGCTTCCCCAGGTTTCTGTATTGGGATTGTTCTTGAATTGTACTTAAATCAATGGCATCTTCACACAATTCCCAGAAAGTGATTTGGCATTTCTTGAATTCTTTTGAGCCCTCTCAACTCTCCAGCCACAGATCGACGTCGTTGCTTGAGCCGGTAAACTCGACACATACAAGTCTAATCCTGTCCTCTTCAGTGTCTGATTTACAATGTGGCTAATTGCACTTTTAGATTCCCAACACTACTGGCACCAATTTCTGCTACTCCACAGAAGGAGCCAGATTTGTAATTGCTCTGTATCAACCCCATTGTTGGGAAATCAAATACTTGAGGAACTTTATGGATAGCACGCTCTGTCAAGGCGCTTGTGTTCAAATTGCTGCCAGCATGATGTCTTTCACTGTTAGTTGTTCCTTGATGGAATTTAATAAATATTCATTGGCAGAGTGCAATGTAATTGATTCAGCCACTTTCATTTTTTATCGGCCCTGCAGGATACCACAGCCTCTGCAGAAAATCTCCAAGATTTGCCAAAGGTTGACAGTAAGAAGCTTTGGAGATGCGCTTGGTGAAAAAAAGGGAGGGAAATAGTATCTGTTATCACCATGCCTAATATTCGCTGTCAGGAAGAAAAAAAACCTATATGGCTCTTAAATGAGCAATGTGCCTTATGCAATACAATGTAAAAAATCATAAAGTACAGTATTAAATGAAATGCTGTGATATGAAGCGGGTTTATGATTAGAGAGTAATAATTTACACTGAAAAATGCTTTCCGATAAAAATTAGAATATGTTATATGCATATTTATTTCTATTTGTACTACAGAAGAATTTCCATTACTTAAAGGTAGTGATTTACATCTGTTGTTGTTATTCACCATGCAAGGCCCCAGAAACCTAATCCTGTTGAAGCTTTCATACAGGTTTTTAACTCCCCCTACAGTATTCACACCTATATTGCTTTGTGTTTAGGACTACTGGAAGTTTATGTTTAAGCAAGAACATTTCCACAGTACTGTTCAGAAATTAGGCCTTGCACACTATTTTTTTTTTGAAGAAAGGGTCAGAGACCCTTATGAGGTCAGAGACCCTTATGTTATGAGACGCTGTGAAACACAAAAAGTTCTAAAAACGTTTTATTATTATTATTATTATTATTATTATTATTCACTTACTGGAATGCCGGTGAAGGTAACTGGAGGCGACTGCCAAGAGATGCTAAAGCTACTGCCGTTAGGAGTGAATTTTGTTGACCCTGGAATGTTCACCGGAGGAGTGGCCTGTTTGAAAAGAAAATATTATTCCAGTAAAAGAACCATTCCTCTTCCAAAGCATTTCAAGGGATCTTTCACTCCTCAAAACTGTAAATCTGCAAGTGGGGAAAAAAATTTCATCGTGCTGACAGTGACAAGCATTTTACTCTGTTACTGAGAGGGATAATCACAGATAAGCCAGGAGGGAAAGAACATGTTTATATACCACTGTTCTTAAAACCTTATTTAGAGAGAGATGATAGCTCTTGCAAGAATCCACATAAAACCTTTAAAAGCTAGATCTGATAAAAAAAAATAATGAAATCAAGCGCCATAGTAAAAAAAAAAATTACTTAATAATGCCAGCCAGCAGAAAAAAAAAAAAAAAAAAAAAGAGTATTAGAAAAGATTAACCTTCCCACAGTGATAAACAAGGTAGTATTTAAAGGTAGTATTTAAACTGGTAGCAGCTGGTTTAAACAACTGAAGATTGCCTGGAGAGTGTTTTTGGACAACAGGGTTAATGGTAAGGGTTGGCCATTTTCCGTTCATCAGATGAATGTTCCTAAGAATCAACATAATTAAAACAGCCTTTCTTATTAAAAATGAGGAGCTGAACATCATCCTTGGGATTCAGTAACAGCTAAAGCTAAAGTGAATATCTGAAGGACTCTTACAGCCCTGGGAACTCTTTCTTTCTTTCTATCCGGGTTGAAACACCCAGTAATACCCTGGGTTGCAGTCCCCAGTAATTACAGCTTAGACTGTTCAGTATCTTTCATCTTATGCCCTCCCCCAGCTTTTCTCACTGGCCTCTGTGTCCTCTGCAACTCCTTTCCCCCCCTCCTTTTGAATCCCTGTTTGTTTGACAGAGTCAGGAAATTTGTAACTTTGCACTTACCCTGCTTAGCAGGAGTGTGAGCAGCCCCCACCAACATAGACTTCCTTTGACTCTTGAGATTCAAGCTTTCATCACAAAAAAAAAGCCCTTTGGTTTAAATTTATGAAGAACCTGCTCTTAAAAATGAGCTTTCTTTCTGTCTTTCAGTTGCTTGTGCCTTGCAAGAGCACAAAGCATTTATGTAAGCAGTGTTTATGTTTGAGGCTGCTGGAGTTGCCTCACTGCTTCCCTGAGCCACAACGCTGAGGAGGAGCGATGACAAACTACAATCTGATTGTCCCCATTAAAGATAATCTTCAGAGCAAACAAGTGCTGAAGCAATCCCCTGGAGCCTCTCCAAGCAAAAGAAACCAAGACAACTGAATGACTCCATCTACTGCAGCTATGCTCTGCATGCTGCTGAGGCTGCAGACAGCTCCAAGGGAATCAATACAGACACACCACTTTCTTGAGGAAGTACATGTCTGCTGAGCTCAGTAACATAAAAGCCTCACTGAAAGGCATTGGGAAAAACGTGGTGACTCAGGTGGTACCTGCAGTGCTTTATCACAGCCCTATTTAAACAGGAGTGGGTGAAAATAGAATCATAGCATGTCCTGAGTTGGAGGGAACCCACAAGGGTCAGAGCCCAACTCCTGGCTCCACAAAGAACCACCCAAAAACCAAACCACATGTCTGAGAGCATTGTCAAAGCACTTCTTGAACTCCGGCAGGCTTGGTGCTGTGACCACCTCCCTGGGGAGCCTGTCCCAGTGCCCGACCACCCTCTGGGTGCAGAACCTTTCCCTAACCCCCAGCCTGACCCTCCCCTGTCCCAGCTCCATGCCGTCCCCTCGGGTCCTGTCGCTGTCCCCAGAGAGCAGAGCTCAGCGCCTGTCCCTCCGCTCCCCTCGTGAGGGAGCTGCAGGCCGCCATGAGGCCTCCCCTCAGCCTGCTCTGCTCGGGGCTGAGCAAACCAAGGGACCACAGCCACTCCTCATGTGTCTTCTCCTGTAGGCCCCCCACCATCTTTGTAGGCCTCCTTTGGACACCCTGTAATAGTTTTACGTCCTTCTCATACTGTGGCACCCAAAATTGCACACAGTGCTCGAGGGGAGGCTGCACCAGTGCAGAGAAGTGCAGGACAATCCCTTCCCTCGACCTGCTGGCAGTGCTGGGCCTGAGGCACCCTAGGGTACAGTTGGCCCTTTCGGCTACAAGGGCACACTGTGGACTCATACTAGGCTTATCATCAACCAAAACCCTCTGCAGGGTTGGACTCTAGCCACTTGTCCCCCAAACTATATGTACATCCAGGATTACTCCATCCAAAGTGCAGAATCTGACACTTGCTCTTGTTAAATTTCATGCAACTGGTGACTGCATAGCACTCTAAGTTATCAAAATCTCTCTGAAAGGCCTCTCTACCCTGAAGGGAATCAATGGCTCCTCCTAATTTAGCACCATCCACACACTCACTTAGTGTGCACTCAACTCCTGTATACAGGTTACTGTAACTGATGTAACCCCAGTTACCACAACTCTTTGAACCCGACCCTTCAGCCAATTGTTCACCCACAATACTGTGTATACATCCAGCTATACACTGGATATTTTATCCAGAAGGACACTGTAAGAGACAACATCAAAATTTTGTTAGAATCAGAAAACAAAACAAACAGAACAACAACAAAAACAGATCCACACTCTTCCCTTTGTCCACTATTGGGTAATCTTGCCACAAACGTATATTAAGTTAGCAAGGCATGACTTTGCCTTCATGAACCCACACTGGCTTTGAATCATGGCAGCACTCTTGCCAGAAGGAGCTGAAGGCAATGGGTTGGAAAGTGAGGCAGTGCCTGTGCTCAGCATCTCCTGGGATGTCAGTGCCAGCATGGCTGCTCCCCGAGGGATGCCAGTAAAACCTGCAAGTGGAGTCCTAAATGCTGAAAGAACCCACGTGTAGCTACTCTGTAGCTAAATTTAACAGGTACAGGCAGTTGTTTCATAATGAAACGTGAGGTATGAAAAGTTTCAAATTGCTTTAATTTGCAGTTTCTTAAAATACTATGATGCTCAATTCTTTTTTCACAGTGCCTAAATATTTACCTCAGACATGATGAGATTTAGACAATCAATCACCATGTTCTTTGGTTCCTACAAATGCATCTTTGCACTTCAAGCACAGTCCCTATTTTCAGGCTAACATTTTAGACAATCTTTTCCATCAGGTAAGCAACCATAATATTAAAATGGGTTGAAGAGTTTCTATACCCATGATTTCACTTTGCTTGGAAATTTCCACCTGATTTCCAATCAAAGTATATTTATGGCCAATTTATAATAAGCTACTCTTGTGCTAATGCTCTTCACGGCAGCAATCCCATCCCCTACCAGATCTTGTTTTGTCAGAGTTCTCAGTCCCTGTGCTGGATGGTATCTCTTCATTCTGATCACCTATTTCTACCTGTTCCAGTTGAGACCACCATCCTTGAATGTGGGTGACCAGAACCATACTCAGGTTTTCAGCTAAGTTATATAACGGTCTTGTACAATGGCATAAAAATATCCGTAAGAAATTTATATTTCTCACCTGAGACAACTTATAACTGTTGTGTTTTGTTTTTTTTTTTCCCTTCACATCTCCACTGTTGTTGACTCACAGTCATTCTGTGCTTGATAAACAGAGATTTCCTCCTTTTGTGATTTTCTAGCTACCTCAGCTTAGAGCAGAAACATCTCATTAGTTCCTAAGGTGCAGAACTTTGCATACTCTGCCACTATATTGCATCCAAAAGCGTATCATTTTTAAGATCATCCAGTCATGTAAGCATGATACACAAATCTCAGTACTGCTGACATCTCCTGAGTTTGTTATTATAGTACTTACCTAGTATCAAAATGATTTAATGAAAATGAGATCAAGTCCAAATACTGCCTTTTCATACAGCTCCACTAATAACATCCTACAGTCCCCTCAAAATAACTCATTGTTGTTCTCCCTTACTTCCCAGCTTCACTCCTACACTAAAATTTATCTCTAGCCAAACAAATACTGCCTATATGATTTAAGATCAATCTCTCCTCAAATCCAGAGGGATTTGTTTTACTGTACTGCTGCTGCTTCTTTCTTGAAAAAAGCTACTTTTTTTTTTTTCTTGGATCTTAGCTGCACTACCTGATGCAACTACCCCCCTGAGATGCCAAACTTCCACCCAAGTTTTCCACAGTGCTTGGGAGTCCAAAACAAGCCTGTGGTCTCTGGGTGGTTCCCTCTGCCCCTTTAATGGGTCTGTTCCAGACAAACAACAAAAGGGCTTCATCCGCACCGTGCTGCATACAAAAGTTATTTCATCTGATAAATTTAACAGAGTTCAGTTCTCCAGTGCATATGCAGGTCATGGACCACACCACTTCAAAGCATTAATTCTTCTTTTCCCATATGGTATCCAGACAAAAAGAAAAATGCCAAATTTTAGCGCACTTTTACAATTAATGCTTTCTGTCTAAACTTAATTGGAAGTTTTTGGAACAGCACTTTGGATCTCATTGGATTTTTGCCATTTGCAAAGAATTACCTTTAAGAGTAGGAGGATCCCATATACGCCTTTCCATTTTTGCTGCTCTACTTCCCATATGCAAACTGACATCTCGCACGGTACAAATACAGGAAACGAACTGTTCCTGGCATCTGCTGGGTACTTGCCTCCAGACACAGTTTCAGCTCTGTTTGTATGGGTAACACTTTGGGAGGGATTCAGCTGACTGAATGGGATCATTTACAACACAGGAGGCCACGTTAGAACATGCCACCTTGGCCTTTCCTTACAGTCAGTGAAGAAAGTGAGTACAGTCTGTGGGTAGTCACTGGAACACACCAAGCAGCTCTCCTCTACCTGAAGGATGCACCTACGCGTGGCTGGATAGATAATACCCCAAAGTCCACTGCCTGTGGTGGGAGCATAAACAAACAACTAGCTCAGATGAAGACATTAGATTTAAATGAGACAAATCTTGCTGGCTGCCCCATAAAACTTGAACCCTCTGAAACTAGGCTTGGCTTTTCAGAAGCCAAACATAGTGATCAGGCATTTGTTTCTACATTAATGGAATCAGTATAAGCAGTGGAACTCCCTCTCACTCGCATTACCTGGTAAGCATGGTCCGTGTGTACGAGGTAGAGGTTGGTAGGAGCTGAGCGGCTCAGAGGTGTCATCAATTTAGTCTCAGTTTTGGCACAGGAAGTTTCAGGACGGATTGCATCTTGGGTGGGAAACGAAGGAGGAGATGCTAAGGATGGAGAGACTGGGGAAAGGCTGCTTAAGCCATCAGCTACTGAGTCCGTGTTGAGCCTGATTTCTGTATAGTAAAAATCCTCCTCTCCATCACTGTAGTCAGACTCTCCTACACGTCTGTATCGAGACAAAGAATAATTGATTAAATGAAAGCAAGAATACTAAGGTGAGTTTTAAGTCCTACACGCATGAGCACATATATTCGTACTGTTGACAAATTAATATTCCCAGTTTCACCTCTGCCTACTTGATCAGTATTCTGACCGCAGGGAAGGGGAGAGGAAAAGAAAATCATCTAGTCTGAAGGGAAAAGAAGCAGGAATTAAAACTTGTTTTCCCTCTATGTTATTCTGAACTAATTCTTTGACCTTGGACTTGATGTTTAACTTCTACGCTTCCACTTAAATATCAGTATTTGCTTCCCACTGCTAACCACTGAAGTTAACAAGAATTGCAAAGCCCTTTAACTTCATAAATGGCAGAGAAACCACAGAAGGACACGTCGAGATAACAGGCACGGGCAAGATATATTTTACTAACATAACAGCAAATAATTTGTTATCTTATCATGTGTTATTTAAATCAAATACAGTTATAGCCATGGTTCAGTGTAACTTTCCTTGGCGTAACAGAAAAAGCTGCTAGGTAACAGTGCCTCAGACACAGGCAGAGGAAGGACATGTAAGGGCTGGCTTGCCAGTGCTGGACATCCTGGTCCTACCCTCCAGATGCAGACTTGCTGAAGGGGAAGATACAAAAGGCTTAAATGTCCCTGCATTCCCTGGCACCCTCTGTTGTGTCTTAGAGCACAAGTGCTGGCAGTGAAGCAGCCCAGTCAAAAGCAGCAGTTTCCAACAGGCTACACATTATCTGGAAATCCCAAACCACTATTTTAGCACATTCCCGTGCCAAACGCTACACAAATGTAACTCAGAGCTCATACATGTGTATTTTTGCCCGATCTTCCTCATGGGAAGCCTGGGAGCCCTATAGGTCCTCCTGTGCATGACCTATCAGGGCTGAATGCTGGACTTCTCTTTTTCCAGGCATGTACCCAAGAGCAGCCCCTAGCTTATTTCTCAGCCTGCTTGCCCAACCTCATGGTCCTTTACTATCTTAGTGAACAGAACACACTGAGAGGGCAGGGATTCAACACAGTTGAAAGGGTCCATCAAAAGTACTATCTGCTGGACCCCGTTAAGTTAACCACCAAAAGCCTTTCTCCCCCAGAAAGCTGCAAGCTCCAAATTCTAGGGAAGTTCTGCTGTTTACTTTTGCCTGCCCCAGGCCATGAAAAGCACGTCCCAGCAATATACAGGACAAAGAGAAAAATGTATAACGGCATTTATAAGGAGATTTTTTCTGCTAACCTCACTCTTCAGAACCTCAGCCCAACAGCAATTGCTGCCACTTTTGCAAGCCTGCCAGTCTCTCCAGAGCTCCATACCAGACTACACCCTCATGGTCACTTTAATTTTTAAGCACTGTTTAACAGACTTACACACCAGATATATTTCCATGTATCTCACAGGTGAAGACCATAAGAAGGGGAATGAGAAAAAAGATTCAAAGAACATAGACATGTAAGCCAACACCTGGAGCCCTTTTCCCTTTTTCATTGCCCTGGTTGCTTTCTCAATGACACCACGAGGCAGCATGAGGACCCCCTGTAATTATGTATTCATCAGCTAGGTCACTCAGAGAATTGCACAGGAGATTTTACTTGGAAACTAAAGTTCTGAAAAAACTTTGTGTCATACAAGAGCTTTTGCTTCTAGTCCACATAAACACGAATTAAGTTTTCAGCTTGGTTTAGTTTTCATTTTTTTTTTTTTTTGAGTTGGTTTGAATCTGAATCAGTGCAGGCACCCAATGTGATATGAAACAAAACTGGGAAGTATTCATGCAAGAGCTTGAAACCTGTCATCTTTCACGTGGCTTCAGTCTGGGTGTGATGTGCAGAGCACCGGTATAGAGTAAAAACAGTTCTCTATCAAATATTGCCGAGTTGCATGGACATTAGCGATCTACAGCTGCACCTGACCTTCTAGTGAAGTTCACAAAAGTTCAGAAAAGAAAGTGCCTTACTGTTGGAAAAAGTTCCTGTTCACCTTAACACACTGCTCCACAATTTCATCAGAAAGCTAGGAATCTTAGAAAAGACAAGGATAATCTGGTTCATCTCCCTGGCAAAGGGTGACTGCTTGCCTCCTATACCAAATCCTTTTGTCTTCTGAAGACACCGGTCTCTTACCCAAGGTGAACGGTCCATATGTGTTTCTGGATCCCTGCAGCTGTGCTCAGTACCTTTCCGCAGTTTTTCCACAGGCATTTGAACATCACCTTCATCGAGTTCTGAAATTTATGAGTAAAGCAACATATTCTTAGTTGCATGGAAGATAGATAGAAAAAAAAAGCAACCCAAAACAAACACAGAGTTACAAAACACTGTTTTATCTGTATGCTAAATCACTGAAGGTCTATAGTGTCTAACTCTGAATTTGTAATACTGCAGTTGGCTCTGTTGACAGTGCAATCCCACTGGACCCAACAAATTCCGGTGGAAAGCCACTGGAATAGCTTGTGCCAAAAGTTTACCTCTCTGCTCTTTGGCATGACATGACGCTCCTACAACCCTTGCCTGGCCAAGTGAATGAGAATTCCATCTAACTCTGTTTAATGTTTTTAATGACTACGTGTATAATCTCATTTTAATGAGATTCTTGTGCATATATGATTTCATTAGACTGAGTTGTCATTGATTTAAAGCACGGCAGACCTGACTGTAACCCACCCCCATCTTCACTATTTTGAAGACTGGAGAATACAAATCATCAGTTTAAAGCACAGTACGTGGTAACAAACTGCACAGAAGTTACAGAATTTTACAGATATTTTAAAAGCCAACTTAACCCCCAGATGACACCAACTTTATACCTTTCATATAAAGACTGTTAATACCTAAATAATTTGTGCTTCCTCAAAATCACATCCTCTCTTATAACAGAATGTATTATTAAAGAAAACATGAGGAAGAGCTTCTAAATATTGTATTATTAACCTATAATTTTAACTACATGCAAGATTAAATGAATATGCTCATGTAAAGTTCAATTAAAAAAACACAACAGACCAAGCATATCTTTAGAGTTAATAACGTGCTTCTTCTGTATCTTGAAGAGAAAGAGTTTGGAGCCTTTGGAATGGCATGTGAGTATATGTAAGTTTCAGCATTTGCTATAAAGATAACAATTATTATATAATTTTTTAAAAAATCTGAGCTGATGGGCTTTTTGAAACCTGAGCTGATTATAGTAGCGTGTTCTCACAGCTATCTGGCAGTCTAACAGCTCCTGTTTTAAAGTACGGATGCTAGGTGCTTCAAGACCTGAGGTACTGATTATAGCTTGTACAAAAATCTTCTACATTGGAATAAATTGCACATAAATTCCCTGCAATTTTTTTTTTTTAATCTGACAGTACAACTACCATTCTGTTTCTTCCTAAAATTAAACATAATCTAGCAATTCTAACAGATAAATTTCTTACTTTTACAATAATAAAAAAAAAAAGACTGAATACTGTCATCAGCTTAAAAACCAACAAAACACCACCAGCCACAGTGACAAGATGAAGATCACGTTTTTCATTTACATCTTAGGAATTCTGATGTGGTGTCATGAACACTGTAGGTACCTTTATTAACACAGAGTGATTTAACATCAATTTCTGGTTACATGGCAAAAACAATCTCTCTCGAGGGTCTTTTTAGCTTTTTTTTTTTTTTTTTTTGTCAATGCTAGGAATTTGAAAAAAAAAATAGTAATTTTAACATTACCCAAATGAAATCTCACACAAGAGAAATATGGAAGGTAAACCACGCTTCCGTTTCTGACCAAATTGCCTAGTAGGCTTTAAAGTTTTATTCTAGAAAATGACCGAACATTAAATGATTTGGTGGGGAACGACTACCTTAATGGAAACTTTTACGCAACTTTCTTAGTGGAAGTGGTTGCTAACATGCAATGAAGAAATTTCAATGAGTCAAAGTCAGGTTACCAATCACTATTTCCATGTCTATTCCTTCTGATTTTGAAGCTCTAAAGAAGAATTAACCTGAACATTTTTATCTCCCCTTCTAAATGCGTGAAGATGTGCTCAGGCAGAGTGCCATGCTGGGGCCAGAATCAAAGAACCACAGGAAACTCCGTTCATCCATAACATAGTTTAGCAGGTATTGTTATTATTTACCTAAACTAAACATTGCCCATACAGAGCAAAATTCATGAGAATGGGAACAGATAGTGCAATGTATCTGTGGTGTGTACATAAATAGAAATATTCAAAGACAACTTACATAACAATAACGATGGCAGCTGTAAAGCCATCTGTCTAATCACAGCTGAACAATAGGAGTGATGATAATAAGCGTAACTTTAACTGAAAAGTAAAAGGCCAAGCAGCACACTTCTGCATTCCTGCTGCCACACAGCCCAAAATCATCTCTGCCTTTAGTTTAACAACCAGGTCTAACTTCTAATTTATTATAAGAAATGTGTCCTCCAAAATACATATATTTTCCTTTTAAGAAAACAAAACAAAACACATTTTACACCCTTCTCCCACAAACACGAGCAGAACAGTGTGGGTCAGCAAATAAGCAACTTCTGGAGCAAGAAGATAAATCTGAATACGTTTATACAATCATTAAAACTTCTTCCTGCTGGTGGTGAAGCAATTAACTGCCTCAGACTAAGCCAGAAACAAAGTCACTAAGGGAGAATAAATTGTTTTTCTCTTTCTTACAAAAAGCTCTTTTTCATCTTGCTATGTAAAACCTGTCCTGTTGGTGTTGGGAAGGAAGAGGACTTGGACTAGTGCCATCTCTTTGTTTTCTTTTTCTTCGAGAGGAGCCTGCTTGATGGCATAGTGGTGCTTTTTTGCTTTTATTTATGGACTTTTTTTTTTCTTTTTTACGCTGTGCTTTATTTAGTTTGCTTTTGCACTCCTACCATGGATAAATTCGGCCACTGCTAATACTGGATCAAAAGCCACGGGGTTTCATCTCCCTCTCCTGTTTTCACCCCATATGTTTGTGCAGAGAAAGCTTCGCAGCACTAAGGCAACTGACAGGCTGTCAGACAAACAGCACTTCCAGGGGGCATGAAACATCAAGGCCATACCCAGTCTTCGTGATGACACGTAAAGGCTGCCTGTTGCCTCCTGCATGCAAAGAATTTGCCACAGTGGGACAGAAATCCCTTGAATGGCCAGAGGCAACACCTTCTGGAAAGCACGCTGCTGTTTTCCGAGCAGGAGACTCTGCAGAACCTCACCATCTGCCAGCAAATGTGCGGTGCTGATGGCAGCATGGGCAGTAGGTGAGGAGACCACAGACACAGGGACTAGGCTCAGCACCTACATTCACTGGATGCCAACGAGGGATATGCACACAGAATGGGGGTGACCCATTCCTTCCTCATGGCAGAGTAAGTTTACCAACGCCCAACGTGCCTATGGGTATGGAACTGAAGAGGAAGCTAACCTTTCTTTTCCTAGGAATGGGTTCATCAAAGAGAAGGTTGCTCGTTTCAGCTTCATCAATACCATCATCTGGCTGGGAAGGCGTTCGGAAAGCTTTGAAGCTGTCAGCTGACAGAGGTGGAGATGGGGTGGATGGGTTGGACTGGTCACTGGGAGCATTCCAGCTCCAGTATCCACTGCTGCTGGTACTAGAAGGCACAAATCCTCCTTCTTTCCAAGATCCATTTAGGGACTCTGTCAAGAACAACAGCCATCATCAATATCACATGTTAAGGGCAAAGGAGCAATTTTATCTAAGGCTTAGGTACCACATTGGTAATTAACTGGGTGTTCAGCACAGGAAAGTTAAAGGCCTGGACACAGGGAGGACAACCACATCTATCCCAGAGCACGCACGCTTGTTAATAGCCATGTTCCACACTTGATTTTGTAGTTAAGGAAACAAAAAAAAGTTTTCTAAAAAGAAATTCTGGGTCTAGAAAAATAAACTGTTCCGGAATATAAACAGTGAGAAGGACTCAGATACTGCATGAAAAGTTAAGGAAAAGCATTCAAATACTTTCTGATCTTTAAACACCAACACACGACTGCAGCGGGGCATAAGAGCAAGCCCCAAGCCACTGCACCACCAAGAGGAGACCCCTGGGCAGAGGACACAGGTTCTGCATCCCAGGACATGAGCTGTGTCTGCAAAAACATCATCATCATCCAAGCACTAAAACACCAAAGAAAACCCTAATTATGCTCTAACTGCCTTCTTTAAGAGAAAGGCTTCTGCCAGCACACACACCTCTGGCTAATTGACATCCTGGTGTAACTGGATGCATCCTTAGAAGGATATCCCGTTTTCTTCATAAAGGTGTGTTGCTGGGCGGCTGGTTTCAGACGTGGCATCCCTGGACCCCGTCCCACCTGCTTGCTGGAGGAGCCCCTTCCTCAATGCAGCAGCTACCCCGGCGTTAGGTGGCAAGCAGGCACCCAAACCCGTAGATTTGGCCATGCTGTCGTGGGTGGGAGATGTCTGGGGGATGATTTAAGCCCTATTTCATGTACTGAGGTCCTCTTCTCTGCCCCAAAAGGGCTTCTGGCAGGAGGGGAAGGTTCAGGTTCCCAGCCCATAGGTATGGGCCAAGCACACCAGCAGCGCAACACCAAATAAATACCATGGGGGGCTCTGCCCGTAGCTGCAGCTTTGAACCAGGCAGGGACTGTTTGTGAGGTCTCACCAGAAGTCAGGCATCAGAAGTTTTTCTCAATGGCACTGTAGGTGTCCGAGCATTGTGCAAAACCTGGCTTTGGAGTTGGCAAGGAAATAAAATAAGTAACGTTTCTTTAACAGATAAGATCTTAAGTGCGAGGCAGGAGCCTTTTCAAGTCAGTGCCTGCATTTAAGAGTTCTGCAGAAGTCACTCCTTCATTCCTTCCCAGTTTCTTACAGACAAATTTAACTAATGATGTCAGCAAGAACATAATGTCTGCAACCAGAAGCTTAACCCCGAAATCAATTAAATGAATCATTTATTTTTATTATTTATTTATTTTACCCCTAGTTCAGTTGGTTTTGGACAAAGCCCTTAATTATTAACATCAGCTGCTCACAAAACCAAATTCAGTGCTTCATCATGTAAGCACACGTGTAAAAATACCTGCCCGCATGGGCAGTAGCCAAGTCCCTGCACTTACAGATCAGGGCCACTGGCTGTAAACCCCATTTCCCTCTGCAAAACAAAATAATCCTGCTTGGAAAAGGACACATATTTCCTGTAGCTACTAAGTTAATGTATGAAAATGTAGTGTTTTGGTTCATGGTTACAGCCTTCTGAATTTTTATGCCACTGTAATTGAGGTGGTTTTTGTTTCTTTTAAGTATTTGCACTTGAGTTTCCTGCCAAAGCCAAGGAGTACATCTGGTATCAACTTGTGAACTTTGCATAGTTTAAAAATTGCATTTGTTCAAATAAACAGAGGAAACAGCACTCTTTCAACTACTGTTTTCTGACACATTACAGTGGTACTTTGTATTCTCCGGTTTTACAGCTCCTCCTCACCTTACTGAGAAAGAGATTTAGATCAAGAACATTTTTAAAGTAATATATGAAAGAAAAGACTGAATGAGGTTGACAACAGGAAGAAAAACAAACACTGGTTCTTGTTAATACTAACAAATCTGTCACTGTAAAGGAGTTTAAACTAAGAATAAATGCAACTTACTCTTACTTTGGGGCTTGTTTCATGTTGCTGGAGTTGCGTGAAAGAGAATCAGACCAAATATTACTCAGCTGCAGGGAAATAGGGGCCAAACTGATCCAATTTACATGGGTGATCACCCCCAGGAATTCCAGCAAAGATCAGACTTTCATATCAGTGATAATATGATTTTCTACTTCTAGGCTGAATTCCATTTTTTAAAAGAAATGCTCCTTTCTACTATTTACTGCCCCCCCCCGCCTTTTTTTTTTTTGGGGGGGGGGGGGGGGGGGGGAGGAGTCATCAGTACTAAATTTGTGTTGCTAAGATCAGAGCCTAGCCTTGCAATACTAATTGAGTTTTAAATTATCAAATCTTTGCACTCTTCTTGAAGTCTTTAATAAGCCTCCACTCAGGCAAAACTAAGATATTCAGGGAGAACGTGCCCAGCAACAGCTTCAAAATCTCATCTGTGACTACTGAAAACATGTGAACTGCTTTTTCAAGCTTGTCTTCCCAGACTTAGCAATTCAAAGAGGCTTGTTTGGGAGATCTTCCCAGCCAGCAGATGCTGGCTAAGGTGCACTGTGGGTCCTGACTGTCACCTGCTGAAGCTGGTAGGGGTGACAGAACTGCCTTGCCCTACAAGCAAGCACTCTGCAGTGACAGGGGATGCTAAGAGGGACATGTACATGTCTCAGCCGCTCCGAATTCCTGCCTGGGACATTGGCACACATCCGCCTTCACCTGTGGTCTCACTGAGCTGGAGTGGCTGCAGACCCCACTGGGCCTTCCCTCCTGAGAGTGGGCAGCCTCCAGCCCTGCAGCAGGACAGTCATGGGGACACCACCACCAGAAACTTCTCAGGGCTTGTCAGAGCTGTGCTAATCTACAGGCATTGCTGGCTTTAAAATATCTGGAAGGTGTGTGCAAAGCACACAGGCAGCAGCCATAGATGTCGATGGCTCGACTTCCAGCTACTCAGCCAAAGGGACAACACTTATATTTTCTGGAAAGAAAATGAAAAAAAAAAACAGTGCTACTCATATAAAAATCTTCAAAGCCACAACAATCCTCATAGGATAGATTTGTTTTAGGTATGACATAATTCAGGGTGTCATCCCTGACAGCGGTAAGACTTGTAGAGACTACTTCCCTGTTAATTTGCAACCTGCAAGTATTCCTCTCAGCACTCTGCTTATTTACAGCAGGAGGGCATTTAGTGTCTATTTAACAGCTACAAGTGAGCAAGAAAAGCAAGTGTCACCCAAACAATGGTGGCACATCCTAACAAGTGTCCTACTTTGAGATTATTCCTTAACACGTAACAGTTTAAAAACCTCTTGTAACTCCAGTCAAGCTTGCACACATCAATTATGATTCATTAGTGACTTCGTTATTATCGCTCACATTTATTTTTATCCCTGTGCCTTCTGCTAGACCATGTATAATTTGTAGTTAAGTAGCCTTGTAAGGGGTTGTGGGCTTGATGGCAGACCCCCAGAGCTGTACAGGGCGCAGAGGAGCAGGGCAGGAGCCGAGGGCCTACTCCTGCACCAGCAGCAGACCCATGTCACCACAGGCCGCCAGCACACGGCCTCTCAGCCAAGGACCAGGATCCACAAATGCTTTGCCTCATCGCAGAGTTGGGTAAAATCTGGTCTGATTTCAGTGGCGTGTAGGCAAGAAGAGCTGCCAGATTATTTACGGTGTGTGTGTGCAAACGCAGACAGGCTGTTTGGAAAGGCAGCGCGTCAGCAAGAGCAGAAGGTGGACTGCGGTGCTAATTCCCCCTCTTCTTCCTGCTCAAGGGGCGGCTGCAGGGGAAGGGAATCATTTTTTTCCTCATTTCTGACAGGACTGCACCCCGGACCTGTGCTCAGTGCTGTCCCAGCACACAAGGGCCACAGCCAGATGATAACACCTCACACTTTCTCCTCCAAGACTTCAGAAAAGAAGCTCCCAGCGCCGCCGCTGGCAAACAGGACACGTTCTTCTCTCTTCCTCCGACACACATAACCACACTGCATCCCTCCCCTACAGCCCGTGTGCTCAATTCCCAGGTTTGGGGCTTTTCAGCCCCTGCCGGGCATTTCTTTGCAGCTTACCGTTGGGTCGGACAGGAGGGCTGCGAACCAAAGGGCTGGTGGATAAACTGGTTAGTACCATGGCTGCTGTTACTTTATCCATGTCCAGTTCTTCTGAAGATTTTCTGAAAAACAGTGGACAGAAGGCAGGAAACATGTCAGCAAGTATATATAGATATGGTTTTTAGTATAACAGACCAAACCCTAAGAAGGCAAAGCCCAGTGACCACAGCAAACAAAGTTCTCCAGGTTTCTGTCTTCTATCAACCTGAGCACACCAAGCAGCTACTTCAAACACAACAGTGGGATGTGAACAGGAAAAGGAGTGCAAAAAGAGAACACATCTTGACAGAAAGTTGCCAGGAGTACTGTGACACTCCATTAGTTCGACACCGTTCCCTCTTCTCACAACTCCAGCTAGTCATATGCTAAAACCAAAATGGGTGATTAAGGTGTTTTCTTGGATGAGGACAGAGATGCAAAAGCAGGTAATAGGACCAGTAACATTAACAACACCCATTGCTCTCTGTAGGGTGAGGAAGAACTGGGAACTAGAACAAAGGGATGGCATTATTTCTTTGTTGCTTCACTGTAATGCCCTTAACCCTCCTTTACTCTAATCCACAAGTTTTCCTGATGAGATTATTTACCAGTTATTTAAAATCCACATACATACAAGTCATGTTCCCTTCAGCCTTTAGTTCCAAGCATCTATTCAGTCATGAGGTAAGGGTGAGGCTGCAGAAGAGGTGATGCTGAGAAGGGTGCTCTCCCACCCAACCCACAGCCACCGGCAGCAGCTGAATTCATTCAACTTAGTAAATGGGCAGAAAACTGGTACAGGAGGAAAAATAAAAAAAAATAATGAGTTTTCTGCTGGTGAAATGGGCTGAGTCAGCCCGGTGAAGGCTCAGCACCAAGCACCCAAGCCAGCGGGACAGCACAGGGCGGCTGGGAAGCAGCCATACACCGCCGCTTTGATTCATACAGATAAGATCAACGTGTTCTGTGGGAAAAATATACATAAATAAATAAATAAACAAACAAATAACTCAGGCGAGAGAAAGGCAGAAGAGAGGGATCATGTTCGTGCACTGCCTCGAAGGAAAGGCAGAGAAAGCTCCATACACGCTGGCAGCACCCATCCAGCCACAGCATCCACAGCCCTAGGGCACGCAGGTGTTTCCCCAGGGGATGGGGAAGGGGCAATAAGGGAGAGGGCAGGGAGAAGACAACCTGAAGACAAGGGGTGCCTTGGGACACCAGGCTTCAGTAATCCATCACTCAAGGAGTAATTTTTTTTTTAAACAAACTCCAAAAAAAAAATGCAGAATTTATTTTGGCTGTAAGAACATATATACTATAATTCTTTTTTTCCCCAAAATACCACTCTTCCAGAGGAGTTCAGCAGTACAGTGAACAATTTCTGAAGAGTCAACATATCAGAACAAAACCACGAAACCCACCAGGTTTAGCAGACTTTTGCTTTCCATCCTTTTGGGCCCGCGGGACACACGGACGAGTCACCAAGAGCCCTGGAATGCCACGCATCGCTCCCAACACATCCAACTCACAAGCTGACACATTTCAGGTGCCGAATTTATCCACTGACCTGCGTGCAGCTCTCCCAAACCAGGTGAAAGACTCAGTTACTGGAAACTACGCTACAGTCAAAGCCTCTCGATATTTCAGTGAGCCTCAAACTGCTCCAAGGAGCAGAGCATAGCTGCCTTCTGGCTGATTGATGCAAGGACCCACGTGGATGTCTACGAACACTTTCCCATGCTAACAGCTTAGCTCTCCTAAGTGTCTTTTGCAAGACATCAGCACCTGGACCTGGGACACTGATGATCCGTTCTGGTTATAGCCATAGAAATCCTCCTTTCATCCAGCCAAGGCTTTTGCAACGAGCACAGCAGCCATAGGGTCACCATCAGATACTGGAAAAGGTCCTGGATACCCGCTATGATCCGCTAGTACCTGCATCCATCACCCATCAGTTCTTCTCATCTGCAGAGGAGCGTGCCACCTGGGACGCCAAATCCCTCTGGACACAGAAGCCTTCTCCGCAGGGACGACAGGGAGCAACTACATTTCCTGGAGACCAGTCCTGCCAGTTGGTTTTCCAATTCCCTAACGCCCCAGTATGGAAATCCTCTCCCTGAGAAGCGTTTTGCTGCTCCGCAGTCCACCCACGCAGCGCTCCACCGACTGCCCCATCTCACTCATCCTGCTGCAGACGAACCAGTAATGTTTGCACTTCGGCACTTTACGGGGAAGGAACAATAACAGGTTCCTGATATGCTGGGAAAGCCAAACCCTGGAGTCTGCCATCAGCTTTCCACCAAGGCTGCTCTGCGTGTGTGGCAACAGGATTAACACGATCCTGCCCAGGCCTCTGCAGAGTTACCAAATCCCACAGCTGCAGTAGTTGCAAGTGTTTGCCAAGTTGGTGTCAAGATCTCAGGGCCTAAAGACCCAGAGCTAATCCCGGACACAAAGTTCCTCCAAGTGCTCTATAAATTTAACTTATTCAGGCTCTTCTCTGTTGATGCCTTTTTCTCCTCTGCAAGGACTCAGACTGTTGTGCTGAAAATCCACCCTTTGCTCTGGCCTTGGGTCAGTAATGCCCCAAATTGTCAGCACGGGCACCTGTGTCCATGGTTTTTTCCTCACCTGATCAACTTAACAGTTTTTCAGCATGGAGAGCCCAAGGAGATAAAACTTCATTTTCTTTTTCTCTGCCCATTTCAAATCCTTGCTGCTCCTCGGGTGCCCCCTGGGACTCCGCACTCGTACTTCCCAGCCACAGGAATTTCAGCAGCTCCAAGCGCTGCCCGATGTGAATCTGCTCCCAACACATTTCTGCAGTTCGGCTCCTGAACGTAAACACACGTATTTCATGCATCATTCAGCCAGCACCGCTGCAGGAACAGCAGCCTTCGAGAGAGAGGCAAAGCATAAAACCAAAGACAGGAACCGCTTCAGCCATCTGCATTCAGTCACAAACACACGCGGGTCAAAGCCTTAAGACTGCCCCTGTCTCTTCCAGCTTTTTGTGCTGGGAAGCTGAACATGCACGCAGCTGTCCGACGGTGCTTGTACTCAGAGGAGGAGGATAACTTGTCCATTACCAACCGATTGTTCACAAGCCATTTATTCCACTATCGCTCATGCCAATTTCTGCAGACTGAAGTCATAAACCCTGGCGCTGCTCACACAGTTATTAGGTGCAATGAAATCTTAATCAGCTGTAAAATCGTCTACTGCACCAGCTACAAATATTTCTTCTGTCCCAGTTCTCAGACACACTCTCCCAGCTTCTGGATGGGGAAGTTCATGTCAGCCCAGCCTGCACTCGAGACCAAACAGTTTGGGATCCTTTATTTCCAAGTCTTCATATTTGTAGCAATGCCCAGAATCCCCAGAGTGTTTTGTAAGTCCAAATACAAGCCAACAGCTGAATTTTAATAAACTGGCTTAGATATAACTCATGGATGTTAGATGACCTTGGTGACAGACCTCTTACCACTGCCCTGTGTCTCTTGGCTTGAGGGTTTCCCAATTCCACAGCCGTTTCAGTTGATCCCTGTAATACTCCATACCTGGCCAGCCTGGTATTTAAATTAGCCATTTTCTTTAATAGCCAAGCTCAAATTAAAAGTAAATATCACCCTCACTCATCCACCCCTTTCATTTCTTTTGTTGTTGAATGTACCACTTTTTTGTTTTTGAAAACCATATGATAATGTTAAGGAACTATTACATCTTTCTCAGAGCTCTCTGAAGTTAAGACCCAAAGGATGAGCACAAGAGTGCAGAAGGCTAGCTCAAGGCTAGGCAAGTGGCCCAAACCACTCACTTATGCAGAAAGTCCTCGTTCAAGTCTCTGCAGATTGCCTCTGACTGCTGGCCTTGACCAGCCCCTGATGGGACTTTTCCTCTGGCAGTACCTCCTGCAGCATCACCCCGACCACACACACCATCTGCAGTCCCTTGCAAGCCTTCATTTGGGTTTTAACATTGAGCTGACCCACCCAAACCCCCGAGGGAGGCATGCCCCTTTGCTTTTACATGTTGTGATCCGGGATGCTCTGACTTGTCCTCTCAAAAAGCCCACGATGGCTGCTATCAGCCAGGTAGAAAGCAGATACAACCCCTGAGCCCTTGCTGCCTCACTCCCACAGCCCGTGGTTCCTCGTGGGGCTGAATTCCCAGGCTGAGCTCTTGGTGCAGCTCCTCACAACTTACTGCCCCCTCGAAGGCCTCCTGATCTCCTCAGCCCACCTTCACCTTCACAGGTGTCTGCTCTGCTCCGGCCACACCTGTACCCCTCGGTTCTGCCCTCAATTCACCATGATATCATCTGCAGCTGGAGCTCCCCCTCCTTATTTTCTCTTAATCCTCTCTCAAAAACAAACAAACAAACAAACAAAAACATTAAAAATATGTAGTGAATTTTAGTGTTAAAGCCTCTCCGATCTACCTTTGATTTTCTTCAAGCAACCTTTACTATTTGTCTGGCTTAGACCAAAACCCCGCAACTCTTCCTCTTGGACAGACTGCATCGTAGGCCCGGTACTTTACCCAAGCAGATTTTCCCTGCATAGCAGAAAATTTGGTAACGTTAGCAGGTGTTTTTGATAAAACTGACCTTACTTAAAAGGGAAAAAAAAAAAAAAAAAAAAAAGCTCTCCTATTTCACCACAGAGAAAAGAAAAAATAAAATCAAAACAGACAGAGATTTACTTTCCCTGCCCACAACTCCAAACCCTTGGCTAACTCCCAGACCCGCTACCTCCACCTCATGTGCAGCAATGCTCAAATCAAGATATGGGCTCGCTGTTTGGGCAGGGGAAGAGCAGTTACAGGCAGGAGCAGAGCCCAGCGAGCAGAAACTCCAGCACAGGGACACCAGCCCCTGCAGAAGGGAAGGGTATTTCCAGCTGCTTTAGGTGAAAGCTGGCTGCAGAAGCTGGTGGTCATCCAGCTTTGCTGAACTTGTCTTTCTTTATTCTGCTTTCTAAGCATCACCCATATGGCCAAAACGTTCAGATTTACCAAAAGGCTTACAATTTGCTTTGTTTTGGCAGAGACTTGCACTTACCTGTTTCTTACCGCTATCCTCACTAGCAGGACACAGTAAAAAAACACAGAAAAGTCTCACTGTCACCACCTGATTATGAGCACATCGCATCAAGGTGAGCACTGCAGCAATACTGATTGATAAACATGTTGTTGCTGGCTTTTTTTTGTACAGCAAAAATGTGATTAATCGCATAATGGAAGCTGTAATCAGTACTAGTCATAGCAAAAGCTCTTCTGAAAGGAGAGAAAATCCTCCATTATGTTCTACAGGTGAAATAAAAGATTTTGGGTTTCTTCAACTCATTATTAATGGCAAAGACAATCCATTAACGAGGAACCAGCAAGAAAAGCCATGCATGTGGCTGTGACTCAGATACCTCAATAACCACAGCCACTCTTCTATATCGAGCAAAGACCTGCAATGATGTGCTACAAAACATTATGAGTCCATACAACAGCTTATGTTTACAACGCTATTCAGTTACTATTGAACAACTCCAAATGCTGACAGTACAGACAAATAAATGAACTGATCTTGCTCGTTGCTGTTGTGGTTGGTTGTTGATTACGAAGATTGAAAATTAACCTGCTTTGCAAACAAAGAGAAAAGCAAAACTTGAATAAAAAGATGATGCACGGGAACAGTCAGAGGTCCTGAGCACTCTTTGGGAAAAGCTGTATCTTCTCACAACCAAGCCAAACTCAAAGGAAAATATTTTCAAAGATTACATTAATTCAGTACAGCATTATAATGACAGAGCTGGAAACATAAGGGATCATTACCATTTATACATCTAAAAAGAGAACCAGTGTTTGATATCTGAAGCACAAACACAACAATATAATGCAGTAATTAGAAGCTCAGGATTTCTGCCTTTGCTCATATTGGCCAAACATGCAATTAACCTTTTCCACACTGTCCTTGTGATATTTGCGGACCGTATTCATGCACAGAATAATTGCCCTTTCTGTGTCTCTGCTGTTCTGGTTACGTACAAGCAATTTTTTTAGGCTACTGACAGCTACTAGAAATTAATTATGATCAAAGTCTTTATTATACAAATACAGGAACTTTTCTTCTGAAAAATATATACTTGAACTTCTTAAGGAAAAAAGAAAAAGGCATCAAAGGCCACCTCTAAGCTCTCCAGCTCCCTCAGGCCAAGCTGACAGACTTGGAGATTCAATTATTCAAAGCATCTCGGGAAGCCTGGCTGGTCTGCTCGGGGCTGCGGAGTCTTTATAGAGCCATCAGGAGCGCAGATACTGACTTTTTATCTGGACTGTAATGGTTTAAAAACAACGGAGTGCCTCTGCAGATCAGTCATACCAAACGGGAGGCTCACAGAGTGGTTCTCAGCGTCCTGGAGGAGAAAATCTGTTTAACAGAAGAACCAAAGGGAAAGGGATTGGTAATGACGGAGCGTTTCGCCAGTCTTTCATGCCTCCTCATGTCAGATAATGCAAATACCTTCCCCTGACTCCTCAAAAACAGGACTCTAAAGCCAGATATTTTGCTGGTTACCATTAAAAGCGTGAGGACTTAACAGAAAATAACCTATTTGTTTTAGCGACCGTGTTGCAGGTTCAGACCAGGTAAACACGAGTGTTTGGGTCAAAGGGTGGCTGATGTAGGTGCAGCACATACTCTAGACTTGCTCTTTCGACTGTTGCTACCCCAGATGTCTTCAGGGAGCACCAGCATTGCCTGACCAGACCCACGAAGGCTGCTTTACAGCCAAGTGGTCACCAGAAAGGTCTGCTTAAGCCAAAGTCTGCCAAACACATGGAAAACACCTTTTTAATACAAGTCCTTCTTATCATCACCTCCTCTGACTTCTCCTTAACATCAGATTAAGTTTGAAATGTGTTTGTATGGGAGCAGAACTGAACTCTAGGTTTTTTTCTCTAATTTACACCACACGGGCATCAGTGCGCTGGGGTTCAAGGTAAGACACTGCTGTCATTACTGGCCCGTGAGATTGGGAATAGTTAAGAAAGACAAATTCAACACTGGGAGAGAAACTGTAGTTGACACGAGCAATTTATTTTATATATTGAAAAAAATTTGATCAAATGAGTAATTTCCACTTTGCAAACAGCTCTGATTTATCAGTGAAGCTCATCTTGGCAAAGAGCCCCAAGGGCAGCAACAGAAGTCGATGTAGGAATATGACAGAGAATAGGAATAGTCCACTTCAACCCAGCAATCAAACGAATGGTAATCACTTGATACACGATGAGTGGTAAGCAAAAATTAAATTCAGAAAGGAATAATAGCATCCTGCGGAGAACTGTTATCCCTTACAGTCACCCACAATCCTTGAAGATTGCCCGGGAAGATTTTCTGTTCCATCTCCTCTACTTTAAAAGGCCGCTTGCTGATGCAATAAATAAATCAGCCTCTACAAACCGAGTCTCAACAGTGCCCTGAAGCAACAGAGCAATTATTCCAAATATTATCCATTCTATTCATGTCCATCCCTTTTCTGCCTCTGCTTAATGTTGCTGTTCTGGCTTGTTCATAGGCATAGCCACTTTCATCAGTGGGGTTGCCTCTATGGGGTACCGCTTACAGGACAGGAAATTTTGCACTTTTGAGCAGCGATGCGCTCAACGGGCAGAGTGGCTGGACTGCTAGAAAACAACAAAACAAAACAAAAGTGCCAGGTCAGTGTGACGTGCTAAGGAAACCGCTGATGCCAGCCGATAGCCCAGGGAGGGGACAGGACGCCCTGTGTCTGCAGGCAGCCTGCAGTACACTGCAGCCAACAAACACAACTGACACTTATCTTTACATCCAGCCTGATTACTGCTCAGACTTACAGCATTTTCCTTTCTCTGTTTTCTCTTTTTTTTTTTTTTTTCCCCAGGACAGATCATTACTGAGACAGCAGCTCTTCTGGACACTTCTCAGGTAGGCCAGCAGGGTATATGCTGCAAATATCAGGCACGCATCCATCCGCTCTCACATTTCCACGTGGGACCACTTGGTCCAGTACTATGTGGCCAGCACTGCCTGTTTTGAAGGAAGATGCAAGAGCTGCATGATAAACACACCAACCCAGGAATTAGGGATTTCCTTATGCTCTGTGACCAGACTCCAATACATTTTCTGTCAGCTATGGCTCTACTCTTCTTTTCCATGGTATCTTCTCCTCTGTAAGATGCCCTCCTGCCTGCGTTTCATTCATGTTCCAGGAGCGCTGCAATCTAGTTACATTATTCAGCAGACAAATATTACCCTTTATCACACTTGCTTTGGTTGCTTTTCTGATCGTTATGTTGTTTTCACACCACCAGAGAGGGAGAACAGAAGCTCCAAGCACAACTTTTGCCTAGGACTGTTTTATTTGCTACGATGTCCTTGCCTGTAAATCTCCTTTTTGAGGCGAACACACACAGTATGTGTACATACTGTTTTGATGTGAACATACACAGCAGCTTCAGTTTTCCCTCACACCAAGCTCTTTCTGTGTTTATCAAGCTAGAGATCAGGACACATTTCAACTGACTTCACTGATTCTGTGCCACAATGATTCAGGAGAGAGAGAGAAACTGATTTTCTCTCTGATTAGTGATGTGTGCAAGAGCTAAAGAAGAACTGGGTCCTTCTGTTTTAGGAAAGTGTGCTAGAAATAGATATCAAAAAAAAAACCACCCTGAATTTAAAATACATTCTGCACTAAGTTAAATCATATTGCCATGTACTCTACACTGCATAATCCCTCCCCACCACACAATCTCATTTCGGGTCACATGTAGTTCACCATTAAGTCTTGGGGATTTTTCAGGCTTTTTTTTTTTTAATCTCACAATTACAGATAAGAGGTTTCTGTTGTCTGGTTAAAATTGCAATTCAAACATGACATCATGAACTTATAAAGCATTAACACCAGAAGATCTCCAGACCTAGCCAATACAAAGTGTCTCAACAAGGGCAGCTGGTCTTTGGTCTCTCAAGAAACAAACAGAGCATAAAGATATCTCTCTTCTGAACCCTCTCTTACAAAGACAACATATTTAACCTTGACACCAATCTTTCCTCTTGCCTTTGGAACAACTGTTGGACCCTTTCAAAGCCCTCCCTAACAACTTACTTTCTTCCACAGGAACCGAGAGCAAACTCGCAGATGGCCACCTTCTCACTACAGCTGAGAGATCGGTCTTCTCGTCCCACAGCTTGAACACTCCTCCTTTGCTGCACTGATACTGACTGAAGATATTTTAGAAAATGTGTATACGAAAGCAGACAGTACAGAAGTACAATCTGACAGACATTCAAGGAGATGGGGGACACCCTCCTGAATTCTTGCTCTTCTTGGTTTACAACAGTCTTTCCAACTCTGTTGGAGCTGGCTGGCTTTTGACTCACTAAAACTTGGCTATGACCCAGGACTGTTCAGCCTGGAGGAGGCTTGGGGGGGATCTCCCCAATGTGTATCAATACCTGAAGGCAGGGTGCGAAGAGGACACAGCCAGGTTCTTTTCCATGGTACCCAGCACCAGGATTGTTTATTAAATGTCCTGCATCCCAAGTAACAAGTCAAAAACCACAGAACTAGACATAGGGTTGTACTTTCAAAACATACCATGGACATGTGTCAAAGTGAACGTGATGTTTCACACAAACCTGGCAATGCTGCAGTTGGGAACGATCATGCTTGCTAGAATGGTATAAAATTAAAGCAGCAGCGGCAGTAGAGAGAAGTGTTATGCTGCTGGTGGTAAAATAAAGAACACACACACTCAAACACAGATCCACAGTGGTTTAGGAGGACTGCATTCAGTCTTGTTTCTGCTTATAGTTAAGTTGTTGTTTTGCTAATGGCACCACTACTTTACATTGCATTACATTAAAGATTGCCAAGCAAGTTGCCATGGATCACTTATTCTATGCAACATTATTGTATCTACAACAGATCTTCAGATCTACAATAAACTAAATAAATCCCTTACTGTAGACATCTCTACCACCACTGAATGTAGATTTATTCATTTTAAAACAATCGTAGCATTTAAACAATAGCAGAACCCTACTGGTGCTTCACGACAACTATACATGTACATATGAATACACAGCCCTGTTTTAACCCACTGGGAATTCATTCAAGTCCTCATGAAATTTCTGAGCTCTGTTTTTTCACCCTTGAACTCTTCTTCAAGCAAATGGAAAGCAACCCCCTTTATGGAGATGTAACCATGAAAAACAATCATAATCTTCACATCATAGAAACTTCTAACTTGGAAAAGACCTTCAAGCTCAAGTCTAACCATCAACCTGACCTACTGAGTCTCATCACTAACCGTGTGTTGATTATGTTTTTAAAATACACACAACAGCCTTGGTAGAACAAATTGGACCTGAAGTTGGAATCTAACCCTGTAATTAAGACTGCTGCAACACAGTTATATGAAATTATCAGAAAACACAGGTTGCACAGTGAAGTGAGTGGGTAGAAAACACAGTCTGAGAGCAGGGCAAGATTTTATCTTTAATAATCTGCAACTAGCAATATACAAAACACCTACCAACCAGTAGAAGACCCAGAAAAAGCTGCCAGTAGCAATCACCATCCACAGTTTTACTGGGATAGTAGAAGGTTTGGGCAAACCCAATCTGCAAATTATTGCTTAGACTGCTGTTTGCAAGTAGTTTACCTATGATCCATAAAATCATTATAAAAAGATTATCACCATCAATATTTGTACTTTGAATTAAGAGAAAAAGTAATGCGTAGAGATATTATGAAAACAAAAATGGATTAGAAAGTACAATTATTTTTTTTCCTAAACCAGTGTGAAAACACAAAATAGTTCATTTAGATGGATTAAAACTGAAGAGAGGTATTAGCAATATTTATAAGCACTCTTGATAAAAATGATTTTCCAAGGTGCTTTTCACATTAAACACTGATTGTGCTATATTGTGTTTGCTTTATGAGTCTGTGTGTGTTTTTTTTTTTTTTTTCTTGTTTTGCAAGTTACTTGAATGCTTTGCTTTTAAAACAATGAAATGACTGATATAATATGCAGTACCAGAAGAACACATCTGGTTTAACCCTACTTTCATCTTTAGCATTCTTGTCCTAAATTCATCCCTCTTTTTCATTATGAGAAACTGAGTTATGGCCTGCAGGTGTCAAAAGGAAATTGAGAATACAATATCCAGCCCCGGTCTAGTACTAGGTCCATCTTGTTCTCCGTTTTTTTTCTGTTACTAGGAAACATTTTCCTTGTTAATATATATATTTGTTTTCAACTATATATGAAATCATAACGCTGTTCTACAAAGTCAGCAAAGTGAAATTTGCTCTTGTCGTTCTTTAAATTACAAAGTAGAGCATGCTTATCTTTTTTTTTTTTTTTTTGTGTGTGTCTAGGAAAATGCTGCTGTAATAAATACCAAAGGTAATAATAACCATGCCATAAAATTGCCAGTCATTTACTGTGGGTATGGTGTTATGCTTACGTTACCCATCCTCACACTCCCATTAAGGTTCTGCTGACACTGAGAGGCACGTGAACAGCAGTAACAGTCACCTAAAGAAACCACAACAAAATGTAACTGTACTGAAGATGCCATCTTCATCTGTCCCTCTGCACTGTTCCTACAGTAGCTGGATTCTACCGAAAACTACAGATGCACACTGTCAACATTTACCAAGGCCATGCTTAAGATGGAGTTACTAAATGCCCCAGTTATGGTTCATACTGTTAATCCGTATTTCTGCTTCCAAAAAATGACAGACTTTGATGACAAATGGCATCTTTTTCCATTACAGAATTATTTTGTCTTCCTACTTCCAGAGATGTGCATTCTTTGTCACTGTTAAACAAGTATATTTTTCATCTTTTTTTCTACTTTCATACTATGAGCATGAGCCTAATAGTCTAGTTTCTTCATCTTCACATAACAAACCTACAGGTGACTGATCATGCAGTGCCCCCATGATAAAGGATGGGAGTATTTAGAGCCACCCAGGCACTGACATACAAACTTTTCAGTTTATATGACGGCAGGTTTCGGTAAGACACAGACCAGAGGCAGATTATGTTACCGTCTCTGGATCCGCTATCTGCATCGTGTGCCACCTGGAGCACTGCATTATCTCTGCAGAGCACTAGTGTGTTTCGACGGTTTTTATTTAAGGAATAAACTGTCTTTAGAATTTACACAACGTCTGATTATTTTTGCAGAAAAGTTACGGCAGCTGGACTTATTCTTTCTCCTCTGCATGTCTTAGTACGGACTTAAAACTCTGACAAAGCTACAAGTGCCCAGCACAGCCTGACTCAACAGCCTGCTCTCAACCCTCAGCTTTTGGCTCTTCAAAACCAGCAAGCCCCAATTTCCTCTCTTATCTCCCTCCTGCAGTCTCTCCTTACACACACATTGTACAGCCGTGCTTCTCTTCCCCTCCTAAGCACACAGCTCAGCAGATCACCGATTCCCCAGCCTCAGCCTCGGCCTACCTCCCCTCCGGCGCAGAGTCCTGTTGTAACTTTACATTAAGTTTACATTAAGAATTACATGCCCCAAATGTGTGTCCCACCCCAGCTCCTCTGACCTCCAGAGCCCCCTTCTCGCCCCCGCTGCCCAACCCAGCAGCATGGGACAGAGGCACGGGGCTCGCTCCCCATCCTGCCCCTGACAGGATTTTGCTGCCTGCGCAGCAGCGCCTGGCAGATGAGCAAATCTGGGACAGCATCTTTCTTTACAGCATGCTGCGAGTAAGGAGGCGCGGGTTGATCTCAACAGGCTGTGGCATCCTCAGCCTGCGAAATTAATTCCTCCAGCTCGTGCCAAGGCGGCTGGCTCAGAAACTCCAGAGTTGAGTTCTCGTCCTGAGGGGAACAAGCTCTGGGAGTTACCCACGGGAGCTGAGGCTGAAGCAGCAGCGGTGTAATGACGGCCTGCAGATGAAAAGCACGACCCCACAACACAGTACTCCACCATCCGACTGCTCGATCACAGAGAAACAAAACCGAAAAGAAAAACCAGGGTGCTTCAGGCACTGCTCAGTAGGGAAGAAAGGAAAGGAGGGCCTCAAACAGCCTGACTCGGGACTTCAGGAACTTCAAGACTCATTGAGGCCAACTGGAAGAGATTAAAACATTTATGGCAAACAGTTTGGAAAGTGGCCCTCTTGTGCCTCAGGGAAAGCTGCTAGTGGCTGGGAAATACACAGCAGAGCCTGGTGCAGTACCTGCAACGGGTGGAGGTCTTACCAATGCTTCAACAATGCACAGAGCTACATTTTGGTAAACTAAGGGGGTGGGAGGAGAAAGAATGTGTGCATAGGAATTAGAAAAGTATTATTCTACCATTCCCAATTCTTTCTGTTTGTTCTACATCCCATCTGCCAGCCTCCTGTGTAGAACCTTACAGGTGAATTTTTGATTCATTAATTTCATCTGAAATGAGACAAATAGCCATGCATAAGATGTGTATTTGTCCTCCTTTTAAAGGAATATCTAAAAAAGAGAATCATCAATCTACAATGTCAAAAGAATTCAGTCACACACATGATCCACAAATGGGATTTGCTAACAAAAGTTATTCAGTTACAGCTATAAACAGCAGCATGCAGAGCACGATAAATCACATTGAAGCAAACATATATGTCACAACCTCCAAAAAACATTTCACAAGCAAGAAGATTAAAACAATAACACAAGCTTTAGGACTGATTTTTTTTTTTCTTGTAACAAGGGTCACGTTTTGAAGAACTGAAAATAAACTCAAGGGCAGATTCAAATAGTGATTATTTTCGTATGTCTGCTCTCCCCACTGCATGCTACACTGAAGGGATACCCTGTCACAAGCAATACATCAGCGCGGGGATCAGCACGGCTGTTATGCAATGGGACCCATCTGTGGTTCGTCTGCTGGCTCTGACTGCTTGCCTTGGGAAAGTGAAGCATCTCCACTGCAAACACTGATCTCAGCCTATGGCCCAGCTTTGCATCTGAAGGGCTTTCCTTGCTCTTTAAATAACTCTACGTATCCTGTCTGTGTGACACTTACCTACCTGTCTGATGAGAAGCACGTGGAGCCGTTGTGCTGCAACACCAATTGTTCCACCTCTGCAACTGCCATGCTGGGAACCAGCATAATTCCTACCTTTCCAAAGCAAAACCTAACAAAAATCCTGAATGGGAGGGGGAAAAAACAAAAGTTTCACCCTCAACAATATCTCCTCATCCATGTTGAACGTCTGATGACCAAGTGTTTTTATAGTTCAGCCACACAACAGAGATCCCAGCTAAGAAGGAGAAGGAGAAAGCTTCTCTATCCTGCTCCTGCAGGTCCTGCAGGTCCCAACCACCCCATCACTGGGATGCACAAGGCTCTGCTGGTTTCAAGTGGAGTGGCTGCTGTGCTTCTGCCTCAGTAAGGGCATTGTTGGAATCTGAAACAGACTTGTCAAAGCCATCATCTCTACAAACTATTTCATGCAAATCTAAAGCAAAATAAAACTATGCTGTTGCACATGTGCTCAGAGTCACGTTCTTCAGAAACAATCAGTAACTTGGGGCATACAACTTAGCAACTCGGAAGGACTATTTTTTTTTTATTTTTTTTTTTTTTTTAGAAAACGCAGCAACTATCAAAACCAAACTAAACCAACCAAACAAAAAAAGCAGTTGTTGCAATCACACAGTATGATCTGCAGTCTCACACATCACTCTTGGATCAGAGATGTACAGAAGTAAAATTGATTTCACATTATAGCCTCAAGGGCATATGAGTTGCACAAGGAAGCCAAGATGTCTACACAACCTTCCTGAAGTATTATTGCCATGATGAACAGTCAAGATATTATATAGAGCAAACGCAGTAACCAAAAAAGTAAGCGAAAAAACATTTTTGATTCATTGACTCATTTTTATTCCTCAAGAATAAGCAGCTGCTTTCTCTGTATCTTCTTTTTTTTTTTTTTAAAAAAAACTACCATTGTTAAAAAAAATCACAGAAGATTGATTAGAGTTAGGGAAGCCCACTTCACAACAATTTTGACAAGTAGCTTAAGCTGAGAGTATCACCCAGCATGTGAGGGCTGTACTTGTTATTGGGATGCTACCAAAGACAGTACAGTATTTCTACAGTATATGTAATATGTTCTCTAACACTGCAAAGAAGTCTGCAGAAAGTAATAGCCAATATTCCTCTGCAAGCATGGGTTGGTTTGGGGGTTATTAAAATGCAAATTTTTAAAAGGGGCATTTGCTTCAAAAACCACAGGAAGAGAGATAAGAGAGACAAAACCTCTAAGTATTTATCTTTGAATCAAAGGACTCACGCTTATCTTGAGCTTCAATTTCAGCATCAACTTCTATGGAGAGAGTTTGTACAAAATGAACTTTCTGAGCGTTTTTACACCACAAACTTTACTTGTCCTCTTAAATAAGGCCTTAAAGTGAAGTTTATCATCCACTTCATTTGTGAAGTTGCATAAATTAATCAAAGGACATACAATATTCTTATTATGCTTAAGTAACTGGCAAGCCCAGCCCTATGAAAGTTGTTATTTATATTGCTTCTTTATCAGCTTGTTATTTTTATTGCTTCCTTATCTTTACTGCATCTTCAAGCTGCATCTTATTACAAAGCAAAGTGGTACGTACAGACTGGAGGATTTCATCACATTACACATTGCATTTTCCCATGTTATATTGTTGGGAGAATTCATGAGCTGAAATTTTTTTTCAGTAGCCCATAATCCTTTGTGTTACTAAATAAAAAGTAGACATGACAGAAGGGGAACTATTTTTTTTCCCTTTATTGAAACTTCAGAAATATTTCACCAAGTTGCAGTATGTCTTCTCTCTTTGTTAAGATGTAATTTGAAGAGATAACTAAGTTGAACTACAGCTTGTTAATGTGCCATAGCAATCGATTATGTAACACCTTTTAAAATTCACTTATAGCAGTGACAAGAATATAGCTATTGGTGGAAAGAAAAAATAAATAACTGCTATACTCAGAAATCAGCTGACAGCCTTGGTGAGTTGCTACTTGATTTAATTTCCATGCCTTTTCTGCTGGAGAAATTCCCAGCAGAGAACACAAAGGATGCTACAAGAAGTTTCTGCAAATACTTTGCTCCTTTTAAGCCAAAAGTGCAAAAATCCATAGTTTGGTGCATGACTGGCTAAGCCCAGCCCTTGTGGAAACAACCAAAAGCAGAGGAACCATCATTACACTATGTGAAATGCTTTGAGGAGCACTCAGATTGGAAAAATCACGTCGTAGACTAATGAAAACTATGTATTCCTTTTTCAGATATTTTACTTTTTATTATACTTGCCACAAATATTAACAGTTTAATCCTGTAAAATTCAATTCCTGCCAACAATCTTAACCAAAATTCTTTATTTTTTCTCTGGAACAGAACCTCAAGCCACACAGAAAAAGCCTGTTTGGCATTTATTAGAGGATTAAAATGCATGTGTATTGTAGCTTCGACCCTACAAAAGGGAGTGTGATGATTTGCTTTATTTATTTTTTTACAGAAAATGGAGCACAGGATTAAGCAATAGCTAAATGGACAAATTGCCCTACATTTCCAAACCAGGAAAAATGTTCCCATTTATTTAAAACTAAATAAAACTGGAAAGTGTGTACTGGAAATGGCCCTATAAAAACGTACGTGAGGGGTCACTTCTAAACAATAGGTTTCAAAATAAAAGCTGGTGAAATACTCAGCAACTAACAGGAGCACAAGTGAAAATGTGTCCGTCCAGCACGACACAATAGAGGTACACAGCGTTAACCAAGTCAGCCCCAAAACAACCAGCATGGATCCCAAGAGGCAGGATATTTGTGCAGAGTATTAAAAACCAAAGCAAGCAATAGAAAACAACAATATTCAGAAGGCTTTGGTAACAAATCTAGGACACCCATGCCTGTATTTCTTACGTTTTAAATGTAATAACACTTTGCCTCCAGCTAGATGAATTCAGTTTCCCAGGAACAAAGAGGATGCAGCTGAGAGCACTGAACATCCTCACTTTCCTGCAAGCTGCTTGCGATCACAGTTGATTTGCAGTTTCCATATGCTTCCTTAACCACCTTTATTGAGGGATGCTTTTCAGTTGCAGCTCTGAAACCGATTTTGTATCCTTATCGGAACTAGACTGAAAGCAGCACTAAATCTTCGAGTCTCCATGCTCAAAAACTCTAACTTCATTGTCCAGATGCGTGTGCTTGGTGCTACAGAAATGCAGGCAAAGAAGGGATTCGGGTCCAGTTTAGGACACGTGCATTACGTGTACGTGTGGGCTGTGTCTGTGCTCCCACCACTGCCAGCAGAAACCTGGTCACGTCACCAGCAGAGCACTGGGAGCCACTGACCAGCCTTTACGGGCAGGATCAAGCCTGGTCTTGTGTAAATTCAGGTGTGCAGCATCTCTGAGATGCCCCTGGACATCCCAGCTGGCTCTGAGCTGCTGCTCAAGACCTTGGTGTCCTCCTGCTTGGTGCTCCCTTTGGGGTAAGATGAGCTGGCCTCCGACCGAGGAAGCCTCCTGACCACAAAGCTGGCTACTGGCACTCCAGCGCCTGAAATGAAGACCCCGTTCCTGGCGGGTTTTTCAGAATAAGAGGTCTCCTGCACTTCACCAACAACTTTTACAAAGGTACTTGCTGTTGACTGACACACTTAGTCATAACTGCGTTCCTAAAAAGAGCTTAATCATAACCACATTCCTGAAATTTACATATAACCTACTGTGCTGTAGTATGCTGCTCCTTCCAGCAGACCCCTCAAAGTGCAGTAAAAGTACAGCAGTCCTGGTTTCACATAGGGAAAGACAGCAGAAAAAGAGCAAAAAGCATTTTCAAGGCAACTTTTCCAGAACAATTCATTTTTACCTTGCCAAAATCAAGGAATGGGTTCAACCCAACGTTTCTAAGTTTGGGGAGCAGGCTTTTTTGTCTGGTTGGGTTTTCGTCTGAATGAAAACAGGCTGAAAGCTGTTTGCTGTCTGGAAGATTAAGTTCATCCTTAAGCACAGCTGTACATAAAGCACTGTGAAATACTGGAAATTAGGTGGTGTTGATGCAGCATTACAGGTTTTGTTCAAAGGGGCACGCTGGGCTGGTAGTGTTGAAGGTATTTTGAGTTCACCTCTGAATGAGCACATTTTGGCACTGCTCCCACTCGCAGCACATTCAGCCAGACTCTGCTCACAACCAAAATTTGAAGGGGGCAGTGTTATCGGAGTAACCAGGCATTGTAACTCAAACTCTACCTCTATTTATTTTTGTATTTCCCTTTGTTTGTGTAGCTTGCTGGTACACCCACCGAAAGGAAGCAGCCGAAGTACCTCACATCAGGAACAAGCAAAGCAATAAAGCTGCTGCAGACAACAGCAATAACTCGTGAGTGTTGCCCTGAAGAAGAACACAAGAGCTATCTATGAGAAACCAGAGTAATGTCTAACACTTACACTGCATTCTGCTTCGTAGCAAGGTCCCAGAGCATTACATGTGGCCAGGCACAGTTTTGTCTTGCTGTCTGCATGGCAGATCTCACCCTAGTATTTTAACCTTTGGGAAGAGTCAGCCAAGTGTTTCTGAGGATAATTTCACTGACAGTGAACGTACAGCCATGCCCACACCTCTGTACACTGCAGCTAAGCAGGAGGCAGCACCAGTTCTCAGGTCACTTACCTGACTGTCAAGTGGCCGCTCTGACCCATCCGCAGAACAGCGTACTACAAGGAAGACTCCTCTGGATCTTCCTTCGCAACGGAAGCAGCATTTTTTAATCCCTTCTAAAATCTGTATATGGAAAATCCTAACTACCTCAGATTTAACACAGTTAAATTCCGAAAACAATGAAGGCCCAAAGCTAATCAGTTCTCACACCTTTTCTCATGGATTATTAAAAAAACAAACAACAGTAGTCTAAACACGGCTTCTAGAAATAGAAGAACATGCTTGCTCTTCCTAGCAGTCCATGTTTTATATTTCAATTCCTGTTACAAATGAAAGCCCAGTTACAGAGTGGAATAATGCAGCCTTACCCATGTCACGCTGCACCTAAACAAGAATTATCTGTCTTTATATAAAGTTACATCACTCACCGTCCACAAAAACACACCTTAGATTGTTGTTGAAAACGAGTAGCTCAAAAATGTTAAGGGACAGGTTTGGAGGAATTAAAAAAGATGGAATGGGGATGCTACGACCTGCTTATCCTCTTGGGAATGGCAGTCGTGCCGTTTTCTAACATAGTGAAAGCAAAATACAGAGTTGACTCTTTTGTTTTTCACTGACGCTGAATTTTATTTGGTAGAAGCTCTCACAGGCCTTTAAATAATTCATAACGCAGCGCCTGTTGTTCAGTTCGAGGAGGGAGCTCGGAGAACGTTAATCCAAACAGAGATGAATTGGCACAGCTGTAAATCTGCAGGACGCCTCCCCGATGAGCTCATCCCCTAGCAGTGCAAATGAGTGACATCATGCTTGCCAAGCCCTGCACACGCGCTCACACTCGCTCACTCCCCTTTCTCCTCCCCATGCAGGGTTTCTGCTGCTTTTTCCACAGGTGATCAACATATACAGCTCATCCTAGGCAGAGGAAGGAAGCGGGAGGACCTGCCACCGAATCCAGGGTTTGTCCCGCTAGGTTGTCACGGCTCTGGCACAGACACAACAGAACACATCTTTCTGTCTGGAACAGAATGAAGCTGCACCTTGGTCGGTCTAGCTCAAAAAATCCTGAAAGAAAGTTATAAAGAGACATGCCTTTGAATAAAATTCACAAACACTTCTCAAAGGACTGCTCAGCGCTTCTACTCGATACTCATCCAGCGTGTCTCCGTGACCTTTTGCTCACAGGAACACTCTCCAAGCCAGGTCTCACAAACATTTAGCACAGACAAGTTTGGATATGTTCATACAGCCACACTGTTGAAATGTCTCATTTCCCTGAGTTTCAGTTTGCCATCACACACTTAAGGTGTGGACATGAAAATATGTGACATTGGGAAACTGTCCGAAGGTATTAAAACAGGATAACATACCAGAGAAACTAAACAGCTAACAAAAAGCCCACAGACAGAATTAATACATGTGAATAAAATGCCCAGGTAACAGCTTTGATACGAAATCTGCAGGAATTCGAGGTGCTTTGCTATTCATCCATGAGCAGGAAGGGCAGCTGCACTTGTTTGTGCTCATGAATACGCCAGGCAAGGTCTGCAACAAGCTTTGCAGCTTCAGCTACATAGCAAGCATCAATATTAACAAGCTCATTTAGGTCTATTTCATGCTCCTCAATGACTTACAGTTGTTATTTTGCTGCAGACATTTATACCATTTCTCGTGGCAGCAGGAAGCACAGCGCGGTGTCAGCAACACCCCACAGAACTGGAGCCAGCCCTCCGGCTCCTGACCCTTACTGGTCCTGGAAACAGTTCCCACTGAGTAAGGACCACTTTATATCCACCTATATGCACTATATATTTATATATAGTTAACTATATATATATATATATATATAGTTAAATATATAGTTATATATTTATATATACACTTATTCTGCCCTTTCCAAGTTTGAGACACTCTTTTTCTTCTGTCCCCTCATCAAGGCTACATGCTGCTATTATGAAGCCAACTGTACATGACACGGAGGCTCTTAGTAAAAGCTTTTACCAAAACAACCTGCCACAGCACACCCCAACCTACGTAACACAGCTTGAATGTGCAGCATCACCTCCTGCCTGGTGGTCGGGCCAAAATCAAGGGACCTGGTTTGTGTCCAGCGTGAGAGTGACAGCACACGGCCCCAGGAGGTTTGTGGGTTTGCCATGGCTCAGAATTGTTGAGTTTTCCAGGATTCATGCTGCTTGTTGAGCCGTGCTATCTAAAACCCACAGCTCGGAAGAAAAAGGCATGCGGTGGGTTCTTGCTAACACAGGAGAAGCCCTGCAGACTGGAGAATTACAACAGGATGCTGAAACGGGGATTATACAGCTCTTGAGATGAACAGGAAAAATGCAAAACAAGGAAGCAAACAACACACAGAAGTAGTAAACTTGGCAGACGGCACAAAGAGGTGGCAGGAGCTCCGGCCTCTAGAAAAAGCTCAAGGAAAAAGGCAGATTCTGGGCTTTTGGATGCTACCCAGCATTTTTACAGAGCCTAGTACAGCGGTGCCATTCCTGGGCTAGGATGTCTTTCAGATACTGAAATAAAACAGCAGAGATTCATTGCTCACTGAACTGCTGGGCAATTTTTCCACAAAGGACCATCCTTCTCCTCCTCCTTATTTAACGCTGATGCAAGTACACAAGTTCCAAACACAATTTAAGACTGAGAAACCCAGGATACAGCTGCCCAGAGAAGACGAAGCACCCAAGACCAGCACGCTTTGGCAGCAGCACTGCACGGGACAAGGCAAAGCAGAGCCTGGCTCTCCTCAGCCCCCAGAGAGAGGGAATCCCAGGCAAACAGCAGGTAGGAGGTGAGGAAACATTCATTTTGTCTGGAGCGCAGCAGACTCATCAGGCTCGTAATTCGGAGCAAGTGTATCATCCTTCCCTTCTTCCCTCTCTGCCCATTGAAAGAAGGCCTCTGGAAGTAACAAGCTCTGCAGTGACAGGCACACAGCTCCTTTTGCTCAGCCCTTGCACTACCTGAATGCCTTGAAAACCGGCTGAGAGCTCAGGGCAGAAGCAATGGTATCAGAGAATATGAAAAGCAGTGAAGCAATGGGTGCCCAGGTGCATCAGCTCCCCCCAAAATCTCCTTTTCCCTTGAGGAATCCTGCCGGTGACTACGCAAACCTTTGCACGGTGGTGTGCTCGAGATTTCAGAAAACAAGCAGCAGAGGAAAGAAAACAAACTAGAGCACATCCTCTGATCCAAGTGCATGTTTTGGGTCTTGTAAATAGACTTTGTTTTGTAAGGAACTGATTTGAAATCTCCATTTTAACATCAAACTCTGTGGCAATCAGCCTCCTAGATCTCGGTTCTGTGGCTTCAGTAGGGCACAGCTGGAGGGCACGTACTTACCTGTCGCTGCTAACTCTGCTCATAACGTCAGCGAGTCAGAACCTCTCCCCCTCCCCCCCAGAACAGGAGGCTTTAAATTAATCTGGAAAGGGGCTACATAGAAAGAAAAACTTTAGAGAAACTTCATTTCATTGCTTTGCTCTTACTTTGCATTTGTGTTTCATCTCCCACACCATTACCTTGGCCCAGAAGAGGCGAACAAAACGCATCGGTAAAGCTTCCGCTTCAAGAAGTCATTTTAGATTTGCAACTTAGAAAAACAACTTTTTAGCTAAGCTTTATCCCATCCTTCTTTCCATCTACATACAGCCCCAGCAAAAGATTTAATGCAGTTTAGTGGCTAATAGCATACAACTGCAGCCTTCAGTGCTCGATCGGAAGCACTGATCTCTGAGCAGACAATATGTAAATGAAGAGCTACAACATGAAAAAACTCCGCTGACATAGAGGATTTGTATTTCTGCTTCTTTAAACGATGCACAAACTGAATCCCACATGGATAGGCAAAGGGATAGGCTCACTTTGGTTATTTATTATTCACAACGTTCTTTTTTAAATAGTTAATTCTGCATAGAACATAAGGAAGATGCTCTTTGTAAAACATTTTAATTATATTACTGCAATATATTTAAATAGCAAGCTTAAAGTCTTTACAACTTTTTAAAGGATGGTTGAAAAAATACTCCTGGAAACGCTGTAATTGCGTTTTCATAATGGTATGTATTAATTTATATTTCTTTGATCTGCACAACACAAGATCAGAGCCAAGGAACTCTCAGGCAGGGACCTACACCGTACAATGGGTGGGTGCCCCATTTCTGCACCAGCTGCAGAAGAAGGTACACATCCAAAAAGCAGACAAAGAAAGCCAACCTATGGTGTAACACCAGGCAGAAGTGGCACTTCAAGAAAGATCTGAAGACCTACTGAAGAAACCAGGCTGTGCCAGACATGCAAGAGCTTGGCACAAGGGAAACATCTGGAGAATGCACGATAAATTGACTTTTGGATGAGATAACGAGAAAGACTTTGAGACCTAAAGCGGTCAGAAGTAACCAAAGACCTGCTAAAACACTTTAGACAGACATAGAAATTGGAAAATGAGAGGTGCTGCTCTAAAGCAGGAGTAGAAATGAGTACAGGGTTTCAAGGAGGAGCAAGGCTACCCTGTGGAAAGGAAAACCCAGAGGTGAGAAGGGGAGGGAACAGACTCCCAGGGAGCAAAACTGGCAATCAGCAGGGCAGGGAGAGGACAGACATGGGAACACCAGCAGGGCTCCTGAAGTTCTGGTGGGTGGAAAAGAAGGGCTGCCAGGCTAGCACAGGATTTCAGAACACAAAAAAATGCTTCCTCACCATTTATAGTTTTCAAAGAAACTACTTAGTTTCTTTGCTCATACAATTTGTCCTCTATTTGCCAGTAGAGCATTATAACACATTGCTAATAGAAACGGAGAAAGAAAATCAGTACAGGTCTTATACTGGGAAAATTATCAATTCACCAAAGCATAGCTCTTGACATTTTCTTTTTAAAAAACAGGTTTTAATGTAGAGCCAAGTTACTCTCTGCTCTAAAAATGCTCATTCTACAATTATCAATAGCACCAGCATAAAGAAAGGAACACTACCTCTGCTCTTCTACTCTCCTCCTGTCCCTCACACCTGCTGTAAAAAGAGGGGTCGACTTCGGTTAAACACAGCTTTCCCTGCTTCAATAAAATAAGGCACTCCTGTATTTTGAGGAGCTCCCTTAGTCAGAACTTCATTTAATTCCAGCTGTTAGACAAACAATAATGAAGAACTGCAGGTCACAAATGGGGTGTTTCAGATCACTGCCTCGGTTATTAAATACAAGATCTCCCTTTGCTGAAGCATGCAGGTGCATAATCTGTTATTTAATGGGGACATGGCAGTTCCACTTCCTTCTATTAACAAGACCTTCACATTTCCAATACGGTTTTGTTTTTCTTAGGATGCAAAGGATTCCCCTGCCTGGAACACGAAATAAGAGTTTATCAGACTGCGATCAGAGTCCTTCAAACGTTTTCACACAAACTGATCTTTGTGATAGGATGCTTACGTAGCAGAGCCATGCCAAAAGATGAAGCACTGCTTGTGACTGGCAGCAACGTGCAAGAACCAGGGACACTCTATGGGACCACTCTGATAGTGGCTGTATCCATTTTCTGTAGTATTGCTTCATTAATACTGTGTGTTGTTTTTTTTTTGTTTGTTTGTTTGTTTTTTTTTTTTTTTTTTTAATATAAAATACAAACATTTCAAGTTTTTCAAGAAGCTGTTTTTAAACAAATTAACCTAAAACCACTCTCTACAAACCACTCTCTTAGATGCTTCTTTGGCAGACACTTCAGGCATGACCACTTGGAGATGTCTCACAGGTGGAGATGCAGCAAGCAGTGGAAGGTCTGAATAAGCTGGAAGTAACACGGGAAAATTAGAACAAGAGTTTTGAAATTATTATACAGCTGAGAAGCAGCTAATGCACAAATCCTTATATTGCCTGTAGCACTTTGAGAAGAAATTTCCCTTTGTGGTCTCTCTGACACCTCCAGCCCTAGGACATGGGGTTAAAGACAGCCTGCTTGGTATCACAGACACTAAGCTCTTCTCTGGTAAGCTACAAAGAAGAATGACTTTTTTTTTTTTTTTTTTTTTTTTACATCTTTATTGCTGTTTTGTTTGAATATCAACCTGGCCAAGGAATCTCTTTTAAACAGGATGGAAATATATGGAAAAAATATAAATACAAATCTTAGTTCTTCATCTGCAGACAATTAAAATTTGATGTTTTCAACACCTCATTTTTTTTGCAGGAGGACTGATCAGAAAACAGCAATAACCTAAAAATACTATTTGTACCAGGACTAGTAGTTGCAATCCCCTTCCAATGCTAATAACTTAGTTGTGACCATCTAGACAACTGTTTAGCTCAGCATTTCCAGAAAGTGGGCAATTCCCAGTTTGGCAGGCTCATCCATCCATTGGTCTTAATTTGCAATGTCCTAGACAGGTGCAAGTTTGGGTGCTCTGTGCTTTTTTTGTTTTGTTTTGTTTTAAAATGTGTCAGTAGCTATACAGCATTGAATCATAAAATACTGTACTAAATGTTATTATTATTTTCATTAAAAGCAGAGCTGCTGTCCTGGACATGTTGAAGTGGACGTGATAAATTTGGAAGGTATCAACATCTGTGTAGTTTTTTTTTTCCCCCAAATACAAGTTGGCCTTTCTCTGTGCATGCATGAAGAAGTTCACTAATAAAACAAAAAGTGTATTCTATTTTAAATTATACAGGGCACTAATCAGAAGCAGTGAGGTACATAAGAATATAGCAGAACACGCATACAGGTGAGGGAAAGCACTCAGGAAATGCTTCTTATCATAGATAGTGAAATGGCCATTCTTTAAGTGTGTAGTTTTAGGATGCCAGAAGTTTCGACTGGACAACACACATGGAGAAGGAAATGGTGTTTCTCTGTCACAGAGATTCAACAGGGTGATCTGTTTAACCATTCCCAGCTGTGACCTGAACATAATTCCCATAGAAAACAGTTAAAGCATCTCTGGGAGAAAGGAGGGCAGAAACGACCTCTGAGGTTTGTCTAACCCACAGTCATTTCTCTGCAGACACACATACATATAGATATTGTACACTTATAAACAATTTGTGCTTCATCGCCACTACTTTGCTACCTGGAGTCTGTCAAAATCTAACCAGTGCATTGAGCGTTGCAGCGAACAGCCATCAGGTGTCAAAGCCCCACGTTTGGAGGGCTGCCAACACCCCCACGTTTCCTTTCGAGCACAAAACTGTGCATCTACTTTATACCTTCTGTTATCAGTGTTCAAAGCACTGAGCACTTGGAGCGTGCCTGCCTGCTGGGTGTTTTTTGGGGAGGAAGCACGGAAGGAGGCCTTTACAAGTGAACAAGGGGTATGCCTTCTCTATCCAAGCTAGCTTTGGGGCCATCCTTCACGAGCAGGACTGGCATTTCTGGGCTCCCAGCCACACATGAACTACAACAGATTGGGCAAGGTCCAACCCTGAGCCCATACAATGCGCTAATGTGGAAAATATTACGCTCCCTTTCCCAGAAAACAAATGCTGGATTCAGTTTCCAGAACCTGTTACTTCTGTTCCCACTCAACGGTGCCAGCAGGCTCACCTAGTTATCCCGCTCACCCATCTCACGGAGCTACTCAACGTGACCGGCCACGGAGCTCGTGCACCCTTCTTCACTGGAAGGAGGACAGATTTACCTTCTACGTTGAAACTGGAAGAACTGAGGCCAGGAAAATAAATAAATAAGTAAATAAAGCCACCAAAAAATGTTGATGCTTAAAGGGCACGGTCCTCAGATTCCTCTCACACAGTATCAAAGCCACAGGCATCCCGACTCTCCGCCTGCGCTGTTCCCACGGGTTGTGCCACCGCTATCTGGGGCTTGCCCCTTCCCAGCCCCAACCCCACCACCCAGCTCCTGGGGGGACATCAGGCCCTTGCCCCAGCCTAAAAGTCTGGAGGTGCATGGCTGTGAAATGAGAGGTTCATCTGAGAAGGAGGAATCCTGTGTCTGGCATTTGTTTTCACACCTTTGTTCACACAATTTGTATTAAACTGTTGGATAAAGGGTGTCCCTTCCAGTCACCACGAGACTGTTCTTCACCATGGAAAAGGATGGAGAGCAAAAGAAAGCAAACTGGGGAGGGAAGTCTGAATTATTCTCCATGCCCGCAGGAGTACAGGTAGGAAGCAATGGATGTAAAAAGCAATGAGGGAGGTTTCAGCTCAAATTGGAAAATACTCTGGCATGAAAACATTTAAACCCTGGAACTGACTGCCCTTCATAATTATGACCTGTCAATAATTAACAACTTTTAAGAACAGATTAGACAAGCAGTTATCAAAAGGGATACATAGAGTTGATCTCGACAGGGGGCCAGAGAAGACCTACATGACCTGCAGAGGGCCTTCTAAGCCCTGATTTTGTTGTTCCAACGCTATAAAGCAGAATATGCCAATATCTATCATATTAGCATCTTCTAAACATATCTCTGAGTCAAAAATATTTAAGCTTCTACTGTAATAAGTGAGCAATTATTTGGCATAGATGAAGAGACAGGAAATCTGGCAACGCACCAGAAGCGAAACATGCAGCCATGCATCTCCTGAAAGCCAGAGTTTGGAAAAGTACTCAACATATTTTTTAAACAGAACGTGGTACTTGTTTAAGGTTCTTAAAATCTGTTCAAATATTTTTCATTAAAGCTGCAGCAGTTCCGTCAATAAGAAAAGGCTGTAAGGTAAAGGCAGTTTTCCCATCAAGACAAACTCCTCAGCATCTGCAGGCACTCTCCCACCGATTCTTCTACCTCCCCACTAAAATATAATTTCTGTATCAGCTATGCACATACATTTGTGCAGAACCAGCATAATGAGGTCCCTGTACTCCTGTGCATGGGCTCCTGTAAAGGTCTGGAGATAACCGTGCACATTTGAGGCTCAAGTATAGTGAAAACAGAAAACAAAGTCATTAAACCTTGCAATACGTATTGACAAAAGCGGTTTAAGACCAGAGGCAATTTGCCATCTATTCGTAATGATTGCTGCTCTCCATGCTTTGTGTTGTCTTGTGGTTGGCTCATTTCCCCATCCATGCTTACAAAGGGCATGCTGTTCACGGCCCTGCCATCGACATTACCAAGTTTTAACTACCCTGGTGGCGAGTTAGCACTTTACAGAAATATATCCTAGCGTGTACATAAACCTTCACTTACTTAGGAAATGCTGTTACCTTCAGCTAGATCACAGAACTGAAAAAACCACCAGACCAAGCAGACTTGAAGTTTGGTCTGTTGCTCACTGCTTAGAATAGATTTTTTTCACCTCATGAACAAAAAATAGATATAATCAGCTTATGTAACAGATGTTGATAATTTTACAAAAATAGTAGCGAAAAATGATGATTGGGCTCAGGTATTCAGTTGGCTTGCTTTTTCTCTCCCAGCTACTTCCTTCCCTCCACGAGCTCACACTGCTATTTGCAGCCTTCCTTTCCACTGCGTTAGGGCAGGCAAAGGTTAGCTGGACATTGTCCATGCACACAAATATACTCAGCATATAATATGGGAAGAGGAGCTTTTAACAATGCAATTCCTTAGTTCAGCTCCATATAAGTTATCCCAAGCGTTGCTTATATAACAGATCATAAAAGCACGGGGAAAGACTAATTTTAGAGTATTTGGAACTGCATCTTTTGAACAAAGCTAATGGTGAAGAGGAAGAAAAATGTATTCCTCACCGGAACTGAGGAGAAGGTTTTAGAAGTGCAACTGTGAAAAATGTAAAGTATTTGAAAGAGGGTGAGGTCTGGAGCTTCACTTGTTTTTTAAGGGATGGTTGGAGCAGAGGCATACCCACAACAGGAGCAGGAAGGGGAGAACAAGTGGGAGGAACAGAGCATGCAGCGATGGATGGGTACGTGGGAAGCTGTACAGTGCAGTGAGTCAACAGCAGGCTTTGCAAAGTAGGAGGGCAGTTCTAGGCCAAATGCTTAGTAAGTTAGCATGATATCAGGGGATACATTTAGCTTGGACAGGCTTTAATTTAAGAAGCTCGTAAGAAGCAGAAACATATAACAGCTTGATATTTGCCGCTGGGTGTAGGGATGGGAAGAAAGGCAGCTTGGTTTAAGTCTGACTAAAGATTTTCTTTTCTGTATTTCCTATTTTTATTTATTTGATATCAGGTAAACAAAGCATACTCCTAGGAGCACTAGAGCCAACAGCAGTTTAAAATGAGGCACCACAGGATGCTGATGAATCACAGCATCAGTGCCAATGCATTCAGTGCCTCCCCAGCCGTATCTGAGCAGTCCCTTCTACCCCAGGGAAAGGTCTCAGACAAAATGAGAGCAGAAATGACCACCGTGGAGGCTCAGCTGCAACCACAAATCCCTGTCCTGAAGGAGGAAACCCCAGTGTTGTGGGGCAGTGCCAGCAGGCAGGACCACTGCTGCCTCCTCAGAGATGTCTCGCAGCAGCTACGTCCTTCCCTGGCTTGTCATTCCAGCTCCACGCTGTATACAAACTGCCTCGCCAATCCCTCTGCCACAGTAACGACAGGCAAACTTAATTAGTACTGCGAACAGTTTGGATGTCTGCACAACAGGTTGCCAAAAAAAAAAAAAAAAAAAAAGGAGAAAAGAAAAAAAGATAACTAAGAACATTTGTTGCATAATGTAATTCAAAGCTTCTATCTGTAGGACCAGTACAAGCCATGTTTATTAATGTCACACATTATGTCTTAATTTGAAACATAAGCGAGAGCTTGTTTTTGTACTGCTTTAATTTCAATGATCTATTATAAAAGTATAGCACATAAGCAGTTTATTTTTGTAAGACAAGTTTTATACATCCAACGCAGATTTTCTCTCCAAGCTTCTTACTCATACCAAAACATAACAAAATGACAAAATCGCTGCATTTCTCTGCATTTATTTGCTTTAGGGACTGGCAAGAGAAAGCAATGTATCTTCATCATACTTAGAATTTCTGTAAACATCACGAGGAAATACATACCACAAACCACAAATAAGTGTAACCTCAAGCCTTTTTACGTGACCTGTTTTAAAGGGTTAGATCGATTAGATTTTTACTATTGCTGTTATTATTGAAAGTATTCTTGTGATCTAGAAGCACTCCGACTAGGGCAGAAAGGTTAAGTATCAGCAAGATGTGTCTGAGGAGAACCAGGGATGAGTGCATGTCACACAGACACAAGCTCACCCACTGGTGTTATATAAATATACTCACAGATCATGTGGATACACACACACACACTCACCCAGAAAAACATTAAATGGCTACTCTGCACTTACTATCGGAGTAACACATCCGTAATCACAGAATCATTAAGGCTGGAAAAGACCTCCAGGATCATCTGGTCCAACCATCCCCCTACCACCAATGTCACCCACTAAACCATGTCCCCAAGCACCACGTCCAAACTCTCCTTGAACACCCCCAGGGACGGTGACTCCACCGCCTCCCTGGGCAACCCCAGTGCCTGACTGCTCTTTCTGAGAAGAAATGTCTCCTCATTTCCAACCTGAACCTCCCCTGGCACAACTTGAGGCCATTCCCTCTGCTCCTATCACTAGTTACCTGTGAGAAGAGGCTGACCCCCGGCTCCCCACACCTTGTTCTCAGGTAGCTGTAGATAAGCTATAGCAATATGCAGTAAGGTCTAATCCTGGAGTTAAGGGCCCAGTGACAACGAGCAACCCCCGTAACTCTGCCAAGTAAACTAAAGGACATTGAGAAGTAAGAGACCACATGGGCACGGCTATGGCCCCCTCCAGCTGAGGTGCTCCAGCAAGCCCCCGGGCCCATTAACAACACTAGAGGCGATTTCAGGCCAGTGACTCTCAGGAGTTCGGAAGTAAGGAAAATCAGTCAAAATGTTCTTTTTAAATCACCAGTGCTTGAGCTAGGCCCTGGAGCACACGACCTCCACAGGTCTCTTTTGGCCTCAGCCATCCTGTCAGAAAGTGGCATCAAACCATTTTTAATGGCCACCTTTCAGCAGAAGGGAACACAAGAAAGGCCACGCACGCCCTCCTCTCGGCCTCTTCTTTCCCCCCCCCAAGGCAGCCGCCATGTTCACAGAGCTCTGTAAGCAGCTTTGCGGGGAGCAGTAACCAACTTTTCTTGTTATTTTGTTGAAACCTTCACTTAGTTCTTCACTGCCTCCCTCAGCTTCATGGAAAGCATCAGATATTCAGGGGGAAAGCAAGAGAAACAATCCAAATCAAGATAAAGGGGAAAAAGGCACAAGCAGTGAACTTAAGTCTGGAAGCGTACTATGGGATAAAGAATGGCTTTAGCATACCAACTTAAGTAAAAGGCTACAAAGTATTTAAATTTTTGTGGTTTTGTTTGTTTTGTTTTTCAATAGGAAAGCATTACCTAAACATAGGCTTTATTTCATTACAAACAGTAAGTGACAGCAGCTCAGGCCCACAAAACAAGGGTAAGTTCAGTGACTGACACCCCTGAAGATGAGATGTGTGGGATCCTGAAGGTGAAAGAGGTCTGAACTGTGAGCATGGCCACCAGCAGCGGCTGGATGTTTTAGCACGTTCAAGGCAACAGCTCTTTCTAAATGTCCCACATAAAATGGCATTGGAAATAGCTCAGCTGACCATAATGCGGGACATCTGCTGATGGTGGAAATAGCACCCTCTGCGCTTCCTCGAGCAGCCAAGATATTAAACTGTGCATAGCAAAAGAAATCAAATAAGCAGCAATGGCATTATAATACAGCCTATTAAAAGCATCAGTTGGCTAGTTACTCCTTTTACCATCTTGAATACTGCTGTTACCCCAAACATCCATTTTCTCTTCCTGTGTCAACATGGTAGCAGCTTCTATGCGATGTGCCAGTGTTAATGTTGCCAAGAGCAATCGTGCCCCTAGGACAAGACAGTTTGGGAGCCCAGCTGCATCTGGGCTTCTGGTATGCTCCTTGAGAGAAGCAAGGGCAACCGTCAGACACCCAGAGTTTATGATGATGTATACATAATAAAAAAGAAACACTCTGCCATTGTGTTCTGGCAATGTTATCCCATATATTTTACTCCGGCTTCCTAAGGAGGCTGTTTTGAAAATGTGGTTGTTGAACAATTTCATAGACACAGCTACTAACAGTGAATGTTTTAACTCAAAATAACTTATCTTTCTAAACAGCAGTTCTACGGAAAGTGTAAACATACGTTTGCTGGGGAATGTTAAATCTTTTTAGCAAGATATGTCATTTCACCTACTTTCTCTGTATGGATGGAGCAGCAAGGTGCTACAGGACATACTCTTCTCTGGGACCAGTCAAAACACAAGTTCACGTTTCACCCATAGCTTCCTCCTTGTTTGCCACGGATGCTCAGTTCACTGAAGGCCCAAAATTACTTGGTAGACTTGGCATTGCATCAACAGCAGGATTTCCTATGACAGCACTTAAAATAAAGGGATACACAAAATCACAAGACCTCCTATCTAATGAGCTTGACTGGTGTACTTGAGGAACAGCAACTAACATTTACTGTCACTGTCTCAAAACTGAGGACTAGCCATTTAGCATGTATTAAAAATACACCAGAGAGCAACATTAACTCTTGTAAGCTTACAAGGAGCATCCCCTCAGCTCTGCAGAGTAACTCAGCATTGCTTACAGAATAAAAACCACCTGCAAGAGCACCCACAATGCATCTTCTGTGCAATGCATTGCCATCAAGTGCTGCTGTTACAACCAGGCCAAAGGACATGCTTCTTGGAAGAACTAAACTTACTGAAAATTATAGCTGATTCATGCAGATCTTGTGTATTTAACACTTCTGTTCCAACACTTTTAATCCCTTGAAGTCTTCTAAAACCACAGAAAGATGCAGTTCTGCCTCAAAAGTAACACGTTAGAAAAATCTATTGTTAATTTATATATATATCCTAATCATGTTGAAACACCAATATCTAAATTAAGGGCTGCATCCTTTCACATTCCTCTAGCCACAAAAACTCTAGTAGTAATAGGCAAAACAAGTACCTGATGTATAAAAAAAATCTCATAGTAGACATTAGGAAATCTTTGTTACAGAAATTAATAAACGGCACCTTAAAAATAGCCTTTCACCTATGCAAACCAATAGTAAGCAGAGAATGAAACCAACAGAGTTAAACAAGCTTTACCACAGAACAGTCATCTTAGGAACACGAACAAAATATTGAAAAACTCTTGTTACACACAATGCAAGCGTACTACTTTAAATATTGAAAAGTCAAACTTTCTACCTTTTTTTTTTTTTTTTTTTTAATCTGTAAAATGAATGTTTGCATGGAGATGATGCCAGAGGAGTTAAAGGAGTTAAACAGAAATTTCAAAAAATATTTTAAAAATAACAATTAGTGACAGAACTAGTCTCAGAGAGGCAGGCTTCATGTCTTTCCTGGCCTGAACAATACAATGTCAAAGATCACTGCATAAACCAGAATATTTTAACTTTATAGCATTTAAAGAAAATTATGGCTATGAACATGCTTCTGTGTAACCATACACTTGGTATCCCATTCTTGCACGTTTCACAGATAGACAAGTTTAAAACCATGTACCCATTGACTTTTTTCTTTTTTCTCAGCACAGATGGCATTTCAAGAGGGATTTTTGTGTGCCACAGCTAACACAAACCACAAAGAAATTACTCTTATTGAATATTGCCTGCTGTTTAAAGTGTTTTGAAATTACACTCCATTTTTTAACGGAACTGAAGAGCTGAGAACAAGACATGCATTCACAGTGATAGCTAGCAGATAGAGCAGCAATGACTGCTGAATACAGCTCCTCAAGAACCAGCACCCAGTGCTTGTTGCAGATTAAGGACACATTTTTCCTCTGTGACACATTAGAAGAATTCATTGAAATTTGCTTGGTAATGAGATCATTGTCCATTGGCAAGTTTGGTCACACAGTTGAAATAATTCAGCCCTTAGTCTAGGCTACCATCAAAATAAGATCTTAAAGAAAAGAGGTTACATTTCTACAGATGGAGACAAATCTTTGGTGTTTTGAAAATACAATTTTCTAGAGAAATGGGAAATTTATTTCTATGTGTACATATACACATGTGTTTATGTATACATACATCTATACACATGCATTCAAAATCTTCTTCTAGGCTTCCTTTTGAAACAATGACTACCTAAAATAATACAGACTCCAACATCAGGCACTGGGAAAACTTAACATTACCACAAATTAATTGCACAACCAAATCATCATGTGTTTATTTTTCAATGGAATTTCATTCCTTGGGAATTCTATCACAAGTCTGCAGTTTAAAAAAAAAAAAAAAAAAAAAGACAAGTAACATTGGCCAAAAATCCAGATGGCTAAAATCATATTAATGGCGTGTGAAGTTCCTCTCCTAATAAAAATTAGGAAGGAAAAAAATGTAGAAGAAAGGGTGCAATTTAACAATTATGGAAACCAAGGAACAACTAAGAAGTCTGTGCGATGGATGACCTATTGCTACAAAGAGCCCCACCAAGCAGAAAGCACCTTATTCACGAGAAGCAGCCTTCACTCATATTCTTGATGGTTCAATCACTCGTAAATCCCATCCTGCTCTCACAGAATCGAGTAAAGCAAAACAGGCTGAAAGACCACAAACACAAATAGCTGGCATTATACCAAGTTGCGTGAAAATCACTAGCAAATGCAGGCGACGATTAGTGAAGAAAATAAAAAGGATTCTGCTTTATTCAAGACATTAGTATTCCCTCTACTCTAGGCATTACTGGAAAAAAAAAATAACTTTATCATATCCAAAACTCACGCTTTTGCAAGAATACTAAGCTGACAAAATCCTTCTGGATAGGCCAGCCCACAAATCTAAGAGTGGTGATGAGAAGGCAAATTGCTTTAGTCACACAACTGGAGCACATGCAGCTACGAAACCCCAGCCTGTCTGCGTTACTTGTAGCTGGCTCGACCATCCCACGTTCAGCCTCCCTTTGCAAGGGACTGTCCTGATCGTGTCCTCTACTCCCCAGCACTGCTGAGGCTTGATCCACCATTTAAAAGGTGAGTTTCCAGCAGCCCAAAGTACTCACAACGCATCTACAGATATGTTCCCCTTCTCCATCTCAGCACCATAAGAAGCTGGTGTAGCTACCACGGCAGCAAGCATTAGGCAAATGATCTGGGAGGCCCCAGCTAAACAAGCAAGGTGACTTTTGGAGTTCTGGTTTCGCTCTGTGGTGACTGTGGTAAGCACCGGCAGAGTTTTTATATGCAACTTCATCTATGTTTTTTTTTAAACCTGATTCTGCTACACCACTTTTGTGTGCTTTTTCAAAGGCTTTAGGGTTTAATATACATATATAGTCCTTCTAAAAGGCAAAGAAAATTCAGTATTAGAAAGCAGCATCAATAAATGCATCAAGAACAACACACTGACTGATTCTCTGACTGCTTTGTGGATAAACTTCTGTTTTCTGTTAACAGTCAGATCCTAGAAGGCATGCCTATTTTTCTTGCAGCAGACCATGACAAGCAGTTCACCATCAATATTAAACATAATCAAGCGCTCTAATGACTTTTTGGGTGAAATCCAATCAAGCTGCACACAAATTTAACTAAAGAAGTCTAGCAAAACAAAGCAACAATACAATACTTCAATAATTAGCTGGTGCGGTTATTTGGAGAAGCTGATTTTAAACACATGGTGTTGCCAACTACCAGCATTTTTACAGAAGCCCTGAAATATGGGAATTACTCTGGGAGTAATTCTCATTACATGAAAAAAACACAACGGTTTTCAAAGTTTCCAACTATCATGGATGAATAGAAAACAAAAAAATTAGTACACTCAATCTATAGGATGGTTAAAAAAACAGAACACTTGTGATACATCTCAATGGTATTTCGGTATTTGACTGAAAAGCATCAGCACCCTGGGGGTGTTTAAGGAAAGGCTGGATGTGGTGCTTAGGGACATGGTTTAGTGGGGAATGTTGGTGGGAGGGGGACAGCTGGATCAGATGATCCTGGAGGTTTTTTCCAACCTTAATGATTCTCTGACTCCCTCTGAAGTTGCCTGATAATCCATTCTGCCAAAACTACGTGGCATATAAAAACGCTGCTCTCCCACAGCGAAGCTGAAGGTTTTCTTCAGCAGAGTGCGAAGAACCACAGAAGACTGCATCTGACTAAACAACACCTCTGGGTAAGCAGAACAGCGCAGCGTGATCATTGGGTTCTTCCTTCCTGCTGCAAGCACACCGTGAAGTCCTCCCCGTGAGGGTATCACAGCTAAGCAGATACTGCTGTTGATGTCAGAGTCAGGCTCCTGGAGAGTTTTGGCTAGGAAACCATGCAAATGTTCTGAAATGTGTGGTGCATAATCAGGCATAGCCAGCAGGCCTCAGACCATCAACAAACTCCCTAACCAGGAGACTGCCCAGAGCTACATTTCTGGAGACACCAGGCAAGAAAATCATTCAGGGATGAAAACACAGCACTGCCTACGCTGTTTCCTTGTAGTGATGGTTAGAAAACATGGCTACAATTTATGTTGCCACAGTTTCCTGTGGCTATTATAGAAATGCATAAAGAGGCAATGGGTGGAAATTCCTAGAGACACTTAATTTACATTATTTCAAGTACACCACACATTTTTTCCATTAAATTATGAACTAATTAGCACATGAATAAAAATTAATTTTGTAGTAAGAGCAACTGTTTAAAAAAAAAAAAAAAAGAAAGGGATAGGAAAATCCTATATATTATTGTCATCCTAAATGACACCACTCAGTAACAGTGAACCAGAAGGCACAGGAACTCGAGGCTTTTATTGCTCAATACCTATTTCCTCACTGTAGGAAGTACTTGAGCAGATGAGGTTTAGCTTTGGCTTTTCCTTTAAGTGCACAAACGACATAGTAAAGTTCAACCATTTGGAAAGTTTGGGTTTCTTTCATTTTTTTGTTGGACATATGGTACAGGAGGACTGGGGAGAGGGTAAACGACATGGCAAGGAGGTAATACAAACTTCACAGTATTTTCAGATTTTCTAGCAGAAGGTTAGCAAAAATGGAATTACTAAAATACTCCCACCCAGCAGGGGGACAGGAGAGATGCCTGCCCACTTTGATTCCTTAATCCTTCTGGATGTTTCAAGTTACTCCCTTCTGCGACACCAGAAGACAGCCCTTCTAAGTAATACATAAAAGTTATGAAGAGTTTACAGATACAGCTGGTCAAAACACAGCTGTCTAAAAAGGAGTTTTAACCCCATCGCCATTTCCAGACATTTAGCCTCATATTTTACTCAAAAAAAGGAAACTTCATCCCTTGCTGTCCATCTCTGCGAGGCACGAGCTTGCTCCCCATGCCCTGACTCCCTTGCTCACAGCTGCGCTAGCAGCAGCCCAGGCTCTCTCTCATCTTCCTTGCCAACGTGCTTTGGGAGTAAGCGTGGATTGTGGTAAGTAACTGATGAAAATACAAATGAGTGAAAAGGCTCTGTTAACTTGTACACCACAGCCTACTGGGGACATCGCCTTTGATTGCGTCTGACCTCTGCAGATGGAGCTGCCCCAAACACCAGCAGACCCGTGCTTGCTTCTGCCTGCAATGCAACGCTATTATTCCCTCCGTGACACCGCTCTCTTTTTAGTAAATGACCTTTCACTACTCAGATCCTAGGGATCTGTTCTGTGTTTGATCACTTACGTTTGAACAGTAAGCCAATCTAAAGCATATTTTCCTCTACTGTGTAGATAAAACCTCAATTCTCAGAGATAATTGCAGTTTATAGTTGAGTTTTCAGACTGCTTTCTCCAAGACTCCAGTCCTGCAGACACTAAAACTACTGATTAAATTTAAACTTGGAAAGGAAAAGCAAGGAATTCAAATTTCCTTATATTAAACAAATCATTTACTCAAGCTGAACGGTTTCCACTTGCACTCCTCTGAGTTTCAAAAGTAGGAAAGCTATATAACTTGGTTTTTATTCAAAATGAGCAAATGATGATGAAGAGATCTGAAAAGGGAAAGACTTAATGCTGTTTATCTCATATTTCATTTTTGCATTACCAAACATAAAAAATCTTTATTAAAAAAAAAAAAAAAAACAACAACCTCCTAATCTCCTATTTTAGTTCAGCAGACACTTCCAATACAGCACATACTATAGAGAGGGACTGCAAGTTCTACAGTTACAAAGCAAGATGAAATAAAATCTGTAAACGCTGAACTTAAAAAAATAATAATAAAAATGTTTGCATTTCAGTATTGAAATTCTCTGGATTGTAACAAAATACCAAAGCCAGATCTGCTACATTCATCCCAATGCTAGGCCTCTGAAGACCTGCCTTCGAAGCACCCCAACCATGCCAGGAACACGATGGTTATGACACCCCCCTCCCCGACACATCCATGGCGTCCTCCCAAATGCAATAGAAAAACCTAAACCCACACCTTCCACCCTTCAGGGAAGTCCGTAACTGCTAGGCTTTTAATTGCTACAGATCTATCCCTTCGCTGCAGCTTTCACTGAAAAACAAAATTTTAGTGTCCACGTTTTCCATTGGATTCCTGTTTTTCCCACACATGCAGATGACACGGCCACCAGAGCGTCCCCTCTCTACACTTCCATCTACACTAATTTCAGCACACCTTAGTGTGAAGCACCTGAGATGCCAGGGAAAGCGATAAAATATTTTCACATCCTTAAAACGTTGGAGTCTGTAAGCAATAATTAAAGCACTGCAGCACCACTGCAGCTGAATGTCTGAGAAGCAGTATTTATTATGCCAATATTTTCTGAGCTGTTGGTTATTTTGGATACAGTGCTTCACAAAGATTTTCATTTATATTCATTGGTATCCTTAAGAACAGATGAAATAGGATGGACTTTGTTTCATTTAGTGGTCAAAGTGAAGGATATTTATTCATGTTACTAGCTCTTCTGCAGACCCTGTTCCAGAACATTCATATGCTCCTGTTAATGAGGATTCTGCAGTATGACAACCTTCTGTCTCCAAATCACTTCATTAAAACTTAACTTTACCCTTTACTTTGGCATCTGAAGTAAAGTAGATAACCTCCTCAGCTCCATCAAGGTTTTAAAACAAACATCAAACTTCATTTCCATGGCATTTTTCTACTTCAAAACATCAGCTGAGTTTGTTCCAAAGAGCAAACGCAACTGAAGATCATGTGGGGTCGGACTAGATGATCTTCAGAGGTCCCTTCCAACCTCATCCCTTCCGTGATTGATCTCTAACTCTCCCACACGTTCATAAACATCATCTGATTATCACAAGATAGTCTTCCACAATTGGACAGGACAAGTCATCTGTTAAGGTCATCAGCAAGCTGCAGAGGGAGGTGGGCGCTCTGCTCAGTGGGGGAAAGCTGCCCAGCCAACCCTGCCAGGGGGCGAACGGAGGAGGAATTCACCTGGGGGAATCATAGAATCATAAAATATCCCAAGTTGGAAAGGACCTATAAGGATCATTGAGTCCAACTCCTGGCACCACACGAATGTGCAGCTGCATCAGCACACTCCTAGAGAGAAGAATGGAAGGGGTTTAGAAAGAGGCAGGAGAACTTCAAATGCCTGCCCTTACATACCTCTATATTCCAGAGAATATGGTTTTCAAAGATCGAACTGTTTGAAGAGGAAGAGAGACTGTGTATTCCCTTTATTATATCAACAAATATTTAACATGTTCCCGAAGCAAAGGTTTTTAGAGCTCTTCCTGTCGATTTTAGACAAACAGGCCAACAAATCACCTCCAATTCTAAGAGAGCATTAAATTCGTCTTCCAAACAGTAGCACAAGCGACCAAGATGCTTATCATACTCTTGAATTTAGACTTTAGGTTTGTCTTCTACCTCCTTTTCTAAATCTGCTAATAACGGCACCTGACCTGCGTGCCTGAAAACATGCAAAAAATTTCTCATAGGTACGTAAGACCATTTATCTGTTCACAATTAACTATTTCATAAGAAACCTTTGCAAACAAACACATTTGCTATCATCTTATAACCCCATGCTCAAAATTAGTGTCATAATTAGCTCTAATGACGTATTAAAAACATTTATTCATTCTCTTTTCCACCCTGTCAGGGAAGAAATGTCCATCCCTCAGAGGAAGGATGATCTTGCTTGCAGTTACAGAAAAGAGGAACTTGACTGCTCTGGATTATCTGCATGAAGTTAAACAAAAAGGCTCTTAAAAGCCTGTACCTTCGTTTCTTGAATTGTAAAATGGGAATGCTAACATAAATTTGAGAAGGAAGTTGGACCAGGTGACTTCCTGCAGCCCCCTTCCAACCTGAATTTTCTGATGATCCGATTTACTTTGAGACATGCAGGCATGAATGAAAAGGGCAGTCAGTCATTACAAGGTTGATTATGGGTGAAAATATTAAGTACCCTAAAATTTTTGACTTTTTAAATGCATAGCTTTTTACTAGGTAGGTGTCTGGAGAAAAAAAAAAAAAAAGAAAAAAAAAAACAAAAACTAACAAGATGCTTGTGAACTTTGTGGTTTTCACAACTGTCATCTATGAGAGCCAAAGGAAAATGATGATCCTGTTCTGGGTGACATGGCAAAACCAGATGCTCTATGTTGGCTTTTAGAAAGCAAACAAACCAAAAAAAAAAAAAAACCAACAAAACATACAGTTTGACTACTAAATTTTTAAGTGACATTATAGACAATAAACACGGAAGAAATTTCACTGAACATTTTGTGCAAGTGAATTTTCCAGGCAGGTTAAAAAAAAAAAAGTATCTTTGCAGATAAGACTGATGCCAACATGTAATCACAAACAACAAAAAAGTCTCCCATGCATTTGTCATCTTGCAAGACAGAACACCCAATTTGTTGTCAGTTTTTCACCACTGTTACATGAGAATCTGCAGCTTTACTGGATGTTTCCTTTACACTCATTTTCAGCACTTGTCTAGAGGAATCATTCCCCTTCCCTCTGAAAACAGAGAAATCTTCCCCCAAAGTTCAAGGTTCTAGGCTATTTTCTAGCCCCTTCTCTTTAAATCATTACCTAGGATGCAATTCTCAGTTTCCCCTTCTCTTACTATCATTCTACTTAAACGTCAGAAAGAAATAAAAATACATAAATAAATCTTGAATTTCTTGCTGTGATATACATCATGTCTTAAAGAACAAATATTTTTTTCTCAAAATATTTCCCTATAAATAGTTTATAATTAAAAGTGTAACTGCCCGGACGGTAGTGCTGAAGTCAAAAAAATACATGCATTTACAATAGTTCCTCAAGGAATAAAAAATTAAAAAGCAATACCAAAATCCCCCAATCCCTACTTTGTAGGGATTCAATTTCTCTATGCCACTTTATTCTATTAATTCATTTCATAGACCATGTCATGACCCAGCTCTACCCCTACAGAAGGATGTAAAAGAAAATAACATACTACAACCTCACTATCCCGAATAAGGCATTGCACATTCCCATGGGTATAAGCTGGCTGTAGGTATCAAAAAATAACACTGCCAGAAGCTGATTCTAAGTCTCATTTAGAAGATTACTTATCAGGCAATGCTGAAGCTGGGTCAACAATCTCCTCCTGTTAAGGCACGTCCCCTTCTGGGGGTACTTCAGTTGCAGCACATGATAAAAGCAAAACCATTGCAAAAGCAATACAAAGTCCTACATTGCAGAAAGTCTCAGCTCCCACTACTATTGTAAAACTTGCAGCACATCTTTCAAGGAGAGGAGTTGCTATCAACCTTGGACTGCTTGTAAATGAGTACTAGTAGTCTTAATAGTTCATAGTACCACTTGTCAAACTTGCCTTCAATATCCCAGTAGGAAAAAAAATTAGAAACAAAAAACAACTTTCCCTACCTTGCTGGAGGCACATCAATATTTGAAGAAACAACCTTGCGCTTCTGTTCAAGAAGACAAACAGAACGAGTGTTTTCCTTTTCATACTCATGAACTCTGCTCAGTTTTTTGGTCTCTGCTGTTTTTAAATCTTCCTCCTTTGTGGTGAACAGGAGAAACTGTTGGTCTGGCAGTTTTTGACTGATGTCACTTTTTACATCCTCCTGTTGAAATGCAGGGAAGGTCATTTCACGCTTGATGCTGGCTGCCTGCAAAATTAAAAACAATTATTAAATTTTCCTCTAATTCTCCTAAAAAGTGGGGGGCAAAAAGCCCAATACCCACAGGCATTTACTTCTAATTAGCTCTCTGAATCATAGAACACCACTTCTTTGTCCTTCATAAATTCTGAAATTGCTTTAATTTCTAAGCAGTGTTGAAGACAGCCCAAGAAAACAAGCAGTTCTTGGCCACTTCATAAAGCAATCAGTTACCTCTGATTGCTAAATAGAAACAGGTATTTAAATTTAAATACTGTAAACCATGGTACGTACAACTTATATTTCCGGTATGTCCATTTGCGTTGTGTAACTATCCAAAAGAAATCCTAGCCACCCTCCCCTTAAAATCCTAGTAAAGACGTCAGGGTTTATACAGATGGCTTTCTAAAAGGCAACCAAGCAATGAAGAAGCTTCCGACAGTCACATACAGGATACTGTTAGCAGCTATTTTTGTAAATGAGGATTTCTCCGTGAGCAGAGTTAAGTTGCCACAACACAAATCATCTGCTGGGCATCACAGAGCAGCAGGAGATGCCTGCAGAACCTCCATGAGGAGCCGGCCAACTCCACCACCATGGAGACGCACAGGAGTGGCCTCAGCTCCTGCAGCTGCTTCACATACACAAAATGAGTGCCTTAACCAAGCCACTCTTTCTTGCCAGCGAGTAAACTGAAGTCTGGGATGTACAATTTCCTCTGAAACACTGCTCCCTGGCCAGCCACTCTTCCTCAGCTCGACAGGGGCAGGCCATCTCGCGGGCCCTTACAGCCCACTGCGCCATGTTGGGTGAGCCCCTCAGCCTGCTAACATCCTCGTGCCTGTGTGACCACATGAGGACATGACAGGGCTAACCAGAAGCTCATGTATTATTTCTAGGTGCTTTTAATATCAGGAGCCTCAACCACCTACTTGCTGGAAGCCCCAGAGAAGGCCCCGAAGGCCGACGGCCCCCAGCAGAAGACAGCCAGCAGAAATGCCTGGCTTGAACACATGCGCTTCCAAAGCACATGAACTGCCCCAGAGAAACCCAGACATCCCCTGAGACCCACAACCTGGATTTTTAGACTCCTGTAAACTACTGCTGAGCTTTACAGTGGAGAAATCCAGAATGTGCTACCCTCAGGTACCAACAGCATGAATAAGCTGTGTAAATTCTCCCACCTTACTCCTCCTTCTTTTCATTGTGTTCAAAAAAAATACTGCAGATGTAATGAATACTGACATCTATACATAAGCAAGAATATATTCTCCCCACAAATCTATTTATAACTTTCAGACCTTAGCAGGTATAACAATGGTGCAAGCTATCCTAAATTCATAGGAAAGACAATCTTGTCAAGGTAATTTTGTTGTGTTATGCAAAGCGTATGTCACCACTAACACACAAATACTTAGGACCGATGATTTAATGTCTCTCATTCTCATGTTTCCATGGAAGGGCTTTTGGCAGTTGCTTCAAGAACAAAGCTGGAATTGTAGCTTTATGAATGTAAATAGTAGAAAGAATTAGTCATTTTACACTTCTTCACACACAAACAGATGACACATTACCAAGAAAATTTGCCTGGAAGACAAAACAGTCAGCATGTGATCACACAAAATTAAGCAAAGACATAAACAATATAAATTTAATTATGATTTAATGATTATTTTCAGAAGACTTAGACTTACACTAAGTCCTGTTCTGAGGATTTTAACGGATGCTGAGGTGCCTTCCATTTGCATCAAAGTTAACTTAGAAGTGAGGCACTAAAGAAAAAAAATGCCTGAGAACACCCAGGTTCCACTATCGGGCCCCAAGACATCAGACAAAGCCAAATGAAGGTATGTATAAAAACGTGAATCCCACTGTCTTCCTTCTCACAGGCAGATTCCCCTCTTACCTACCCTCCAATTCCAGACTGAACATACCATTCATCAGGATTATTTTTTTACCCAATAAATTCATGATTTCATCAAAGGATTTTTTTTTTCAACATATGGAACTATTACATTTTATTCGTTGTCAGCAAATATACTGTCACACATTTGTAAGTTTACTTTACAGACCTAGTGAGCACAAAAGGTTGCAGACTTGCAGACTCAGACTAATTTAGCGGTTGGACAAATAAAGTCCAAAGCAAAAAGCAGAATACTTGTACTGTGATACCAGATTGTCTATTCATATATATATATATATATATATATATGAAAATTATTCATATGCAGTTCAAACATATTCAAATAATGGTTTGTTTTTCATATGTCAATATGCTGTAATAAATACCCAGACCTATCCAAGCATATGAAAGTGAAAAAATGACAAAAACCACAGAGGCAAATATTCCGAAGGTTGCAGAGCTGCTGCCAAACAGTTCAGGTCCACTGGTTAAATGGCCAGAAATGGCAGAAGACCAAAACTAATGCTTATTCTGTTTTCAACAGATACTTGAAAAAAATGATTAACATCTTTTTAAACATCCCCTTGACGGTGATTTCAGATAAAGAATCTTTTCTGCTTTAAAAATAGGTGGTGATAACAGAAAGACTTTAACTCGGTAGCCACTGTCTGATAACTCTCTCCTGCCCTGCAGACAGGTTTTTGTCTTTAACTCATCCGTGTCTATAAGAATCACTTCCACTTGAGACACCTGCCTACGTGGTACCTGAGCTTTTTACAGAAATCCAACCACTACATGAGCAGATGTGGATGTGGAAACACCAAGCGCCACTAGCAATTTGACTGATCAAGTTCCTCACTTTTCGGTAAATCCATTGATTAACCATTGGGACTACTCTGCCCTCAAGTTCTGCTTCACAATTATTCACAGTTCTGAGATACCACTGCCAATTGCTAATGCATCTTTCCAGGTAAGTTAACTATTCTGCTATATCTTACCAGAAACATTTCTTTCCATGAATCCCTCATAGCCTTGTAACCATTTCAAGGCTTTTGGTGGTTCTGTAAAGCCGCAACACGTTTCAGCAAAAACTTACTGGAAGGTCTGGCGTAAGCAGATAGAGCCTCACTGACAGCTGTACACTAACACAGTTCCATCAACTTATTCCAGCTTACTTCTGACACTTTGCACTTCTCTCTCTAGCTGCAAAGCAGTTGTTAAACCACCTGATTACCTTGTTTGCTAATGGTTTGGCTTTTCTTGTCATCATACCTTAGTACTTGCCACCTTATTGCCTCCGGTATCAATGGCTGATAAGAACTTGCAGAGTTTTTCCATACACACAACTAATTATCACTCATACAAGTCATTTTATGCTCGGGTAACTGCTTTTCTATGTAATTCATTGCATATTTTTGCCCTCAAGACATCAGTAACCTTCAGCTCGCTTTCAGCTAAGCGCTTTGCAACCTGCCCTCAGGCAACTGACATTGCTTGGAAGCTCGGGTACAAAACTACGAGTTAGAAGCAATCTGCAAATTTTAATCTAACCTTGTCTCTATCTGCAGTTATCATCACCTCCTTCTGACAACTTCCCTCCTGTGGTGGCTGGGCATGTGAAACTGTTGATATGCATGGAAATGACAGCTCAATGTTACCTGTAGCCTCCTCCCTGCAGCTCCGCTCTGGCACTTGCACAAGTGTGGGTCCTGCTCTTTTATTCTTGTTGCTGCTTTGTAACAAGTGCTGGCCCTCCCACTCCTTCTCCCTTGAAGTTTTCAACATCAAATAGCAAGAACATTTCCACAAACTTCTTCTGAGACATGAAGCAGGCCACAGAGCCTCCTCCCCTCATTCGGTCCGCAATTCTCCCCCTCTCCGAGGTCAGCAAGCCAGAGGCAGGTGCTGCTGCAGCTGGACAGCTTGGTAATCTTCCCATGAAAACTGAAAGAAGCTTTTTATGCGTTGGTTTTTGAGCAGAAACTTTGCTAAACGCAAAGTGGAAAGAGTTTTAGTTTCTGTTATGAAGTTGCCAAGATGGTACTTTGGTTGAGGTTTTTAAGTTCTTTCTTGATTCATTATTTTTAACTAAAGTAGTATAATACTCCATATTACAGCTAAAAGATTACCAGGACTAGCACTAGAAAAAGGAGACCCATCTTTTATTTACAACCAAACTGAGTGACTTCAGTTTAGCAGAGTATACACGTCACCTCAAGTACAACCCCATGGGGCTTTTAGCATCTTCCCTCGCTTTTCGTGTATTGCTGCTTAAAAACTGAGGTTAGTTAATTTCAGGTAGGAGCTCATTCACCAACAAGGGGCCAGACGGCACTCAGTGCAATGGGATGCAGTGAGAAGAACGTGGCCAGCCAGCACTGAGCACTGCTCATCCAAGTTGGAAATTAAGAGAAATTTCTTTTCAGAAAGAGCAGTCAGGCATTGGTTTGGGTTGCAGGTTGCCCAGGGAGGTGGTGGAGTCACCATCCCTGGGGGTGATCAAGGAGAGGTTGGACATGGTGCTTAGGGACATGGTTTAGTGGGTGACAGTGGTGGTAGGGTAATGGTTGGACCAGATGATCCTGGAGGTCTTTTCCAACCCTAATTATTCTATGATCCAACCTCTGTGAAGCAGTGCTGATTTATGCCAGCTGAAGATGTGGCCACACACGTGGGCTGCCGAGCAGGCACCCAGCAATCAGAAGCTAACTCTCATTTGTCCTCATGTGTCTGCTGGGACTCTGGAAGAACTAAGATGTCCAAGCAAGTCCCCTCTCTGCACAGCTCAAATCCCAGAGGCCTGGGTAAATTAAATAATCTTGCTATGGCCTATTTGTGCCATTATGCTTTTTTGGATTCTTTTTTTTTGTTGTTGTTGCCGCCAAACAGATAAAAGAGCTCATTTTACTACAAAAGTAGCTCTAAAAAACACATTAAAAATATATTTTATGAGGGTGGAGAGTAAATAAAAGTTGACTGCATCCAAAACTCTTTATAAAAAAAATGCCAATAGGAATATGCTTTGGGAAACCAGTGCTTAAAAAAAAAAAAAAATCTTATCTTAATATTCCTGGGAGTCCATTGCCACGCTTCCATTTTCATACAAACTTCCTTTTCTCCTTCAACCCATAAAGTCAGACTTCCAGTATTTCAACTCCAGGTCACCGTGATTGGATTCCCCCCCACTGTCACCTCAAAACAAGATCCCCAATAAAACACCCTGGCTGCTTTCCAAATTAGGAAGGATTTCATTAAAAAACAAAACAAAACACACACCAACAGTCACTCTGCTCCCATTCTGGATAAATTTCCATTGTTGACAGATAAATATTTTAACTTAATTGTGAGCACTTGGCTTACGTACAGTATCAACACTATATAGCTGTTAAAGAAGGCACAGTTCAAGATGAGGATTTTGGATTTCTGCCTGATTTATTATGCAATTAGTTGGTCTAATTTCATCAACCCTCCCCCTCAGCTTACTAGTAAACACACCAATAGCCACTGGATGGCTTAGTACCATCCCACCTGCCACACGACTCTGTTGTATTTCACAGGTAATTTTTCCATTCTGACTTTTGTCTCTTCTACTTCCTGAAATAAATGCAAAGATGATATGTGTTAGGGACTGCCAACTTCCATCTGGTAAGAAACCACAAGTCACTGTTTGTTTTTTTTAAAAACATGGCTTTACCATTTTTGATCTACCACTGAACAAATTTGCAGTTCAAGGGCAGAGAGGAAGGAGGAATCAATGTATTTCAGCCTAGCAATACTAACAGAAAGTGCAAATGCATATGTAATAATAATAATGAAATTAATATATTTAACATGATATACTTTCAGCCAAAGGAAGAGATTATTTCCTGTTTTTTTTTTTTTTAAGCCTAGTTTCAGGCACAGCCTGAACAGCTGGCTATGTTCTAGGGACAGCGATAAGCCTATTCATTTTTCTGTACAAGAAAGAAATCAGAAGTAGAGTTCACAGCAAAACAGAATAAGCAGCAATGAGAAACACTGAACTTATTATCAAGATAACATCATACAAGTAAAGAATATTTAAATTAAATCCCCAAAAGGACAAAAGCTTTGGTTTATTCTTACTATTTCATACACTATTTGCAGTTGGAGTTCCTTTGGCAGTGTGCTTTATGTAAGCAGGATCTCATTTCTGTCATCCCCAAACTGCCTTCTCACCGGAAGGAAAGAACACATTGTACAAACTGAACTCCTATTTCACCAGAAATCTCTATTCATACAGGAATACAAAGAGATAAGACAGTTTCTTGTAATGATGCTTGGAAATAATCTGCCTTGAATTTCAATGTATTATTACATTTTGGAGTATACTTTGCATTTAATTACTTGCTTCACCAGCTATTGCTCATTACACATAAACCTTGTCAATCTAATCACTGCAAGCATTTGTAAACTGTTTCTCTCTAACTATACCTAAGATAATGCATTTTAAGGTCACTGTATGTATTTTTTTCCAATACATCAGTATGACCGTAGTATTCAGTTTCAACCTGGGTAGGATGAAGTCTGTATCTTCACCATTTGCCTGAATATACAAAAGTGTTATGAGAATGTATTTTCTAAACATTAAAATGTGAATCTAGAGATTTATGTTGTGTGGATACACAATATGGCACTGGCAGCAAGAACTGGAGTCAGCAAGAAGTTTCTATCCCTTCACCCTGAGGGAACAACCATCAGTTTGCAACGTCTGAAATTCAGCAATAACTGACACAGGAAGCACAAGCAGTATTAAAACTGAATAGAGATGTGTTAATAAGATAGAATCACAGAATGGTTGGGGTTGGAAGGGACCTCGAAGACCATCTAGTTTGAACCGCCTGCCATAGGCAGGGACGCCACCCACTAGATCAGGTTGCTCAGGGCCTCATCCAACCTGGTCTTGAACAACCAGCAATCAATGGCCCTTCCCATACACAATTTTCAGTTCTAAAAACAAATAATTCAGAGACATTACAGCCTTTTGTCCCTCTGTCACAGAAACAAAGGGACAAAGTCATGAAAGAGAAGATTTGGCAGCTTCCTCTCCCATTCTAAATGGGGCCATAAATTTCTTACAGAAAAGTACACACGACATCACTTCTAAGTTACTCACACACCAATTAATAACAATCACCAAGTATTAATACCAACTATCGAGTGCGTGTGTCTTCACAATTTGTTTGCAATGTTTAAATCTGAAACAAACAAGCACAAACCCTCAGTGCTCGGTATTTTGGATATTCTACGAACACAAGTGGATTACTAGGGTCAAATGGATTGAGGCTCTTTCCAGCCTGGACCTCTCTGGAAGACAGCCACCGCACACAGAAGTTCTTGGAAGGATCTCAGCAGAGGCTCTTGAGTCCCATCTTTGTTTTCTTAAACAAAACAAGGAGAAGCAATTTGCCTCTAGACACCTAAAAATTAAGAAGCTGCTTTGGAATGCCTTGCGCAGAAGGAAAGGAGAGGACTGTATTTGCAGGACAGGTTCATTTTTCACTCAGCAATCCTGTTACTGCACGTTAAGCTCTGCTAAGCCCGCTCACCGTCAAACACTCGGCTTTCCACCGGACGCAAATTAAAAAGGGCTTGGTTGGCCCAGAATGGGAAGCCATAATTGCTTTCCCAATTATTGGTTTCCCAAATGGCGAGTTTAAAATTAACTAAGCCAATTATCACGTTTCCCCGAGGTGGCATACGTGCCTGGCTCTGCGAGTCGGAGGTCCCTGCGAGACATTACGTGCTTTCTGCCCCCGGACACCAGACAGGAGAGGGACTGACAACGTGCCACCGGGCTGGTCATGGAGCAGGAGAGGAGAGAAGAATAGGGTGCACCTGGGTCTGTCCGTCCATCCCTGGGAAAGCTTGAAAAAATGGGAGCTAAAAATGAGTGTGTTAACATGGTAGAGAACAAATTCATTAAGCTACAAGCTTTTTCTCTCTCCTTTCTATTACGGGGCTAGCTGTAATCGCAAGCTGTAATTACTGAGTGCCATCAAATCAGGCGTTCCTATCGCAGTGGCTGAAGGTTTGAAACCTCACACCAAGGTAGTTTCTGTGAACATTTGTGAGCATTCTGTGAAAGCCACATGTATTTTTCCTGTGGACATCAATTTCTCCTGAAACAATGAATTTTTTCTACCGTAGCAGATGTAAAGAGGGTCTTAGAAGCTAACAGACAAGTATCCGGTGTCTCTGCTGACCCTGGTTTTGGTTCTGTCTACATTAAGTTGTACACTACAGCTTTAGCTCCAAGTAGTTTAATAGAGCCTTGGGTACGGACTCTGTAAGGAGTATTTGCCAAATTTCATGTGTAAATAAGACATTTCAATTAAGGAATCTACATTAATCCTTGATTTCAAGTATTTCAAGGCCACTGCTGAAGGTGTGCGAGAAGCTCCGCTTCTCTTTCCATTTTCCAGCGGTTTGGGACAAGTAAGAAAGTGATTCAAAGCAGGAAGGAGAAATACCACCGCTTCTTTGATACCCTCGTTCAGGATTAAGCAAGCAGAGCTCCCAAAATCAAAGCATCTGAGAGGCAGGGAGGAACTTTCCACACTTAGCAGAAAGATTTTGGGAAGGCTGCCTCACTGGCTTCTCAGGCCAGCCTGGTTCATCTGCATCTGAAAGCTCTTCTCTGCCTGGACTGAGACGGAGAGTGAGTGTGAGTGAGAGGACAGATTAGCCTCCTTTGCAAAATCTCTTGCAAATAAGGTACAGAGAGGTGTAAATCTTCTAAGGTCAGAAGCTATTGCCTGAGTTTGGAAGCAGCCAGCCAAGACGAGAGACTGGAGATCACAGATCCCTTAAAAGGGTGTGAATGTTTAATCCATTTGCCTAAGCATCTTTGGGGAAAAAAGGGGTTTTTTTCCTAATTATTATGATTATTTATGATGGGATTTCAGATGTATCCAATTTCTGAATGAAACAGATACTGTGGACAAAAGCTTCAAGGGTTGGTGCTTATCTGTGGAGGAGATACTACCTCAGTGCTACGGACACGTCCTTGTCTCCTCTAGCTCAGCTCCAGCCAGGAAGCAGAAAGCCTGCTCCTCCAGAGGAGATCAACACGTAAGGAGCACTGCCACCAGTTTACAGGTTCTCCCAAAGCTATGTTTGGCTCCAGACAAAAACATTGCCAGTTTTCCCGCTGAGTGGGAGAGGCGCCAACAGCGGAGTTTATTTTGGGGCCTGACTACGCAGAGAAGCGGTATCACAGAGTTTCATCGCATTATCCCTGGAGGCAAAGGAACAGCACTAGCAGAAACACGCAGAGGCAAAAAGTGACCCTTACTTCCTCAGCCACTCCAGAAACCAGCCCCTGGCAAACCAGATGGACACAACATGTCTGACAGGAGAAGAGCCTTCACCAAGAGCCTGAAGAACAACCAAGCCCCAAATCCTACACACAGCCCACCCAGTCAAGCAGATGCTGTCCTCAAAGAGAGAAGACCCGCTCCCTTCTCTTGCTTTCCTTTTCCTCATAAAGGAACATAAAGATATTTGGCAAGCCCTTGCCTGAGCCACTGTCCCCACCAGAAGCCTACAGGCTCTTCACTGCACTCGTTTCCCTCTGTTTGGGTGAGTTATGGCAGCCCACCAAAGCCTGCCCCAAGGCCACCAGTGCACTGCTGGGAGGGAAGAAACAAAGGAAAGATGGGAAGGGGATGCTTTACCCCTTGTTGTGCTAATGAAACCAATCAGCTCACCACAGCTCCTCAAGCAGCACCCAGTTTTACCTGGCTTTCCGGGCAGCAGGGCCCAAGAGCTGCTGCTCCCACTGAGGGAGCAGGGGGAAGAAGAAGGCCGGCAGAACAAGCTGCTCTCCTCCCGCCCTGCCAAAGGAAGGACACCTGCCTACAACACCACTGGCCATGAATTTTGAAGAAAAAGATCGCTCTAAACCCTTGGCAACTACAATTTTACCCTTATTAACTTTCCTTTTTCCACACAGCTCTGCGCCACCTCCCGCAGCCCTGTGAACCACGAGGCGCTGAGGAGCCACCACTCACCCAGGCAGTATGAGCAGCAAGATCTGCACCACGGTGCTCTCTTTAGAAGTGTTTTACAGTAGTAAAAAAGTTGTTTCAGATTTTTGCCTCATACAGTACTTACATTACTCATAATTACATAAAAAAGAGACTTGTTAAGAAATATGGGATCCAAAATGTTCAATTTAAACACAGTTCTTCTGGCCATTTCAAAGGCATAGGCATGGATGTACAAAAGATCATGTTGGCCCAAATGTTTATCTCACCAAATTTACAAAGTCTAACCTATATAAAGTTATCACACAAATTGTTCTCTATGTCAGAACGATGGATGCATTAGCCACTTCTGCTGAAGCAGAAAATTTTCTAAGTAACCATCCAATCTTGAAACCGCTCATCATAATTGCAATGTCTACCTAAAGTCCAAGTAACCTTTTATCCACTGCATTAAAAAACACGTTCAAGATGGTAAAATGATGAGCTATGTTATTTCTCACTTCGGTATCTAATCACCGAGGTGTTTTACCTTCTCTGGTTCTGTGCCCAGTGATGGCAGCTGCCTCCTGTAGTCTGAAGCAGTACTTAAAGATGAATGGACTGCTGCAGAAAGGTTTTTAGGAGGCCAGTGGATGCACACCTGTGGTTAGGTAATTGGGCTGAAATGCCAAATCTGCTTAAACTAAAGGCAGTTTTCCATCAACTTCAGCTGGGTCAGGATTTTACGGAAGTTCGACTCTTTATCTTTTGTGAAATCCATAATAAAAAGATCTGTATTTTTATCCAAAGTTCAGGCAACAGGAGCTGTTCAGTTTCCTGTCTTCGTTAGTTTTGTTGTCAGACAACAAATACCACCCACACACGTACTTCTTAACACAATGAGGCGAACGTCACCGCGGCTCTCATTTCAGATTGGGGAGCCTGGCCAGTCTCCAGAGCAGTGAAAGTGGGAGGGCTGCTGGTCAGGGCAGGTGGCACTGGGCTCCCACATCACCAACACTGCTCCACGACATCTGAGCTGAACACCACACAAGTTAATGCCCGCTTTTCGTTCACTCTGTACTTCCTGTTCAATCTTGACAAATAAACAGAAACACTAATTACAGTCTCTCTCTTTGCCTACCATCCTTCTGTACTCTTTTGGCTGACCTCGAGCAATAGGAATGGCCAAGCTGCTGGCTATTTTTAGGAATAAATTCTTCAATAAATCACTTGAAAGCATTACAAATACTCAAGGGTAATGATGGGAAAGCCAACGGGCACTCTTACTCTGAGAAAAAATAAATAAACCCATCATTGCTCAATCCGCAGCAGGATTTGCAGAGTGGACACCAGCCAGGACCAGCATGCTCCTGACTGCCCGAGCAGCAAAACCCCGCTTTGATAGGCCAGGCTGCATAGTTTGGGGCATGGGTTTATTGTCCCAGTCCCTTCAGATCTCTACAGTACTCTCAGAAGGATAGAGATCCTGCTCGAACAGTGGGGAGCCTTCGATCACATGGATCGATGGCCAGACCATGAAAAGCCCTTTTCCTGTGTGGAGTTTTCAAAGGGAAAAGGACGGAGCAGCACACACCTGCCCTCTGATACAGACCGCATATGAAGGGCAGCTACAGAATTGCTCTGAGCCGAGCTCAGCCGGCGTGAAACCAATCCAGCAAGCAGGGATCCAACCTGCTAGCAGCTCCGCTACACCTCCTTAGTCTCCCATAATTACAGTTTTCTAATACAGCTCCTTGTAAGGCCAGAGTAGTTACCCTTGGTCCGTGTCCAACCAACAACAAAAAAATAAGCCACATCAAAACCCCCCAGCAAATTACTCTCATTCATTCTTTATTATGGGAGATTCAGGAAAAAAAAAAAATCTTACGATCTCACCACCCCCACCTCCACCTCCACTAAGCCATACTATGTACAAACTTTTTTTTTTATTATTATTTTTAATAAGGAATAAAACTTTACTTGGGCAGTTTCCAGACCAACTTCACTCGCCAGGTTTCCACTCGAGGTCGATAACTGAACGCAGTTGGAAAGATAAAAATGATGTTTACCTTCTTGCAAAACCACGGCTAAGCTGCTGATGTGAATAGCTGTACATTGTCTTAACTTCCTGGGCTGCCACAGTCCATCAGCATCCATTTGTTCTCCCTCATGTCACACTTCAGCTTAACAGAAGCAGGTAGAGCAGCACTATGCTTGCTCTGGGTCCCCACACAGCCCAGTGTAACAGGGTCCTGCTCCCAGACCACAACACCAGGTCTATGTTATAGGCACACTTCTAAAAATACTCATAGTTACTATCATTACTAGTCTGAGAGAGCACTTTTCAGTTTACCCTTAGTAGGCAAGTTCCTAAAGCGTTCTTGATATCTCCCCACCACGAAGCGGATCTGGTATTTGCTGAATTCTGCACTTTGCAAATTGCCAGTTAAAATATAGTTGTAAGGACATACAAAAGCTAAATTCAACAGCACTTTACTAATCAAGCAAAAATTAAGTTTGTTTTGCCTGAGGCGTGACTATAATCCATTCCAACAGTAAATCTGAAATTTGATTTAAAGGATGACAACAAATTAATACCTGGCTTTAGAAAGAACGCAGAGAAAAGGAGCTAAGAGCTCAACCAAGCGAAACAGAGCAACAAATTAGAGGCAACTAATTGCTTCCAGACAGAGTCTGAAGATTCTTCTACATTACACATATTGGATGTACGTCTCCATCAAAAAAAAAAAAGTATGACCAAAAGTGTACTTTTTACTGGATTAATCTAGTTTGCTACCAACAGCTGCCATCCGCACTTAGACCCTTTATCAGCGCCTTGTCCGTGCTCTGCACTTTGCACTTGCTGCAATTTCCACATCGCAAGGTGGGACAAACTGAGGGCACCTCAGTGTGCAAGAAGTGAAATCTCGGTTATCCAGCCTGCAGCGTCACATTCTGGGAGCTGCGTATTTGGGCAACAACTCCAATTCGTCCTTCTGAAGTACTAAAGTACTCGCACACAAGCCCAACGCCTAGAATGAATGATTTTACAGGTGCTTATGGCAAGGCAAAGGGCACAGCCCATGGAAACATAATGCTGGAGGAGCAGGAGCAGCCCCGCAGCAGGACGCGTTCAAAATGCCCTGTTTCCATAGTTTGAGCCTGGACACAGAACTGGAGGTGATGCAGGTGGGCTGAGCAGAAGCCACTAAGCCCTTTACCATGTTAACAGCAGAGAAAATACGGTGACGCTTTGGCAAGTTAACAAACACAGACTTGTGATACCAGCCCAAATCCTCAATCCCAGCGCTCCGGTGGTTGCAGCGGGGCTGGCTGGGGGCTGACAGAGCCCGTCCACCACTTCCTCTCGTATCGCCACAAAGAGCAGTGCCCACAGCATGAAGCAGGCCCAGCAGAGCACAGATTCAGCTGTTCATGGTGTCCGAACCAACCCAGGCACACTGCTTCGGGGTCTCTACACAGCACGTAGCATCCAAGAAGCATGCGGGGCACAGTGCAGGGGGGCTGCTCACCGAAGGATTTCTCATCAGACCACCACTTTTCCAACTCAAGCTTGGAAAAACAAGAACTTGTGAAACTGCCATGAGCATACAAAATAAAGCACCGTCTTACTAATTACGCAGGTTGTGATGCAGCGGGAGTATCAGCAGGAAGCATTCCGCTGGGATTCACCGAAACTCCATATAAAAGATGAAATGAACAGGACTGCAAATTAATCCATGCTACGAGACAAAGCATTGGTAATTATGCTATTTTTCTTTCTCGTCTGATTTCAAATGGCTGTAAATCTAGATGCAGCCAAAGCAGAAACTGTGGGTTAGACCAGAAGAGTTTCACACGTGAAATGAGTTGGTACAACCAGCACCTCAGCACTACTTGTTTTTCCAATACATACGAATGGGCACATCTGACAGTATCAGAGATCCCAGGAGCTCTGAGCAAGGCTTTACAGGCACCAAAGTTTTCCCTAGCTATGTGCAACATCAGGTTGGAACAGCAGGGGAAAAGGAGAGGGGAAAAAACGTGTGCTCTTCAGTGTCCAGCCTCCACCTCTCGCGTAACGGTGTGGCCACAGTGACAAACTGAAGCACTCCCTCGCTCCCTCCCTATTTATTCTCTCTTTCCAAAACTTCTGAAATTGGAGATGTGAGCTTTGTCCCTGGAAAGTACTTCTTCCTATCTCTCCCCACGCTTTAAAGTGGTGGTCAGGAACTGACCGCCATGGTGCAACCACACAGGGGACTTCTTCCCACTGGAGAAAACACAACTGGTGGCGTGGGTGCTGTTTGTTTTGACTACTGGACCAAATTCTCAGGCTTTGAGAAGAACATACTGCAAGAAAAGGGCCCAAACGACCTCACTTTCGACTCTGATTGAGTTCCAAAGTTCTTTGGGACATCTCCTGTTCCGGAGATGCCATCACAATCCACGTCCCACCTCCACAGCAGATCCCCATCCAGCTCACTTAGCTCCTGGGGTGGAAATGCTCCCGACCACACACCAGCTCTCTGTCTGTCTGGGGTCCAGTTTAACTCACCACGGGCACAGGCCTATTATCCTCTCGCAGTTCTGTGGTCAGTGCCCTGCACGCCTGCTTTTCCCACTTAATTCCTTTAAACCTGCCTGAAAGAACCCCTAGATTGAGCTTTATGCACTCCCACACCATCAGTCCCTAAAGAGATGTACCAAAATCAAACAGTTTAATTTCTTTAAATTATTAAATTGCAGTATTTTTCCAAGTTTATAGTACTTAAAAGTGTAAACACCGAAAGCAAAAACAGAGTGGGTCACAAGATATAGAAACAGATAAAGATACAGTTATTAGAAATATCCTTGCAGACGCAGTAAATACCTGCACCTACTTGCTGAACCACAGTGCTGTGGAGGGCTTGAGGGTTTATTACACATAACACACGCTGCTCCTGTGACCTCATCTACGAGGCAGATTTACTTTCCAGGGGTGAAACCACCTGCAGGGGTGATGTTCTCATATGCACACACAGACTTTAGTAAAAAAAAAAAAAAAAAAAAAAGTAACAGCCACCTCAACTTGTACGCTGTACCTGACCTACGCTGACAGCGTGCTGAGGGTTGATGAAGAGAAGGGCACCCTCTGGGAGCCCTCGTGCGGGCTGTCACCATGCTGAGCGCTGTTTCACCCTGCCGGGCTGACCGGAGGCCCTTTGCCCTCGCTGCTGGGGCTGCCTCCATCCAAACCTCTGCTGATGCCCGGTGCCCAAGCACCAGCACCGCGGGGAGCTGCGGCAGCACGGCTCGGACACCTGGGCCACGACCACGCGTCAGACAGCGTGTCTGGCAGCCCAGCACGCCGGGCAGCGGCACCGAGAGCCCGGTGGCCAAGCTGGGCTGGGCTCGCCTTGGCGCTGCCGCCTCGAACTTGCTGAAGCCAAGCTGTCCGGGGCCAGCCGGTGCTGCCGCCGCTTCCCCTCTCCGCTTTGCTTTCTCCCTGCGGACGCGGGGCGCGATCCAAAGGTCCCGTGGCTCCGCTGCACGGCTCCGCTGCACGGCCTCTCCTCGCCTCCTGTTCAGCAAGAGTCACCACACGGCTTGCACACCCAAACAAACACCACAACCAGCAGAGCCCGAGGGGCACCGCTACAACTCCGGGGCGCGTTTATTCTCCACGCTCACCCCTCGCCCACCACGGCCGTGCCCGCGGGACCCCGGCACCCGCTGCGGGACCCCCCGGGTGGGGCCCCCGGGGCCCCGGCCGCTTTGTCCGGGACTTGTTGAGCAGGGGCCGGGCGGTGCCGAGCCGCCCCCGGAGCCCCAAACCCGGCCCCAGGGCCCCGCCGCCGCCGCCCGGGACGCACCTTGGGGCCCTTGCCGCGGAGGGGGGGGCTGCCCGAGGCGGCGCCGCCACCGCCGCCGCCTTCCTCGTCCTCCTCTTCCTCGTCCACCTCCACCACCGCCGCCGCGTCCTCGTCCTCGTCCTCCTCCTCCACCGCCGCGGCCGAGCCCTCCCTGCGGGCCGGCCTCCAGCCGCTCTCGGCCTTGGGGGGCCCGCAGGAGCCCAGCCGCCGGCTGCCCACGCTGGGGCGCTTGGCCAGGCGCCGCGCCTGCATCCCGCCTCCGCCCGGCAACACCGAGCCCCAGCCCCAGCCCCAGCCCCAGGGGCGGCGGCGCTCACCGGGGGGCGGCGGCGGCCATGGAGGGGCGGGGGGGGGCCCGGTGTCCGCCCCGCCGCTCGCCCACCTGCTCGCTCCCTCCCTCCTTGCTCCCCTCCCTCCTCCTCCTCCTCCTCCTCCTCCTCCTCCGGCCTCCCCGCCGCCGCCCACCTGCTCCGCTCCGCGCCGGGCCCGGCCGCGGCGAGGGCGAGGCGGAGGCCGAGGGGTGCGGCACCGGCACCGCCGACCCCCCCCTCCCCTCCTCCTCCTCCTCCTCCTCCTCCTCCTCTCCGCAGCCGCCGGGCCCGGGCCCGCCGGAGGAGGCCTCCCGGCCGGGGGGGTGTCGGGCTGCTGCAAAAATACAACTTTTGGAGGAAAAAGAAAAAAAAAAAGCAGCAGCAGCATTTTCTTCTATTTATTTATTTATTTTTTCCCTTCTGCAAGATGAGAAGCTTGCTTCTGAAGCGGGCCGGCCAGCGATATCACCCCTGAGGATTTTAGTCACCCTTAGGCTTGTTACTTGTTTTTTTTTTTTTTTTTTTTTTAACATTTCCTCTCAAAGTAAGTTTCGAGCCTTCATTTACACGTCATTTCTGAGCCATACATACGTGATTTTCCATCTGCAAGCAAACCTCACTAACTCCATATCCAGAGGTCAGTACCTGTCCCCCCCGCCACGTTCAGCTTCAGAGAAATGCCCATGTGCCAAATGTGCCCATCACGTGTAATGATTTTTATTCACCGTGGGATACAACACGCGGTGCTTGCCATGCGGGAAATTATAGCTAACAGCGTAACCATTCCTAAAGAAACAATGAAGTTACTTTTCAGGTCTAACTAGGGAAGGTGTTTCGATTTTCTCCACCCAGCCCCACAGATCAGCTGCTTTCATTCATTCTTTCCAGGTTTCCAGGGACAGCTTGTTTCTGGACATGATCCTAACACAATCACTGGCAAATTGTAGGGTATCTGGTTCTTCAGCAGTATTTCTTCACACGTCATGAGGTGGCACTTCCAGACGTCTCACCACGGCTTCTATCAGCTATGCCACGTCAGCCCTGACCACCTCACAACGCCTCTGCTGCCAGCACTGGTGAGGATCCCTTGGTGGAGCAGACGTGGTTTTGTGACGGTGATGTCGCATAAAGGTTAGATTTGTAGGGAAAAAAAGGGATGAACTCTGTCGTTTTAGCTCTATGTTGACTGTGTGAAAAACTTTATGCTCCAGGTTTGTCTTAAACATGAATTCCACCCTGAATTTAAATGGCATTCCCAGTTCCGTCATACTCATACCTCAAAGGCACAGATACCTAGAAACAGAACCATTGAAATAACTCGTAGGTTTCAAATTATTTCAAATATCCTCCAATCACTTGAATACCACCTCAATCTAATTGTGATCTTGCATAGTGGCCTGCACTCACAGGTATCTAAATTAAAACCCTGCTACTGAATGTCACATTCCTACCTGTCACATACCAAGGTGAATCCTGAGAGACTTCACTGAGGTTTTCAGAAGTCTGTGTCTTAAATGTAGCAAAAGCAGAATAAAATTTAGCAATGATAAATCCAATTTCACAGAATTGGATTATATATGCTAGCATGAACACCCCAAAATAATAGCACGGAGATCACAGGATCTTGTGTAGAAAGTAGTGCTGATAAAGTACAGCTGGGCTGGCACAAGCACGCCCCTCACTTCAGGGCAGCCCTGCAGCTCAGCCTTCAGCTGAACCTTGCCCTCAGACCTTTGGTCGGGTTCACTCTGGACCCGCCTGGCCGCCCCTCGCTCCGTTTGGGTGGGTGAGCACAGGAGCAGGGGTTGTTAACCAACAACCGGGCTTTCAGCCGGCAGTTCAGTGACAATCGTTCTTAAAAGTTTTGGGAACGTGGTGGTAGGAGGGGGAAAAGAGGCTCGGAAAGGTCTTAGGGACACGTGAGACCCCCCAGGCCTGCCCGCTCGCCTGCCAGAGGGGCGTTTCTCTGCAGAGCTGCTCCATCCTCCAGCACACCACCTCTTCTCCCCAGGACTCCCGCAGGTCAGGTCACGGCCCCTCAGCTCGGCAGGCAGAGCAGGACCGCAGGTGAGCCCGGAAAAGTCAGGCAGGGTGAGGGAGGAAGAGCGTAACCCAATCCTGCTGGAGGGAGAAGGGGCGAAACACCTTTGGGGTGAGGAGGGAGACGGAAGGGCAGCCCGGAGTCCAGCGGGCAGATAGGCAGGGCAGTCCCAAAAAGGGGCTCAGAGAACAATTTTGATTAGTAATCTGAGCTGCTTTTTACTCCTGCTGGGTTATCAAATGCAACGAGAAGCCAGTGTTGACAACTCCGCAACAGATTGGTTCAAGATTTCTAGCACTTCCCAGGCGAAGCCAGATTGGAGCTGTAGTAAGAATAACTTCTCTCACAATATTTGATACAAACAAAGGGTAGAAATGACTGCTTGCTCGGTTTCATCCAGCCTGTCTGACGTGCAGTATGAATGGGACCGAAGCCGAACCTGTACTGCCCTTTCTGTGCTTCCCACGGGAGCTAAATGATGGAGAGAGTTCTCTAAGGACAGCCAGGGAGTGCTAGCTATAGGGCGCTTCAGTGCCTCTAATCCGCTACATTCACAAATAGTTAGGAGTCAAACATTGTCCCCAAATGCCAGCTTTTTATCACGAGAGGCAACATCCCCTCTGCTCCTACCTCTTCCCAGACCGATGCTATGTTTCCATTCCGTGCCTTTAAAAAAGCCTAGCACCAGTAGGAAGGAAAGAAACCCCCAATTTTCCACGCAGTTAAGCACAACATTTTTCAAACTACGACCTGCTGAAGCAGTCAGTCATTTTTCATTTTTTTTTAGTGCGCAACAGATCTGTTTGTTTGAGCCTTAGTATTCAGACCAGCACGTGCACTAATCATGCGTGTCCCACTTCTCCCGTAACGCCTGGCATTTGAGCCCCTGCCAACTTCTTTATTCGGGGACCTGCCTTCTCCACACCCCCTTTGTAAACTTTGCATTTGTTTTGCTTTGTAGTGAGCATTGAAGTTCTCACTCCAGCTGGGAGGACAGTCAGGCACCTTCGGGAACAAGGCAATGATTGACAATATTAGGCAGAAAATTGTCTACCAGATGCTGCTCAAAAGGAGAGGTGGCAACCTCCCGACCCCCTTCTCAATAAGCGAAATCATCGCTTCTGTGCCTTGCCTCTGCCCCAATCATCAATTGAGCGGGGAGCACGGGGTCACCGCTGCGTCTGGCTGGTGTGCAGCGAAATCCCACCCTGCAGACAGGGCTATGCTTTTTGCTGGAAGGAGGCTCCAGCACCAGCCATGCATTGGAATGAAGCAGCCAAATCCATCAGCAATTAAGCGTTTCTCTCCCCAGTCCCTGCTCTGAAACATTTACTAGCTCTGAATAATCTTACGGGCACGGAAAGGAATTCTGGATATGACATCCTCAGACTGGGAGAGAATGAACATCACCTAGAATGGCACGTCCTTTTTAAACCCTCTCACCAATATTTTTGTTACTATTATATTTTTTATATATACACAATATTTTGTTACTATTTTTGTTTCAATCAGTAATTTCACAAAGCTGACATGACTAAGTCTCTTAAAAGGCCCTTGTTACCCAGAAAAACAGGTCAGCTCATCTGTTTCATGCTAGTACGAATATGATGGCTACAGATCCCCCTTTTTCAAATCAAGTAGTCTGAGCAGCAAAGCCATGAATTTGCTAAACAAACAAATAAATAAGACTAACATTTTCCTACTTAATTATTCCAGAGGGACTGAGGAAGAAAATAATAAAATAAAAAAGAACAAGAGGAAGAAAGAGAACAAACACAGCACAGGACAACAACAGCAAAAAATTCAGTCTACAATGAGAGCAGAAACACAGAAAACACAGGCCTCTGGCACACAAATGTGTGAGCACATACTGGAAAGAAATGTACATATATTTTACACAAAAACCTGTTGGGGGTGGGTGGGTTAAAGTGGTTTGTGCATAATAGTAATGAGTGTGAATAATAATCCCTAAAATGATACCAGGATAAAAGGAAGCGCATAGAAAAGGAAAGACAGTAAATGAAATATTATTTTAAATATGTGTATTCATTGCCTTAATCTAGGTGGAACTTCCCATGCAAGTTAAATTAAACATATGTTAAAAAATTGCAAGATTGGCATGCCAACTTCCCCTTTCTCAGTGAAGTGTCAAGGAACTCAGCTTGACTCTTAACAAGACTGAATTTGCGGAGGTAGCAATTACAAAGAAAATAACTAGCTGTTCCTTTCAGAATGAACAAATTAGATCAAGCACTCGGGAAAACATAAATATTACAGGACCCCATAAAACAGTACTTACAGACTCACTTTTTACGTGGGAACTCCACCGTAAATGTTGTGGAATCACGGAAAAGACTTACATATCTGTCAGTCAACGTCAGCAATAAAAAACATTTCATCCAATAAATTAAGCAACGGATACAATTTTAGTTTGTTCATCCTGCTACCTATCTTACGATAGCATAGTTTTTATTTGCATGAATTCTTAATCTTGGAGATGAATGCTCTCTGCTTGGGAAATAGCAATCTAGATTTCTGGCTTGCATACTGCACTGACATTAACCCCAAAGGCTCTTTAGGTAAGTTCTATAGTAATTATAAGTTAAGGGAAACACCAGCTAGACAGATAACTTGGGGATCACCCAAACCACAGAGATTTTGTAAGTTTATTAACTGAAAGCCAGGACACCAGTTTGAGGGTTGGATCCATTCTCCATGGTGTTCTCAATTCCCAGCGGGTACACGGGGCTCGTTAAAGCCCCTGTTTGCTGTGTTTTTCAGGAAAGTTCCCTCATGGAAGTTTCCCCGGAGGTGCTCCCTCCAGTCAGCTCCTGGGCCAGCTCGCACGGCCCGCTTTTCCCTGACTAAAACCAAACCGAAACTAACCCTGGAAAAAAGCCACCTCTGGGTCGTTTCTTTCCTTCTCCTCCGCCCCCTTTTTTGGGAACAGGCCGCCCCACTTCCCTGGGGAAATCCGCCTGACCTCTTCCTGCCTCTCCCTCCCCGCTCTCCTCCAGGAAAATAATAAATAAATAAATAAATAAAAACCATAAATAAAGCCACGAAACACCCCGGAGCTGGCCAGGCACAGCGCCGCCCCGCTCGGCAGCAGACTTCTCCCCGCCTTTCTCCGTCACGCAGCCGGGGACGAGCTGAGGCGGGCAGCGGCGCCCCCGGTCTCCACAGCCTCCCCGCGGCCACCGGCCGCTGTCCCCGGCTGCGTGAGGGCCCGGCGGGCTCCCTCGGGCCCGCGGCCGTGCTCCCGGCCGCCATCCCGCTCGGCTTTCCCCTCGGCTGCCTCCTCCCGCCCTGTCGCCGCCATGCGCGGCCCCCTCAGGCAACTCCGCCATTCCCGCCCGCCGCGCGCGCGGGCCGTTGGCGGCCGTTGCGCGGCAACGCGGAGGGGGGGAAAATGGCGGCCGGCCGGCCCGCTGAGGGGAGCACCCCCCCCATGAGTCCCCCATTGCAATAAGCGGTTTTTATAACTCGTAAATAAACATCTCAAAGCCCACGTTAGCGAAATTAGGATTGCATAAGACTTTCAGCTCCCTTAAAAAAATAATAATAAAGATACATATATCCAAGTAGAGCGTTTGTAACCTTTGTCTGTGGTGAAAATACTTAAAATTTGGAAACTGGAAATAAGTAAACAGTCAGCTATCAGCAAATACATACAAAGGCCAAAACTTTGCTCTGTTGCATCTCATAGTTTTCAAGCTAAAATTTGGCCGACTGGAAACCGCAGTTTTTGAGCTGAATTAGATCGGGACAGTCTGTACTCCCGCGGTTACATATTTTACAGCAGTAATACCAATGTAAGCATGTAACATTAAACAGGCTGTGGGTTTGGGGCAGAAAGTGCTTCCTGAGCTCGCGGTGCAGTCACGGCTGCGACTCGCAGCTGTGACGAGCTCAGCTCCTACACTGCAGCAGCCCTCCCCAGGAAACTGCAAACATTTTTACATTTCACGTCCTAAATCTCATTTATTGCTCTGCCTGGTGGCTGGGGCTTTGGTTTCGTTTTGAGAGGGAAGATGAAAAAAAAAACAATAAATAAAATAAAATTGAAGTACTTTAAGTGTTTTCTTGCGATTGCTTTTTCAATAATAATGTTCTGGCTGGGATTATTATCTTTTAATTATTTTTGTTGTTGTTTATAAATGGCTGAATTTTGTTTGGAGCCACCACAGTGACTTTGTTTTGCTGGCTCCCTTTGGTAGAGGTGTGTTATATCTTAATCAGCGATTTGTGTGAGCAAGAAGGAAACCTTGCGGGTACAGAAAGTGTTATTCGATACCATGGGTTCTTTTTTTCAGTTGTGTACAGACCAAACTTATTTGTGTATAAACATTTTTAAATATATATTTTTTTTAGAAGATGAATGAGCTGTTACTGCAAGCTTTGTTGTGGGAGGAACAGAGCAGTGGGGTGGGAGGTCGGGGCGGAAGGAAGAGGAGAGCCCAGGGAGAAGCCACCCGAGTAACCCTGGAGGCTTCCCTCCTCTTGGTGTTAAAGCTGCTTGGTCAGAACGTGCTAACACAATGCAAGGCTGGTGTAGATGGCAAGATAATGAGTTTTACTTGAGCTACAATTTAATGAAGCATCTACCGCCTTGGCTGAGTTAGTCATTTGGAACGTGTTACTTAGATAAACAATCTCAAGGCAGAAAACAAAGGCAGAGTGAGGCGGCTCAATAAAACACAACATAGAGAAGGAGCAACACAGAACAGCAGAGGACAGCTGTAGGCACAGAGGAAGGACAGCAAAAGAGGAGCTGGCGGGGTCAAGTAGTAGCCCCAGGGCATGGAATGAGAGCAGAGATGATGAAACCAAGATTTTTGTTTCTGATATTTATTTCCTCATATAATTTTCCTTTGAACACAGCTCTTTTTCACAGGGAGTTTACAGGGAAAAAGGAGTAGTAGGTAATCAAATGGACATTACAGGCCTGTAAAAGAGGCTTGTGATAATTACCCGTGACACCTGTACGTGTCCTGAAGATGTCTGGTGCAGCTTCTGATAACGACTTGGATCACTTTCATTCTGTGTCTCTATTTCTGTGGTCACATTGCCCCTTCTGCCTGCAGAAGTTCAGCTGGCTGCAAACCCAGATTTAAAAGACGTGGGACCTAGATTACCACTTTCCTACAGGAGCAGGAAGTTCATCTTGCTGAATAACTGACTCTGTTTTTAAAGAACTACCACAAAGCATTAGGTGAGCAGCCTGTCACACGAACCATTATTTGAGTATTTTAAGTTTAATAACTAAAGTGTAGCACAGTTATTTCTAAAAGATGAGTTAACCAACACCATCTATCCCTACTAGTTATCTGCAACTAGATTACAGAGAATGATACTCCGTTTGCACATGCATTTTGCAAACTTACTCCTCTGTTGTATTCTTTATTTTGCAAATTGCAGACATTGAGATGAAGGGTCTATAATTTCCTAGCTTGCCTTTCTCTTGGAACACTGGTGCTGCACTGGCACGCATCCACTTTGCTGTAACTTCATTTGAATACAGCAAATTCTTTATTATGATTAACAAAGGGTTGCTCTCTGGTCTGCTTTGAATCTCAGTCTGCTCATGGAGATTAGTAGGTTTTGAGCAATGCCAACTCACTAAATATCTCCGCTTCACTGATCTCGAAGACATTTGTGACAATGGATTTAGTAGTCGTTTTCATGCATGTTCTTGCCTTTGAATGGATAATACCTTGGTTGTTCTGATTTCCATTGCTGTTTGATTCTCTGTCCCATTCAAAAGGGTTTTAACTCAAAACTCTTTCTTCGTATGTTGCTTCTTTGAGATACATAAACACATTTGTTCCTGTTTTTAATCCTTGAATGCAGCCTTCTTTCACCTCTTTGATTTTCTTTTAGGTGAATACATTGCAAATGTCTGTGTATTACCTCCCTCTTCAGGGTAGAAACAAATAAAACTTTCTCTCCCAAGGAAAGACTTACAGAGATTGTTCTTTGAACAGGAAGAGGCAAATGGTTTTAAAGGAGGGAGATCTCAGTTACATGTCCTGCAGAAGCTCTGTCTCCCATTTCACCACAAGAATTAGAGAATGTGTTACAGTAAAACCTTAGGAGATATTGGATCAGCTACCCCCTTTATTTTTTTATACCAATTTCTCCATTAACCTCTTCAGCTTTTGATAGGTCACATACAGACTTCATTGAGCTCTTCAGTCATAAGTATTTGTGACAAGTATGCTCTCTCAACTTGGATCATTTCACTTCAAATCATATTTTCAGTATTGTTATTTGTAAAGGTTTCTCTGAGTTCCACTGCAACATAAAATAATCTTCCTGTCCCTGATATGTGGAAGAACGTTTTCCGAGTTACTCAGTTAATGGAAGTAGATGGGAATTTATTTATGATGATCACAAGTACATGCAGTGTACTTTAGAGTACATCCACCGTCTTAATTTCTAACTTTTCAATTAAGGTCATGGGCATGAGCCACAGTGCATGTTGCCACTTACAGAGGTTTTCTTTTATACATTTAGTTCCTAGTCTTCTCTAGGGGCTCTGACCACCGAAACATTTGGGTGTTGAAGCCCTTGTATTTCTTTTCTGAAATGAAGATACTTAATAGGTAAAGTGCTCTTGTGTAGTAAGAACTCAATGGTTCTGGATAGCTTACATATAAATAAAACAATGACCAGCAAATTCATCCCTGTCTTAAAATACTCATTGGAAAGCAGTTATGCATGTTTTCTAATGGCTAATGATGGTATGGTATGGTGGTCTAGTTAGGAAAATGTCTTACATTTGTGTGTTTCTCTTCTTCCAGCTGGCACAGGGCATCACCGTTATTATCCTCTCCTACATCATGAGGATGTGTTCATTTAGAGGATTCCCTCATGGAAAGAGGACCTTATGTCGCTCATTTATTTCAGAACTAGGCAGGTAATAGACAAGTAGAACCAGGAGTTAAGCTTTTTTGAAGAGGAAATATTTACAATTTGAGGTTTCTTTTCATTAATGTTAATAAGAAATAGCATGTGATATTTTAAACAATATCGTATATTGAGGTTTATGACATTAATTCTGTCAACTCATTGAACACAACCCTGTGTAATAAAACAGGATCCTGGAAAGAAAATCTTTAAATTTTCCCTAGAGAAAGGTCATTAGCCCCCTCCTCCTTCACAAAAAATCATAATACAAGGTGCATTATTTTATCTCAAAGTATTAGAGAAAATTTTAAACCCTTCAAAAATACTAAGTTAGGTCCCTGGAAACAAACAGACCTGTGAAGCCTTGGGTTGCTGCCAGGTTGAACTGTTGACTTCTCTTTTAAATGCTGCGGGAGAACAGCAATTAATCTCCAAAGCCTGGCTTGGTTTCTGAAAATGGATGAGCACAGTGAATTCGGTATTAAACTAAAGAAATTTACTAGACTAACTTTCTCAGAAAAATAAAAGCAAAAGCGTTCAGAGCTCTCAGTTCAGAGAAAATGGAAAAATAATTAAAAAAAATAATAATAATAATAAAAACACCTCTGTGGTGGTTTTCTCTGCAGGGAAGTTGCTCCTAGTTCAAGATCTGGCTGGTTTACTCCCAATTCATTCAGAGAAAAGGATATCGTTTATTCAGAGTATTTCAGAGATTTTATTTTTCAAGGCAAATCTTTGCTGATCTGTCTTACTCAATATCTTTACCCGCATTCCAAAGGCCAATGCTGTCTCTGAGGTACAATTTCCCACTGCTTAACCCAGCGGGTCAGTAGGGATACCTGGCCCTGTACATAACACCCACACTGACATCATCAGCACAAAACCAAAGGAGGTGGTCTAAAAACTCTGCAAGAAAGCTATGCCAGCACCGTGCTGCTCTCACAGCAATAAGGCAGGAAAAATGTGTTCACTGGCTGCAGCCTGCCTGGGAGAATTGCTGTCACTTCTTTCCACTCTGAGAGCCAGATCAGCCCGAGCTGCGAGCCACTGATCACTTCCACCTGGTGCTCATGATTTTGGGCAGGAAAAATATCATAGCCTAGGGCTGTGAAATCTAGGGCCAGGTTTCATTAAAGACAGTGTCTGAATCGCTACCCAGCGATGTGAGGTCTGCCTGGCATCAGTACTTGCCCAGGGATGTACTCAGCCCTGCTCAGTCAGGGATTTATAAACATTTCATTATAAAGTGTTGGAAAACTGGCCTTTGTTTCTGGATTTAAATTCACATGTGCTTTGCTCCCCAGTTTCCCTGCAGCATAACCCTGGGCTTTGCTACTCAGGTAGCCACCTCCAGCCCTTCCTACCAGACCCAGTGTTTCCACATATTTGTTCTGGGCTGTGCTGCACTGGGATCACACCACCTTACAGATTTATATAGCTTCCAGCATGAGTCACATTGTACCTAAAACATCTCTGCTTCGTCAGCATTTCCAGCTGAGGTAAAAAAATAAATAAATACACACCTATAATCCTTGAGTTTTGACTTTGTTCCAGCCACCTTGATTCTGCTGCACTGACCTGGCCTGAAAATAGCAGCAATGGCAGGAGATATTATTATTTTGGTGCATTTGTTCCCTCCAAAGATAATTAAACTATAAATTATACGTGTAGATGTGCACCAAAAGACGCTGTGACCATTGCAATCTTTCCATTGATCAAACTTGAATTCTGTACAGAGTTGCAATCCGGCAAGAGGTTTCCAGAGCATGCACAGAACATTTTCCTAACACTGAACTTTAAAACCAGCCCATAAAACTTGGTAGCATTAGATAAAGGTAGAAGGATTATCACTGAATCTGCCCCAAATTCTCAGTGTTGAGACGAGCAGGAAGATTGAATAAAAGATTTTCCAGTTTGCCTGTCAGCAATTAGGAGGAACAGGAGATAATGAGGAAGAAATGAATGGCATTATTTTGGAGCAGGCCTAAAAAAAATAGTGCATGGTTCATCACGGGACTAATATTGTATAGTGATTGATGATTCTGTAATCAGAGCCTACATGGAGAGAAACAGGCTGTAAATTAAATGATGGAGTATTTCATAAATGGCTTGGAATTGTAATGCAATGATCAAGAATTTACGGAGAAAGACTTTTATGCCCCTTTCTTAGCAAGCTGCAGCCTTTCTAACAGAAATAATTAGGGTTCTGACAATGTATTCATTTGAATTAAGGATTGAGTTTGACAATAAAAAATAGCCTATAATCTGCATGTCACGTGCAGCTTTCTAGTGACACGCAACCTCATGGTCTAGTGCACCAGCATTCATTGCAAATTAGTCTCAGTTTTACTGCATTCTTCAACCACACCAAGTGTAAGTACCTGAGGAATAAAATTCTTTTACTATATCACGGCTAGTTAGGTAGCTCTTACTACTAAAAAACTGGAAAGTGATTCAGTGACAGACTTTTAGAATCAGTGTCTCTCCGTGGTTAGAAATTTCCTTTTTTTTTTTTTTAGACTTAGTAGTAAAGAAGGAGGAGGAGAAGTAGGAATCTGTTCTGTTTCCCCTTTGAAATCCTCAGGTTGGCAAGCCAATTGGCAAGCCAATGGCTTCCTCGAGCAATTCACCACAGTTCCTTTCTGGAAGGCTTCCTCCTCTCTAGAAGCAAAGCATTCCCTTTAGCTCTGCACAGAGGTGGAAAAGTGAAGATGGAAAGTAAATTACAGCACATATTTGAGGAGACAGGTAGGATCCTGGTTAGGAAACTGGACTAATATGAGCAAACATTCATCAAAGAGTCTGTGACGATTTCAACACAACAAAACATCTTTTGATCAAAGCCAGGTACGTATAGCACATGGGCAGATCAGCAATACAGTACATATAATATCCCTGACACCACCAGGAAACCATGACGTTCTGGATATATCTTGCCTGTGCTCCACATAACACATGTGCACACTCTATTTGGGAAACCCCAATGACAGCAGCCCTAATTCTTTCTAATGTTGGGTGTCAAAGGGCAGCTGACCTTTTTATTGACGTCAATATCTAAGATACACGACAACTGCTAATTCTCAGAGTGGTTCTGGGCACAGTCTTCCACCAACTCATCAGAATGATGATGGTCTTCTTAATGATGGTATCATTATTCAGCACTTAAACAAACAGTAAATAGGAAGGGATCTTCCTTTCTGTGATCACAGTCTACCAAAGCAGCATTTTTGAATTACTTCACCATTTTCAGGGGCAGCCTGAACGTTTCAGAGTCATGGGGAAGGTCATTGCAGCAGCTACTACTTCTGTGCCTTCAGCAACTGCTCTTGAAGAAGCCTGTGTGTGGGTCTGAGCTGGGGCAGCTTTTACCTTAGTGACAAAGGCATCCATCCTAGCGAGAAGCTTACAAGCCTCATTAAAATATTCCTTTGTCATTCTGTTTTAATAATGTCTGGTAAAAGGTTTTCTAACTTAAATACATGACAATGTTCTTGACTGTTTTGTAGTGCCTGAGTCTTTTTTTTTTTTTTTTTTTTTTTTTTTTCTCTTGGTCTGAGAAGATGGAGCACATGTTAGCACGTGGAGGGGATGAGACACCTATTTCCAAGACCTGTGATTCATGGTTTACTTTTACCCCAGTGTGGTCATGGCAATAAATGTGTCTGTGCAGTAGCCATCAGCGAGGATTTCAGTGGCTGTACCCAAGCTCTCAGAGATGAACATGTGAAAACTCAGACTGGCTGTGAAAAGGGGCACACACAGGAGAGAGTCACGAGCTCCTGACTGCCCTGTGGTTTTGGTCATGAGGTGAATGACAATTTACGTTATAACTGTGTGCTTCAGTGCTCCAAGCTCTAGGGACTTTTTAAAAAAATCTTGTATTCATGCAATATTTTTATCTTAAAGCTCCATTATGTAATCTGTATACACACAGGCCCAATACAAAATGTTCTGTTGAGATACACACTAAATAAAAAATAGTCGTCATTGGTCAGGATAACACATCCAGCCCTTTTCATGGAGACTGGTTGAAGGACGACTGCATTACCACATTCATGTAACCTAAAGATATTCAGCCTCTCACATGCAGCCCTCTTATGGACAATTTTGCCTTACAAGCTTGTTTTTACTTTTTTAACCTAAAAATATTATTACTGAGTTCAGCTTTGTTGTACCATACACACACTTACCAAGTAATACATATGCCATAGAGTTAGGGAAATAAATGTCATTAACTTTCACGAAACAATCAAATGCTCTAATGACGGGTAGGACAGAAGCACCCAACAAGAGACTTAATCACTGTTTTTTTTTTTTTTCGTAGCAGGATTTGGGAAGCATGTTGTAAACAAAGGATGAGGCCACATGCTAAGCAGCAAGGAAAAAAATAAAATTGTGACTACCTGCTCATTAAGTGAGTATTGTCCATTCTGTGCACTGGGTGAAACAAAGGACTGGTGGAAAAAGACAGCACCATCCAGCACCTTCCAGGAGCTATTTGATGTAGAGAAAAATGGCTATCAAGAGATGGTCCTAGTCAAGGGATGCTGGCATGCTGGCAAGTACTACAGCAGTGGTGATGGGCAGAGAGCAAAATCATCCAGCAAGTTGTGTATCCACTTCAAAAACTCTGCTTGGTCTCATACTACTCTTTTGAAGCAAGGAGACTTCTTCAGTACAGCTCACTGAGTTATTGAGCTCAGAAATCAGAAATCAGAAAAGTCTCTTCCAGCCATTAAATCAGCAGTGGCAAAGCAGCTGTGACCACAGTGAGCTGGAGTGAAATCAGGGTAACAACCAGAGCCCACCCAACAACCAGAGAAATCTTTTCAATTTCAGATTTACATAACAAGGCAATCCTTTAACATTGAATATAAGCAGGTACTGAAGCCTTTGAATCCAACCTGGAACTTGTCGTGTTTCATGCTCTCATGATGGTGTTAGAGCCAGAGACAACTTCTGAGGGATGTTGAGCCAACACTTTTCACACACGTTCAGTTTGTTTATGCTGCAGCTTGCTTCTCTTTCCTTTTTTTTTTTTTTTTTTTTAAACTTTGGCTTCAAAATCATGCTTCATAGAAGAAAAGCCTGGCAATGCAAGGAAAATTGTTGTAAACAACTAGAGTGAGCACTCCAGCCTGTGCACAATAGACATGCTAGAACTCAAAATAGCACCACAGAGGACAAAAATAAATAAATAAATTAAGTCTTAACAATAAGAACATTGTTTGTTTTCAAGAAACGCTGAGCATTGTTTTCAGTTCCTAGATTAAGACCATCTCCAAAAAAGCCTTTGTTGCTGCCCAAACTAAATTCAAGTTGGGAAGCATTCTTACTTCACTTACAAATATACCTCCAAAAACCCAGTGGTGGGAATGCAAGAAGAGAGCATTTGTTCAAGACCAAGAGCCTCATCCTCTCCCTTTCCTTTGTCTCCCTGTTTTGCCAGGTGTGGGAAGAGCAGCTTTAATGAGCAGCAATAGAAACTAAGTTTCTGAGAGAAACCGAGTTCGAAACTGAGAGCTTTTGGCAGCAGTCCCCTTTCCCCTCTTTTTGAGATCCTTAACGCATGCCAAAGCTTTCCTCTTAACACTTGCCAGAGCTATTGAGTACTGAAGTCTGTGTTCTGAACTTAAAACTCTGAGACGTGTACGGAGGGTGCTCGCTGCCCAGCATATCTGCCAGAACCCAGCAAGACTGAAATTTTAATAATGGATTCAGCTTTGGAATCCTAGAAATGAGAATTAATCCTGCCCGTGCTCTGTCTCCCCTCCACTTCCCTCTCCTCCCAGCTCTTTTGTCCCATCAGGCACAAACAAGAGTTTCTTGTATCCTGCGGTCTCTCTGGATGGCTGTGCTGGTGCAAAATTGTCCCTGGGACTCATGCTTTCTTTTATGCTTGTTGGAGTGAGGAGTACATCGCTTGCAGCACAAATATTGCTCACAATAAAACGGACAGCACCAGATGCTGGTTGTTCACTAGCATCTATTACTAAACACAAAGTTGTACAGATGTGTGCAGTATCAACACAAGGTACACTAAAGCAGTCCAAACTGATGGACTCTGGGAATTCCTCTTATTTTATCCTTTTTTTTTTTTTTTTTTTTTTTTTAACAGAAATTGTTCATCAGGTATAAAAATGATTTTAGGGGGTGTTACTAACAGCTTAACAGCAAGCTTTTTATTTTTGTCTCAACATGGAAAACAATTCATGAGTTAAACATTAAGCTCCCTACCCAGTGCATGAGGAAAGCTACATGAAGACCCCAAACCCTACCTGACAAGGAGAATACCACCTTCAGGGGTGCACTGAGAAAAAGCATCCAGTGTCCTGGACCCTGCAGTGTCCTGGACACTGCAGAGATCAGTGATGGATTCAGAGGTGACCATGCCATGGGCTTTCAGCTGTCTGGGAATTCTGGAACACAAAGAGAGACTTCTTCTGAAGGCAGGCTGGTGGATTTAAGGACTCTTTGACTGAGAACAAAACACATGACCTGTGATTTAACACAGGATTTTACCAGAAAATGTCCCTCCTTCCCTGAACGTGCCCACTGTGGCTGCTTGTTTTGGTGCTGAACTCCCTGACACTGAGTTGCGTTCAGTGAGCTCAGAGCATGCTTACTGGATCAGTGCCCTCAGAACAGGATCTGTCTAGGTCCTGGGTTCCAGTGGCACCTACCTAATTAAATAAGACACCTAATTAGTTGGATTAGATTACAGCTGGGGATGGCCCAGTTGGCATGTAAGCAAGTGCTTTTAGTGGACTTGCAGGCCGTATGGGGGACTATCGAGTGAATTTATGTATTTTTTAGAGCTAACCAAGCAGCTGCTAAACAGCAGTAGGTCTGGAATGCACTTTGAAATTTTGGGTGATTTTTGATACGTGAATCTTTCTCTGGCTGTAGCTCCAAGCCTGACATGTCCCAAATCTACCAAACTGGATCTCTCAAGCCAAGAAGAGGAACTGCCAAGTTAGCAGCCCCACTCAGTGGGCATGCATTAAAATAAATAAATAAATAAATAAAAATCAAGCAGAGGTAGGGAAATTCTAGCTGAAGAAAATTGCACTTGCTCATTCACCTGCCTCAGACTATGCTCTCTGTCCGTGAAGAGTCAGTACAGAAGTAGCAAGAAGCCCCATGTGGTATGATAGCCTTCTCATTCTTTTTCCTCTGTTGAAAAAGTACTTTACAAAGGAACAGATGAGTTAACTTCATCGTGAATTAACTGCACTTCAGATGGCATTATTTGACTTGCCTGGCTTTCAGTGCTGCAACTTTCATCTTCCTGCAGTATGAAAATTGCACACACGTTGCTGGAGACCAGTCCCTCAATGTGCAGCTTCTGTTGTTAGTCCTGAAACACTAGAGAGACATCTGGACTGCACTTAAATCAGCGGGGGATGCCCTGGCATCCAGATCTGTCCAATTCTCAAGCCAGATCTTTATCTCAAAGGAGTTGAGGCACACCACTAAGCAGTTCTGACTGCACTGTGATGCATTACACAGTGCTTTACGTTTCTCAGTTCCTTACGATGGAGATGACACGTGCTATAAAGCATTAGGTTTGTGTGGATTTGCCAGGAGGGCAAGGGTGCGGAGACATGAATGGAAAGGACGTGTGCTCACCGTATGGGTGTACTCATGGTTGCTTGCTCTCTGGATGAGTTCAACCTTGCACTTCTCCAGAAGAGAGTATGTGCCAAGCATTTCTTCAGGCTAAGTTTTCCGCATTACAAATAGTAGTTGGCACTATCTCACCCAACACACAGGTTTCAAGACACAGGCTGTCAGAACAAACTGGAGTGGTTTGTGTCTGGAAGATGAGCATCAGGAAGTATCTGTCTGTTATGGTTTGGTCCCTGCACGCGGCAGACAAACCCTTAATCTTCTCCTCTGCATTCCCTACTGACTGCCTCAAGTGGTTGTTCTCAGTACGTTGCCTGTTTGAAACGCCTCTGAAGGCATCTTTCATGGTGCCGTTAGTGGTATGGAGGACTCAGACTCTTAATTATTCTCTGTTAGGCATCTAGGGCTCTAAGATCCTCACTAGCATCCTCCATGCATGTTAAAACATTTATTCTTGAAAGCAAATGAAAATTTGCTGGGCTCAGGTTCAAAGAAACCCCACAGAATTTGTATTTTTTTTAGATTAATCTAAAATTATTTAATTCATTAAAAGCATGTCTGTACAGCTCCCTCAGGCACCAGGTTAATCATGTATGTTTTAGTTTTGCCATATCTGTGGCTGAGAGGTGCAGGATAACCCCCAGGCCATCTCCCCTTCATGAATGGTGTTTGCATTGCTGTAGCACCTCATGGCGTTGTTGCCTCCAGCTCACACATTTCCAGCATGCTTCCAAACTGTCCTCTTCCATGAACCACACTGAACTGACCACAGACTGAGGAGCTTTTCCCCCATTTTCACACCAACTTATGTTTTCTGACAGTTCTCACTGTAGGCCATTGCTTGGACTATGCAAAGTGGAACAGCGTGCAGGAAAAGCTTTGAAAAGGGAAGTTGCATGATACGAAGCCTGCATTTCTCTGGCTTCTCCCCTCCCCGTTGACTGACACACACACACAAATAAAACAAAACCGCTTAATTATCTCCCTTATATGCAGTAATTACCTCGTTTGTGGCCAAACCACAGTGCTGGTGCAGAGGCACACTAGCTCCTGCTGCACAGGCCTGCTTGGCTGCAAGGAGGCTCCGTAGCTGGGGCTTGGTCCTGGCCATGTGGGGCTGGAGCAGCTCAGGGGGCATCACCCCCTGTGCCAGGGCCCGCAGAAAGCTCTGCCAGCATGGGCTGCAAAAACAGGCTGTGCTGGAGCTAAGGGGATCCCCAGACACCAGATCCATTGGAGAACACCCAGGTGGTCCTAACTGTGATTTGGAAACTGTTGACAAGATAATATTTCTGTCTAGAATACCATAAGCATCACATTACAATGAATAACAGAAAATTGACTTTACTCCCACTGTTCTCTTCCCACTCATCTGCCTGATGAGTATTTTAGTTGCAAATTACCAAGGACAGGATCCTTGTCTTCTTCCATTTCCATTTACTGCTCCTTACACTGTCCCCAACAGACATGTCACAGGCATGTGGCAATCGCCATCTGTCAGTCATGTACCAAACCTTTAAGTGTGACCTAGGTTGCAAAATCTGGAGGGAGAAAGAACTCAGATTTACAACAACCTTCGTGTGCTTCGTACAGTTTTTGTGCTATTTTTATGCTCATAACTCACTGAGTCACTTTTTATGGGGGAAAAAGAAAAAAAGGAAGAAAAAACAAAACAAAACAAAACAAAACAAACAACACCAAAAACTTGATTGTGCAATTAAAGACAAGGCCACTGAAAATAAGGTCACAATACTAATTTTCCACAAGAATCTCCTGATTTGGTGAACAAGGTGGCTGAACAGGATCTGCTTGAAAGAGTCCCATGGGATAAGGCCCTGGAGGGAAGAGGGCTCATGGAAGCTGGTTGATATTCAAGGATCACCTCCTCCAAGTTCAAGAGTGATGCAAGCCAAGCAGCAAGAAGTCAGGCAAAAATGTCGGGAGGCCTACATGGATGAACAAGGAGCTGATGACAAATTTCAGACACACACACACAAAAGCCTACAGAAGGCAGAAGCATGGCCAGGTAACTTGGGAGGAATACTGAGACATTGTCTGTACATGAAGAGACAAAGTTCAGAAAGCCAAAGCCTGACTGAAATTGAATCTGGTGAAGGAGTCAAGGGCAACAAGCATGGCTTCTCTAAGTTTAATTAGGGAAAATGTGGGCCTGCTGCTGAAGGTGGCAGGGGCCCTGTGACACAGGACATGGCAAGGGCTGACATACCGAATGCTTTCTTTGCTCAGTCTTTAACAGTAAGACTGGCCCTCGGAAGTCCAAGGACCTGGAGACAGGCCCTTTTTATTTTGTAGTTTGCTGCTAAAAAAAAGGCTGCAGGTGAGAGAGGAAGAAGACCTCTGACTGCTAGCTGAAGTGCTGGCCTTTGAGTGTGCACTGGAGAAAACTTGGTTCTCTGCTGCTCAACTGGAGGTGCAAGGTAGAAACTTTAGGTTCAGATATTTTTTTGCAGGCTCCCATCATTTTCCCCCAAAATTAAAGAAGGAAAACTGTGACTTGTAGTATATGGCTTTTGTAGCTCAGCCAAACCCTTACAGAATTCGTGTGACAAATGAAAAATACAATGTTAGCCTTAAGGTTGTGCCCTTGCCAAATTTCAAAGATTAACTACATAAATGTGGGGCATGCATGTGTGGCTCAAAGCAAGTCACACAAACCTTTACATAATAGAAATTGTCAAGCTGTCTAAATATACAGATTGCTGCCGGATTTTCCTTATTTTTTCCCTGTCTTGTGGCAGACTGTAATCCTTAATAATAATGGTTGTTGTGATAGTATTAATTATCTTATTTTATCATAATAGTCTGAATTACTTTAACTGATGATGTGATTTACATTCCATGCCAGTCATATCTGTAAATGCACAGAGCCTGACTACTTTGGTCAACGAGCTCTTTAGCAGGGACTATTTCAGAAGTGTTTGCCATAGCTGTAATATTCTTCCTAGCATCATGGCAGATGCAGGGTTCCCAATTTCTGCCTAAGCTCACAGCTCTGTGTTCTTGCCTATCAGTCCTTCCACAAAAGCTGTGCAGCGATTCCAGTTGTGTGAGTTATATTAAGGGTCAATCTCATTTGTGTAATAACCAGCCAAGAAGAAGTAGTGATAAAGTACCTTGCCAGCTAGAGTGCTAGGGAGAACGACCATTCATGAAAGATCACGTCCCTGCAATTTTTGGCTTTTGAAACGAATCTGTCAGATGTGTTTTATACAAAGTAATGTCAAGGCACTCTTTAGCTCCAGCGCTTTCTAGTTCAATACAATGTTGTGCTCCAGGAACAGAGGGTGAAGTGTGAGTGTTTGAGTGAATATGTACCCAATTAAAAGCAAATTGACAGTCACAGTTCACAGGGAATAATTCTATTTTAAACACCAGGTGTCACTGCAGTATACTCCTGACAGCATACCAAGCTCCTGTTTGGTTAAAGCTTGGCTTTTAAGCAATGTCAAAGAGGAGTGGAGAACAAAGATGTGCCTACTTTCTTTTCCCAACTGCATGCATGCAGCTATATGGTCAGCCAGAATCTGGGCAAATTGTTCAATATTTCAACCAGCTACATTTGTAGTTCTACACAGTAGTCTTCAAAGCTGAAGCTAGCCATTGTAATATAACTATTTTATCGCCAAGAACAAGTGTTTGGAAATAATATGTATATATATATATGTATGTATGCATCTGTGATACAGTTCTCTTGATGAGAATAATGTATGTATTTTTTAGAACAGCCTCTGTTGGGTGATGTTCAGGAAATTAGTTCATTAATAAGTTGTATTGAGTTATGTCTTTTGCAGTTTTTCTGGTTCATGAACAAATGTTGACTGAAAGGCAATCTATTAAACTATCAGATGCTGAATAATTTTGCGTGTTTTCCTTATTTTTACAAGTTTCCTATTTGACATATAAGCTTATATCTTTCAATACTAAGATACACTAACACAGATTAAAGAGCCATTACCTCGACAGTGAAGAGATACTATTTGTCTGCGTGAGTGCAATTTCGCAGCCTCCTAACTCAGTATAACTGATCCGTGGCTGCACAGTGAATTTTCCAGGAACCTGTTCATCAGTAATAGCTTGGTATTAAATGGGTAAAGCTGCTTTTCTCTCATCTGTAATTAAAGATAATGAGGGGGAAAGGTGCAGTTCATGGAGAATGTGAGTCCCAGCAGGCTATGCACCACTTCATCCTCATGCTCTAGTGTAAAAAGAAGCCTCGCTCCAGTGAAATGCTTCAAAGATGACATTTACTTGTGTTATTTAGGTGCAGAATACAGACTTGTGTTATGTATTCAGCTGTGGTCCTAGTTTAGCTGCCTCTGAAATGTTTCAGTATGTTCACAAAAGAGAGTCTTGCCATTGATGGAGCAGTGCTGCAAATGGCTGGGGAACGTTACCTGGAGAGCACCTTTAGCAAAGCAAAAGGAACCAAATTCTATGACAATTTCAGAAAATAACCCATAAAGCTGGTAATTGCAGCTTCTTCTTTAAAAATGCTAAAAGCTGCACAACTTTTAAAGGCTCAAGACCAATATTTTTACCTGCATTAAAGAGCACAGTGCTGCTATATTCATGGGAGTTCCAGCTTCAGTCTGCAGTCAATTTAAAATTTGTGCAGTGCATTTTGAATCTTGACAGGATTGTGGCTTTGGGGGGAATAAGGTGCTATATAACACAAAGGAGACTTAAAAGTTCATTTCAGATAATGAAGTCAGCACAAAATGCCTGCAATAAATAAAATTCTGTCAAATAATGCAGATATTAGGACATACAAAAGCAACTGTCTACAAAGACTAAATAAAACATTTGTTAAGAAAAACAAACAGAAAGGAGGCACAAATTGAAAAAAAAAAAAGGACAAAGCTTCTTTATTGTGTTTTATTCTTTCTATCTGGCTACTGAATTTATATAGCATTTTCAATCCACCAAATTTTTGCAGGATCTTTAAATTAAACTAATTTCATTGCAATGTACCATTTCCCATTTGACATCATTTACAAGGATTTCCATTAAATTCAAAAGTTATTTGCAAATATATTAACTGGAGAAAATGGCAAAGCCTATTTCAAAAGCTTTCAGAGAATAAGTACAGAATCTTAGGATTTTCTTCCGCATATAAACAAGTAAATATTAGGATACTACTGTACATAAATAAAAGTTGTATTTTATATTATTGACGTACGTTCTTACTTTTAGATAACTGCCTCATACATTTAAGTAACATTTTTTTTCTTTTCCATTTTTTTTTCCCCCTGACATATTTACGTAAAACGTGTCTACATTTACAGTAAATAACCATAATTACCTACTGTGCTTTCAGCAGCCAAAAGCTGAATTGGCTAGAAACATCAGATGAAGATTCTTCGAATAATGGTATGACTAAATTACATCAACTTGTGTATATTACTAGAAAATGTTGAAAGGAATTTCATGGCATTTATCAATTTAAAAAATGCAACTTAGTCTTGGATCTGAACTGCTCTAACCGTAGTATAAGCCCTGCAATTACAGCCAAGCTACAATTTATGGAACATACATTCTGCAAAACTACAGTATTTTGGTGTCTGCAGTGCTGTTAATAAAACCATATTGATTTCAGAAAGGTAGCAAGCCAAATAACCAATCGTGTAGCAAACAAGCCTCAGCAGTGCCAGCTTGGAAGTCTGCATGCACTGACTCCAGGTTTATATATTACAGTCATTTCTTTGAACTGCTCTCGCTACCTGCAGATCCAAACCGCACAGTTCTTTTAACTGTATCCACTCCGAGACAGCCAGAGACAGCTCTAATCCTCTCTTTTCAGAAGATCATGCTGGTTAGAGGATGTTTTGAAGTTCTTCAGTGACCAGAAAATCAAATAGTTGTCCAGAAAACACAATTTGTTGCAAAAACGTTACTTAGGAGAACATTGCTAGAAAACCATTTTACTGATAAATATTTTTTTCCATTATAAAACAAGTTAAAATAAATGAAAGTGTCTGTAATTACAAATACTTATCCACTATGTTCTATGTAGGCAATGTTCCATGCGTACAGCAATTTTGTGCTGAAGCTCCTACAGCACCCAATTTAAAGTGAATCCTACTGAGGCAGGAGTTTAATAACAGCCATGGGAGATAATTATCCATATAACAGACTCTGCATTGTTTGTTGTTCCTATGGAAGTCATATCAGTTCACTAACATAAAAGAAAGAAAATTCACTTCACTGAAAATACAAACAGAAATACATTAGCACCAAACCAAACGTTCTAAACTTTTAGGGTCTAATCCTGCACTCTTACCTCATGCAAATTATTACTTTTAAATAAAATAACCTGGTTTTGATTTGATTTTATTTTTTTTTTTCTCAAAAAACCTCTGTGGAAGTCCAGATCTGCAGGTGGATGGAGGTACTTACATTAGCGCACCCACCTTTGCCCATTTGGGGTTTATCATAGAGCAAAAGCATGTATTTATAGTTTATTTTCCTTTCATTTAAGCTGATAAAAGGTTGGGAAATCTACATGACAGTGGGGCAAAGAGGGCTTGACCCTTCCTCTCTGGGCTGAGGGAACACTGAGAATAGTAAACAGCTCCACCCATCTCTTGTGCCATCCTCTGCAACTTGTCCCTTGACTGCAACCTCCTCTACAATAAAAACCTTTAGGAATAGGTAGTCTGTGATATGGGTGAAGCACAAAAGAAACTTAGCTACTTTTCCTCTGACCTCTCTTTTCCTAGTAGCTGCAGTAGGCTCTGCCTGTCCTGCCCTGACACTACATGCTCTTCTCTGGGCCGGCACTGACTCTTGGCACACCTCAGACTAGCAACACCAGGCAGACTGAGGAGGAGCAGCTCACACCTCAAAGCTCAAGGGGTTGGGACTGGGAAGGCAAGGGCCATTCCAAAGTTGTCATCACCACAGAGCTGAGACAGGTCCTGCACAAAGGTGGTCCATCTGGAGCTCATTTGAGGTCTGAATTTGCCACACGGGTAGGACGTTCGGAGGAGACTGGTTACATGACCATTCTCAAGCAGCCTCAGAGATAAAGACCAAGTTTAGTATCCTCATGCCTGTGAAAAAGGAGGTTCTTGTGCTCTTAAGCATTTTTTTACTAATGTAAAACAAAACAAAACAAACAAACAAACAAAAAACCAGTTCATCTCTTACTGTACATCTTTCTGTGTCAGCTGAGTGTTTCTGAGCTATGGTACATTTTGCCTTGAGAAAAAGCGAAGATCTCCACAGAAGTCTGCAGGACAGGATCTGATTTCCCCAAAATGTGTGACTTCAGAGCACAAGTCCAGGCTTCTAAACCCCGTTCAGAACTGTGAAGTGATGCAGTTTCTGTGCCCGCTGGACAGTGGCCAGGTGCTGTATTTCATCAAGGACAAAAGAGAGAACCCAGACAGTGATGGCTGAGCATGATGGGGAGGAGCAGTTACATAAATAAGCAGATAGTCCAAATCCAACCTATGCTGAAAGTTAAAATATGAATGTCTCTTTGTAGACATTAGGAAGTCAAAACACCAGTGCTGCCTTTTTTTTTTTTTTCTTTTTCTTTTTTTCTTTTTCCTCCGTAAGTAATAAGATTTGTAAGGCTTTAAAACAATACAAGATTAAAATCACAAAGTTGGTAACATTGCCTTGTAGCGAAAGGGAGGCATCCTGAAAGCTAAACCAAAACTTTTAAAGTCACGTTTTACATACATTGTAAATCTAAGCAGGTTGTTGCATTATCTTAAATTATGAGAAAAAACATAGCTGCCTTCTAAACTGAACAAAGGTCACATTTTATACTTTCAGTAACAAATGTTCTAGTTAAAATTATACAATTGAATTTGTAGAGACAGAAAACTTGCCAGGCAGTTATAACAATAAATGAACACAATAAATGAAAGACAAATTTAGAAATGTGTATGGCAAGAGAGTACCACATACAGTAGACAAGCTGCTGTGCAGTAACAGTGAGCATCTTTACTTTTACAGAAACATCTTTACTTTTAGGCACTTTGCTGTTGTGGTTGTAGTGACAGTCCTTCTGTCCAGTTTGAGACAGAAGATGTCCAGAAAACAAACCCCACAGCTCAAAAAATCAGAACTAAGCTTTGTGTTGCCTATAGATTGGGTAGGCCAATGGATACTCCACTCACTTGCTATGTACATTGCCATATGAGCAGGGCCAACCAAGTGTAGAGCATGGAGATGTTCTAGTGATTCTGCCTACAACATCTCATCATATAGAGTTAGATTAAATATATCTACGTTGTGTAGACCCTCTCTTGATGACCTATGGCTTACATGTAAGTTTAATCAATGGGAACCTTATATCACAATAAGCTTTCAACTTTCTGTTGTCCATAGGAAAAGAACAGTGTCTGGTGTATGTGATACACTAATGCACTACTGGAAAAATATTACCTGGGCAACTGTTTTGTTTAATACTTTTTGTTGAGGATATATGAATGCTGAGCGTGGGATCTTTTGTATTGACCCAATGACATGGGGTTCTCCCTCCTTGGAGAAAAGGAAAACACTGCTTTTATCTCTGTGATGCTTCATCCATAGCTCTTATTCTCAGCATAATCCTCAACATGTTGATAACTGGCTAGTTAGCAAGGGATATAAAAATGCTTTTTTTTTTTTTAACTTTTTTCCTTTCCTTTCCTTTTTTTTTTTTTTTTTTCCTTCTAAGGTTGAGATCTGCTCTGGCTATGTCTTCAGCCATGATCATCCCAAAAGACAGATACAAATGAACTTCAGCACCAGGGTATGATATCATATTAACATTATGATAATTATGCTTCCTGCTCCGAGAAAGAGATTTGCCCTTGAGAGTCTTCAGCACACTATCCCAAGAGCAGCCATCAGGTCAAGCATCTTTTGCATTCACCCAGTTCTCAACAGACTGCACACACCAAGTTGCTTGTGAGGCACATACCAGCCTTATTCAGGCACGTTCCAACTTAAATAAACAACACTCATCTGAAATAACTGCTAATTAACCAAATATCCTCTTTGGAATTTGGCCCAAATCAAAATGTTTGTTGCAGAAATAGATTTCTTACAGTCATCTTGTGAACAAATGCACACACACAATTAAAGACAGAAGAACGTCCTTGAGGAGCCAAGTGTCTAGCTGCTCTCAAGCCAACGCACTTGGCCTGAACGGCTGCTTCTGAAAAGTATTGCCCAACCCAGGCTTGTTACGTGATGGCTTCGTTCTAGTTCTTTGTGGGGTGAAGAAGAAACAGGGAAGCCCTGTCAGACTTTTGCAGTCAGAGCATCACAGTTAACGCTCAGTTCTGTGAAGCAGAAAATGCTAGAGAGAACACTTTATGTCACAACTTTACATGTCAGCTTTCAGAAAGCACATTGAAACCATTTATCCAGCATCTTATAAAAGCACCATTGAAAGGTTGAACAGAGAGCACCGTGTACACAGAATTTTGATCAAGACAACCGAGAGGAGCTGTTCAGGGAGCCAAGGAGAAGTACACAGCCCAGAAGAATCCCCACAAGACAGATTCCTCGGAGGCACAATGCGTGAGGGATTGGAGAACAAGGCAGCTGACCCTCAGCCAGTCGCTATTGTGGGACGGCCCAGTTTTGGGTGACTGATACATCTGAATCCCAGCACCCACTCCTCTTTTGCCATTCCCCTCATCCCTGCCCCGTGCAGCCTGCTATGTGTAAGCAAGCCTGTAATTGATACTAACACAAAGACTGAAGCTACCAATTGTTCACAGCTGACATGGACACAGACCACAGCCTCCCTGATTGCTCACTGTTGAAAAACGTAGGTTCTTCAAAAGAAGACTGATCATGCTTATTGCAAAGCTTAGTTACCGTAGCTACATTACTGGGCTTTCTAGAGGAACTTTGTGAGAGACTATTGCTAAACTGAGGCTAATTGAGGTCCTGTATGTTTGATGTGTCTTTATAAAGCTGTTACCAACTGTTCCCAAAGCTGTTTTCCCCACAGATAAATGGGGGGAACGCGCCTTCTAGTTTTGTGTCAAACAAACAGTATGGAAAAAAGGAGTATGGAAGTACTAACTACTTAGTAAAAAAGGCACTATAGCTGATCTAACTGTGGTAACTAGGTACATGCCTGTGTACAATATCCTTAACATTTATTTTGCTCTGTGACTGAGCAAGCAATTCTGCGCTTGTCATGGTAGAAAGGGACACTACTGGCTTCAGGATGGGGATAGAAGTCCCACGGGAGCTGGATTCAGGGAAGAGATGTCCAAACTGCATTTCTCATTTCTACCATTTCCCAGAAGGGAATCAGAAAAGACCTTTCTAGTAGTGTAGTTACAGAGACGTTGCAGCTGCGCTTGGCTTCACTATGTCAATTTGAAGTGCGATCTTCTTATACAGTTGTGCTAACAAATGGAGGTAAAGAAATAAGCCTGTGAAGTTGCCCCAGAAAAGATCATCAGGTAACAAATAATTCATTCTTGGTGTTGATATTTTATTTACGGGTGTGGTGAAAGAGAAACAAATAGCAGTGATGAGACAAGTAGAAGAGACTCCTCTTTCTTTATAGCAAAAATAATGTATTTGAAGATTGCTGCTGGGAAAGTATTTCCAGTGTATTAGTGAAAAGGAAGCATTGGCAATAGCCATGAAAGAACAGATCTTACTTCTGGAAAGAGGGAACTAAAGCAGAAGCTTTATTTATTTATTTATCTTAAAGTGATGTTAATTGCTCATTTAAGCACCTTGGACTGAATCCTAAAACATTCTTCTATAGCATTAGACTACATAATGGAGATTACAGGGGAGCTATAACACTGCCCCCTCCGTGTGTCCTTGTTCAGAAGGGTAATTCCTTTCTTCGGCTCCCAAAACCCAAGTGTCAGGAGGTCTCAGGGGGTGAGGGCAGGTGCTAACATTGCAAGCAGCAATCCATAATCTGACCGCCTTCCCCACCAGGCTGAGGGTCTGGTGGGCTGGAAGCAGATCCCTCCTGCAATGATTTCAGAGAAGACTGTCGTGGTCAAAGCCCCTGAATGTGGCAAAGGACAGAGTGGGGGTAGCAGCTTGCACTAAACACTCTGCAATAAACACTGGCTGTGTTACTGTGTCATCAGTCAAGAGCTGGAGGCGGAGAGCTTGAGGAGATGCAGATAAAACACCCATCTCCACCTCGTGACTGATGGAGGGGTAGAAGGAAAAGATTAAGCTCTTGTTTCTAATGTCCAAGATCAATTCACATAAGAAGGAAATAAAACCAATTTCAGACCCTGTCCACCACTCAAGATTTGTCTTGTCCACAGCAGCTGTTCTGCAGAGGTTATGAGCAGCCTGAGAGTGGCAGAAATGGGAAGGAAGGTGCCAGCACCACGGCACATCAGCGCTGAGTGCCATGCTGTGTGAGGCAGACTGAGACAGCAACAGAAAAAGACAGGGGAAGGGATTTCACTGTGAAAAAGGGAAGTCTGGGGGTCCCAAAAGGGATCAGAAAGGAAGGAACGAGCTGAGTCGGACATCCCTTCCTCCAGTCCAGAACTCATGGTTCTGCTTTGAAAGACAGCAAAGTGTGACCAGGCAGTCCTTCTTCTTCCTTAGGCTTGCTGATGTTGGCTTGGGGTACTTTTAGAGTGATGCTTGATTTTCTTCTTTTGCAGCTTAAAATTTTGCAATCTGGAGTTCAATGTTTTTCTTTGCTATCATTAACTGCTATTATTTTTTTTATTTTTAAACTGATCTTGAAATTGCATCTGGTGAACGTGACAAACCTCATGTTGCTACTGTTTCTCCAAAAGCAGTCATCCATGTAACGAGAAAGACAGCCCTTAAGGGATAACTGCATCCTGAGATGTGTTTGGGAACCTCAGGAGTTGTGTATGTCTCCCACTGAGCTGCAGGAGTCAGACTGAGGACGACATACATAAACGAGTACACCTGAGCACGAAGCGGGCAGCAAACACATAGTTAAACCTCCAGAAATTCTCCAAACTCAGCACAGAAGATCTTGTGATACGTGAGGCATTTTATCTTTGGCCTGAAACAGCATGAAGTAGAAGGAGAGAACAGTCAAAGGTGAACTTCATGAATTCACATTCGAGGGAACGCTGCAAGGGGAGGAAGACCAAAGTCAGCTATAAAAAGCACTGCAGTGAAGTGGAAGAAAAGTCTTTGCTGCGGCCGTGAGAGCATGGCAGCACGATCAAGATAGCTACAGACTGGTCTGTCTGAGCTGCTTTTCTTTGCAGGAAGAGAGCCCCAGCTCAAGTGTGCTCCATGGCTGTGCGAGGTCAGGCTCCACAAAGCTTCGGTCACTCTGTGGGCAGTTTGCAGGTGAGCGCTGCTCCTCAGAGCCATGCTCCTTACAGGCTGCGCCATAAACCAGTACACTTCCTTCAGTTATAGGTATTTCTAACAAATGTGTGTACCCAGGGCTGTGTTTGCCCTGTACAGTACCAAGTACCGCTGTGCGCTGGCCAGTGATCCGAGAAGGACCCAGCCTGATATACCAAACCTCAGCACCAAGAGAGCTGAAGCTAAACCCATTCTGGGCTGCTATGCGATGAGACACTCTCAGTCTACATACTGCCTGTTTTGCATTAAAAATAAACTACTCTTCAAGCACATGCCAATATTATGTATGTGAATGTTATGTGAATGCTACCAAATTTGGACCGTAGCTTGTTCTTGCTTACAAACCACGCGTATATGTGTGTATGCACAGGGACACGTGCACAGATGTACACGTCAGTGTGTACAAAGGCATATAATGAAATGCCTACTCTCTACTGTTGGACTGTTCTTGTATTATCATACTATTCATCATTGCACTATTCTTGAAGAAAACGAGTATCAGTCCAGTACCTGCTTATTTCATCTGCGTACTGTACTTTTTTTTTCTTTCACTAGTAACAGAATAACCTGGTACCTTTGGAAAGACAGTGGCTTTCAAACTGCTTGTCAGAGCCCCAGGAAGTTTGTGGTCTCCCTTAGCTATGACTCTCCTGCTCCTTTTGGCAGAGGAACAAGGATGACCAATGGCAATTCCAGAAGAAATCCACTCTCTTTTCTACCTCTTTTTTGCCTTTTTTCTTTTACACAGACTGAATTATTTTAAGCTTAAAAACAGCAAGACATGGTCCACATCCCTGCTTAAGAATATTAAAAAAAATAATATAGCAATTGTTTGTTTACGTACTTCTAAAATAGGAAAAAGATGTAAAGGAAAAAGAAATAAAACCCAAGGAAGGAATGGGATTCCTCTGGTTACATAAAGCAGTAAGGTAATCTACAAAAACTTCAAAGATTAAAAATATGTTGTAAAAATGAAAAATATCATCCACCCAACACAATACAGAAGTTTTCCTATATAATACAATAGATATTAAAATATTTTAAGTCTTTAAAAAGGGCAAAATTCTTTAAAAGATGACTCAACACTATTAAGGTTAGACTAAACATTATGCCAACACATTCATTTGTACAACTTCTTGCAACATGACAGTCGTCTGGTGTGTGTATGTGTAGGTGCATGTGTGCACACGGGAGGGACACAGTGAGAATGCTAGGAGTGTCACTTGCCATTTAAAAGCAGTATTTCACAAATAATTAAATGAAAAACCCTACAAATACCAGTACACATCTCAAAATACTGCAAGTCACATTCTACAGCCCCGACATAAAAAAAAAAAAAAAAAAAAAAAAAAGGAAAGAAAGAAAAAAGCCTACAGAATTAATTCAAGTACATTTGGGGTAGGTCCCTTATGAAGTGAAGTGACTGTTATTTGCACTTTAGTTGTAATGACAGTGGAAAGGACACACCGATATCCTGACTCCATCTCAGCCCCACCTGGTTGCAAGGACTGATTTACAGCATGCTCCCAAATACAAAGAGGTTAGCACACCTTCACGAAGTGGATGCCCAAGCTTGAATGAAGAATGATTCTTGAAAAACACGTTGAAGAAAATGATGTACAATAATCTTCTAAACTGAAAAGCTAGCTTTGTGTAAAGGCAGTCTTTTTGGTATGTGATCCTATCTGGACGACAAACACAGCACTCCTTCCCGAATTCTGGCCATCTTGGAACTAATAATAAAAAGGTAACAATAAAAAATAAATTTTCCTGTGAGCCTCCGTCCACCACCCAGAACAACCCCATGGATATCACACCCAGGCTGAACCATACAAGGCTTCTTCACAATTTCTATTCCATACTTAGCTTTGTTCCTCAAAAGAAGAAGCGATCCCCTCTCCTTGTCTCACGTGTTGTTTTGAAAACACCAGCAGATAAGATAAAGGCTGAAATCTGGCTGCCAGAGTAGTTAAAGTCTGGTGACATCCCTGTGGTGCTGCAAGTCCCCTATGCTCTCATAGTCATTCTCTCCCGAAAGAGCAGTGTGGTTTGTGTTAGGCACAGACAAGGTCCTGTCTTCTTCTTGGCTCACTGCCTGGATAGCTTCATAGTCAGGCTCCAGCTCCCCGTTGGGTCTGTCTGCTGACTGAGGCACAGTGGTAGTACTGAGGGTGTTTTCAAAGTCCTTCACACTTGCATAGAGGCCACTGCAAACAGACGGGGACCTCTGAGATGTGATTTCTTGAATACAGGTGTAAGGAGAATCCAGTGCCTTGATGGCCTGTCCTGGCTTGCTCACTGAAGAGTACATGGCTGAGATCTAGGAAAAGGAGACACCCACTGAGTGTTTAAGCATGGCATAAAGCTTGGGTGCCAGTCTGCCCCCCTCCCACCACCAGTATATTGAAAGACAGGACCTTCCAATAAATACATATCCTTTCTTACAAAATTGCTTTTCTTGCATGCATTTATAAATTTATTATTTCCTTCAAAAAAGAATGATGACATTTAGATAAGTAAAAGTTATTTGAATATAAATCCCTGCAGGCAATTCAGATCCAGGACTGGCTTCGTGAGCAGGAGCTCTTGCAAGCTTTGCTATGGTACTGGAGCCAACTTGGGCTGAATGAGACAGGTATCAAAGAGATGATCAGGTTCAGCTGCTGGAAGGCAAAAGGATGCAGCCTGACCTTTGCTCTTTCATTGTAATGGTAGCAGCTACCCTCCAGCTTTTACAGACACTGCTATAGGACAGCAGTTATTTCTTGGTTTTATAGGTGCAGCCAATGAGGGACCAAAACGTGAAGAGAGCATTAAAAATCAGGAGGAAAATCAGAAAATAGCAAATAGTCAGTGCTGGCCTTGATGTGCAAGGTTTGTTCCCTTGGCTAGCCTGCACCTGAGCTGCACCTCAGTCACTGCCTGTCAGAACTGAAGACCAGAGATTGGTACCTCCCAGCTGCCGCAAACACAAGAAGGAGCAGGAATTTCTCTCCTTCTGGCTCCATATGGGGTGGGTAGAACAATGAACCCAACAAGGGTAGAGAAACCTTCCCAAAAGTAAATTTCTAATGGTACAAATTGTATAAGCAGTATTCTAGAAGAGCTCTCAGAGGAGGTGGTACGCCCAAATTGCTGCACAAAGGTGGCCCTTCACGAAGAGGTGAAGGAGAAGCCCACGTCCACGTGTCCCTCTGCTCCTGGCTGGTGCCCAGTGCATCCTGACTCCCTCTGCCAGTCAATGTGCATAACTTCCCTCTCGTGGGCCACAAGGCTGAAATTTTTTGCTTTGCTTCTCTGGTACCTAGCATTGTAATTGACATACAGCTCCTCTGCTACATTTGAAGTCTTTCCTCCCAAGCATGCAAGACCACCATGGATTTGTATCAAATTGTAAAGAAGCACTGGATATGGTCACGAGCAATCTTATTTCTGTTTCACTTTTCTATCTCTGTTTCAATCTCCTCAATTTCTTTGACTAACAAACATTTAAAAGAACAGTTTACGTTCCGATGCTTTCATTGTGCTTTTCAGCCCCATACACTTTGAATGGGAAAGGTAGGGCACGTTTCAAACTTCTTAAGTAGAACTTGGCAACCAAACCAAGGAGCTGCCCTAATGATCAGCTAATTAGTGTCTCTCATTATTTTCAGACACCTTTTTTTAAGCTTATTGGCCTGACAAAGCCATATGCTAGAATACTTCTATTCAGAAATTTATAAATACTTCTATTTCAGAAATATGACAGTGCAAACTTTGTACAGAAAAACTTCAGCTTTCATTTTCCCTTCAGACAATTTTCACCTTTCTTAGATCCTGCTTAATCACGCAGAGCTTATGCTAATTTCTGCCTGAAAAAAGGTCTCTAGCTAGTTATTGAATTTCATGCAAGAAGCCAACCTCATCTTCTGTAAGAGATGGATCTTCCTCCCGAGACTTGTAAGACATCGAACTATGCCTCTGTAAAAAAGGAAGAAAGAAAGAAAAAAAAAAAGGCTCATTACCAGTCAACAGCGTGGAACCTGCAATAAAACCCTCACATTACAATCAATACATTGTATTTTATGGTCATTTGCTCACTAGTTCCATTTTATGGAGCTAATATCCAGCGTACATCTCTGGAGATAACAGCCCTGAGGTTAGTAGAGCTTTTTAATGTATCTGCTCTTGTGCTGACCTAAAAGGGGCAAAAATAATGTAATGGTTAAAACAATCTCTGCTGCGCTGTACCCCTGCCTTTAAACTTCCAATGAAGTAAAGTGTCTGCAGAGGCTTTTGAACAATTAAAAGCGAGGTGCTGTGAAACACTAGCCAGCCTTCTGCTTGATTTTCAGATACACTCCTAGATTACAAAAGAACTCACTGAGCTGGAGCCTTCCTTACGATTACTGTCCTTCCTTCAGCGAGGTCTGGAAGCTCTGCAAGGCAGCGACATTTTCCTCCACCACAAATTGTAGCAACTATGCCGAGGTGCACTCACAACCTTCAAAGCTCAACATGAGCCAGCAATGTGTGCTTGCAGCCCAGAAAGCCAACCATATCCTGGGCTGCATCAAAAGCAGCATGGCCAGCAGGGCGAGGGAGGTGCTTGTCCCCCTCTGCTCTGCTCTTGTGAGACCCCACCTGGAGTGCTGTGTTCTGCTCTGGGGCCCCCAACAGCAGAAGGACATGGAAGTATTAGAGTTAGCCCAGAGGAGGGCCATGAGGATGATCAAGGAGCTGGAACACGTCTCCTATGCAGACAGGCTGAGGGAGCTGGGGTTGTTCAGCCTGGAGAAGAGAAGGCCCTGGGGAGACCTTACAGCAGCCTGCCAGTACCTAAAGGGGACCTACAGGAAAGCTGGGGAGGGACGCTGAGTCAGGGGGAACGGATTTAAACTAAAAGAGGGGAGATTTAGATCAGATACAGGAAAGAAATTCTTTACTATGAGGATGGTGAGGCCCTGGCGTAGGTTGCCCAGAGAAGCTGTGGATGCCCCATGCCGGGAGGTGTTCAAGGCCAGGCTGGATGGGGCTTTGGGCAACCTGGTCTGGTGGGAGGTGTCGCTGCCCATGGCAGAGGGTTGGAACTGGGTGGTCTCTAAGGTCCTTTCCACCCCAAACCTTTCTGTGATGCTGTGATTCTGTGACTTTTATGTCAAGCAGGGCCCTGGCTACCTCACAGCAGATGTACAAGTCCTCCTCACCAGGGCAAGCAGACCTTGCCGAACTCCTGCCCCATATTTTGGAGTTCTATGCAAAATTTCCACTTAAAATATTTCAGACCTCCTCCAGTACAGACCAAGATGGAGAAGTAGAGCTATTTTTAGCACAGTCAATTAAATATTGCTTCCAGAAATGTATAAGACATACAAGATATATTCATTTATTTATTTTCCATAAAGACTCATTACAACAGATTCCTTCCTTCTTTCATTTTTCTTGGTGGTTTAATTCTGAAAAATTCCAAACTTCAGGCTCCTCATGCAGGTCTCAGGAAGACTCTGACCCAATGCACTCTGAATCCTACTCCTGGTGAAGCTTCCTTTAGGCCTACCATCTTTAACTTCTGTCTTGCTGGCTGGAAAATCTACGCTTTAACCTGTGGTTTGCTCACTCACCAATTAAAAAAAGAAGTTCAAATGCATTTTGGTGTAGCCTTTTATTGAATCTGCAATACTACAGATGCTCAGTTTATTTGTTCTCGTTTGCGGGACATGTTTTGTCTTGAGGAGTAAGTTTTTAGTGTCAGCTTTGACCATTAAAACAAATATGTGCTAGAAAGAATCTGCAGTGATGTTATTTTCTCTAATCAGTGTGTTTGTAAGCACCGTGTGCCAGGATCCCTTCTACCGTTTCCCAGTCCAGTATTGAGAAACATCCCCAAGTACTGACAGTCCTGTCTGTTTCCCTGGTACACAGCGTCCTTTCTTCTAAATGTGGAAACTGTGACACATTGATTTTGAAGGATATCATCATCTTGGAAACAGAAGAAAATACTTGCTCCTAAACACCTTGTACCTAGCAATTTTATAAATTACGTTTGAAGCCTCAACACAAACAGAACAAGTTCTTATTTTCTTTCCACTTTCCTTTTGTTCCTCAACAGCACTGGATTTTTTGCTCGTTGGCTTGGCTGTTGCTCTTAACTCAGGCATCAGAACAAGAACACCATTCTCCTCGGGTGCATTTGCGAGAGATGCTTTGCCCGTCCTCAAGCTGTGAAAGTCTGAAACCAGATGGGCAGCAGCCAAATGTACACACAGAGAACATTTTTACCAGTGTTCCTGGATTTTCTCACTCTGGAAAGTCCTGGATGAAAAAGAGGATCTGTACTGCTGTATCTGTATCTGGAACGCTGACCAAGCAGTGTGCTTCTTCTGGATCCAGCAGGCATTACCTGGGGGCACACCTCTGCTGGTAATGAAACAGTGCCAGGCTCAACCTGTCGCACCAGAACTCCTCTTCATGCTGTTAAACTCTGGAGCAGTCTCAGGCTTGGCCAGCCTTGCTCCCTCCCAAACATGACAGGAAGCAAGAAGAGACACCTATGGAGTCTGTTTAACTAAAAGAGTTACAAATCTAAAATACATTTCCATAAACATCTTGTTCTTGGTTGCCACATCTGAAAAAAACAGGCATTGCTGTGCATTGTGTGAAGAAGCAGAATAGAGGGAAAAAATTATCATCACCACAACAGAAAAACAATCCTGCAACCACCTCCACGTACAATGCTGACAATAATGACATTTATATATTCAATCAATTACCATTTCCAACTCTGCTGCAGCTGTAGCTCTCAAGGACAGGACAGGCACACGCCTCGATGCATAATGCATGTACCTAGCAGAGGACTTTGGAAGGAGCTGACGCTGCTGAGGCTTAACTCAGGATGACTTTAGCTCTGAATAAATTTTAATTAGACAAACACCTTTTTTCTGGCACTTAGGGGACTGCATGTGTCATTTCTTGATTAATCCTTCAAAACCTGAACCATTTTAATCAATTCCCAGTCCTTGCAGTCACTGACATTGTATACACGGTGTGCTGGGGAGCTACTGAGCAGCAAATGCATTTCCTTTGTATCAGTGACAGGGAAATACAATGATTTTCTGGAAGTCTTTTCACACCTGGTAGGGAAAATGTCATTAGTACTGAAAGCTGCTTCTCTAAAAGATTAATTAGAAATTACATGTGGCCAGAATTTGGAGGGAGAGAAGTGTTGATGAATTATTATCGACAGACATATCTTAATTTACTAGTTAACAAGCTCATTATTTTTAAGAATGTGCACTGGAGAGTCTGGATAAACAATTTTTAGATTTTAAGTAGCCTTCCCTTTGTTCACATCGATACTCTAGGGCTTTATAAATTACATGGTTAATCAGTTATTTAACAAGGTATTTTTCTGCCCTCTGCCTGGATTACTGAAGTACTTCAAACAAGAGAAAAAACAGAAGCAAGTAACAATACCTCAGCTTTCCTATGATTTTTCAGGTATATATTTACATTAAAATGTTGCATCACACCTGAAGGATTTTTGGAAATTTTCATGAATACCTAATATTATTTCATGACTCAGACTCCAAAATTATATTAACCTGTTAAAATCACAGTTCTATTCTTCACAATTACAAATTATTTCATCAAGTTCTGAAAAATGTGAACTTAACAATTTGTGACAACTCTGTGCAGTGATTAAAAAGCATTCTTGCAATTAATTCCGGTGAAAAACTAAGACTGGTAAAACAACTTGTTGAAAATGTCATTGCTCTGTTTTTCAAGGATTTCACCACTAATTTGTCCCTAGGCTGGGAGAAAGAATAAGCCACTGAGAAAACACAACTTTTGGCTGTGATTTTACCAGGTAGAAGTTCATTACTCTGTTCATGTGTGACAAACAGAATTCAAGAAGTATAAAATCTACAGGTTGATAAAGTCTTTGCAGCTTTTATGGCTGGCTTAATGGAGATTAGTACTTATCTTTTGTGATCCTTTTTACATAGGAATTGCTGAATATCAGCTACAAGACCAAAAGTAGATCTTATGTTTCAAAAGTCTACAACTTCATTCTCTCTCCCTCTCTCTTTTTCTGTTCCTATTATCTCCTACAGAGGGAGACCAGATGAAACTTTGAGCAGATGCATAAGATGCAGTTAAGTGGCCCAACAGAAGAGAGACGTCTAAAACTAAGGCACCTAGCAAAAATGCCTCACTCTTCCATCCACAAATCTAGGTTTTACTAGAAAAAAACAAGCGCAAGATTCTGAACGATATATGGTTGTTAACAAAAGCACTGGATACCTATTTTAATTTCTCCTACAAGTATAATACCATTGGATAAAGAAGCAGAGGCTTCCTACGTAACTTCTGGATAATATTTAAGAAAAGGTTTATGAACAGCATGCTGCAAGGATCCTACATGTAGGTTCCAAAAACATGAATACATGTTTTTACTAAAGTGTAATGCTGTACCATGATTTTTCCTATTTCTATATTTTACAGTCTTGCATCGATTTGAGTGTGCTTTTACTTTTTTTTTTTTCTCCATTTCTTGCCATTTTTTTGTTATTTAAAAAATATTCCTCTGCCCTGTGTGTTCTGTAGTGATTGTCTGTCTGTTTGACAAAGACAAGTAGTATTTACCTTCTCTGGTTCACTTGCTCCTTCTGTTCCTTCTCCTTCTTCCACTTCATTTTCTTGCACGTTCTCATTTTCGTCAAGAAGTTTCATGGGTACTGGAGGGGGAAGCTCATCTTCTACATCTGGTGTGTTGTCAAGAGGGCTTTCTGAATTAGCACTTTGGCGACTTTTTTTATTTCGGTCTACAGACGCGTATTCTGCTGATTCAATTCTGCACTCAGGAGTCTGATCCTGACCTTCAGATGCCATCAGTGAAGCTGCTGACTTTCTGTTGCAGCTTCTTTCCATGTTGGCTGCTGCTCCAACATCTTTGATTTCCTTCACAGTTTCATACAAGCAGTCCTCAACTATGTTCTCTTGAGAGGAGCTGTCTTTTAAGACTTCGTAAGGCCCTTCCATTCCAAGACCTTGATCATTTTCTGCATTTCTAGCTGAGATGATGGTTTCCATGGTATTGTTAGGGGGAATACTGGGTAGCTCCCGGCTCTGGTGACATTTTATGGATTTTCCAAGACTGTCTTGTGGATCTAGCAGATCAGAGACAGATGTTTGTACTTCTTCATAAGGTTGGATACAGGCAGTTGTACTGTCCTCTGAGAGCACTAGAGAAAATTATAAAGAAGTATTTAAAACAAGCGCATGACTAAGAAAGCTGAATGCAATTTGGTACTCTCTACATTACTCTGTTTCTGTGTCTTATTAAAAAGAATAAATGACAGTAATGCCTGGAAATGCCTAGTAGTCATCATGTTTTCAGTTTAGAAAAAGCTTTCAGTTACAGAGCTTTCTGCACTCAACTGTTAAAATGTCATTCTGACAACATCTTAAATGCTTTGTGCACCCCCAAATCGCTTTACAGAGCAACGGTATTCACAATAAAGACAGGTTGGGTGGGCAGGTGCAGGCAGGCACCTACGTTCAGCTGGCTTATACTTGAATTGGTTATGTTGAATGCTTGCAGACTGTTCAATAGTTTCAGATGGGGAACACTGCTGGGAAGCCTCAAACCAATTGCATTCAAAATATCTTGTGGGATTTTCCTCTTCCCATTTCCTCATCCTTTGTAATCAAAAAAGAAGGCTGTCCTGCCTTCTCCCTGCCCAGCCCTCACCTTGTTCAACACACTGGCCAAATTCTCCTCTGAATCACACCTTGCCCAGGCTTGTTAAGTCAGCCTCACTGCACGCCACACCAGGAGCTCCTTATTGGAAGGCTGTGCCGTACTTTTCCTAGTCTCACACCACATAATGTAGGTTGACAACCTACTAACAAGCCAGCCATATGCACAAAAGAGACGAGTAGACTTCAGAAAGTAGTGTTAGGCAGAACATGTTATTTTAAGTAGCAGAAGTGGGCCACATGTCACTGTCACAAAGAGAGTATCAGGGACTGAAATTTATGGGACCTCTCATCTTACAGTGCACACGTGTGACATTTACCTGCATTCAGGGATGTATACGTGGGTACATACAAGCGTGTTTCGGATAGTACATGATGTGTTACTTTATGAGACACCATTTCTTTGAAAAATCACTTCTGGACAGCTTTACAGTACAGTTCCTATGGTGTTCTCTTGGAATAATCTACCTATTCTTCCATTTCCTTTAGCGCGTTTGACATCATGACAACAAGTGCTGCTGAAGCAACCAGTGCAACTAATTTGGTGGTTGTCACATATGCTTCTCTACCTTCAGCACTGGACATGCAGACTCACACAACAGCTCCTTTAGGAGCTGTAACCTGACAGAAAAACTCAAGTTGGAATTTCAGGCATGAGATGGTAATCATTGTCTGAATGGGAAACATGAGGAGAAGAAAGGGAAAACATCTTTCTCCATTCGCTTGCCTCCTGCACCTTGAGAGGAAAAAGTCACATTCAAGGTGTCCTGTTCAGTTCTCAGGATGCCTGCAGACTTCCTGAGGAACTTCAGGACCAGCCTGGGGAAGCTGGAACATTTTCCCTTTCTGGCCTTGGCCCTCAGGGACTTCTGTGCTCTTCAAAGAGCTTAGTATAGACAAGCAGCCACCAACAAAACTCTGACAAGTTGGGCAAAAGAAAAAGTAATACATTTGATGGTGCTTGGACTCGATGATCTAGAGGTCTCTTCCAACATAGAAATTCTGTGTGATTCTGTGATTCTCCCATAGCCCTGCCCCTGCTTAAAAGGCAAACAGCAAAATAACTTTTAACAAAAAGGATATTTAAAACATAAAATAAGAAATTAAAGCAAATTGTTTCCTCTTCTGTGAAAGGGTTGCTACGCAAATTGTAAGCTGAGTAGTATCTGACAGTCTAAAACCTGTCTGATAGTTGACAGCATGCCTTTCAGGAGCAGCTTCTGACAGCTGAATGTGTGGTGACTGGTGGCAAGCAGAAACGCTTCCCCCTTTCCAGAGGGCTTTTCCTTGTGCACTGAGTCACTCAGAAATGTGAGCGTACCCAAACGCAACAAGTCAATGTACAGGAGCTGTGATGAACCACAAAAACAAAGTTTAGAAATTCCTTTGGTCACTTGTCTCCGAGGGGTAAAGATTTAATAGCTCAACCTCCAGCTTCACAGTGAGGTTGGAGGGGAGCTGGGAGGAGGGGACGCAGCCCCCGGTGCCACGGTGAGCATTTGGCTCCCAGCAGCGCTGACCCCAGAGCACATTTTATTTTTAGGTGCAGCTGAGCAAAATATTTTCCAGTGATACTTGACTTTCAATGTATGTGAATCACTTTGAGTGCTCAGCAAAGCAAAGACTGGGAAAAAAAAGGAAGCGTTGCTCACCCTCGCCATTGCTGAGCGCCCCGTTCTGCTCACTGCTGGGGGGCGGCTCCGTAGCCGAGCTCGTGATGGAGTGGCTGAACACCTCCTTCTCGGAAGGCTGCAACACAAAGCAGTGGGATTTAATCAACACATGGTCAGAACGCATGTTTGCATGAACAGAATCACAATGAATTTCATTCCCATCTCAGGAGAGAGACTGACTCGCATGCATCACTGGCAGGAGGGTAAAATCAGGCTGATTATACTCAAACAGATATTTATGCGTTTACAGATGTTAAAAAAAAACAAATCTAAGTGTGTCCAGGGTGGTCTCCCTTCCAGACTTTATGGTAATAGAAATTACCAAAGCTTCAACCAGTGAGAAGACAGCAGCTGACAAATGGGTAAACTGCACTTGCACTGCAACCCGAAAGAATGAAAAAGCAGGAGATACGGAGCGACAACACAAAATGCAAATTATTGAGATCAGCAGAAGTTGTCTTCCTTTTCCTGTTCTGAAACTTGTAAAATTTCCTGTGCTTAACAGTCTCTAAGCTTCTGATTTGTTTTCCAGCCTGCAGTATTTTGCAAGGGGCCTGATGCAAACCAACCCCGAGACGACACAAGCTGCCAGGAATAAACACTTACCACGTTCATCAGATTTTCATGATCTCCATTCTGATGTTTGGACTTCTTTTCCCTTAATGAAGAGGCAACACAAAATGTTACTCCAGATTACACTATTCCACAAATGCCAATCATTAATAGCTTTTACACACCTGCGGGGAGCAGAACTGTGATTCACCACAATATTACAAATTTCGTAACTGAAAATTATTACAGGGACAGGTAAGGTTTCTGTGTAAGGTCACCAGCAAGATAGGGTGGTGATGAACATATCTGAAAAGGTACAGCAAACACACACAACCTTTTTTCTTGTTTAAGGAAAGATCACAAGAAGCAGCAGAAGACACCCATAAAATTCATCCTACTTCCACTCAGGATACTAGTTATAATTAACAATAACCACGAGCAGCTCAAGAAGGCCTACAGATTACATAGCAGCAGAGACTTTTCAAGATGAATGCTGCTTCAATTGTACTTCATGGGGCTACTGGTATGGATCGAATTTCCCATTTCTACCGTTTTGGAAATAAAACTCTTATTCTGGCAGGTGTCTCCTAGGCAGGACAGACACCTGTAGGATCCTACCCTTTAGAGAGGCTGAACTCGAAGTCAGCAGTGTTTGTGACTCGGCCTCTTGCAGCTCCCTTGGTTTTTAGCTCTCTTCTCTCTGTGAAGGCCTGACAGATCATATCTACCACTGTGGGGTGAGTGCAGGTTGCCTGGCTCCCTCTCAGCAGGGCTGAGCCTCAATGTTTTGAAGGAGCCTTGAAATTTGAATGAACAAAGTCAGTAGAAGGGCTTGTACTTGTGCAATCTCTTGTGGAGAAGAAAATAAGGATGGTATAAGCACAAATCATTAATTAATAGCACTGTCTGATTCTTAATCATTTTGGTCTGGATCAATTCCCTGGTCTCCAGGAACAGCCAAAGCAAAGCTGCAATACATAGAAATTATTTTCCTTTCCTTTTTGCCTATGCTTTTCTGTCCTGTTCAGCCCACTTCACTTTCTCAATTGATAACAGGTTATAGAAACTTTCACTTCCAGATCTTTCTGCAAAAATGCCTGTTCTCTCAGAAAGCCTGGCGAGACCAACGGTCCAAATGCCAAGTTAAGAATGCAGTACTACATGTGTGTGCTGGAGGGAGGAAGGCATCTTGTGAGGAGGGCATCCTGCAGAAAGACAGAGGGGAGGACAGCAGCTGCTGCTTTACCTGCTTCATCTCACTGCACCACATGCTAAAACAGAGGCATAGGAACACAGCTGATGCCTTTTCCTCAGCAGAGACCAGCACTAACATGCTGCTCCTGTCCTGCAAACCCCTGGGGACAGTGGATCTTCGCAGAAGACCTCTGCTGGTATGGATCTCCCTCCCAGGTGACACCAAGATTTGCAGCCCTTCCTCTCCCTTTTCCCTGCTCAGATCAGCTCTCCCTCATGGTTTGTAACAAAGCTTTGCCACATGTGCAGTTTTTCAGAGGGAGAAAGCAAAATTTTTTTGCTTTTATTTCAGTATGGGATTTTTCCCACTCCTCCAGCTAGTTATAAAGCATCATTTAATACTAACGCTGGTGTAAAGAAACTATTCAGAACAGATTATTGTCTTTAAAAATGTTTTTAGCTAATTTTTGTGTGTGTGTCTGCTTGTGTGTGATCTACACCCAGAGGAATTCACAGAGCCATGCTATGCCAAGGGGATCCAGCAGTGATGTACAGGATGGGTGGTGCTAGAGCAGAGCTGGCACTGCCACCCGGCATGGCATTGCCATCAATGTCCATGACAGCACCTAGCAAGCACTACAGCATTATTCCTTCACACCAAAAAATAAATTCTTAGATTATTCCTCTACAAGAGAAAACAGTATGAACTGTTTAAATTCAGGTTTGCTCTGAAAACAGATGTTGTGCTGTCAGGCCTGAGATCCCAAATAAATTACCCCGAGGGTAAAAAGATATCGTAAGCCAACCCACAGACATGCCTGCGGGTGCAAAAGGCAGGATAGTGTGAATTAACTTATCCCTCTGAAAACACAGAGTGACTACTTTGCATTAACTTACTACAATGTGGTAATTTATTTCTGTACCTAAGTCCTCAGTATTTCTTGCTAACTAATTCCTCTGGAAGCTAATCCATGCAGTACTTGACTTGAGAAGTGTTATTGCTTCCTAAGCTCCCAAGCCATACCTGTTGCAGCTGGAGCAGAGGAAGATGAGGAAGGTGAGGAACAGGAGTGTTGTTACAGCTGCCAGGCTTCCCCACAGGATGATGTGGACCCGTCCACTGCTGAAGAAGCCACTGTCTGGTCCCATGATACTAGCAGGAGCTGGTGTCACTTGGGGATGGAGAGGTTACTCCTTGGAGAAGGCTGGCATCTGTGCTGAACGCAGCTTCTGTTTCTGCAGAAAGAAGAACATCTTTGGAAGTTAGCACAGATTTTGAAGATAATGAATCTGACAACTCCAAATCTGACAGGAGAGGTTTTCAAAACCAGATCTTACAAAAAAACAGTTTTGACTACAAGACAGCCAGCCAAAGATATTTTCAGCTACGTTTCTGATGGTGACATAGAACAAACTTTGTCAAGTATTAACACAAGCTGTTATGTATCTACAATCTCAACATGAATAAAATGTAGTACAACATCTCCGTACTCACACTTTGAAGAAGAAAGTTTATAAATCCATTTCAGGGACCAGAGCAGTCTATTTTGCAATGTTATTTGTTAACTTCATTGAAACGTGAGCTTTCAAAAACAACAACTTCTGCAAAGTTAACACAACATAATTGCAGCAGGACTTTACCTCCTTCCCTTGTCTCCTGCCTCCATGGGATTTGGTGTTTCAAGTACAATGATAAGAAAGTTAGATAAGATTTTAAAAGGAATAATGCAAAAATCTTTCTCACAGCAGATCAGATCTAATCTTTTAATCTGTTTCTATGTGCGATACTTATTTTCTTAATAGTTGGTCTGAAGAGTAGTAATATTGATTTTTATTTTTATTTTTTTGCTTTTCTCCAACTAAATTGACACCTAAGATAACAACTAATGAGAAAAATAGACACAGTGTTTTTTAGAACTTCAACAAACACAACTTTTGCTACAGCACAGCAGCCCCTGCAGACACTTCCTGGGTTAACAGCATTTACAATCCGTAAGTTTTGTTATTCAATATGTTCAATATTGTTAATATAACATACTGTCGACATATGGCAAAATTAAAAAAAAAAAAAGAAAAAAGAAAAAAAAGAAAAAAAATCTTTCATTCTGCACAGCTGAAGATATCTCTTTCTCCATAATTTAAAAATAAGTAATACAATTGCAGACTTTCAGCCTTATTTTGGGATTGATAAACTCTCAGGTAGAATACAATGGTCAAGAAAGGAGTAGTTATCTTATGGGAATAAAAAAAAGCATCCCAAACATAAGACTGAATAATGACTTAAATCAACATGACTTACTTTCAAATTTTCAGCTACATTTCTGATGGTGACATAGAAAAAACCTTGTCAGACATTAATACAAAATATACTTTAATTGTATGTATATATTTTTGTTTATGCAAGTTTATGCATATCAAATATGTATGTACAAATGTATATATATTTCTACAGCACCAGAAGCACATTTTTTTAATAACAAATTCAATGTGGTACCAACATCATATCTGTATCAAAAACCACTATGTCACCATTTTGTTACTAAAATATTATGAAAAAAAAGTTTAATTTCTAGAAAAATGCCAGTCACATCAAAGGAAATCTGTTGAGTCAGCAGAATAAACAACCGAGTTATTTTACTATGTAGAAAGTAATGTTTCTGTTCCCGTGCAAAATTGGTTCATTGATTTCCATCATGCAGGATCAGACTTCCAGACACCTTCTAAAAAGAACCAATTCTAACCAATTTCTCCATGGTGAAAACAAAATTTAAGTTATTAATGATATTGCAGTAGCTTGAAGAGGTGAGAAACAAACATGGAATTTATTAATTTTTCTGAGGCATTCTAGCCATGTCCAATTTACCCTGGTTTGCATTTGTTGTGGGGAACAGAGAATATGAGGAATAATCTGAAAAAGACCAAAAGATGGAGAAGTTTATGAAAGAATAAAAAAGTTGCTAGTCCTAGGAAGATAGGCTTAAAAGTGTAGTTGAGTATTTCTGGTTTGGCCAAGTAACTGGAAAGTCAGATAATCTGTAACTTTACAAAACCCATAAATACAAAGGATGGGGAGGGAGCAGCAGGTGTCACATGTTGTACAAGTGCTGGATGTGTTTTACTCATAGTTTTGAGTAGCAGTAAGTGCCCAACAGCATTTTAGTTGTCTTCTTTCTTAGTTTTCTCAATAAATAAGTATATAAATTTAGAGAACATGAATGAGGAAAAAAAAAAATCCATATTTTTTTCAAATATTAGGCAAAAAAAAGGTAAGAAGAATAGAGATTTCAAAGTATGTTTCTGAAAACAGAAATACATGGTTATTTGTTTTTTGGAGCAGGCATAAAGTTGTCTTGAATGATATTTACTCTGAAGAGCAATACTGTTCTCCTCTCAAAAGACTAAGCGATGTGCCAAAAGCTAACACAGCAGAAAAAGTTTCTCTACATATAAGGCTGCTGGCCTTTAAATACAGACAATATTGGAGCTAAGGAAAGCTAAAGATGCATGGTGTAAAGACACACAGGAAAGCTGCATCCCTTGAAAACTTCAGCACAGTTAGGAAGTTGTGCGATGAGCAGAAGCTTTTTAAGCTGAGCTTAAAAAGAAGTGAGATCACAGAGAGAGCCAAGGGAGAGAGATGTGTGAGTGCCAAGACGTGCAAGACTGAAGCCAGAAATGAGAAACCCCACCAGGCAGAAGCCAAATGGAGGAAAGCGAATGACCAAGGACAGAAACTGTACTTGTTCTGCAGTGAAAGGCCAAGAATGCAGACACCAAAGCTTTGACTGTAAATTGAGAGAAAAAGGTCAGAAATGGTAAGTGCTGTGGCATTTCTAGCTCCTGGAGGAGTTTGGCATCTGTGCAAAAGGACCTGGAAGCTGCTCAACAGTTCTGCTTTAAGTACAGAACAGCAACAAGTAAATATAATACAAACAAAGCATGTATATTCACTCTGTGTTGAAGACGGCACCCTTCTCAGGTGGTGCCATCAGAGGACTCAATCCTACTGTTCAATGCCTCCCAAACTATGAGGTTAAAACAGTTTTCATTCAGGTAGGTGCATTTGACACAGGAAAGCTTCTGGAAGCTGGACAAGCACCCACCAACTACCATGACCAGCCTGGGACAGAAACCTGACAGAGGACAGTGAAAATACAACGGACTCGTCTGTTTCCACTTGGGCAATGCCTGGGCACTAAAAGTTTAATGTGCGGTTAATATAATGGATTTTGGAGTTGCTTCAGAAGCTAGTTTTAAGCAGAAACTTACTTGCAATCATGACTATGGAACAATAAGCAGCTGTCAAAAATCTCCTAGACACCTGAAATGGTTAACTACTGCTTTCACAATAAAAAGTTATATCGTGCTGCCCTCTGGTGAGGCTTTCTGTTAGGGGAAAGGTATTTGTGCCTGCTGTCCTCACGGCTACGGCTCGTGTGATGGTGCTTCAGAGGTGAACAAAACCCTGCTGCTAAGGATGGAGTTTCACAGAGTCTGTCATCTGCCTGGCTCGAAAAAATATCCTGATACTACCCTTGAAAGACTGCCCGACTTGAATAGCTTAACCTTGAGGGGAGACACCACTGGGACAGGATAATGGTCAGCTGAACTGACTTTTTTTCAGTACGTGAAGATCTTTGAAGATGAAGATTTCTCTAGCTGCACTCTTTCCAGAAAAAGGCAAGGGTATCTTTCTTCAGAAATCTCTAGTTACTAGTGACACCAAAGTCCCCCCCGCCCCCCCCCCAAAAAAAAAAAAAAAAAAAAAAAAGACTAATAAAGACAGACCTGGGGTACCTGGATAAGAAAACTTATTTCATCTAGGGCAAAGTGCCAATGATGGCTTGCGTTCACATTTCAAAATCATTATCAGTTCAGAAAACTAATTCTTACATTATATTGAATAGAATTTCTCCTTCTTGTTGGAACTTTCTCTTGCTTTTTAGACATCAATATTTACCATTAGTGGAATCTGTACAACAAATAACACCCATAGCCATTTCTTCAAAATTGCAGTTAAATGCACAATTATGTTTGTAGTTTCAGAAAGAGGGATATTTCACTACATGACCCGCACTTTTACTGTGAATAATGTGTTGTTTTTCCTTACGAGTGCTGTAGGGATAAAGCACAGCTCAGGCATTTCAGAGTGAGGACAGAAGGGTACAATGTGCAAGCAATTTGAACGTGAGATATACAAAAGAGCGTGGGAAGGCTGCAATTTTTGGGAGTGCATAGAGTGAGAACGTCAGCTCATGAGGGAGCTGCTGCAAAAGCTTGGATCGAGACCTGGACTCCTTTCAAGCCTGGGGATGGCCAGATCCTGTGCATGCAGACCCGGTGGCCTGGGAGGCACAACAGGAGATGATGGCGTGTGCCCATGCCCACTGCCAGGGCTGAGGCTCTCCATGGGCACTTCTCCCACCAACCATCCCCTCAGTGTCCTCTCACTGCTTCTGGGCTTTGCCACCATTTCATTCATGTCCTGTTACAAACCATGTTAGGCCCACGTTTCAATCAGCTTCCATGGGGAAATGGGTGGGAAAAGCCAATGGCTCCGCATTTCTGGTTTCCTTAATGAATTATAGATAGATTCTAGGCAAGGGAAGAAATTGTTCTGACAACTGAGTGACTTTGGATGTGAAAACCCAAACGCGAGAGGACAGGAGAGACACTGGAATGGCTCAGGATCACAGCTCTCTGTCCTGAGCTGTCAGACCAGGAGCTTCGTGGGCCTGCCCCTGTGTTGAGCTTCCCTCTCAGGCTGCAAGGCCTCCTCGCACTCACTTCTCCTGCCCACTTCTCCCATTTCCAGTACCTCCAGTTACTATGATAGCATCACTAAACTATAAAACAGTTTAGTCACATCATCTGGGTTGGAAGATCCTCTCCACCCTACTAGTGCAGACCTAGAAGGGACTGGGGAGAGTGGGGAAGAAGGCCTTGGAGGTGCGAGTATCATCATGGATGTAGCTCCCTTTATCCTTTAGTGCTGTCTGGAAGTGGCCCCTCAGTGTTTCCTTTCTGCAGCTTGCCACAGCTGGTGGACTCCTGATAACAAAACTTCACACAATGCCCAAATTTTGGGATGCCATCAAGGCTGCACCTGCCCCTGCATGGGCAAAATAATTCGGCCAAACTTTTCACAGGTATCTACTACTGCAGATCCTGGTGTGAAGTCTGTCTGCAGGAGGCAGTGGGAGTTGTGCTCAAGATCACATCCACAGTAGTAAATTAAACATGTATGGGATAATTGTCATGTATTGGAGTCAACTGGCATGGCACAGCCTATCTCCATAAGGTTAAACTTACTTCTTCTCCATAAAATGGTGGTTGTCCACCAACCTGCCCATCAGGAGCGGTCCCTAGCCTAAGTTAACTCCTGAGCTCTGCTTGAGATTAGTTTGGGAAAGAGCCACTGACTGCAAGCAAAAGCACACCTCTGGCTGCTCTAACTTGTTAAAAACTGATCCTTCCTATCTCAGACTGAGAATCAGAATTTAGTGGGTCCTTTTGACCTCATGCCCCTGTGCTAGAAATCCTCCTATTCTCTCAGCACTCCTACACCACAGGATGTGCCCACCTTTCTACCCAGCCTGGCTCTTCTCATTAGCTCCCAGTTCCGGTCTGTCTGCTCACTACCCACTTCTGTTTGCTGCCTGAGGCAATCACCTAATTTATAAGTAGCTAAAACAATGCTAACACAGCAATAAGCATGCATGGGTACCTAATAAAGTAAGTACAAAGACATGGAAATTTTATCAAAAAGCAAAAATTCAGATAATTCACAGGCATTTCTACATTAAAATAGATGACACTATAGAACAGCCTGAATACAAAAACATTATCCTTGCTTTAAATTGGTGCTAGGTACTTAAGAGTAATTGCACACTATTAGATGCTTCTGGAGACAACAGACGACAGGACTGCTGTCTACACTGAGGTCCTGCTTGCAGAAACTCTCCCTACACCACCATGCTACCAGAATCAAGACTGAGGCTTCTGCAAATGCGCTGTAGAAAAGTTGTATGACCAATCTGTGCTAGTTTTTCTGCACCTGTCTTATGGTGTTTCAGCTTCTAGTTGATTATATTTAGAGCCAGTACTGAACTATGCAAACATTAAGACCAAGATCACGTTTTTCAGTGTCTAATGTATTTCACTTTTGGGGTTGGTGTGCACTAAATCAGAACAAATCCTTCCCTATGACAGATTAACGCTCTCCTAGTGCAGTTGCATTTTGAGCTACTTGGCTTGGCAGCACCCATGTAACTGGAACAGTTGAAGACAAAAAGACACGTCTTATTGCAAGCAGTCGGGAACTGCTACAGCAGACCAGATGTGCACATAATTAAGGGCTGGTCCTGAAAGCCTGATGCTGGAAGGAATTACTGACATGGACTATAGCACTGCTGTAGGCTGTCAGATGAGCCTTGCTGAGGCTGTGCGTGCCGTAAGCCTTCAAAAAAGCTCACGTTTCTGCTTTGTGAAACAGCAGAATGATGAGGTCCTGATCTAATCCCCCACTGTATCTACTTTTACAGAAATCACTGCTGGCTTATCAAAGATCTGTGTGTGCTCTATAATGCAAAAACAGACCCCGGACAAAACTGAGCAGTCCTAAACTACCAGTCACTTTTAACCCCTTTTAAGCATTAACATCCCTCAAAGAGAAACCAAGTATCTCTGAAACCATCTATCTGTGGCATCACAGAAATCATTTAAAAAGGCCTGTGTCTCAGTAAATGCTGACCTACACTGCCACCTGCACTCAACCCACCCATGCCATGTCAGACCTTGTCACCTGAAGGTCAACATATTCAAAGTTGAACTGACTTCTACATATTGCTCTCTATTCCTATTAGAATTTTAGCAATTCACAAACTCAGAGCCATCACCAAATATCTTTTCTTTCCTTACGTATTGCTCCCAATTCCACAACCTCCAGGCACAGAACATCATAAAATCTCCCTTCTGCCGCTTCCAATTCTGCATCAGAAACTTGTACCTCTGCCTCAGGTGTATTCCAGCTTGAGCAATATCACGCCGTGCTTCCTCGCTTCCCTCTGCCTGGCCTTCCTCCTGCTGCTCACTTCTTCACAGCCTGCCTCCCCTGTGAAGCTCCCGTTTCCCAACCCTCCCTATGCTCCCAGTGGTCCTAATTGCACACAAGCCTGCATCGTAGGCATTTCCTCCTCCTCAGAAAGACATTCTGGAAAGCGGCAAAAATCAAGACAGTTACATGAACAATTAGCACATGAATTCAAGAACTTGCTTCAAGTCAGCAGAATAATTTCTATAAAAATGGTGGAGAAGTTTAGAAAATAATAGATTTTATTATTCAGAAAACAAGAGCAAGGTTTTCTAGCAGACTGTAGAACTGGATTTTCAAAGGAGGGTGAGCATAATTGTATGTGAATGTGACTGTGTCCCAGCAAAGTAGAGCCTGCAACCAGGGGTTAATAAATGTGCATAATTACACACCTAACTTGTCACGTAGCTAGCACTGTTATTTGCCACATCCACAAGGTCTTTCTGTGTATAAGCCATACGCTCACAAATCTCTGCCGAAAGTATCTGATGCTATAAATCAGGTCTTACACCAACGTGATTTTAAACTAACAGCCTAGAGCTCACAAATTCATGCCAGGGTGGGTGACAACATTACTCCTGTGTCACTGATAAGAGAACTACCCGTTACCAGCCCTGCAAACCCCCAGCACAAGCTGGGACAAACCAGTGCTGAGGACAGAGCTTTCAAGCACAGAGCCCTGGCAGCTGCTGGGGAAGAATCTGATAATGAAGCCTCTGTGAAACAGCTCGCAGGAACTATACTGCATATTTTCTCCAGGCTTTAGCAGCCAAGTAATGACTGTCTTGAATGCTCCAGCAGAAAAGCTTTATCTGATGAGTGACCATGCCAAAGACTACAGCTTAATTGTAGCATATTATTCTCTTTCCCACACCCCCACACTATCCCATATTGCTTTCTGGCTGCAGTGAGGTAATTAGACCATGATTACTGCATACTTTAGAGCATATAGAAATGAAAGCTGTCTTTGTGATTTTTTTTCCAGCTCTGACACTATTATTCCTAAAAGCTTTGCTTTTCCAGGAACTGGATGTTATTTCTTATTAAACACGGCCTGTTTATAATTGTACTTTGCTGGTTATAATTCTACCATGCCAAGTGCCCTTTTAGCCTTTGCAGTGCAACAACCCTCTACATGAAGTGGTTTGATCAAACCTTTTGCAAACTCAGGTAATAATAATGGAAATGGAACTAACTCAGAACGTAGGCACACACAGAGACTGCCTCCGCGACCTGACCTAAAAGACCTCTAAACTCCATGTCAGTCTTATCCATTTTTCAAACTGATGTCCCAATCAGGCCCATGAAACACAATGGAGAGACAGTACTTTTCCAGAGGCTACCTCCGACTTCCAAAAGACCCTGAACTTTTAAAGATATGGGAGCTCGCAAAATATGCACTAGCAAAACACAATGCTCTGATTGTCTGTGATGAAATGCTGCCACAGAAGTGGGATACTTTTTAAAGAAAGGCTACTTCATAAGGGTGGATTTCAACTTATGTGTGTTTAAATCTCTAAAACCAGGCTTCTGCTCACTCAGACACTATCTAAATGATCCGGGCTGAGAGGTCTCACCTCCTATACTTATCACAGGAGGACATTAGATGACTTTCAGTGACTACATGTAGATGCTTAACTTTTACATTGGTAAAATTTTAGTACATATAATGAAATTAACTATACCTAAACTGAGAATTTTTAAAAATGCCTCGTACCAAAATGTTTGGGTATTAGGGCCTTTTAATACGCCATGAGTGAGATCCCCCCCAAACTGAAACATACCAAAATAATTCCAGTTTTGAAAAACCTAAACAAAATAATTTTTAAACTAAAAAGCCCACATCACTGAGTGCCAACACTAGCATGTAGTTTAAAACTTGGAAAGAAAGGAGTGTTCCAGGGAAGCCAAGGGGAAGTCCATGGAGGTGAAGCACAATTCCGTAAGAAGGGCTTGTTATATTTAAGATTAAATAATCTCAAAGAAAAAGAAATTAGTGAGAATTGAGCTGTGTAATACCCTGCAGTATTAGAAGTGGCAGTCAGTCATTTAGCTTAGTGACAGACAAATTTAAAGAAAGAAAAAAAATGTTCACATTTACATTTTGTAAAGTCGAAGATCTACTCCAGGTTCAAATTTCTTCACTCCATTCAGAAAAGTGATTTTTCAACTTAGCATTTGCATTTCATTAGAAATGCCAGCTTTTCTCTTAATTATTCAGCACACATATGCAAGACCTTCTGCATTGCTACAGATCCTGAAGCGTTTATGTTTTATCTAGATCAGGCCAATGCAGCACATTAGAGATTCTTTGTGTAAATAACTTCTTTCTCACAAAAAAGAGCCCAAGACAGAGAATGCTGTTGAAGAGACCTTTGGCAGAGATGAGAACTGATCCCAGATACCTGGAGTCCCCAGCCAGTGCCATATTTTCATCATCTTTCTTTTCTCCTTCAGGTTGGAAACACAGGTCTCCTGCTGTTGTACCATTTCATTGCAATTTCCCTCCAAGATGGGCACAGAGATTTCATTCTGTTGCTCCTACTGGAAATAGTAGGTGGGGAAAGAGCTGGGGCTAATGCAAATGATGATTGCCTGTGATATACCAGCACATCCTGCAGCATCTCCTCCACACCAAGGCACACACAGTGTCCCATTTGCCAGCCAGAGCAGCATGGGGTAATGAGATAAAACCAATCAAACTAATTCCTTCCTCAACACTGGCTTGCTGGCATTTCTTTCTCCAGCTTTCCTACTGTGAAGAGTGAAATAGAAAACTCTGGACTTGATCCCAATGGACTGAGGCAATAAAAGCTAATCTGCAGTCCTATGGGAATGATCCATGAGCAGGGTTCCCTCCACGCACACCCAAACCCCTCACTCCCTCCTCCACAGCAAATACGATTATAAGATCTAATGAGCTGCAACTAATGCAATTCTGAACGTCTTCACAGCTAATGAAAAACAGGTCTTCTCCTTTGAGGTTTAATTGAGGTATTTGGTTCATATGGGGAAAGAATCTCCCCATAAAGCTAGGCATGAATACTGCACTTATATATCCAGCAAGGACAGTTGTCTGTCAATTTTTCATCTCTTTCTCCTGATGGCTAGCTATCTGATGGAGAGATCTGTGCTGAAGAGCTGTGTACGAAAATATCTGTGATGGGAAATGAACTTCATGAAATAAAACTTCTCATGTCATTTCAAGGAAAATCTCTAGTCTGAATGTCATCTACTAACCACCACTTTGCAATATGAACTTGAAATAAACAGAGCATTTCCTCAACAAGAATAACTTGTAATCTCTAATAAAAACACACCCCTTGCTTCTTAAGCAAGAATCAGAAGACAGAATTGGGCCTGTAGCTTGGAAACTTGAATTTGCTCATTCACAACCAACTGACTAAAAAAATATATCATTTTTTCCCTTTCCTCCAGTCTGCTCTTTCTGCTGCCTGTTGGCATCAATGTTTCTGCAATTTAAGAATCACTGACGCTGTGAGACTTCCCCTGCCTCTGTGCTTTCCTCTGTTACTATCATTAGCACGACTTTAGCAGGAAGACCTACGATACGTGTAGCACTGCAGAGATAAAGACAAGTACATCAATCCCACCGCAGAAAGTTTTACCACTACTTTGAGCGAAGAACTGCCAAAGCATTATGACAGACAAGCAATTGCTGGTAGGCAAGACTTGTGGAGCATCACATCACTTCCCACAGTCTATGAATCAATAACCCGCCTGCCTTTTCTTCTTCCATTTTTTGGCTTTGTGCTGACCCAATCGTTACTTTTCTCCCCCAAAGAAATTGGTCTTGTTAAGGTTTTGAAGGTGAAGAATAAGAAGGGAATTTGATGAAAACCGAGGTTGGATACAGCATAACTGTTCTCCAGGGAGAAGAGAGAAAGTCAAAACTGGGCCAGTAAGAAGAATAGTCTTACACTGGTGATATATGAGGGGAAAAGCAGTGTGAAAGGTGTGTGTGGCTGGCCAGCAGTATCCACCTCTTCTTTAAAGCCTTTCAGCTGTGCAGACGTGACCACAGCACGGACACACACATGCAGCTGCACCTGCCTCCACCTGCACGCATGCCATGAAAGCAGCCACTGCCTCTGCTCCCACATGACCGGGAAATGACTTCACCAAGCAGTGTTTAATCTGCTTTATCCTTGTTCTTTGAACAGTGTGCCGTGCTCAGGCCTGCTGTAATGCCCTCCTGAATATGGCTTATTTTAACGGATAACCTAACACTAATGGGGAACAAACAGGCGTTTCATCCTTTTCCATTGCTTAGGGAGACAAATTTATTGTAAAGAAGTCAGATTCTGCAGATGGGAAACAGTTCAATGAGACAGTTTTGGAAAGAAAGCATTCACCAATCAAGAGGGTGACTGCTAGTTATTGAAAGCTGAAACGCTTACAGGTTAACTTGATGGCAGCGACAGCAAATTAATTTTTGCTTTTGTTGAAAGATTTTCTTGACTATGACGAAAAGCTGGCTAACTGCCTGAAAAGCAGAGGTCGTGCAGCTCTCTGTGTTCTTTGATGCAGTATCTAGTTGATGTGCTACTTTCAGAAAAACAACTGTGACTTCCTTTTGGAGAACCCTTTTTGGATTTTCAGCTGACAAGTAACACATGACCACAGACCTTAGCTTGGAGCAGTTGCTAGACTACTTGCCTTTCTATTTCAATGAGTTATTCAAGAGAAACTCAAGCCTAAGTTTGGCTGAAAGAAAGCAAAAACAACAGAAAGACTCCACTCACTTTATCCCAGTTTCACAAGCCTAAAAATAGCAGAAGGGAGCTAATGGATTTTATGTGGACAGGGATGAGAACCCAGATTGGTGAGGGGAAATTTATTCTTAGAAAAATCCCTCATTCTGGAATTGTTACACACAGGCATGTGCTGACCCAAATAGATCATGGCTCCTATCATTCCCTAGTGCATTCAAACAGATAAAATGCTGATGTGCACCAAAAACGTTTTGGGAAAACAGCAAGCAAAATCTGCATGGAAACTGCCAGAAAAAGAAAAAGCACAGCAGCTGGTACACAAAAGCTAACAGGCAACGACAGCACTGCTGGCAAACACAGGTGAAGTGAAAGCAAGGAAAAGACAAAATGATGATGAAAAATTCAAAGGTCTGCCCGAATGGATGGAGAAAATAAGGCAGATACCATAGAATACCTACTGCTATCTTGGAAAGATAGCCATTTGAGCCGCTTCAGGATGCCCAATTTATTCTAGTATGCTAGTGCTGCCTAGCCTCAGGGATACTGTTTTTCCCTTGATGCCTTTTTCTGGCTTGGCTTTGCAGATATGATAGTGGAGATGGACAACTTGATGCAAGAACAGCAGGGGATTGGTACCCCTCTGGCACGGCAGCTGGAGGCCAGCCGAGATAGCCTAAGGCATTTAAAGCAGCTTTATGTGCCCTGCCTGACAGCACTAGCTCATGGCACACGCAGAGGCTTCAGGCACTACTGGGAACTCCCCACAACACCCACGGCACCTGGATGTGGCTGGCAGAGGTGGCACAGGACCTACAGGGAATGCTTGTGCTTTCCAAATAGAGATTAAAGACCAGGAAAAACATCCCAGAGCATCCCATATGCTTCTGGGTGGGGAGTTGAGGGAGGCCCTGGTCTCTGCTACAGTGAGGCTAGAAGGTGCCTGCAGGTACTGCCCAAAATTTGGGAGTCTTAATTTGCAGTTGAATCTCATACCAGTATACATAAGTGTTAAACAGATACAAACATCTTCATCTACAATCATTTCTTACACAAGTGCTGAATACAGTTAGCACTAAATCCTTGTTAGAAAGCAATAAGGATTTATGTAGGGATGAAACATTTCAGTCCAGTATCAAAAGAACGATTTTCTGCAAGCAGAACAATGCCAGAGCATCACAGTCCTTCCAGCTGGCAAAACCGAAAGGGAATAGCCAGATTTTCCAAAATGTTCCATACCACAGACCCTATAATGTTTAATTATCTGATGATGCTTAGGACCCTGGGTAGAGAAGAGAAGAAGCAAATAAAACCACATGAATCTGGCCATCATTTGAATATTTAAGACCCATCTGTGGAGCATCAATTTGTGTGCCCGTACCAACATTGTGTTAAACATCCCCATGCATCTACAGAATACATGTGTAAGCATGGGATTAACAAACAACTGTCAAAAGATTTCAGAAACAAAACAAAACAATGCAAAGCAAAAACCAAAACACATTCTTCTCCCTTTGTGAACCTATTACAATGAAGTATTCATTTCCCTGTAGTTTTTCCTCACTAAAATTTTGTGTTACTGTAAAGAGATAGGTATGCAGGGAACTTCTGGCCCAATTCTGTTCTTACATAAAAGCTGAAAACAGAAAGTGGCCCCATCTCTGGAATTAAGTGCAACTGCAGATTTCTTTTTATTTAAAGCACCATTAACATAAGTATCCAAGTGCTGAAATATTAAAACTGCAATAGAGGCTATTATTTGCTCAACAAATTTACATCAAAATAAAATATATAATACACTTTTTTTTTTTTTTAATTCAATTAGAGAGACCAGAAAAAAAAAAAAATTACAAGAAAAAGCAGACACCTTAGAAAATCATACAAAAGTATTCCTGCTGCAACAGAGTTCCCAGGAATTTTGAAAATTTAAGTCAAGTCATGGAGTTATTTTGTAGGCTGTTCTGCTTTTGTCTTTATTACCGGTGTGCTGCTATGAAAAAAATATCCAGATATCCTGTGGTTAGTGCTAAGCATTAGTTACTCTCTCATGAAAGCAAGTTGAAACTTAAATGTCAGTCTTCAGTGTAAATCTGCTGAGATTTAGTCTCTTCCCAGAGTAAATCTATTATACCTCAGTAAATAGATAGGATATAAATAAAGTAGGAGCTCGGCAGAGTTTAAAATAGGAATTGCCACTGTATTAACAGGCTTATGGGCAATGTTACTTAGAAGTATTTGTTTTAAAGTCTCAGCAGGCTCGTCCTGATGCCTATGGTGTAAAGCCATCTGCTGAACAGACAGAATCGATCTCTGAGTGTGTCCTGCTTGGTTTGTAAATTTACCTACTGTGACTAAGTACATAACTCATTATTAAAAACAGTCAGACCTGATCTTTCCTGAGGGTAAACTAATGCTTCTCATCATCCTTTTGAAAAAAAAAAGCGTGCAGGAGATAAGGAATAGGTAAGGCATTTAAATGAGACATTATTTGAAAGGTTTACTCCCATGGCCTGACTCAACATGCAAATGTGGACTCCCAATCAACTTTGCAAGAGAATTGTAATTCATAATTGGCATTTCTAAAGCATTTTCACAAAGCTGTGTAAATATTGACTAATTAGCCACACAAGAAGCCTGTGGGGTAGGTAAGTACACCAACCCTCTTCCGTATCTGAGCAATTTACTGGCCTCTCCTGCAGAGGGGACTGAGCAGGTTTGGGGGTTTCCAGCCCCATACCCTTTGCCAGCCCACGTTGCTCTGACCTCTGATGTGTCACCTGCTCCTCTGCTTTGAAGGTTGGATGAGATCAGCTCTATTTTAGAAGAGCTCTGAAAATAGTGGGCAAACCTCAGTTCATCGTCCAAAAGTCCCATTAAAAAAAAACACCTTGTTATTCAAATGTCAAAATAAAACCTGAGGATTTGATCTAACTACATACATTATTTACCTGATGATGGTCACCCGTTCTACTTGAGGAACACTCAAAAAATGTAGTGCACTATTATGGCCTACTCCCAGAAACAAAGTGTGAGTAGGATACTTTTAACTAAATTTTAGAAATAGACCTCCACGTGTGTGTACTAAGACACTCCTTTACTTAAAAATCAGTGAACTCTTCCTCAACAAGGTTCAATAAGGCCACGTGCAAAGGCCAGGCTGGGACATCCTGATCTAGTGGGAGGTGTTCTGGCCCATGGCAGGGATGTTGGATCTAAACGGCCCCTTCCAACCTAAGCTATCCTGTGACTCTAACCACCACATACCCTCAATGAAGGGTGAAGGAAGTGCGAAAGTCCTGCTGGAGCCTCCAAGAGGCCCTACCCTTCATCATGTAATAAAACACTGAAGTTGAAGTTAACGTCATTAGCCTAGAAGAAGGGTCTAAAAACAGAGTGAAGATCCTTGGAGGCCACATCATCTAGAAAGTCAAATACACCACTGAAAACTGTTTCCATCAAATCCAGCTTTACAAATTAATTGTCCCTTAAGAAAGAAATAATTACTCACTAGTGTCGTAGGTTTTCTGGTTTAAAAGATCAAGTGCTAATGGTGGCTTTATTCCAGAGCTTTGTTAATAATTGCCATGTTCAGGGGTGACAAAGGTATTTTCCAAACAATTGCATTATCACAAGCTTACAATGTATACAACATACACAATATGACTCATTTTTGTTTGGTATAATCCTGCTTTGTCTATTGAAGCCATTGGTTGCGTCTCATTTCAGCTGCAATCTCTTTAGGACAAAGATTGTGACCCTGTGATTTTGTAGAGCCTCACTCACGGTTAAAATGGTATATAAATTAAATAAATAAGAAGAAATTAAACTGCAGGAATTTATTCTCCTTTTATCAGGAATTTGTAAGTGAGGATGAAAATAGTTTTAAATGTATTTTATTATGATAATTTCTTCCAGAGATCTGGTTATCTTTGTTTTTTTTTAGATATTGGGTGATGCCTTTGAATTTAAGTGTGGCAACAATCCAGGTAAAAATAGTAAACAGGGAAAAGCAAATTAACCTGTTGTCTGCTTGAGTACTAAATCCAGTGTTATTCCACTCTGAAGCTCATTCTTCAGCCTGGTTCATGTGTAACTGCTGGTAAAATACCAACATGTTAATGCTTTTTAACTATGGCCTTAGTTACCTACTCTGAGCAAGGCTAGACAAAAAAAGCAGTAGAAATAGAGCAGAACTGGATGCCCTAGAGAGCAAATTTCTTCAAGAAAACCCCAAACCAAAGGAGTACAGACTCAATATGTGACTCAATATATAAAGTGACTCAATATGATAAAAGGGCAAAAAGGGCCTCTGTACTCAGAAGGTTTATACTGGCAGGAAGAACAGAGAAGCAGTGCAATAAAAATTACTAATATTGTCTACAGAGTTTGTCTCCCTTTCTTTCTAAGCCCAAATAACTGGTGGATCACATCACTGAAAAGAAGGCACTCCAGGCCATTTGCCCCTGCTCTCATGCTGCCCCTCAGCTCAGGCCACCTGAAAGGTGTGTGAGATGACCTGCTGTGGGCCAGGGTTAACTCTGGAGGGCTGGTGACTTTGGCACAGACACGGTCCCCAAGGCAGGCTGTTCCATAAGTGCTCAGTGGCTTGGGCCACTGCAGGGCCAGGAACAGCCAGAAACATGCCATCAGTGGTAATATAGTAGAATGATAAGCCAAGGCTTATCTCCATTGAAGTTCCATATGGCATGCTTTTTTGTGCACACATCTTTATCTTCTTCAGGACTTTGAGAGAGAGAAAAAAAAAAAAAAAGAAAGAAACACATCAGTTTTTATCTCTGTATAGAAATACACTCATGAAAACAAGTGTTCAGCCTGCTCTGAGGCTTTGACAAGTAGCTCAAAGGACCTCAGGAGACTGTCGAGCTCTTGCACCTGCAGCTGGAGAGTAGTGAAAAGAAACGGATACTTTGGTCTTTAAGAATAAAGCATGAAGACTAGGTAAGTGCCTCTTTTCATGTACACTGGTGTTCACCTACAGCATGTAAAATCCAGCAGTACTGGTAAAATGGACTGATAAATTGTCTTAGGTAGCCTTCTGCTCCTAGAGACCAGCAACTTCACACAGCTGTAAGGTGAGCTATCTGCTCCCTATGCCTAGAGCTTGTAATTATGGATTCCCCAACCTTCAAGCCACCAAGCCTAACAGGACACTTCAAACTCATTGTTTTCTCATCGTGCCTTTCTTTTTGCTTAACAACACTAAAACCTGTAAAGGGAACAGCACATGACATCAACTTTGTGCAGTAGGTTGGAAAATTCACCCATTTGCACAGTGTTGATAATGTCCTAAAATGGGCATTCACCCTCGAAAGGCATTAGCATGTAACAGCAGCTGCTCATCCTCTGAGCACAGATGAGTGTTGGAAAGAAGTGCTGAGAGGCTTTGTCCTAGAATTACGTGTCACTGTTTAAAACATGATGTGAAGAAATTATTTTAATTGCCCATACCAGTCTGGGAATGAAATGGTCCTGCTCGCTAGCTTGGTAGGAGAGGTGCAAACTTTTTTCTTTAGTCAGAGTGTTGTTTGAGAAGAACATGTACATGCCTGAAAATCTGGAAAGCCTCACCGTGAAATAAAATGAAATAAAATAATCCCAATTATATAGCTTTGCAAAATACTAGCTAGTACTGATAGTGTTTAGCCATGTCTCACATAGGAAGATCCGATTTCTTGCAAGCATTAGCAATGAAAGAGCACAAACTGTTATTTCTGAGATAAATGTTCCAGTTCAAATGTCACAGACCACATCAAAGGCATTCACAGCTGGTTCTGGGATTTAAAGAGGGGAAAAGAAAAAGACTTACACTGCCATAGAAAGGTTGGTGGTGATCACAGTGCTAATGACCACAAGAGAAAGATGAGATTTTTTTTAAGCATCATTATCTAGTGGCCTTGAGTGCTAATCAAAACAAGGACTATAATGCCTACTTTAATGGGGTTTGTCTCAGTAATGCTCCTAAATGGAATAAACTACATTAAACACAGACAAGCTATGAAGAGAGATAAATGGCAAAACAATACACCAAAAAAAATAAAGATTCTTTTAATCTGCTATTAACTGAGTTACCATCCATGGCGTTCACAGTTAAATGCAGTTTTATAATCCATTTGTTGAATTGGACAACTAAAACAGAAACGTTGCTGTTCTCCTGCTTAAAACAACAGATTAAATAAGGCCCAAATTAACCTCCAGAACTGCTGGTTTGGTGAATACTGTAACATAACAGACTGCATATCTACCTTTTTACTTCTTTACAATTAAGGAAAGTAGCTCCCTGGAGTTTTTTCCTGAAGTAAATAGAGGGAATTTGCCCTCACCTAGGGAGTCGAGCAGATCAGCTGAGCTTCAGCACATGACAGGGAAGATGCTCCAGCAGACTGAGGACCCCCCCATGGCCACTGCCAGCCCCCACAGCTCCAATGCAGCAGAGATAGACACAAATGGATCTCAGCAGGCTTTGGATCACCCTCTGAATGTTTATGGGAAGGGACACTGAATGCCAGGAAGATTGGTGCATTGCCATTTACCTCCTTCTTCTTGTGCCTTTGGCCTTGCTCATCTCTCCTCTGCATATGCCGGCCCAACACGTAGCTATGCTCACTTTTTTGACCTTGATATCCTGGAAGATGAGTTACACTTGAACCCCTCAGTGGGGATTTAATGGGTTTTCTATTGTATCTACATTGCTGTACCTCTCACACTCAGTTGGGAGGATCCTCAACGTCTGAGAAAGAATGCAGACTATAAGATTTTTATCAGACATGTTCTTGCCAGAAGAGGTGACAATTTACAAATAAAATGACAGTCAAGACATAGAGGTGTTGACATTTTTATGTTCATTTAGATGCAAGACTGAATTGATGCTAAAGGTCCAGTGTTGGGAAGATGGAATAGCTCTTTGTCCATGCTGTACACAAAATGTAGGATCATGCACCTTATCTTGAAGTTTTCAATAAGGATCTTTAAAAACTGGAGCTGTAGCTTAGAAAACATATAATTTATTCTATAATAAATGGGTTCACCCCAGTATTCCAGAGGAAAAAAAAATCCCATGGTTTGTATTGCTTTTGTAAAATGGTCGATCTCCTGCACTCAAGGGACTGTGAAAGGTCAGTGGTGTTGAATATACATGATTTATAAAGTACTCTGGGATGAGAGGTGCTGTGTAAATGTAAAATATTATTAGAGCATACTCTACTTAATTGACATACACTGAAATGAAATTGGCTGTGCCACAAGAGCAGAGCTAAGAAACTAATTTAGTCTGATGACAGTGGCTTGTCTACAGCTAGTGACAGTCTATGGCAGCTCAAATATAAACTCATCTCACAGACAGACTTACCTAATGCTGAAAGTTATTGCTGTTCACCTGGACCAGGTCATAGGTAGATTTAAATTTGAAGACTGTGCTCCCTCCAGTCTTTCCATTAGAAATGACTAGGTGGGCAAAGATCAGAGGCTATTCTGCACCACGGTGTGGCTTCTGAGGTGTGGGAGTTCCTGTGCAGCCCAGCTACCCTCCCTAGAAATGCCATCTTGCAAGAGCCAGTTCTCAGGTGTATGCCAGGGATGCTTGGGATGGGTCCTCACATGCCTCAGAAAGGTAGCCTCACTTTCAGACTCAAAATACACATCTTATTTATCCCTGGTTTTCATGGAGACTACCAAGTTCCACCAAGAGATTTGATCCTCGAGACTTGTTAACTTACAACTATATCCAAAAAGGCTTCTTAAAAAACACAGTCTCATAACTGAGTGACAGCGAGCTGGACTGGACTAGCGGTCCCGCTGCTCCTCACTCACAGAGTTTCTGGCTTGGAGGGGAAATATAAATTATCCTTTCATGCACTTTTTGGGACTGATTCCAACTCCTCTCTTTCTTCTGACCACAACAGCCTATCCTTTAACACTGCAATAAATAATCAGTTTGAAGCAGATTTTAAAATGTTTTAACAGCTGACATTATTACTACATTTTACCATAAATGGAAAAATCCCTATTCCCCTTCCCAAACAAAGATGTAGATTGCAGATCATATTCTGAATTCTTTTTAAAACCTAGGCCAAAAGATCTCACCAGCACAATCTGTTCCCCTTCACATTATTATTTTCACTCTCACAGATTCTTTTATCTAATTCCTTTCCTCCCTGAAGTTTACAGTGTCATTCCAAAGATTTTTCAGCTACATTTCAACTCCCTCCTCTTAAATTCTCTCCCTCTCATCAACCATCTAAAGTTCTTTTTCAAATAGCAATATTTTCTTTCAGAAGAGCAATGCTATGAATTCAGTACTACAAACTAATCTGTTCCTACCTTTTCTCCCATGCTAAAACAAGCAGGTTTTTTTCTTTCTTCTTAAAAAAAAAATAAAATAACAAACTTACGAGGTTCCCATTCCTAAAGGGAAAATAGGAGTTCTTTTTTCTGAATGTATCAATGCTTTCTCATGAAAATTGATATATCTGTCTGAGTGGTAAAGAAGATTTGGTTTATCTACATCTGAGAGAATAGTTACATGACATTATTGCATAAAATGATTGATTTGCAGGCAACGGAAGTTTTATTTAAGAATAATGTCTAAGTTAGTCTCATCTACACAAAACAATTTGTATCTACACAAAAACAAAACCTACTCTATACTCAGAATAATTCCTGTCTTTACTGATGACTTAGACTATTTGGCTTCTTCTGTTCTCTCTGGATAATTTTTACTTTTAATAGATCTGCTCCTTTGGATACAGCAGCAATGGCAGACAATGCCACTTAGGCTACACTGGTTGTGATTTATCTGTGCTCCCACTGTAAGCATTTATCACTGGGGACTACTCTTCCCTTTTGTCTTTTCCTTGTATTTCGATAGCTCCTTCCCTAACAAGGAGAATGACAAAACAAATATAGGTTTTTAAACTAGGGAATGACATTTTAAGCTGAGATCTATGTGCAAATGTTTGTTTCCAGCTGTTTGAGCAAAGTAGCAGCACATCCAAGATAGATGTATACATATTAACCTTTTTTTGTAGTATAAGAAAAAATTATCTTAAAAAAATAAATCTCTCATATATGAAAAAAAAAAAAAAAAAACCAACAAGGAATTACTTGCTTGGATGTTTACATAGACCTGTGCCTACAGAAATAATATCTAACTAATTTCTCATAAGCGATGGAGTCCAGTCAAATCCTCTGCGCCATTTCACCCTCTTTTGACATTAACAATCCACAGGCTAGAAAGGCACAGCCGAAGAAATCACCTCCAGACGTTTCTCCCATATAGGAATTTGAGGAATGGTTGATGACCATGTAGAGTCTCTACTTCTTTGCATTTACTAGATGATAAAGTTGAGTGGTATCTGGAGGATTCCATGATCTCTGCTATACCACTATTTTTCAGGACCTAACTCAGCACTGCAAGTTAAACCCATGTCTGGTTTCTTATCACATACCAATTGACCATCTTGTCCATGAGAAAGATAAAAAGCCACAAGGCTGTTTCTTTATATACTCCAGGTCTTCACATTCAAGCAATAGCACCAAGTGTTTACAGTTCATTTTCCAGCATGTCCCTAAATTTCTCAGTGACATGATCTTCAATATCACTTGCAATATTGGCATCTCGCAATTGCTCACGTCTACTTTTGTGACTTGGACACAAGTGCCATCCTTAAAGCCCTGTCCTCGAGCACTTAAGAAGTCAGTGTAGGTAGAGCTAATGAGCAACCTCTCTAAGCTTTCTAACAACTCTGCTTTCCTTTGAATCCAGCAACCAAAAAAACTCCACAACAAATGTGTGAATGAAATGAGGTGCTTCTTACTGTACCTATTTGCCTTTGTTGGTTCTGATCCTTGGAAACTTCTGCATTGACTCCATTGGCATGGTGAAAATAAGTCATAGCCAGAGGCATGGAGACATGCAGAGCATACTTATGGTTTAAGCTCTCCTCCAGAGTCCTCAGCCTCCCTGTAGCACACACCAGCCCTCCCATGACCTCAGATCCCCATCAATCATCAAAGTCCTTCCTTCTCAAGCTAATGCAGCAGCAACTTCCGATCATCTTGTGTCAGGCACATTTGTGTTTGTAATTCATTTCACACTATGCAATTCATTAAGCACTTTATTTTGATTACCATAATGTGTGAATGCAATTTTGTATCTCCTCTATACAGGGTCACTTTTATGTCAGCTCGTTTTTGACTGCGACAGGCTTTTCCCATACTGAAGGCAAAACAGTGTTTACATTCAGTTAGTTAAAATATTTACATTGCACATTCAAATGATGCGCTTTCCCAGTGACAGGGCTCTCTGTGGTATTTCCTCCTGTACCTACTCTGCAGGGGAAACAGATGATTAAGATAAATATTCTGGGTGTCTCTAAACAAGCAGATTAGGGAAAAAAGCAGCACAGCTATACTATGCTAACATGCCTGGCCTTTGCAGTACCCATGCCAGCCGTGCTGTCTGTCTAGCACTGCATGAAAGCCTGTCTTACAGGACGCACATTTAGAAGAGCTACACGTTTTCCAGTCATTGCATTTCAGACAGATTCTCCATTCATTGATCATTCACTTGCCCGCTTGGTGCGCAAGGTGGGTTGAAGCATGATGTGTGTCAGTGCTGGGAGAGGAGGTAAGAACGGGGCTGCGACCATAGGATCACTTGTAGGAGGCACACAGAGAGGACAGGGGCTGCTGCTGAGTGAGACAGTGAAGTCCCACCACCCTCTTGTTTGGTAGCACTAAAGGAAGCCAAATTCTCCCCAAAAGGAGCAGACAAATGGCTGCTATATGACCCTATGGGATTGAGGAGAGAATCGGGAAAAGAAGGGAGGAGTTGAGCAGGAAAAGCAACACTACAGCTGGCAGGGGAAGGCCACAAAGTGGTAGCATTCCTGGGACTCAGGAAACCCACCAAACTCTATTCTTTTAATATAAATGAATAAAATACTGCAACTGATGCTCTGTAGAGACCTGCAGCACAAAGAGCTGTGCCAAAGGCCCGCGTGGCCCTCTCCCCAAATGGGCTGCTTGAAGCTCACAGGACAAAAAAAATAAAAAGGTATTAATGACTGTAAACTTTCATATCATTTAAGGCACATTATTATCTACACAATAAACAGTTAATTTTGATCACATGCTTGTCACTATCAAACGCATGCAAATCCTTCTGAAAGCAAAACAGATGCAGAGTGAATTAATTCCTCACGTGGAAACTCAGCAGCAATGCAAAATTAGAAAGAAAGAAAGACTTATAATTCCCGACCCTCGGTGGGTGTGCTCCTTACCTTACAGCAATGCCCACGCAGATCTGCATACGGGATGTCCCAGGCAGGGATCAAAAGCTTCTGTGCTGAAAAAAAGATGATGCTCTGGTTAAGAGGTTACTGCAAAGGTTGTGCCTGTGCTGACGCCCATCACAAACTGCTGCATCTTTTTGTTTACAGAAACATATACAATAGATGAAAGTCGACTATGTAAGGGAAAGCTATCTATTTTAAATTGACCCTGCCTTGGTGTCGTGTACTCCAGAGGAAATGGGTTATAAACGCCACCGTATAAATGAGGCATGCAGCATTCAGCTCATGAACTTTAAGCAGGATAGTTTGATGTGTGGGAGACAAAGTTGTTTCACTTTTTCCAACTAATAGAGAATGAGACCATGTAACTGTTTGCCAATTGAAACATAGCAGTGAAAGAAATTGTAAAGTAAAGCAACAGACTCTACACCATCCTAACCCAGTGCATTCACAGTAATAACTGAGCAATTCTGATTTAACTGAAAACTGTATTTATCCACGGACATTTTTATTTCCTGACATGAGTGCCTACAGCAAAGCATCTGCTGAATAATGGGTGTGAACTGCAGCCAACTTAATCACTCTGGTTCCATTTTTTGGCTTCTGCAGACGAGCTCCAGTTTGGGATTCCCACCCTTGCTGGTCCCCAAGAAGTCCAAGATCATTCAGCATCTAACCTCAGGCTCCACTCCTCCCTCTCCTGGGGGTAACAACAGACAAATGTTTCCTCCAGACTTCCTCACCTGCTGTCCCACTTGGACAGCTATCCATCGGTTGCACAGCTGGATAATTTGGCTTGCCACCTAGCCAGTGCCACTGGTTTTGGCAGATGGGTGTCCAGGGTGATCAGCACCAGCTGCTGCTGTCACTGGTGGGATGTTTTCCAGAGTTTCTCATTCAAGGCAACACGGTTGTTCCTTGAAACAGTTGCTCCCTGAAGATTAAGGCCGAGCAGCAGCACAAGAGCTGTGTGTGTCCCCTGGGGCTGGTATGTGCCACCAGGCGAACAGGAGGCACCAGCTATGCCCTTTCAAATCCCAGGCGACCAAAGGAGCTGCCACAGACATGCTGGAAAAAAAGAGCAGAGCCCTGCAGTGCACAAATGACACTGTCCTCCTCTCTGATATCCCCCTTGTAAAAATCCCCCCCCCCCAAAATCCCAGTATCTTTCAAAGACTGCTTGTGACGGTCAGCGCTCCAAACCTGGAGCTGTGCTAGGGATGTGCAGTGCTTGTGCCTGCAGGCACATCAGCCAGGGCACACAGCATGAGCAGCAGCTACTGGGTGCTCACCTCTACCACCACTGTCATTATCTACCAAATCAGCAGCACAAACTCTCAGGAATACAGTTAACAACTGTAAGGAACAAACAGCAATAAGGACAGCAAGAAAGACCTTGAGAGTTGCTCAGACAAAATATACCTTCATTTTAAAAATAGAAAAATAACAACAACAAAAAAAAAAAACAACACACACACTAAAAATATCATTGAAGTAGTAAGGACACAGGAGAAATAACTGCACACCGGCATAAAATCTGTTTAGCACAGTCTGCCTACTCTTAGTTATTCCAAAGTGGTTGAAAAAAAATAAATGCATTTTTATTTCTGCTGAGGTGTGTGGAACAAATGTTAATTTTTTTCCCACTGAACGGAGCAGTTTATGCACCCTGAGTACCTGCAGGGGTGAGGAACTGCTAATAGGAAGAAGTATTTACCTTGCCTAATGGCTGTATGTTAATGTATTTCTATTAGCAAAACCCGTTTAACGTTGCATATGTATAGTAGCTTCTGGCTTAGAAAGTATGAAAGAAAGCACGAGACGAAATGGTCTTTTCTCTCTCTGATGGGAACACAGATTTTTCTCACTGATTGTAATGCAAACCAAACCCTCACACAGGGATCAGACGAACTCCAAACACCCCCAGCTGCAGCACGACAGCCACGGAGCTGCTCTCCTGCAGAGCCCCACGGACTCCAAACTTCTCCCCACGCTGTCATACACCCTTCAATTAATAACCAGACAGCAGCAATCACCACCGTGCCACCACAGGGATAAGAGCATTACCTCCACATCCAGACCCCCATTTCTGCTGTGCGGAGGACACCAGGAGGAGCTGTCAGCAGCTCGGATAATGCAGCTCCAGGAGCTCCAGCCCTGACCTCCTTCACTTTGCGATTCTGCATGCACGGCCGGACCTCCACCTTGGCGGCTGCCAGCCCGCGGCAGCCCGCGCACAAAGCTGCCTCTGTCCGCCCTGGCAGCGGGCTTTATCACAAAGACACCCTAATGTGCAGCCATGCACTTCTACTTTCCTTCTTCTCGCTTATTCTGATGAGGAGAGGTGAGGGAAAGAAGCAGTGTATTTTTGATCAGCCGAAGCCTCGCTGCGTTACCAGGAGGTGGTGGCTGGAGGGGAGGTGGTGGCTGGAGGGGAGGTGAAGGCCGTGGCAGTGGCTCCCCGCTTCACCTCACATGTTTTTTTCTCAGGGCTGTGGGTGGCTGCGTGAGCAAGCATCGGAAGCAGGGGAGGAGTCACCCCAAGTGCAACTCTCGACTCGAAGCCTTGGCTGTGATGAACAGCAGTCTGGTGACACAGCAGGGCCAGCGCTACAAAGGCCACCCCACCCGCCCACCCAAACCTCCACTCGTGGCTGCGGGACGCAGTGGCGATACTGTGCTGCCACAGGGCTCTGGAGCCACACACAGCCCACAGCTCCTGGCCAGGCTGGCCAGTCATCTCCTCCACATGGCAGTGCCCTTTTCCTGCTCCAGAAGGCAGGAAAATGATATGCTTTCCTCACCCAAAAATTGTGTGATGAGGCAACAGGTCACCCTCCCGGCAGCTGTTTGCAGCTGTCAGTATGTGGAGAGGAAAGTGGCAGCACTTCTAAGAGGCAAGCCTTTCACAATTACATGCCTATATATTTTTTTTTCCCTCTTAAAAAGCAAACTCTCATATGTGCACAGCATACACTCCAAGTTTGTTTTCTTTTCTATCAGCAAATGAGAAGTTATCTCGCCCTGCCTGCAGGGAAGTGAGCGGCAATCCCTGCTGAGACCAACTGGAATTTCACAGTTTAACTCAAATGTTCCCAAGCCAAGCTACATGACGCATGGTAGCTGTTCCACATTTCTTCACATTAATTATAATTCAGACCTTAAAATACTGCAACTGAACACTGCAGTAAGCAATGAAGGGTTTACTTCTAGTGACAAACAACAAGAGACACACAGTCCTTGGGTGCAGCACAACTCTGAACTCATTCTAGGTCCCTGATGAACCACCACAGCATTACAATGATTTCCCATGCAATTAGTATTAATTGTGACTTGCTGGCAGTTCTACAGGGGCCCCATCTCACTTTTTTAGCAGTCCTACTAGGTCAGCCTGAGAGCCACTAGCATGCATCACTGGCACAGCAGCTCCAAGGGCTCGTTCTTGCAGTTAAATTTTGGGGAACCGGCCAGAGCTGCCTTTGGTAACCATCACAGACCTGCCACTTCCAAATCACTGCCTGTGAGTTTCCAACATGAGACGTTTCTAGATAGAAATTTGGAACTATTTTCTAAAAACAACCCAATTGTTTGAAAGCATTTTGCTGTGGCCAAAACTCCAACATCCTTTTTCAGGAAAACCGAGTGGTGGTGCCAGTGGATACTAGCAGCCCAGTAAGACTGTGCATCTTGTACTCAAAATTAACCTAAGAACAGAAAGTTGTAAATGAGCAACCACCTCTTTGAATTTTGCTCTTTAATAACTTCTTTAAAAAGTTTATTTTCTTTTGATATACTAATAAGATCAAGATATTTGCCTTAGCATCTTGCCAAATGGACTCAAGCTAGATCAAGATTGCTTTGTTCCAGCAGAATCAGATGACTCTGTGGCAATAAAAAAAATGAGATATTCTTTGACTGAACATCATAAATATCTAAAACGTATTTCAGAGTAACACATGCATTTAGCTTCCAGGTCAGTATTCCAGCTGATGGATCTCAAACTTGATCTTTTTCTGCCCTGTAGAACTCCTTAAGTAATCTCAAAAATCCATATATTTCTATCCTTTAAAACAAAGTGCTGAGGCAGTTGTTTAGAGTCAAAAGTACACCCTAAAACAGAGAACTGCATGGAGGCCAGCTGACAAATGCAATTCAATAAATATTAGAGGATGTAATGTCTAATGCTAAAATACTTTAGGAAATGCTTGTTGCTAGCAGCAAGTAGAATTACCCCAACTAAAACAGGTCAGGTATAATCAAGAACAATGTCCTGTAGGCCAGCTTTATTGCCCCTCCATTTTCTGTTTCTCCCAACTTTCTAGTCCATGTGAATCTGTGCTCCTCAGCATTGCTCTCCCCACAGCATTTTCCTCCTTCGCTGTGCAACATTTGGGAACCACCACATAGTGTCACCAGTCTGTCTAATGCCAAGTGTCTACTACATGGTATGGTTTGGCTTGGAAGCAGCCGAGAACATGATGACAGTTACTGCTCTTGGAAAGTCTCGAGTATGGAGCAGAAGAGTGCTACAGACTGCCTGTGCCATCTCATGTCACCTCTACCAATTCAGCTGTCTGCAGCTCTAGACTTTGCTTAAGGGCTCATGTGGATAAATCTAGGTATGAAAACAGAAATGCGCAGTATTTACATTTGGAAGGAAATATAAGCTACGTATATGTAAATGATAAATCTCTGCTTATGACAGCTTATTGATTTTTTTTTCCTTGGAGATCCTTCTTTTTCTAGGTCTTTGTGATCCATTTGGTTTTTATTGTTTAAAAGCTTTATTGTCTTCTTTTTCCACCTCTATGGCATGCAAAGATCAGGCGATTATTTTTTAGAATCACATGAAAGATGAACACTTTCAGACTATTCTCACTGTTGTTTTCAAGTGCAGGCTACCTCATTTCCATTGGTGTAAATCGAAGGTAATTCCCTTAATTTCCAGTATCTTTGGATCTATACCATCCATCTGAGATCAGAATCCTCCTCACCTCTATCTCACACATCCTTAGCTCTCAAAGAGCATAACACAAAGGTATTGCTCAGAGCAGTTTAGGTGACAAAAGAGTTCTGTCACTCAGTGGAGGAATGGATTAAAGAACTACAGAAAGAAAGCTTCAGAGAATATCTTTTCTGTAAAAATATGCATGCTTTTGCATGAAGATAAGGTGCAGTATGTGTCTTGGAGGTATGGAATGATTATATTTCTCTGGACACTGCTACTCCAAAAATCTGGTTTGATCACAGGCTTTTGTGACTCTCTCTCTCTGCAAATCTGCAACTAAGAGACAGAGGGATACAATATTCATTTTTCAGGAAACATGAGAGCGGTAATTTACTTCTCCAATAAAATATGCCAAGACTCAGTCACTGATATTTTAATACCCTATCAAATTCAATCTTTACAAATACAAAGCATACAAAGCAAACATCTTTAAGCAAATTATGAACATGTCTATCCATAGAGATGGAAATTCTACGATTTACAATTGTAAATTACTTCTCTAATTGGTGTTACTTCAAATCTTCAACTAGTCAAAGAAAGATGTGTTCAGCCTGCATCAGGTGCTAATGAAGCCTTAAGTCTAGATAGAGATCTTAGTTAAATTAAAGTTAGCTGTTGAAGAAATCCATTTTGATAACACTGCATATTCTAGATTTTCCTAAATGACAGATTTTCCAGTCAAACTTTCGACTGTTGCTCCTTCCTGCATTAACTTTTTAAGAGAGTTACTCTCACTGACAGCTGTATCTGGAGCATGGCATGGCACTGGTAGATGCATCTCATTATGTCCTTCCACTGCCTAAGCCCAGTGCTGCACTGCATGAGATATTTTGCAGCTTGAGCTGGAAATCCAGGTATTAAACACAAAATTACACTGTAATCAAGCATCTGGGAGCACATCACCTTTGGCTTGTCAGTTCTCAGAGGTACTTGTGTATCTCCTACATCCTCTGAAGGCACACACACTCTGGACTGTGTGCTCTTTCTGTTGAAGACGACTGCATTTCACACCGAGCTACCTATCTCACTGAATTACCTTACTATGACACAGATCATTTGGGTCTACAGTCAAAGGCTCCACTGAAGGCTCCTGACTACCTCAGGTGAAGACATCACCTACACAAATTACATAAAAGATTTATGGTCATTTGGATTTTAACTTGACATACTTACCATATATCTCAAGCCCCTTCTTCCAGAAGTCAAGTCAAGGCCCTGTGAAGATCAAAGTGTACCAATACAATCCAAGTTCAATATTTTGTACTACAAGAATGCAAAAAATTTTCTCAAATCTTTTTAATGGAAGTTGATTATAGCAATTACAAAAGACTGTATATTTCGGGAAGCTTTATCGTTTTTTAAAGAACACTTTTTGTTGTTGCTGTTTCTTTTCAAATTTCTTTCTTCTCTGTTGTAAGCTGTCAGGTTAGCACTGATAATGGAACTAAAACTTTCACCTCACCTGGTTCTAGTAAGGCTGTTTTTATCGAGCTTTTGATCATGTCTCTTTGGCTTCCAGTTGTGGCAACTGGAATTTCCAGCTGTCCTTTCACCCAACTACTTGATAGAGTTAGGATTGCTTAGTCCAGACAATGCCAGGTTATTCAGTCTGCATCGGTCAAGGCTAAATACTTCTAGATGGTTTCCTAATGGTATTCATTAGGACAGGGGTAGCTACAAATGGGCTTCCTTCAGCTTCAGCTTGCCTTCTGTTCTTCCTCACAGCTTGCTCATTTTTATTAAAAATGAAGGAAAAAAATCACATCAGTGAAATTTCATTTTCTTCTCCTCATAGTCTTCGGATGTATACTCTCTATTAGGCCCAACAATTCTGCAACAAGACCTCTCTAGACCATTGCATTTAACAGCAGCAATGACCAGAATTTTCTTTTTCTTCTGTTAATTCTCTGCTACATCCTCCCACTTTCCCTATTTTCCAGTCCTTAATTAAATTTCAGGTCAAAGCTCTTTCAGACTCATGACATTCAAATGTTTTTATATTTGGTTAAAAATAGTGCAAATGCATTATCTGGTATTGTCATAACTAACCAGGAGAAACTCTCCAAAATTATTTGGATATATGGACAAGATTTGATTATCTAAATCAAATTGCTAAACTACAAATGCACAAGGGAATCATATATTTATTTTTAAATGTCAAATCTAATTAAAGTGTGCTCAGAATAATTGGCCAGGCTATGGGATATTAGCTGACAGAGGTTTTGGAAATGGAAGTGATACCAAGGTAATTGGCAAAATAGCCACCAGAAAATATAAATCTATATATCAGTCAAGGATTTGGGATTATAAATGCTATAGGGAGATAAAGAATGATATCCTCCTGTCATTTATTGACAAGCTGTGATAGAGCAGCTAAGAAGAAGGATACCTGTGCCATTGCCTCACCACCAGCCTGGACTGTGCTGCATCCTACCTCCCTGGGCTGACTTGTATTTCTGATCCTGCCCAACCTGTTTGAACTATCCCAGCTTTGCTTCCAGGAATGGTGGCATCACACTCAGCAAAAGCATAACTGATAAATCTGTTTGCATTCAGCAGATTGCGTTATATGAAAACTATTTGTTAAAATGTAAAAATTAAGAGCTCTGTAACAAGGAAGTATTTCAAGTATTTGCACAAACTATTCAAGTCCTTCACCAGACCTACTTCTCTGCAGAAACTTTTGGAAGCTCTTTTAAGTACTGAATCAGTGCTAAAAATCTCTGTTCAGTTTGTTTATTCATAAAAGAACGGATCTACTAAAGAGAGAGAAAGAGCAGGGAAACAAAAACAAACCACCCTTAGAAACTTTGATTTAATCAGAGTGGATTGAGATGGTGTTTAATATTGGAAGACCCATTTCAGAAGAAACAGGATAGGATGCAGACCACCAGCTACTAGTGCTTAGTCTCTTTGATTATCCTTCAGAAGTGAAAATCAGTTTACAAAGCAGGAAAAACAAGATGAGCAACCTTAATCCACACCAAAGACACATAAAAGGCTGACTAATTATGCCAAGCACCTCTTTATGCAAGGAAGGCTGTCTGTAATGTTCTCCAAAGCACCCACAGGAGGAAGCAGAGAGAGATGCTGCCTGCACACCTGCTCCATGTGGCACTAGCCTGAAATGTAGGAATACTGCCCAGAGTTTGACCTATGTTATGGGCATGAAAGGAAAGAAAGGAAAGAAAGGAAAGAAAGGAAGAAAGGAAGGAAGAAAAAAGGGAAAGAAAAACAACACCAGGCTAATGAAGCACCTCATATTCACATAGCTCCCGAAGCAGATGAAAAACGGATGAGTAAGAACTGTGGTTTCCAGCTTCTGTCTCTTTACTGTTGTCTTGGGATTTTATGCTTTTTGTTTGGACTGCACACTACCTGTAAGAGCGCAGACCTGTTTGGCTATTTATTGTTGTATTGTCCTTAAGCATGTTGTTCTCCCTTTGATGTACTCGCCACACATGGATTGGTGCATACGTGGAAGCCTCACCCAAACTTGGTTCAAGATGCTGTGTTGAAATAATTTAGAGATTCATGGGAACTGAAAAGAAAACTTAAAAAAAGCAAATCTGATAAATCTCTGATAAATGCAGGCTTATGCCTGGCTGCTGATAAACTGTACCCTGCCCTGATTTTCGAATATACTTTAAGCTCCATGGAGCCTCTGAAATCAGCACTTGTCTGAGCAAGGACCAGTCAGCCAGAGGTGCCTCTGACCAACAGGAGAGCGATCTGAGAGCTTCCTTTTTGGCAAATTGAGTGGAGAAGCTAGAAACGTACGTGAAATATTTAGTGAAGTTTCAGGTCAAAAGTTCTTTCATCCACACGTCAGAAAGCTGCCAAAGCAGAATATTCCACTCCTTCTCCACCTGCTTCCAGCAGACTTTGCCTTGGTCCCTGTGGATGGCTTTGGCATCTTCCTGCTGTTTGCATGCCCCTGCCTACTGCCTTCAGCTCCTGTGCATGGGAGCTGGCAGGCAGAGCAGACTGACGGACACATAGAGGGCAGCATCACTGCTCCGAGCAGCGCTTAGACAGGGAGGACAACCCAGGACATTTGTTCATCCCCCTTTTCAGAAAATCTACCCTTAAATCACTCCTTCAGTGGGAACAGAACCAGATGCTTAAGAATTCCTTCAAGGCCAGGTGGATTGCAAGATTTTTTCATCTCTGGATGTGACTTCTGTCAGTTTTACATAAGTTGCTAACACAGCCAAGGGGTAAGCAGGAGCCTGTTCATCTCCTCCAGACTCTGTGCAGTACAAAATACACTGGACAAGAGAGTTAACAATATTGCCCATGGATGGGGAGACTAATTGGGCTGGGAGAGACACAAGCATAAAACTCTGAAACAGAGATCAGAGATGGGAGTTTCTTAAATGAGGAATCTTTGCCAGAATACGTAATGGCACATCACAGAGGATCGTGTTAGCCTACCTGTAAAAAACCCACACTTAACCAAATCCTGAATTTCATGTTCAGTATTTGCATTGAACTCGTGGGAATCACATGGGCTTCAGTATGCCTTTTCTCCCACATCAAGGCAGATAGGACAGATAGGGATGGGAGACAAACACTTTCTGTTAAGCCTGAGGGGAGATGAAGAAGCAAAGAAGTCCCCACATGCACACACGCTCATACTCAGAGCCTGAATTGCTCGCAGCTCCCACTCCGCAGGTGTGGAGCAAACAGAACCTTCCACCAGAGATGGACTTGGTGGCCCAGTTTTGGAGCTCTTAGCTATTGCAACACTGAAAGTGGCTTTGTATATAGCTTTCATGCTACTCAGATTCATCTTCCTGAGCTTGTTCCCTCCTCACTTTTGTTAATAAATTTCATTATGTTTTTTTTACTCCTTTTTCACACGCACTCCTCTGTCCCCAAGGAAGGCGATGGATCAGCTGCAGCCAGCTGTGCGCTTTGGCCCAGGGGCTCTACCTGCTGCCCCTGAGAAATTAGCAGCTGCCCTGTGATGATGGAGAGGGAGGGTGCCCTACACAAGGCAGGCAGGATGAATATTTCATTTGCAATCAGTGGGGCTGAGGAAAAAAAGTTATTCATGCAATATGTTTAGGAAAGCCTCACTTCCTCTAAATGTTTTGTGCACCACACAACAAATGGCAATTGTACGCTCCCTGCCTTTTTTACTGTCTGAGGAAGGGAAAGATAAAATAGTAATTCTCCTTTTTCCATCTCTTTTAAAACCAGATGTTTAAGGTGGCTGTCAACAGCCTCTCTGTACCATGACCAGAAGTCATGGTGAGTCAAAGCCTGAATCTTTGCTCACACCAGCTTGGAAAGCTTCCCTTGGCCCACCAATTCCTGCTCCCTTAAGTGAGAGGCACCACAGCCTACAATCCTATTGATAGAGCAGGCTTTTGTTCCATGAAAAATGGCTAATAAAGTTCAGAAAATTGTCTCTCTCTCTCTTTTTTTTTTTTATTTTTTAAAAACTTTCCAAATTTTATAGGACAGCAAGAAGTTAAGTTCAACTAAGGCTAGGTTATCTCAAAAGCAGAGGCCCCTCAAAGCTAAATCACAGACATGAAAAATGTGAAATACAGACACAAATCTTCTCCAAGAGATCCTATTAGCAAGGAGATATGTGTGCTGGAAGACACTTTCAATAATTACAGGTCTCGGGCAAACTCAGAAATCTGTCTGCCTCTTTTTATGAAGCTTCTATTTTTTCTTTTTCTTTTTCTTCTTATTTTTAATTAATTCCAAATCCTGATAAAACAAACTCATTTTACTTGTGTTTCATGAACTCATGACCAATAAAATCTGCTGGATTTGAACTGCAAGCAAAAAAAAAAAAAAGGTGACTATGTTAGGCAGTCATTTAGATATTGGCTCGTTTAAACAGGAGGCCATTCTTTGCACGAATTTAATGTCAGCTAGCATAGAAGGTGTCAAATGTTTTGGCCTTTATGTTGTTTCTCAGTGATATAATTGCCAATAGCTCCTTTTTTAAAAAGAAGGAAAGAAGGACACCCATAGAAAGAAGGACACCCATAGTCCTATTTTTTTTTTTATTTTTTATTTTTTTGTTTTTTAATAACAATACTTAACACAGGGGAGGGCATAAAATAATTTGCAGCTAAAGCTGCATTTCCAGACAAATAACCCTTTAACTGAAAGCTCAAAACCACAAAACCACTCTTAACAGGCAGACCGACAGACCAGAGTGGGTAAGATCTGCTGTTAGCAGTGACCCACTAACTCTGTTCTTCCCCAAGCCAGCAGCTCCATCCTTCCCATATCAAAAGTGTTATCCATGTACATGTGTGCAGCTAAAACCCCAAATTATACCCTGTTCTCAGCATAGTCTTTTTGAATACAGACGTGTTTTCATAGGAACCATTTATCCTTTACACTTCTGTTTTCAGATTTATCATTTCCATTCAGTCAAGCTCCCTTGTTTGTCTTCTTATTTTGGCCCTAACCTTTTGCGAGCTACACACAGGACTCTTTTGACTCAGCACCACCTTGCTGATCTCAACTCTTGCATTAACAAGAAGACAAAAACAGATGCCCTACCCCACCACGCAACTTTACGTTCTCACTCCTTGTGTCTGGGATGAACGCACGAAAATGAAACCAAACAGAACCACGCAGGAAACATGAAAGGTGACTGTCACTGCAGAGACCTCGTCTTTGTTTTCCCAACTGCAGTGAAGGAGACACACTCCCAAATGCCAAAAACTAAGGAAGTTTGCTTAGAGAACCATTGCCTTAAAAAAGTCTTGTAATAAACTATTCGGTAGCGTTAAACTTTCTGTCTCCCAAACTCATAGTTCTCTACTGAAAGTAGATAATGTGAGGTGAAGTATTGGAAAGTGAGGTGGCTTAACTTTATACACAGTCAGCTGGGCATTCTCTACAGGACCAGCACATGGACCTGCAAACAGGGTTTCTGGAAGCTGAAATAAGCAGCAGGAAGGACCCTGCACAGCAGATTTCCATTGCAACCCCACAAATACCATCCTCACATAAAATAGCCATAGCAATAAACAGAATTGAATGAGAAGCTGCATTACTGGAGGCTTGTACAGAGAACAGCCATGGCACTGGGGCAGCAATGCCAGCTGAGAGGCTTTGCTCCCCACAGCTAGGTGTTACCCAGCCACTGGACCACACCATCACTTCTCCATCATCAGCACAGAAGCATTGCCTGCAGGCTTAAACTCTCTGGAGTGCCACAGGAGGGTTTGGCACAACGAAATACGGGTCTTCAAGCCTCCAGAAAGACAGAGGCAAATCCCGATAAGCAGGTTAAATGGATGCCTGTGCTAAAATAACAAGCAGTGAGATCAATGTGCTTGGTGGGTAGGGTGGTTGGTCATGTGGGATCCATCAGGTTGGAGCTTTCTGTCCAGCAAATGTCCAGACAGTTTAGGAAAAAGTGCATTGAAACAAGATTTAGCATCTCTCCACTGTAACAAAAATTCAGAAAGCTCAAGATAACCCTGCACCAATTTCCCTTCTTCAGTGAGATGCAGCTTCTGTCAGGTAAGTGCTCAGGAGTTTCACAGATTGAAAGTTTGGCAATCACTCAAGGAACCTCTGTCAGAAATGTTAAAACAGTGGCATGATTAGTTCAAATAATCTAATTCATGGCTTTAACTTCTGAAAAGAGCATTGACAGCCTGAGTGTCCTTCTGAAGCACCAGCACCAAAGGGAAAACACCCTTTAACTTTTGCACCAAATGCACTTGGTGGTTTCACACAACCATCCACACCAGTCTGCTGGAAGTAAGACAATCTCCCTGGGGCTGCTGTAGCCCTGGGGCTCTGTGGACATGCGGTGGCACTGCCACTGTCCCCAGCGGTGCCTGGGGAGCCAGGCTTGGCAGGCAGTCAGGACTGACCAGAGACAAGCCAGGAAATACAATGAAACCAAGAAAACTTCGCTCCCTAATTTTCCTCCGCACAAGAACCTCAACTTTTGTGACAAATTCTTTACTTTTCAATTTTTCACCCCCTATCCTGAGCACCAGTACATTAAGACCTTTCAGTGGGAGCAGAACTGTGCTGTATTGATATTGATCTAGGAGATCCCGGAGAAAGTTTTTTTTTTCTTCTTTTTTTCTTTTCTTTTCTTTTCTTTTCTTTTCTTTTCTTTTCTTTTCTTTTCTTTTCTTTTCTTTTCTTTTCTTTTCTTTTCTTTTCTTTTCTTTTCTTTTCTTTTCTTTTCTTTTCTTTTCTTTTCTTTTCTTTTCTCTTCTCTTCTCTTCTCTTCTTTTCTTTTCTTTTTCCCCCAGCATTATTACAGTTAATTGGAAACATCTGCTACAAATATCTGTATGCCAGCAGCATCCCAATATACCAGGCATTCTCTGCAGAAATACCCACTCTGTCCTTTCTGGAGAGGTTTCGCCAACGGCATCTTTATTGTCAAAGAAAAGACACCATAAGACTAATGGGCCAAATGCAGAGTTTAAATTGTCTCTGCTCATATTCACACAAAGTAGTAACATATGCTGTGCTGTCACAGCTGTGAAAGATATTTTCACATCCTCATTCGGATTTTAACTGCTTTCTTGCAGTGAAGCAGGTCAAGGAGCTTCAGGAACACTGTTCTCTGATACCCAATAGTATCCTTAACCTAATACATGGTTGCAGTGAGAATATTCAAGTACTTGCAATTAACATTTTACATTTTAATTTAGATTAGTGTCAACATATTACGTTAACATAAGTATGTTATTTAATGCAATGTGAATGTTAAATATTTATATAAGTATTTATGTAAATAAAGGATAATTATTTGAATGTCCACTGAAAAAAGTTCCCGTGGGATAGAATGCAGCTTAAGTATGAAGCATTTGTAAATCCCAATAAATACATTTGGTGAGACCACCTGAAAATCTGGGCTTGAATTTACAAACATAGGATATTTAAATAGGTTGTCAAAGATGATGAAAAAATTTCGTTCAGACTGGACTTCCTAAATATTATTAGCTCTCTGTCTGACTGTTGTAAAGAAATTTCTTTTTAATAGGCTGAAATATGAGACATGACCATTTTTAATACAAGGAATCTCCAACAATTGTGACTAATGAAAGAAAATCACCATGTCAAATTATTATTTTTAGGGGAAAAAAAAATGAACTCAGACATTTATAGTAAGGAGTGAAGTGTGATTTTAATCTAATCTTTAATGAAGTCAGTCTGAACCAGATGATGTCTTTACTACAGAGCTTGTTCACAACAGCTGGAGATTTCTCTGTAACTGTAATACAGAGCATCATGGAAAAGCTTGTTTAAAAAGGTAAAGAGTCATAACTTACAACCTCCAAACACATCTTTGCAGCAGATGCTCTTCCCTTAGATGCCAGACTAGGAAACTTTATTCAGAGAAGAAAAAAATAAGCTGAGAAATTGAGCCAGATTTTTTTTTAGTAGATTATTATGGGTAAAATTTTCATGCAGATGGTCATTATGAATTCTTATCTCAAACAAGGAGATTAGAAACAGATTTCCCTTTTAAATGAAGATCAGCAATCAATTTTCTGTAATGTAATCTTCTTAGATCCTTCCCCCACCCCACGGATAATATCAGGCATATAATATCTGGATATTTGGCAGAATTGTGATGTTGATAGTAATAATGTGAAAATAATAAAATAGGTACTCTGACTGAAAGACCACATATTTCTTTATTCCCCAAAACAAAAAGAATAGTTCCCATAATGTAACTGCAAAAATATGTGAATTTTGGGGCAAGTTTTCTTCGTCTTGAGTAGTGGGTTTAGGATGACCATCATCACTTCCATCTCTCATCACTTTCGTCTCACACTAGTTTGTTTTTCTTCCTGCCCTTCTTAAGAATATGCAATTATGTTATTCCCTAAATAGGACATTCATTTTATTTTACCCTTGTGATTATCACTTCTGCTAAATTCAAGAGACATTAAGTGAATAAACCCATGAACCTCAGTGTTCAACTTGAAGTTCAATATTGGTTAAGTAGCGCTCTTGAACCCTCACCATAATGCCATACAAAAATTAATACAATCACTCTAAAATTTTAAAACATCATTAACCAGAAAATTATACAGTGAAGTGCATAGTTATCGAGCACATACATAGGTCTTTATGCCATGAAAAATGAAATGTCAGATACCTGTCTATGACTCTAACTTTTGCTCAATTGAGCTGTAAAGCAGATTCATCTTGGGGAAGTGGTGTGCTGAGTTAGCAGTGCCACATCTTCCTCTACCTGTGTGGGTAAACCCCTGATCAAACTTTTCCATATGTACTGTAAAAATGCAGAAGCTGTATTCACGCACAGGTGGAAGATGTGCCATTTCCGCTGGTATTAAACAGAACAAGATGAAGGAAAGAGGGAAAAACTGTGCAATCTTGTTTGTGGCATTGAGTCATTCTTGATTCTCAAGTTTGTTGGCTTGCCACACTGCATGTCTGACACAAAAGACAACCTCGCTCTCAAAGCAGAGTAAATCAGCAAGTAAAATTTTCAGAAAAATAGCAAAGTCTGTCCAATACTTTCCTAAAAATGCATATTACACCTGCTTCAGCCATGAAATCTTAATTAACGTGTTTAATATATTTGGAACAAATAGTCATGTCAAGCATAAAAAATGGAAGCACAGAAACTGGGTGAGAATAATCTCAAGAGAAAAAAAAAAAAAGAGGCAGATGCTTTTGCTGCTTATTACACAGGATACAACGCAAGTAATGATAACCATTGTTATGGCTGAACCAAAAGAAAGCTTTGCATGCTTTAAGTGGAATAAATTGTCATCTCTATTCTTCTCTTGCTTGCCAGTTAAAGAAACATGAGCTTTAACATATGAATGTACAAAACAAATTGCTGGATTTTCTGTGAAATCTTAATTATATTTTTTCCTCTCAAGGTTAGGGAGAACAGAGATTATGACACATGCTTTCTTCTGAAATCCACAGAGCAGCACAATGCTCAAAGGGCTGCACATGGTAATGCAAGATGAGAAGTGATGAGAATGGAAAAGAAAAGGCATTGGCTTTTCTGGGCCTGATCTGTGCCCTGCAAACATGACCCCCATGGTAGGACTTCAGGGCAACCCTGGGGCCAAGCTAGCAACTCCCCATGTCCTCCTTTCACATCCAAGCTCCCTATTTCGCTTGCCTAAGATCCTCCCCCAGCATCACTATCAAAACAGAACAAAAGCCACGCTTCGCTCAGAGCACTGAGCACACAACTAAATATGTAGGTGTCCTACTCGGCCTCTGTTGGCAGAGCAGAACTCACCTGCCCTGCGACTGACACCAAAAATAACTTGACTGAAGAGCTAAATAATGAGCTTCTGCCTGTCTTTTGAAAGGCACCATGCCAACATGGGACGTGGCACTCAACTGCACAACAAAAACAGTGCTTCGTTCTCTCTCATCTCCTGCATCTTCTTAGTTACCTGAACCACACTCCAACACCAAATTTTACTGTAACTGCCAGGAACCATCCCGTCTAACATCCATCTGTGTGATTTCCATCCAACTTCCACAGCTGGTGGAATCTTTCTTCTTGGAGACTCTCAAAAGCTGCCTTGACATGGTCCTGGGCAACCTGCTGGAGATGTTTCTGTTTGAGCAGGGTGGTTGGACCAGATGACCTCCAGAGGTCCCTTCCAGCCTCAACCATATGGTGATTTTGTGAAACTGCTGAAATTTCCCTCACAGCATGGGTGGTCTTGCAAGAAGTAAAACTATGTGCTCTAGGAAGGTTTAGGCTGTGCTCCTGCACAGTGATCATTCATTATCAAAGAGGAAGAAGAAACTCAGCACATTCCCACAAAACCAAAGCACCTTAAAAAAACAGATGTATCTGACAACTGTCCCATCATGAGTTGTCCAACTTGTGGTCTTATAAGCGTTCCCATTTTCTGCTTTGTTGCAGCTACATGCCCAAAAACACATCTTCTCCTACACTGCCCATAGCGTGCAGACACATTACACCACTGGGGAATGGTCCGAACATGTGGAAGCAGCTAGCAATTTAATTAAAACATTCACACACACAGAGGCACATGCACATCCTATTTCTCAAGAGAAACACCTTAAATAAACATTCAGGCACACAGAATTGCATGAAGACTCCCACATCCCTGCTATAAACTGAAGAATCGCCATCTTAGAGATGATCTTTATTTTTACCTTTGCTATACCAGGAAAAGGCTGTTCCCAAGCCTTGGAGATTATCAGGGACTGTCTTCTATTTCCTGGCCCGGCTTCACCCCTGGATCGTTTGCTTCCTCTTATGTCATTTAACCTAAATAGTTCTTTTCCCTCCCTGGTGTTTACTCTCCTCCTGGACATTGACTCTCCTAGAGAGAGCTGCATCTCTGGCCTTGTTTTATTATCTGAACAAACCAAGCTTTTCTGGTTCAACGTGCAATCCATTGTTCCCCAGGCTGTCCTGAGAGCCCTACTGCGAACCTCTTCCAGTTTGAACATGTCATCTGTCTTTAATGTGCATAGTACATGCTATTCTTACTGTGCTTTGTCAACACTTTAAAATACGTTGTTAACGCTTTCCTGTCCCTGTGAGAAATACCTCACCCACTATCCTCTTGTCATACATTTATCTTATTATAAGGAGCAGCATACTGGTAGCTTGATTCTAGACAGGATCCCAGACCTAGAATAAGTCTTAGATCTAGGATCCTGGTCCTAGGTGAGCTAAGATAGCTGTGTTTACTTTTTCATGGTTTTCAATTGATGAGCTTTCAGCTCCCAGACTAAATTCAGAAGGTTACTCCCCAAAAGCATGGCCTTTCACTTTGCACAATTACATTTCATCCTAAGTCTATTACTCCAACTTGGAAGAAAATCTAATCCTTGTATGATGTTATGATTCTGTTCTGAAATGTCAGTGACTCTTACCTTTGAGTCATCTGCTAATCCGTAAGTGCACTGCTTTTTATTTGTGCCAATGACAGGAAGATATTCAAAGTGTTTAATCTCCTTTGAGGAACTTAATTAATAGCCTTCCCTTGGCCCAACACTCCCCTTTCAAGACTATTTATTCATTATTTATTCCTCTTCATTCAATTTGATACCTACTCAAAATTTCTTCTGTAAATCTTCTTCTCTTACCATACTGGTAATTCTCCCTGTGAGTACCCTATTCAAGTTCTTTATCAGAGTTGACATGGATTACATCTATCGCCTTTCCTCAGCAACCGAACTACAGAAGATGAAACAGCTACCCTCGGCACAATATATTTGTTAATGATTTTTATCTCATTACCCACTTGCTTCCATGACTTTATTATCTTCTTCAAAATTTTCCCTAAAATATTACATACTCTAGAGGTTGCCTTAACAGGCTGTTATTTGCCCAAATCAACTTCCGCTAGCTCTATCTCATAATTTGAAACATAAATTTTATATTTCTCATTCTCATTGCACATTGCAGAATTTCTAAGAAATACATTGAACAATCTCATATATCAATAAGTATCTTTTCAGGCAGGAGCAGAAATGTTTTTAAAGGTAGAATTTGATGACTTCTGAAATATTGCTAGTCTCTGGAAAAGAACTGCTGGATATTATGTTTCTCTATCTCGTCCCTGAAACTGCATTACTGTTCTTAAAGTCATACCACTCTGGCTATTTTTTTTTTTTTTTTTTTTTTTTTTTTAGCTAAAATAGCAAACATGGTTCCTCTTTATAAAGGCCTTCCACATGAAACCTAAAATCAGATACCTCCCCATAACTTAATCACAAAGGTTAAAAAGGTCAAGATTTTCTTCACCCCCAAAGTAATTGTACAGTTCTCAATAACAAATCTAATTTCTTTCATTTGGAGCAAACATGTATAATGCAAATATTATTCAGAAACTACCGCATTTTGGAATTAAACACACTTTTTTTTGCAGCTGCTGTTTTAAACATCAGTTTGGAAATGGAGCAAAGTCTTGTCTCATTGACATACCCTTGCATAAACATTAACTTCAACAAATGAGTTTAAGTGTTTTCAGCCACCAACTGTGGCACTCAGCTGTATCTTCCACTTTACACTAGCCCACGACCTAATTAGCAGCACTGCAAATAGTCTAGGTATATACTAATATCATGCACAAAGATGTAATTAGAAGCGTGTGTATACACAGATATGGATGAAGAAAAGAGAGAACAAATATACAGCTCCAACTGATATCTTTATTAACTCATTCTCAGTAGCAGTATCATACACGGACTTAGTATGAGGTTAATGTATACCACACACTGTGACCTTTCTGACTGAATTTAATTGTATCTCTACCAAGGATAAAGAAAAATTATAAGGCACATGCTGATTGATTTTCTTGCTTGCAGACCACAAGAGCTCATTTTAACAAAACCTTGCCATTAGATTTACAATACAACTGAAAAAGTGTTTCAAATAATATACACTGTAATCTAATTTTTGAAACAATTATACCAAAGACTCTCCATCATAAGCCACAAAAGTCTCAATTTACCTCTTCTGTAAATGCTCTTTATTGCATACAGCATTATTCTTCAATTGTTACCATGCTTAAAATGTGTGCAACATTGTCAGAGCCTTGCTGCCAAACATTAAAGTGCACTTTTAGGCATTCTGCTGCTGTAATCTTCAGGGACTACAAGTCAGCGGAAAAGCAAAGTAAAAAGAAAAGACAGGTCATCATGAATCTAAATGCAAAGTAATCTCATAATAGACACTTCCACACTACATGCACAACACACTCAGGTTCCACAAGAATTTTGTTATCCTTAATTTAGTAAACCTGAGACCACTGTCTTCATGAACATAACAGTGCACTGTGAGCTGTTGTAAAATTGGAAATTTTACCAGAATATTTTATACAGTGCAATTGCTATATAAAGTATGATATGCCTCTTTATAGGGGCTTTGTTTTAAGCTTAGTTTCTTTTCTTTTAGGCCAACTTAAATATTTTTTCGCTCATTTTTCATTATTTTAAATGCATTTTTTGTGCTATTTTCAGATATTGACTAGTGACACCATACTCTGCACTAAAAATACCCATGGGGCTCTTTGAGATAAGTGTTTGTTTAAAGCAGATCCCACTTGCAAAGTATGACAGTAACAGCCCACCAAGCATGCTGGGGTTTCAGATTTTTTTTAAAGGAAACACATTTTGTCATTAATGTATATGTTTTCTATCTAATGCACTCATCATCGTGGCCAGAATGACTCATCTCCATTAATGCACTGAGCAGCACTGCGCACAGCTGAACAATCAGTTGGATCAGTTGTGTTTAGAGGAATGGAAATTTGGATGACTCCCAAATTACGGTAGACCTAAGGTCCCATTTGCCATCAAATCATTTGTATCAGAAATGACTTTAAATGACAACACTAAAATTAAATTTGTCCCATGTTTAACATGCCCATTAAAAATAAATCCTTAAATGCCATTCACTGAAGCTCAGATGCGGATAGTCAAAACAACTATGTGGTTGGCCACAGCCCACCTCAGCAATATCCATGACTTGTACAATCTGCAACGTCTGTGACATCAAGGCTGAACCTACCCACTGAAGAAAAGAGAAAATCACTTTTACAGCTACCCCATTTCCACAAGACTCTGATGCAAAGGTGCTGGAAGTGTCATCAGGAGGCCCAGAAAACAAAACTCAGCAGCAACAGCAGGTTGGGATGAACCTGGAGCTGGAGGGTTTTCACAGACCTTTGAGCAAGCAGTCAGCTTTAACAAAGCAATCTCTTAAGAGCCACTGTAAACCCAAATTCACAATTTCTCTTTTAATTCATCAGAATGCAAGCTCACTGAACAACTCCATTAAGGCAAAGACAGAATTAGCCTCATCACACATGCGGCAACATATGTCTCTTTCAACATGCACTGCAAAACAGATACGGAATGGAAAACAGATGACTTAGCTTCCTATTCTGTCTACTGGTAAAGAAAACATTCACAAAACCTGCATATCTTCATGTAAATTATTCTACTGCAAAGATAAATATCAAAGGTATGTGAAATGATAGATAAGTATCAAAAACATCTTAAAAGAATGGAGTGGAACTAAAAACACCTATCAAATCTCCAAAGAAAAAAAAATAAACAAGAGTTTATTTGTGTTCCCAGAAAAGCCTCAAGCCACACATTAGCATTTTCTTTGGGAGGCAACTTTCTGAATATTGAGAGCAAGCTTAAATAAACTGCTGCCTTTTCTTTTTAGAATATTCAGGCAGTCTGCACATTTTTTCTTCTTTAAGAAAATAAACATGAAAACCAATGCAGGAAGAACTTCACACAGAAGTACAAAAGAAATTCAAATACTTCATTATAATTATAAATGAGATCTTGGCCAAGAAGACAGACATGTGAACCACTGCCAGGTGGGAGTGTTTGCTAGCCATCCTTCAGGAGCACCCGTCACAGAAATTCACCCTTGTCACCTTGTTCTTGTAGATATCCTTTCTGCACCCTTCATTAATTTTGTTTTGCTTTTTTGTTTTTGTTTTCTTCTTTCTCAGTGATGTCTTAGCCTGTCCCCTGCTATATTCCTGGCTCTTCTTCTGTATCCCTAAAACCTCAGATGAGGGCTTGCTGGTATAGAACATAAGAGGTTCTGGGGCTCCAGTTTGCTTCCAGCTGCAGTAATTCTTTCTAGTTAGTAAAGCCTGGATGAAAAGCACTGCTGCTTTCTTGCTAGATAGTAAACATTCCTCTTCCACTGGGCACACAAATTATCTTCTGTTATTTGTGAAGACAGCTGACTAATGTTCTTGTTTACTTCTATGAACATATTTATACCATTCCTCGCCTAGCCCAGGGAACTGTGCTGAAGGTGCTGCAGCTAACATATGGCAAATAGGAGGAAAAGCCTGAACACTGGAGAGCAGCACACTGCCTTTTACCTTGAGTAACACAGAAATAGTCACTCTGAAGTCTAAATTTGGGCAAAGAAAGCAGCAGCAAAATAGGTATCAAACAATAACTATCATCAGTGAACATCACTCATCAACTCAGAGGAAACATGGTTTTCCGCCTCCAGGGACAGGTGCAACATGTACTCATTAATGGCTGTTTATACAGATCAACACTACTGCTGTATTAATTTTTTCCCCCCTTAGATGAGGTATTTCATGATCAAAGTATAGAAATCAACACTGCCAAAGCAGCATTATTTGAGCAGTCAAGTTAAGCACACGCACGTTTGAAGGATCAGATCTTAATTAGGTTTTTTGGTTGTTTTTTGGCACGAATACAGCAAACACTTCAACACAAATATAACTCTGCCCGTGCAAAGTGAAGGGCTCTGCTCGTGTAATTAGCATCTACAAGCACAAGTATGTGTTTATAATAAATGAACAAATCATTAAAAATTTATTAGATTGTTTCATAAATAGACTAATTAGTTTTGAATTTCTTAGCTGCTGTCTTAAACCGCATGACCAATATATAATTTGTTACCCTTCACTTATCAGTTTTCATTACAATGAATCCTGCGAATATGACACAGACTCATTAAAACCAACAGATTGTTGGTCAAACCTTTGTACATGATGCATGAAATTCAGTCCAACAAAGTGAAAACCTCTGTATTGTCGTTCCAGTCAACAAAGCTGTAGACAAATCCATATCTTTAACTTGGTCATCACAATCTCAACTCACATCCCAACGTCAGTGGACATCAACACACACCTCAGACAAAAAGGCAGCCTGCTAACTCATGGGGTCCCTCTGAAAATGAGAACACATCCTGCGATCGCCAAGGTTAGTTTAAATTACAAAAGTTGGGTCTAAATTTATTAAATTTGGTTTGAAAGTAGTGAAAATTTCAAAGTCTTGCAGCAGTACATCACTTTCTGAGAAAGCTGATGTTAGAAATATTTTCCAGATGTAGCTTAAGATTTCCAGATGAATTGAGAAAGCAGGAGAGAGTGAGAGAGACCTGTTCCTGACCAAAAGCTGCTACTTGCTCATATTAAACACCATTTATCCAGGATGTGCCAGATGAAACCAGATATTGGTGCTAGAGGAAAGTGCCTGAATAAAATATATTTGTCTACTCTAGAAGAATTTTTTCTCTATATTGTTTTATGAATGTTTCCAAAAGGCCCAGTTTCACTTTTGTACAAAAGAAAATCAATTTTCAAATCTAGCATTCTGGAATAAAACTTTTTGTCTATGACTGGTAAAAACAAACAAACAAACAAACAAAAAACAACCAGGCTTCCAGGGCATGCACAAAAGAAAACCCAGAAAACCTAATATGAAGTTTTCATAATATCTACAAAAATGCTTACCTAGATATCTATTCCAAATCCCTATAAATATCTGTCCATATCTCAGATTTGTTCTTACATTTTCTGTGCATTTTCTACATTCAGAACCATTAAACTTACTTATGGCATCAATAAGCTATATGAGGAACAAGACAACTGACATGGCAAAACCAAGCTGAATACAAAAGATCTCTAATACATACTGTAATATTGTCAGAAACCGACAGAGACCACAGAAGCATCACGGAAGTAATAAAGGCAATAAATTGAAGGTATATGAATATCTGTTTTTATTTTCAGGACACTTCCTGAAATTATGAGACCAATTTAGCTTTGTTTTTCACACATCACTTCTACATCTTGTCAGAAGGCAGTGCACAAACACTGAAATCAATGTTCTCTTGCAAGCCAGGGCTAACAGATTTAAGCTAATTGCAACCACCTACATAAAAATGTTCCCTAGTATTCGTCCACAGAACTTTACTGAGGATGAAGTTATGAATAAACAGATAAATAAAAACACTTTTTTTTTTTTTTTTTTTAATAAAACTTACCCTGTAGCACACTTTTAGTGTATCAGAGAGAGGTCTAACTACTTCTAGCAGATTTGATCCTGCTATCATGCAACAGCTCCTCATTCAAACAGTGACCTCAGCAGAACTGAGAGGGAATGGGAATCACTCTGTTCATAAACTGTCTCTCAAGTTTTTCATACCCTACTTTCAGACCAGACTGTGTGAAATATTAAGTCTCTGCAGATCTAGCTAATGGGATGAGAGTTATCAAATGTCCATACTTCTCAGCTGAGGGCAGGACATCGGAATACCAGCTCCCAACGAGCCCCTGCTAATGCTGGTGCGGCAATACTCAACTACATCGTGGTTCCCCAGGGAATGCCCAACAGTGACATCACAGAAAGACAACTGGTCAGTGTACTGCCTCCAAACAAGGACGAAACTATGAGAAGAGAAAGCTTTAGCCAAAGCTTTTTCTTTTTCTGTTGTTTGCCATTTCTTTCAACAGAAAGAACTAGGCCCCAGACCCCAGCAAGCATCAAGTGATGAACGAGTTGCTCGTCCTGGCTACATGGCTACATGCTTAGCTAAACTAACAAGAAACTAACAAAACAAACAAACAAAACAAAACAAAACAAAACACGAAAATGTGACACCTGTTTCAATATTTTTTGATATTTGACATTTTTCAATAAGTGGCAACCTTTTCAGTGTCGTTACATTTGGCTTTGAAGCAGAATTACATTGTTTCAGCTCTACATATCAATAAGATCCTCATTATCTGAATTTCATCAAGACCCTCATACTTTTAGTATGCGTAGAGAAGAAGACATTACTGAAGAAGGACTGTCTGAAACAATATTCAGTTCTATCACTCCCACACAGACCCACGCATTGCTGCTGAGGTTAACTGTTCAAACCACAGTGCTATGACTTAGTCAGCTCAGTACTGCATGGAGACCAACAGCTAACTTGAAGATGACTCCTGTTGACAGTGACAGCGGTATGTAGTTAAAGTGCACCAAATGTAATGTTCAAGGACAGAGTACAGAGAATGAACCCTGTAATAATCACAAGCACACCTGCAAACCAGAAATCATTTTCTGATGTGTGGATATGTGTGAAGAGTTCAAGTTAATTTAGCGCACAGAATGCAAGACCCCATATTCTCCCTTGCATAACTTGCCTTATGAGGTTATAATGATTCATTTTATTTCTACCAAATCTATGAATTTGCCTTCTTTCACCTCCCCTCCTCCATTTACGATTGGTTAATATGCAAAGGTAATGTATTTTATTGAAGAAATAAGGAAGGTCTGCATTAAGTCACGTCTGCTTCAGAACTCAGTTGACTCCCCACCAGCTGGAATCTATTATTTGATTAAAAATGTTGTTGTGCCAGCTGCCATGCAGCACGTTTCACTACCCAGATTCCTGGTGGAATTAAATCCATATTAAAAATGTAGTCTAGCATGAATCAGCCTCTTGTCAATATTAATGCATACCTGGGAAATGAAAGCATTTAAAAAAGCAATCCAACTCTCCTAGAACTGGCCAACTCAACCTCTAATGCAGAAGGTGCTCAGTGGGGAAGAAATTCAAATTTCACATATCACAAGGTAGTACTGTCGTAAGGCAATGTCCTAATTATACCCCCAGGTTTGTCTTTCATAGTGATTTCTCTTACCATAAAAACAAACCAAACTTTCCTTCCAATAGAACCAGTCCTGAAATAAAGATGGCTGCTGAGTTTTAAGAATTAAAAGCAAAAGCTCTTTTATTTCGCTCATATTGTGAAGTATTTATTAGTGGAGGGTAATTATTAGGGAATTTGCCCAGAGCAAAAAAAAAAAAAAATAATTTATAGTTCAAGCCTATTACTGCAAATTTAGAACGAGAGACTATGTCAGGCAAAAAGCCCATTTAATTCAAGGGGGATTTCTGCCTGGTGTGGACTGCAGGAATATGTGCCAAGAATATATGCTGTAAATAAGTACTGAAAATGTTGCTCAGTTTCTTGCAGTGCAAGAATATCAAAAGCTTTAAGGCAATCATTTGCAAAGGCATGCTTAAAGAGCCTCTAAACAGGAAACACAGTGATGGCATATTGATAGGACTGATTTTTCTCCATCATCTTTTCCAGCTACCTCAAAGCAAGTTGCAGAGTACAGTTTCACTATCTCTTTAAAAAAAAAAAAAAAAAAAAAAAAAAAAGAGTCCATCAGCAGCACTGAAGAATGTTTATATTCAATGCTAGGTTTGCAGTTTGCTTTGTTCAATGGACATACAATAAAAAGTTCTGATAGCTTCAGATAGCTATAGTCTTTTAATACACAAGAGATAGTCTCTTAACACACAATATAAGAACATACAGAGATAAGGCTGAAAGCCCAAGCCCACATCCTTTCCTGATCATGTCAAGGTAAACAGTACTTTCCTTTGAAAAATTGAAGAAGTAATACATGGATATTAAACTGATTAACATTAGTCAATCTAAACTCCCAAGTAGCAGTTAAGTTATACGAGGTGAAAAATAAGTGGAAGAGAATATAAAAATATATAAATAGATATATATCTATATATCTAATATGTAATAGAATATAAAAAGAATATACAGAACTAAGCATAATTGGGTGGTCAAGTCACTACGGAGACAGCTGGTAAAACCACGTTTGCTTAAACTGAACTGATGGCCTGAGCCCAGCTGAGAGTCACCCAGCACCCATACCGTGGAAAATGCCACCGTAATGGGCAACTTTGCTGACAGTGTCTGCAGAGAGGCAAGTTCCCAACAGTGGAGTCCCACCAGCACTGAACTCCACTTCATCTCTACACAAGGATCTACACATTTAGACATGCAGCAGTTCAGACTCTCTGAGAAGAAGACAAACAAGAAGAAACTAACTTTGCTACATCTTAGAGATCTCCCTCTCAAATCCATTTGAATTCAGTTTGGAAGAACCTGAACTATGACAGATTTTATGGTGTTAAATGATTTATGTTTCCAGATCCACTTTATGACTTCCTCAATAAGCGAGAAATATATTACTTCATGTATTTTTAGAGCTTTGTACATTTTGACTTTTCCCTCAATTACCTCTTTCACATGAGTAACAAGTGCTGTACTGTGTCCCTATCTATGTTTCTTCAAATGCCAATTAGAAATGCATTACACACACACACAGATGAAGATCCTGCACATACAGACATGTAATGTGACAAACAGCAGACACATGGTAAGTAATGTTTATGCACTTTTCCTATTCACTAACTTTCCTGGTAGCATATGCCAGCAACCCCAGTTCACCCTCATTCAAAAACTTAGCCTGTCAAGGTTACATTCCCTGTTTCTGTTGCAAAAAATGAAGACATTTTCCACGCCAAATATGTAAAGTACCCAGACCTAGAACAGCACCTGCTTTGCAGAGAGAAAGCAACAGCTTATTTAAAGACATCATGAAGACAAAACACCACTGAAAAGGAAGTGTGGCATTTCTCCTTGGCATATGCTAGTTGTCTCAAAAGTGTCACAGACAATGATATTTAAAATAATGATGTTCAAGTCCACCAAAAAAGCAACACACCATACCTTTAGAGACTGTGTGATTTCAGGAAGGGAACACCATAACATTCTGTGTAATAAGAGTACAACACCCAGATTTGCCAGCAGAGACATTAAAAAATAGGTTAAACGTCAATTACATAGTATTCCTACCCTAAATGGTAACTAAAACTTTATCCTTTACCCCCACTACCCTCCCCTTTACTGGCATGTATTGTGTGTAGGCCCTACATTTCAATAAAAGGAAGCAAATTCATTTAACAGCACACTAGAGAGTTTTTATAAGATATGCAATCTACAGGAAACCTATGTCCCTCAATACATATTTGTTGACTAAATGTGTTACTAGCATTAATATAACAGTTACTGAAATGATAAAAGATACTGAAGTTTAACTTACATTTTAAGAAAACTACCGAGTAGTAACAGCAGTGAGGTATTTTATATTAAAAAAATATTTCATATTTTTGTATTATTATTATTATCTGAAACCTCTCATTTCTGGTGTGCCCCAGTGCCACCACCCATACACCTCCTGTGTCTCAATCCTGCTCACAAGTGGAAGAAAGGAAGTGAAGGAGGGTCCCTGCTCAGCCCACCATCCACCATGCACCTGCAGAGACCCCAATCAGTCTCCAGTCCCCAGCCTGCCCACCTCACCCCTTTAGCTCATGTTGCCTTTGTTGCATAATCTGGAAGGTCTAAAATGAAAGTGGCAGGAGACCTGAGATTGAAGAAGGGAAGGGTTATGGCTGAACTCATGACACAGGTTCAGTACCTCCTTCTGTCACAGAGCTTGCAAAAATGCCTGGCAAACACCCCATCTACACTCAACCCTCCCATCTCCCAAGCCTCTGACCTGCAGCAGTCTTGAGCATGCACCTGCAAATAGAAGTGCTGGGAGATCTGACTAGGGAGAGCTGATACTGAATAAAGAAAAATGCCACGAGCCCTTAAGAAAAAGGGTAAGCTGTACTTCAGCTCAGACATTCAAAATTAATAGAAATATTTTTGGAGCATTTTTTATTAAAGGCATATGTCTTCATTTTTCATGTTTGCTATGTGATAATAGCATTCCTTTTCCTCACACAGTGCTGTGAAAAAAACTCTGGAAGTAACAAAGCACTGAGCCATCACAGTTATTTTCTCCTGGATACATTACAGTACCATCTAGGAGTCACAGGACAGGATATAGGCACACTGTAGGCTGTGCTGATAGAGAACAAAAAGATGGTTCTTGTCTCTGAGGGTCACATTCAAACATAAAACAAAGGATAATAAATGGATATGGATGGTTCACGAGAAAACAGGAGGAAACAAAGAGGCAGCATCACTGAACACAAGAGGCAGTGGCTGTAACTCATCACTAACCTACTTTTTTTTTCCTAGGGATTATGGCAGAGGAGATATTAAGAAGGGATTTAAAAGGAGAAAATGAGGTTAAGTGTGTTGATGTCTGCTCAGAGCTCATCCTTAACTTAGTAACAGCAAAGAACAAAGCACACAGATGCTGGTTTGAACACATGGTAAGTCAGTGATGAAGCTGGTATCACAAGTGAACTGGAGTAGACTTATGGATAGATGTGCCGGAAGGGCTTTGGATAAGAAATCAGGATGCTTCTTCCTATTATTATTCTAAGAGAGAGTGATGATTTTTACTGAAATGCTCACAAGAAAATGATTTTCTTTTTACATCTCATTTGAGTAAAGTAAGAGCTATACAGGCTTTATGGGGACCATGCTTGACAGTGGACAGAGAGGTGGCATTGTTTCATGATCATGGATATCCCTATGAAACATGAAAGAAACGTGACTTATAGTTCACAACTGTTTTTTAAAATCCAGGATACCATTAGCTAAGTTGTTTGTTTTCATGAGTTACTATCTTCTACTCCTTAAATACCTGTTTGCAAGAGCCAGAAACTTCTCTGCTCCACAACTGTTTTGGTCTTTTAGACATTTGTTTATTTACATATGAACATATGTAAATATTGTAAATATATGTAAATATATACCTGCTATTTAATTCTGTTGGAAAATATTTCAGATAATATTTTTTCCATTTTTTCCTTAGCTCAGCCATTTTGCAAAGTTAAGAAACCAGTGGAATCTGGGGGGGAGTCTGAGCTCAGTAACAAGTCTGTGTCTTAAAACACGTTTGACTTTCGGGTGATAATCTCAACAGTAATGCTGCTTTTTATCTAATTGATCTGTGAAATCAGACTAGTGTCTAATGACCTCCCAAAACATCTGTTGTACTGTTTAAAGGAAGGTATTTCAACAAAAACATGTTGATATTTGGTAAATTATTGTTCAGAGAAAAAAAAAGGTAAAAGTAGAAAAATGCAGAAGACATCTTTCCATCCACAAAGTTTTTAATGGTAGTTTCCAAATCAATTACCCTACATTTAAAGTTCCAACAAAACATCAGAAAAAAGCAATTTCAGGACCACTTCATAAAAACAAAGGAAGCCTTTTCACCATACTGTAATTAGACAAACCTTACCAACAAAAGGTCTGTTTAACACATGGATCACCTCTAGTTATTTAACAGAATCACAGAATTGTAGGGGTTGGAAGGGACCTCAAGAGATCACCAGGTACAACCACCCTGCCAAAGCAGGTTTCCTAGAGCAGGTATTTTGCTTAATACTCTTCCACAAGTTAAGGATCAACCCTGGAAGGAAAGCTGGTAGGTAACAAACTAGCTAGCTAACATGCTGTTGTCCTGTATGCTGGAAGAGAGCATGCTGGTCCTCAGTGCAGATAACAAGAAAACTGCACTGGGTCCAGCCTGGTCGGTCTTCCAAGGTGGGCAATCCAGCAGAGCAGCCAGCAGCAAATAGCTCAGGCATTGAGAGAGGCATTGCTTTACATCTCCACCGACTTGGATGGAGATGCTGTGCTCCCATGAGGACCTGGCAACTCATAAATAACTAAATGTACATGTCTCAGCCTGGCGCTGAATTCCACCCTGCAACTGGGTACTGGAGCTCCCCTCAGACTATGGCGCCTTGGAAGGCTCCTATAGGATGCAACTTATCATACAAGCTTCCCAGCTAGGTTAAATGGACCATGTCCTAAAAGTAGCTACTTCTCTCTGCCGACTACAGGGAGACCTCGGGTGACCAGCTTCGCTGCAGACATCCTCCGTCTGAGTGTCCTGAAGAGCACTCCAGGCTGGTGAGGCAGAAAATGTGTGTATTCATGTTGTAGTTCTGGGGCTGCATATTAGTAGGCTCTCAAAAGCTAAAAGTTATGCTCCTGACAGCTGTAATGACAGAACTAAATTAAGAAAATAGAGTTCAGAGAGGCAGAGAGATGTGGCTGAGCTTTGGATGAACAAACCTTATTAACTGACCAGCTACCATCTCTCTAAGCAGATTAAAAGAATTATTATTACAGCTCTAGTTTAACGGTTTGGAAAACTGACATTTAAAGTTGCTGCTTAACGTTCAGATATTCTTAATGCTGTGCAGTAAATTCGTTTTTTGACACCTGCTTGTACATACACGGTAACTCTTGCAAGCTAATGACAGCGTTCAAAAGTATCGGCAAGAGCAAATCAAAATGTATGCCTTTTTCAGAAACAAATTACTTTTGTGACTTCATGTTTTTATCAGATAGCAACCATAAAAAACATGCCCATTGCAACAAGAGCCCAGAAGAAAGTCATTTATATTACAATTTCTTCAGATCAAGTCAAATGAAATTAGATTTCGAAATCCACAAAATACAGTCGTATGAAAACACTGTAGCATCTCTTCGTATGCCAGAACACTGCATGTGAAAGTTCATATATTTGATTTCTCAGAAACTACCTCTAAAGTATCATGTATTTTCATGCTTTTTAAGGCCATACCACTTCCTGGAAAAAAATAAAATAAATAAATAAAAACAGAAATCGTGCATGCTTCAGGCAGTCCTACATATTCTAGCTGGACATAGATTACGCTGTCCCAGTTGAGTGATTTAAAATTGCATTTATTGTGATGTTTTGTGATTGAAGAGGCCAAAGCCTCCCTAGGGGAAAACTATAAGGTGGTCTGCAAACCAATTTAAGGAACACACATTAATTTCTTAGCTTCAGAAGGTTAATATGTGCCCTGGTTTCACTTTAAATAATGCCACCCTTTTATTAACCAAGGGAAAGACAGTAACTTTCAAGTCTATAGAGTGGAAAGAAGGTTTTTTGTTATTGTTTCTGTTTTCTTTTACATTTCCCTCCCCTCTCAGAATATGCAAACCAAATTTCAGAACTCCCAAATCAAAGTACCTTCAGGTTCAATGCCAAATACTAGAGTCAAGAAATGCCAGTACAAATTTAGTTCAGCTCCCTTGAGCTTACACATCAAGATTAAATATTTAATTACATGATGACATGCAATTTTTTCATTACCTGTGTTCTAAATAAAAACAAACAAATTCTGTAATGACCCGGCAAGATATTCAGATCTCCATCTCATTTCAAATATATGACCTCAGTAATTAAAATTACACAAGCATTTACCTTGCAGAGAGACATACACAGTCAGGTAAGAATTTTCTTAAGAATACACATGAGTTTGATCTTTTCTTTTTCAGTGGACAAAACATTTTTGGAAATAAAATGCATCTTCCACCAGCAAATACTGCTTGTCACTATGTTGCCATCTAATTCTGAATGAACAAAATCAGCAGAAATCTCCTTTTGCCTTATTTTTTCAAACAGGTCAATCACAACAAAGAGCTTATCAAAATATTTTAACTCCCATTCTAAAAATACCTGCTATTTATTATTTGAATCTGCTGTACAGACATTAGTCTAATATTCAATTAGAATAAGTGGTTATGAATCACGCATATTTGGGGAATTTCTGACCCAATGCTTGGGTTTTAAATATTTATTGATAAAAATATTGTATTTCTAACAGAAATCTACATACAAACGAGCAAATTAGGAGAGTGGCAATCCTGCTTTATGACTTCGAGGTGTCTGAGCTTGGATATCTGCCTTCTCTGCCGACTTCCACCTTGGCTCGGATAATTGGAATAAAGATGAATGAAAATTTAGGTCTGCAGTTTTAATAGTAACTATTTGTTATTTAAATTTCCTTTTCTGCACTGAACGATTGCAAGAATGTGTGCTCAGAATTAAAAGGCTGCTCTTTAGCATCAGCACATTGATTTCTTGGGGTCCTTGCAAAGCTTTTCACATTGTTTCTGGACTGGAGATATACACCCCTCTAACTGCCTGTCAGACATCATTTCTGCTTTATGAATAAATAATATGATGCCCAAGGGAAGCGTTGGTCTAAGACAAAAAATCAATATGTGTCTAGCATGTGTTAGGCCGTTGTACAGCTGAAGTCTGTCTCAAATATGTGGAGTAATTTTAATAACAAAACAAATGCTCTCTAAACTGAGCTTAAAGGAGGGTTATTAAGAAAGCACTGCCACTATTTCGCTGTGTATCCCATTTGAAGAATAATAATATTGCCCTCTTAAAATGCAAATAGATATTCGTATTGCAAAGTATTTGGCAATTACTTATCTACAAATTTCTAATATACATGTTACAGAGGTATGGAAGCAACTAATTTTTACTTTGTTCCTCTCGGAGCAGTTTTGGTACGAATTTGTGTAATAAAGCTGTCTGCTACTACAACTGCCTTAATTTATATCTTAAAAATATCCTCTTCCAGAAATGCTTTCTATTTTTACAGAGGGCCTGGGATCAAAAGTGAAACAAAAGCAGGGCAAATTAATCATTCATGCAGCTCCCTAATCGCCTTAGTCATTCCTGCAGTGTAAGCCTATTTCCACACCCAGCACTGGTTGCAGATCCAGCATCCACCACCAAAGTCACAGTGATGCAAACCCATCGCAGGAACACCTGAACCACTCTACCTTTTCAGTATGGGTCAAAATAAGACAACTTTACCTACTGTCACAAGGGAGGTCATTAATTCATTTATACTACAGCTGAGAAGAGCTGCAGTCTCACAGCTCCTCATCTCCCCAAAACATCTCCTTTCTGCTGTGTTTCTCACCAAAGTCAGCCTCACACATGAAGCCTGTGAGGACATGACTGGGGTGTTCTGCAAAAGGGATACAAACCTCTGGTGTTTTTTCTGAGCAGCTTTGAGGTTCAGCAGATCAGCAACCCAAACAGCACCAGAGGAAGAAAAAGAAGAGGTAAAGACAAGACAGCGAGCTGTCATCAGACGCATGAACAATCTCTGAGACCACTGTCTCCAAGCCAACAGTGTCTAGCCCAGGGACATTGCCCTCAAAGGTCTTTTTCCCCTCCACCACTGTGCAGACCTCTCAGTGCAGATCCTCCCCCTGGGAGCATGCTGACAAGGCAGCTCCTCCTGCTACATTCACATAATGAAAAGCACAAACTTCATATATTTATGACCTTTGCAGGTTGAGGAGCTGCAGCTGAGTGCCCTGGCCTGAGGGTGGTTAGTGCTGCAGGAGAGCTGGCCATCTGGAAGTGCAATCTAAAGAAAGCAGAGGAAAAACCTGATATCTTGGGGAAAGAAACCTACAGACATGCAGAAGCTACAGCTGAGGTGTTCTGAGGCTCACACTGAAGGACAGCATAGAAGAGCCCATCAGCATACATACAAAACATTTCTTTTACCAAATAGAAGAAAATGCAATGGTAAAGACATGGAGAGGTGGCTTTCCAGAAAAAGAAAAATCCAGGAAAAAGGAGAAGGATCAGGATGAAGCTCGAGTGTATTTTTATTGATGTTGAATAAATGCAAACCCCAAACCACTGGTAGTGTTGATGCACTGTTTGTGTTTAAACGTTATTAGGGAAGTAAGCGGGAAGAGAACTGAGAGCTGAGCAATTATTCCCAAATTACTTCAGGCACAGGAAGGCTCCAAATTCTGAGCACCAAACCAGCACATCCTGTGCACTGAAGGGGCTCTGGGGGACCTGTGTGTCCTGCCTCTCTAATGACGGGCAGACCTGGGATCCTGATGGTTCTTCCCCTGTCCTGATGAACAACGCCATGTTAGCAAGCCCTCTCTGACCTGCAACCAGCCAGCACCCTGTCCTTCACACACACACCTCCTGCACTCATCACGTCAAGGCTGGACCTGAAGACCCAGTGCAGAGACACAGGAATGTGGCATACCGCGGTGAAAGCTGTCCACTGCCACCGTGTGCCCCAAAACAGACCTTCTCCTCTTGCTCCCCCCACATGATCCTGTGATTCTGTATGTGCAGGCATGGTGCTGAGGGACATGATTTAGTGATGGGACTTGGTAGGTCAAGTTGGTGGTTGGACTTGATCTTGAGTGTTTTTTTCCATGATTCTGTGATTCTGTAGTTCCACCAACCCCTGGCTGACAGGACCACGTGGTGTAGGACACTCAACCAAGGCACGCTTGACTCAAAATGCCTTATGTATGGGGTAGCCCCTTCCCTGCTGGCAGAAAGCAGCGTAATTTTGCTGATGGTTGCACCAAAACTATCCCAGATTCGTGAGGGCCATAGAGCAGATTTTATCACTCTGGTCGCTGCTGATCACAATGAAGAATAATGGGGCAATGCAAAGCAAGCACACTTCAGCAGAGCAGAAACAGGCAGTGACGTACACCCCATGCCACCAACATGTCTGTCACATAGCATGAAATTACACCAACGTGTGGTATGGGAGAAGGACACCAAAACAAGGAAGGGTTTTAAGGTGCAGGACACAGCTAAGAAGGAAGCTGTCACCTGAACGGTGAAATTTGTTTAGGCATTTCTTGAAGAAAATTAATACATTTCCTCTGATAGTATAAAACCTGCAATTTGTACAATTATTTACATTTAGCTATGCTTGAAGAAAAAAAAAAATTAAATGCATCTTCTTACAAATAAGAACACAGATTTTCAATTAAAGTTCTGAGCATTTTTCCAGAAATAATAAGAAAACTTGCTTTCTAGGTCAGCAAATGAAGCAGTATTGTGAGCTGAGTTCAAAGGGCAGCCCAGCGAGTACCCAGAAGACTTTGCCAAAATCCTGCAAGGGATCTCCTATTCTGGAGGCAAGAGATTTTGATAACATCAAGGAAAATCTGAATTAAAGACGAGGCCCAGTTTTGCAGCAGTCCTCTTGTGTACAATATGTAGTATGTGAAAACTGCTGCCAGATGCCCACCTTCTCTTCCCTTCTGTTTGGAAGTCATGTTCAGAAGATGGCATAATTAGACTATCAAATACAGAATGAGCAGCAAGTTTGAAGCTCTGATATTTTATTATATATGTAGACAAAAAAACATGGTATGACGCATATTGTCAAAAAATACCTTAATGCTATTTTAAATGATCAGTTATGCTTCCTAGAAGTGACACTGGCCGCAGCCTCTCCACCTCAGCGTGGTAGAGCCATACCCACCCAAGGGGAGGAACCCCTCAGTGAAATAACCAGACCCTTCTGTGTAGGCATTGCAGCATCCTGGGGTGTGCTTTCACACTGAGAAACCCTCAGCAGTGTAACTGGTTGAAAGAAGTCCTCAATCTAACCACCTCCCTCATTGCTAGCCACACTTGCCTTCCTGACCTCAGTCTGAACACACTTTCTTCAGCCACCCTAAACTACACTAGCCAGTTGACCCAGAGCTGGTTCGTTGTTTTTAACACAGCCAAAAATCCCACGCTGCCAGGGTACAGTTTGATGCTATTTCTCCAGCAATAAAACTGGCTGAAAGGATCCTGACTTTACCACTCAGCCTCACTCAAGGCAAAACAGCTGCCTCTGGGTTGTACTACAGATGGGAGCAGAGAAGTAAATCCAGATTTTTAAAAGACTCTGAAACCCCACCAAAACATTTTTATTTTTTTTTTCAGCTCCAAGATTCTCAACTTTTTTGACCCAGAAAGAAAAACCACTAGACCTACAGCTGTACTCAGATGATGTAGTCCAGCTGTCTAATGCTGATGGGAGTATTACACAGCATGATAACCTGCTCACAATTCCTGATTTCCTGTGCAAGAGCTCAGCATATCCAGGTCCTTTAGAAATGTAGCAGAGTCATCGACACATTCTTATTGCAAACAGAATTTCCAAAATGATGAGTGATTCAACAGGAAAGAGAAAGACCCCTCACCTTGCAGAGGTGTTTCATTTCCAGATCTGAGTATCATTCACAGAGAACAGGAGTTTGGAACTAAAACACTTCATCTCTGACAGATTAAAGACAACTATCACAATGCTCTGGTTTCCACAAGGTATTAGAAGCATGGGTAATATTAAATTGATTTTATATGGATTTTACCTTTAAGGTGTCTGGCCAGGTTTGTTGATTTCTATGTTAATTTTAAAGGCAATTACTACCAAGAAACAATATTTCCATCAATTATACACCAATTATATTTATGTATTTCACGTGGGCACAAGATCTGGGACTGAAGCATCTCTGAACTATGTGTGGATAATAAAAAGAGACTCAGAGAGGGGCTTGGAGTATATTCACACAAAATCATTCACTGTAGCTTAGGAGATAGCAAGTCAAACAAGTTGTGTAACCCAGTATGCTACCACAGGTGTGCTCTCAGCTTTTGCTTCTCAAAAACAGTTAAACCATTAAGCTTCTCTCAGCTAATGAACTTTCCTTTAGAAGAAGCTAGGAACATGCACAAGGTCAGTCAGCATGATGTGGTCACCTTGAAAGTTTTTCACTTGTGGTCTTATCAACATGCTGGAAGTGAGGAATACCAGGTTGGTATGCCCTAAAATAGCATTGATTCCCTGGAAAGTTTCAAGGCTATCTTTGTGCTAAGAAAGGGACTTGGAGTGTTCACAGTATTTATCAACTGAGCCACAAAGTGAGTGCACTGCATACAACAAAATGAACTGCACAAGTTAACACCTTATATTCAGAAAGAACTGAACACCCTATTCAGTACTGATAAGCCCTTGAGAAAAATCTGTCAAACTACAAATACTCACTCAGCTGACTGGCTAATAAAGTCAAAACAGCAAACACTAGGATTCACTAGCTTAAAAACAACAACAACAATCCACCATGAACAAGAAAACCTAATTTTATGTAAAGAAGGTAGCTCCTAGTCTAGTGATAAGCCTGCAGGTCACTAAGCAGCTCTGTCCTTCTCCTCCCAAAATAAAAGGTTTCTTCTTTTCCTGAACTCAGTTTGGTTAAAAATAAAAACAAAACAAAACAAACAAAAACAAAAACAAAAACAAACAAACAAACCAAAACAAAAAACAAAACAAAACAAAACAAAAAAAACAAACAAACAAAAAAAAAAAACATTGTGAAAGTGCAAATGACTGCCAAAGCTTTGGAAAACAGCTCTTTCTCTCAAGATCTATTTGTTAACTTGCCATTTTGAATAACCAGAAGCATAGGTTTAGCCCTACCGCCACTAGATTCATCTTTTGGTCCAGTGCCACATTATCACTTACTAGAAACAGCCACACAACAAAGTTTGGGATACTTTTTCAAAAACTGCAGTTTTTGAAAAATCAACATCTGCTAGATGTTGGGAGATCTTAATTATTTAAATGGCAATACAGTATAAAATTGATTTTGTTCAAGTCTCATCAGAGCTCCAGAAATGAATGAAAGCAGCACCCTATATACTGAAGACTTGATCTCACTGGTCTCCATACAGTGGTACCAGGTACAAATGGCAGATTGCATGCTCAGACTAACTTCTTAACTACTATATTATTCTCTGTACCTTCTGACATCCTGCTTTGTAACTTAACTGTGAAATACGAACTCCCAGCTGTCTATTTTGTTATTTGTTTTCTGTCCATATATATGGAGACCTCATTAGCTATGCTTTCAGAACAGGCTTTGAAACAAGCAAAAGCAATATATAGATCTGTAGGATCTACAGCAAACAGCAGCAGAAACAGCTTTTAAGAACTTGGCAAAGTGAGCAAAGATGACAATTTCTGATAGGCACCTGTTGGTTTCCTTAATCAAAACAGACCTACCAAGCAAACCTCCCAGCACCAGAGGCAGATAATGAGGTAAGGAAAAGCTTTCTAAATAAGCATGAAAATAAACATATCCAGCTGATTTCACCTTTTTCAGCTGGGACTGGAAGTACTGCTTCTTAAGACATAAAAAGAACTGCATTTTCAGAATATATCATGTCTTTATTTTACACACACACATCTTACCCAGCAAATTATGGGTCACGAAGCTGTTAGCAACAGCTTCCGTAAAAGCTATTTGTAGTATCACTGCTACCCAGTGTGATTGCTTAGCACTGGCATGCTCATAAATTGCAGGTGTCTTCATAAAGTTGAACTAAAGCCAAGCTGACCACCACAGGAAACAAACAGCAGACGCATAAATAATTACCTTGGAGTCTCTGTAGGGCTTGATGATTCAGTGATATATGGTATTGACAAACGTTTCCTCCTAGACAAAAAAGGAAAGAAAATTTCACAGCTCTGAACAATTATGCCACACTATGAGAAAATAACAGAGAATATACATTACCTCCTGTTTCTTCAAATTTAAAATCATATTCAGAGAAAGATACTTTTAGAAAGAGTTTTCCTTCCTGTACTTAAAATGCCCCAGTATAACTAATATAGTTTTTAAACTCATTATTTTTGTTTGTTTATTATCTTCTGACTTTCAAAGATCTTATGAAGAATTTAGGCTGAGAATTTTGAAATTTTTATTCTCTCATCTATGTATTGTTTCCAATAGTATGGATTTCATGGACCAGATCAGAATGAAAGGCTCATATACATAAAGTTAGGGTAGTTTATACCCATACAGTGACCCTTAGAGAGGTTTCTGAAAAAAACAAACAAACAAACAAAAAAACTAGCTTGGTTTGTAAATTGACAGAAGAAAATACCTTCTTTTCCCTGGATGCTTATTCCAAATGTAAGGGGTCTTACACCTTTAACTTTGTAGGGAACTGGTTTGCTGTATGATTGAAAGACTAGTTTAAACCAAAGTTGGAGCACATCTTCACCAGTTGGCTTCTTCAAATGAGTTATGACTTTCCAAACTAAATTAGCTAAAGCTATGGTCCAACTTCTCAAATAAATAAGGCTATACAGTGCTAACCAGTAGGATTAGGAATTCTAATTACTGCCAAAGTGGAAATAGATTTAAAATAGGCTAGTTCTGAAGGAATATGCCATTTCTTCTATGCCACTAATTTTCAGAAGAGATTCATGTTTCTAAAGCAGCTTAAGAAATCAGGGATCCTGTCAGGCTATCTGCCTGCTCAGACCACAGAAGGATATGCTGATTCAATTACTTTCTTTTGACGTAAGCCCAAATTATAATTAGTGTAAGCACATATTACAACTCAAACCCTTTGCACAAAGAAATAATTTATTTTTTTGCAAGCATCAACCAGCTGTTTTGCTAGTTCAGGCCTCCCCATTACTGGTATAGTCTACTAAAAATAATGCAGTGCAAGCTACTACAGAACTGTTGCTTGGTTACATTCTCAATTATCACAATGCTGGCCTTACTCACTCAGTGTCAAGGTCAAAGCAATTGTTTCTTTGCTTTAATGATGAAGTATCCTGTTTATAAAAATCTTATCTGCTTCCTACTTGGTAAAATATTGCACATTTCAGTCAATCATTGGTGCCTAGTCCTGCAGAGAGACAAAGTGTGAGAAAATGACCTGCAGCATTAATTTTTGCCCTTAACACAGATTTTTTTTTCCAACTCCACCCAAAATGTCAACTGCCTCACAATGACACAGGCATCAATGTTATCAACATTTCTTTCCTTCTTTGCCAGGTAAATGTGGCAGAAATGCGTTAACTGTGTATTTATTGTAATTCTTACCCCATCCAATCACAAGATAAGCAAAGTGGCAATTTTTAATTAGCATGCATCTCTAGCCAGTGCTGTAGGGAAAGCTAAGGCAAGCAGGAATTTTCACATCGGTTTTAAATGTGCAAAGTTTTTGGTCCTTTGCCTCTGAGGGCAGGTGTCTGGCTGCAAGGACTGCAATGCTCCCCAGGCTACTCTACACTGCTGAATATTTCATAGCCCCTGAGAAACACAGCTGTAATCAACGTGCCAATAATGAAATGGGCGGCGATAATACAGCAGAGGTAAAGTGCGCCATTAGAAAGCATCATTGCTTTGGCTGCTACTGCAGGATAGCTGTAACAATTTATCATATTATTTGATAAAATAATAATGCTATCAGCTATGAAATCAAAATGAATGTTATGCCAAAAAAAAAAAAAAAAAAAAAATTAGAAAGTGTCTCAGGGGGCCAACATGAATAGCAAAGAGAAAAAATCAGGACGAGTGCCAAAGCAAACGCATTCAAGACAGAAACTCCACTAAATGTATTAATCACCAACGCCAATTACATACATGCACGTCTAAGCTTAAGGAAGTTAAAAGGAAAGGCTTTATAAATAATGACACAGAACAAGCAAAAAAAAAAAAAAAAGTTAAAAAGTAGCATTTTTATTTCGATTAAAGTCTGTAGAATAACCAGCTGATGCCCTCGTTTCTTTGTAACCTCAGGTGTTTACAGTCAGGTCTGCATTGTCTGGTGCTGGTCAGTAGTGAGAGACAGTGAGAGAAAGTCCAACAGCAAAACAGCAAGACTACTGTTGGACATTTCCTGGAGATAACGCCATGAGCTATGATTAAGGATCTCATGTTGAAAAGCAGGATGACCCAAGAGGTGAAACAAAGTGGGTGAATATCAGGATGTACCCATGAATTGTGCAGGGAAGCTTCACAGAGAGCAATTCTTCTTCTCGCTTAAGAAAATTCCCCCCAAACCTGCCTGTCCCTAACACATAAGCCACCCTAGGTTTCTGAGAAAGGAAGCTCTGACTGCCTATAGAAATGTAAACTAATGTTACAGATAAAGCTATAATAGGTAGGTGGTGAAAGGGGGAAGGTCATCCATCAAGAGCCATGTGGGTGGACAGCGAGGAATTCTCCATAAGCATCCCTATCCCCAAAGATGACCTATACACATCTCTACTAATTTGGATTGATGTGTGGCTCAGACCACTAATTCTCTACCCCAAACTGCAATGATGAGCATGGGTAAACTGGAAAAGGCATGGTCTGGCTGTAGGAAACAACTTTCTCCAAACCTCCTCCAGAGCAAGGGGAGTAGTAACTGAGGCCAATGTGGGCAGAAAAGGGTTGAGGCTGTTTTCCCCAGCACACATTTCCCCAGACATCAGAGGAAACACTGCTGAATCATGGCCCCCATGGCTGTAGTCTTTTCACATTCCCCTGCCAAGCAGTCACTGACACCCACAGCTCCTTTCTGACACTGAAGTGGCCTGCAATTAAGTGAAGGCTGATGTTGGCTCCCTTTGTTACTTGCTCAAGCTCACAAGACTAAGCTGAATGTTATTCCCTGAAATTAAAGAAAGGTTTGGATGCGAGACTGCTGGTAGGTTCACTTGCAACACTGTGTGTTGCAAGGAGAAATCTTGACAGACGTGAGAAAATGCTCAATGGGATGCTGCAGATATGACTGAAAAGAGAAAGCTAACAATAGTGGGGGGAAAAATATCACACTATTTGAGAAAGAACCTCTATGTTAAGGAAATGTCAGCCTACTCATCTTTTATGTGTTTTAAAAAGTATTTCATAAAAACTACAAGAATCCAAACCCAAACACTTTTGTAAAAAAAAAAAAAAAAATACTGATATATATTAATGAAATAATAAACATATTCTCCCTGTTCAGTCCCTTTGTACTCAGTATGTTCTCTATATGCATACTCTGTATTTTCATTTCTTTCCCCACCAGCAACAGACAGGCAAGGTGGACAGGTTTAATATTGCCAAAAGAAAATCTGGCGTACACATGTTCAGTGCAGCAGGGGGAAATCAGCTTTCTCTAACATCCCAGAAACATCACCTGTCACTCTGAAAGAAAGGGGTGTCTCAGGGTGATACTGCACTGGAGTCATTCCCATGTTTTGATAATCAAAGGACTCCTCCTAGTGTTATATTCCATCTGCCAGAGAAGAGATCACACAGATAGACCTTCCAGCCAGATGGAGTCACCAGAAATTCTCTTCATCTATCAGGAAGCTCAAACACAATTGAGATGCTTTCATTCATATTCTGCTTTCTCTCTTGCAAATACTCAAATATAAGTTGCTCAGACAAACTCAGAGTTAGACTTTAAATGTCACAGGCAAATTTTCTGCAGCTCATTTTTTCTTTCATTTTTTTTTTTCCCCAGCATGAAATAATTATTTTTATTAATTCACTGGGGATCACGCCTTCCTTTTAGTATCTAGGCAAAAGTGCAACGTGACAGACAGACCCTGGACAATATAAGGTTGGTAGAGCTGTTCTTTTAATCGCCTCATTAAACATCCAGAAATCTATTTCAGTAGTTGCAAATTTTGTGCAGTATTGACAGCTGTCTTCTGTGTGTCAGCATCCCAATCTGACCCTTCTGGGATGACCATGGTGATACAGGCTTCTGTAATTTGTGAGGTGGCTTTCATTTACATATATAGAAATATATATATGTATGTATATAGAACTAATTCTGAAGGAAGGATTATACATAAATAGATATATATGTGCAATCCTAACATCAAGGGTTTCCCAAATAATGCCCAACTCCAAAATGGGGCTCTCATTGCCAAACTGCCTCTTTTGAGATGCCAGGGCAGGCAGCAGTTCACTGCTCACCCAGCTCTTTCTCCTTGGGTAACTGAGAGCCTTGCAAAATTTGAAGCATCATGTTAAATCTTCCAAGCCTATGTATTTGCCAACATGTTGAGAAGAAGGACTTGGAAGACGGTAACAGCATTTCCTGATGATAAGTAACAGAGGTGAGGCTGGCAGCAGCACTGCTTACTAAAGCTGTCTGGCACTTCTCTCTTGCAGAACCATTTTCAAATGTTTAAAAAATGCAGCCTCATGCTAAATTTTCATTAAAACAATGCTTGTGTTTGTGAAAATAAAGCCAAAGAAAAATGTCTTTCCTTGCCCAAGTTAAAAGGTCTTGGCATCCTTTTCCTTTGAGAAGCTCCAGTATCTCTGCTCTTTGAAGTAGGGACTTGACATGAACCAAGAAAAAAGCTTTCTGTCAGAGAGATGCTTTTTATTGCACACTGAAATGGAAGAGGCGTAATACTGTGAAAGCAGGAACAACAGTAAAGAAACAGAAGAGTAAGGAAAAGAGGGGAAAATCGGGACTAAGAGATGTGAGGGGAAGATAATGGATGAGAAATGGCAAGGAAATTTGGCTGCAGAGGCAGGGAGAAAAGCAGAGTAAAGGAGGGCATGAAAGTAGGGAGGAAGGAGAGTGAGAGAGTCAGTCAGTTTAGGCAAAAGCTAAAGAAAAAAAAAATGAGTGAAAAAGGAGATTGGGAACCATTTGTATGAGAACAGGGTGAACTGAGATCCCTCTAGTTGGAACAAGGGAAGTCTGGCAGTGCCTTGGCAGAGGCAGGAGGACACAGGGCAAGGGAGGCAGCAACTGAGACCTGAGAGGCTGTGTGAGAGGCTGGCAGCAACAAAGAGTCAAGAGAAAGCCAGGAAAGTAATGTAAGACCATTTGGGGAAAAAGAGAAAACATACAGATTGAAAATACGAAGAGTGGCTGCAGAGGGAAGTACACTTGGGAGAGTTGTAAGAGTGAGATGAGGCAAGAATAAGGCTAAGGAAAAGATGAGCAATGCAGGAGTGGAAAGAAAATGCATGTCTAGTCAAAATGAGGTCAGAAAATACCATATTTTGTCAGAAATATCAAGAAGAGCCTGTACCATTAAAGCATATTCACCTTCACAGCCAATTCTGTGAAGGAGTGCAGGTACACAACCATAGGACATTTTGGGAAAAACTGGTCTAGAGCATTTCTTCTGCTTTACCTCATCTCTCAGCATTGCTGGCACCAATAGCAGAAAACAGTAAAATAATATATGATATGAATGACATGATACTGTAGTACAGTTCTTCACAACCATGAAATGCTAATGCTTTGTTCCTGTTAACGATGCTATCCTAATTGACATTAGCTGTGGATTTTGTTCAAACTGTCTTTTTTAGACATGCCAGAGGCTTGAGAGGTCTGCCATAGAGCGTCCTTCCTGCCCAGGGAAAACCAGGCAGGCCTCGTCTCTAGGTGCTGCCTCTCCACAAACCACACTGCACTGGGGCGAGAGAGAAGAGAAAAGAAAAGGGGGGGAAAACATTTCCCAGTCTCATCCTAATGGGTCACACATACAGCATCCCCAGATCTGAGTGCTCCTGGGTCCACTGGTGTAAGCATGCCCTTAATTATTGCCATGGTAACTGGTAAGTACACAACCACCCCTCCTCACGCTGTATTCTTTTTGTGCATTTTAATTCATGGAACTGGCACACAGAGCCCAGGAAAAATGACTGTGAGGCTTATTTATTTACTGAAGAAGCGAAAGCAGTGGTGCTGATGATGGCTGCTGCTAGAGTTATGGATGCATCAGTGTAAAATACTGCACTGAAAACCTTTCCCATGACCCAGCACTGAAGTAGTTTTTAAAGCAACTCAGCAATACACTTAGATGTCAACAGCAGCCTCTTCAGCTACTGGAAGAAATCGGGGGGGGGAGGGGGGAGGGGGGAAGGGGGAGAGATCTCACTACTGTCTGAAGCAATAGTTTTAATAAAGTCTAATTTCACATAATAAAGCTTAATTTCATGTAATTGTCTAGAGCAAATTCAAGAGGAGATCCTGGAGAGTGGGGGGAAAGACAGGAAAGGCCAGAGAATAAGCAGCAGCCTTCCAGTCTACCAAAAACATAAAAGCTGATTTCCTTGCATTCCACCTCCTCCCTTCATTACCCATTAATGAGGTTTCTGTGCCCAAATCAAAGCTTCAGGCACCATCTTTCAGTCCTCACATCAGCTAGAGAAGTCCGACTGTTTACAGACACTGAAACTCACCATACAAATAAGTACCTGGCAAGAGTTGGCTCTATGTACATGTAGCTTGGAAAAAGCACAGGAGAATGTGAGCCTCACCGCTTACTCATAGCACAGACCAGCCCAAAACAGATACTTTTAATAGCAGCATCTCATTTTTCTGGTTTCAGAATAAAGCAAACAGAATAAACTCACAAAGGCTTTCTCCCAGGACTCCCCCCGCACCCTGCAGAGTGTTCTCCAACAACATGTGATCTGGTTCACGCCTTTGGAGCCAAACAACCAAGTAGCGTTATGGTCTCACATCCAAAGGCCTTCCCGCAGCAGCACCACACCAAACTCATGCCACTCATTGCCTTGGGGCTGCATCTCTTGCTTCTGAAACAGAGAAGCCCGTTTCAAAAGCTTAGGCGAATTTAAGAGTGTTTTATATCAACTAGGGATTAGATGATTTCCTGCAGACTCAGGAATATTGTTGCCACAGCTTCTACCACTTCTTTTTTCCCTCATCTAACAGCTGACTTGCTACCTTCAACTGCTCCTTCGCCTACACAGTCCCAATGTGATGGAAATAAGGATGAAAGACTAAAGCTCTCTGTGTCCCTCTGAGTAAATCTCCTATACCCAATGTATTACAGAAGAAAATATATACTGGAAAGAACTCCCTCCAACAGGGGGGATTTTTGTGGCTGCAGATTGTTCCTCTAAAAGTAAGATACAGCAAGGTGTAACTAATGAAATGGCTAGTGGCACAATAGCCAACGTGCTCCCTTGCCCATTATTCTAGACCCAACTGCGAGGCACCATGGGTACCTGGTACATTTAAGAATATTATCCAAATACCCTTCTCTTTACTTTCTTCTTAATGGCATAAGTTGTCTGTGGAATACAGAGCGCAGCAGATGATCATCACATGCTACAATCTCAGCAGACTTGCCTTTAATCAAGCAGCACAGCTCAAAAAGGCATCTCACTAAGAAAGTACCCTGCACCTCAGCCACAGAGAGTTTGCTCCAGGAAATCTGCAGATGAAGCTGAAAAATGTAGCAATTTAAGAGAAGCAAAATTGGACAGCAAGAACATTCACCTTTTATCTGAAAATGATTCACGAGACACCCCTCCAAAGTGTCAGACAGCAGCAAAGCAGTTCATCCACTATTGATAACCCAGCATTCCCCAGCCATCAATAGCCATTTGAGTACTCTTAAAGTAGATTTAGCTTCATCTTCATTATTTTCTGTATTGAAAGACCAGGGACATATTCATGGATGTTTACGAAACGGCAAGCGAGCAAAGTATTGTATGTTTTATTACACTACCAAAGAAAAATCTCGTTCAGACACAGCTAGCGTATAATTTCTGTCTCTCTAAAAGCTGGAAGGCAATCATTAGCATGCTGGATCTGGCAAGTTCATATTATCTATCTGGTAATTACAGAAAGATGGAGAAGCCTTCAAAATATACCCTCAAATTTCTGCATTTACTACACACCTGATCAAAATACTACCGCCATTACCCAAATTAGCACATCTTTCCCATGAACCATTACTCAGAACACATTAACATTAATATAAAATGCATCAAATAATTATTACAGGCTGTACCCACTACATTTTATCTACCCTTCTGACTTCAAAAGTAAAAGCTGTACAATGACAACCTGAATGCAGGAAAATACTTTATTGACAGTGATGACAAGCTAGGTTTCACCGTAATTTGCTGGCTATTACTAGCCCAAATGAACACTACAATACAGCTCCAGTTTTTCAAAAATGTATACCATCAGTCAATGCTATTCATACCGCAGCAGTGTCAACATGCTAGATGCACACCAAAAGATAATCCTGTCCTCCAGAGATTGCTGTATAAAAGGATAGAAAGATGAGAGACAAGGGAGACATTAGGACATACATATGCATTCATATACAACGTAATTGGGATGACTGGCCTGTGTCTCATTATCTCATTTATTCATGCTTCAGGTAAAGCACAGACAACGAGGTTAGGGGAAGATCACAGAAGCTGGGGTAAGATGGCTATCCAAGGAGCTGAAAGAACAGAAAGAAAGCAAACTGAACAAGGAAGGAAAGAACATGAATGAAGAGGTTCAGCCAAAAACAGTGCTTAGGGATTAAAAACAAAACAAAACAAAACAAAACAAAACACACACACAAAAAAAAAAAGCACAAAACCAACACTCAAAGCTGTACAAATGCACGTCTAAAGCCAATGGAATCAGGACCATGCTATTTGGTTTCTGGATTATCCAGACTCAGAGTTTGGTGACACCGGGGCAGCACAACACAAACACAGGGCTGTCTCCAGCCCAGTGAATGCAGCAGCTTTGCGCAGAGCCTCCTACATTATTATGGGGACAATGACACATGGACCAGGGTCCACACTGGTGCTAGGCCCAGCTCCGACACGTTCCCTGGCCAACAGTAGGCCACAGGAGCACCTTGACTTGCTGTGACAGATCAAATAAAGCTGGAGTTGGACAGAACCTGTGCCAAACTACCAGAGGGCTGTCACACCGGGTTCCCCTGAAAATCCTTGTCTCTCTTCTCATCAACCTCTTCTACCACTGCCTGAACAGTGGAGAACCCAAATTGTAAAGTTTGCCAAAGCAAAGACACAAGGTTTGTGCCTAAGGTTAGAGAGAAGCTTCTAATGCAAACCAGGAAACAAAAAATGGAGTCAATCCCAGCTGAAGAGCACTTCTGAGTTGTTGTTCAAGGCAGTCCCCAAGCTTGCTGTCAGAACAAGATTCAGCCACTGCCTAGTTACTTGTACCACGGCTTTCTTCATCACTGCTCCTGCTCAGGACTTCTACCACCAGTTTCGCCTCTGAAGAGTGTTACACCCAAAACCTATGGCCTCCAAGGCAGTCTGAAAAAGGAAAATTCAGCTCAGGCTCACCACATCGTTCAATGGTGCCTTATCTCCTAGGGATTAAAGGCAGCTTCCAGTGCACTCCTTCTACTGAAGGGCACCGTGTCACCACCTGAATGACAGGGACTCTTATCTCCCCAGCTTACACACCATTTTAATTGCACGGGGGCTGGCTGCCTGATCAGGGCCAGTGGAGATAAGGTGAGAAGCATGCCTGAAGCCATTTGGGCAGGAGCTGGAGGCAGCCTCAGTGGAAACCCCTTCCCGACCATCGCCCAGTGCTTTATTTATGTGAATCCTTAGTATAAGACAACGATACAAAGACTGCAGTAAAAACACCCAAGTGCATGCATCCTGCTCAGCGCTAATTCCTGAAACTACAGCAACAAACAAATAGATTCAATTACCGAGGTAAACGCTAACCCAATTCAAGAGGATTGGTACATATGTTATAACAAGATGCTGGGGCCTCAGTCTGATCACATTTACGTGAAAAAATCATTTTATGCAAATCTCCTATCCTGCATGGCCTTCACTTGTGGATAAGAAAAACAGTGGTGTGCAGAGATTCACGATGCATGTCAGATGGGCAATTTAAGGTAAATCATACCATTCAGTTATGCAAGACATATAACCTGGGGAGAAAGTGTGTAGCTTCAAAGTCATACATTATTTATAAATAATACAGCCATCTCATGAAATATCCAAAAGGCTAACCATCCATTTTTTTCCATTATTTTTCTTCAGTTTCAGAAATCAGGGGAGAAGCTAAAGATGAGCATTTACTAAGAAACAGCTAGGTTTTGGGAAGGATGGATTTGCACAGTGAAATTAGTTACAGGCTTGCAAAGAGCTCTGCACGAGCTGACCACAGCAGGATGGCTGTACCCACCTGTGTGAGAGGAAAGGAGAAGGCAAAGAAAGCCAGCTGGAGTGTGCCAAGGAGAGAAACTGCTCCCCAGGGAGCTCTCAGCCTCCCAGGACTATCACCATTCTTTAAAATCACTTCTTCCTTTTTGCCAATTCCTTTTTTTTTTTTTTTTTTTTTTTTTAAAATGTGAAATCCAAAAAGGGCAGTGCAGATTCACAAATCCCAGCTGCAGCATCCCAGCACGTGGCATGCTTTCTGTCAGCAATGCTGCCTCTTCAGAGCACGGGCTACGCTCTGCGCAACACAGGGAGACATCTCCGTACCCAGCTTGCCAGTTTCTCCCAGCACTTCTGTTTCTATATGTCAGCAGTCTGACACCTTCTCATCCTTGTCACTCAGCAAAGCACCTGCCCAAATTCCCCTGTGATGAACAATTAAACTATCTTTTCATTCTTCTCATGTCCTCTCAGCAGCACGGTGATCCTGCATGCCCACCAGTGCTCTTACAGCTATCCACCTTCTGATATCTATGCGGTTTATCATTTACTTTCATGTTGCAGACTCTCTGCTCTTCAAAGTCCTTTTTAGATCTCGGTGTTCAGCTTGTATTTGACTCAACACAGCCTGGCTGCTTTCTGTTGGATTCATTAGGGGCAGATACCCATATGCTCAAGAATAGCTTTGTAGTCCGAACAACTCCTAACATTTGTGCTTTCAGCAGACCACTGTTTCTGCTTGCTTGTATTCAGATGCAGATGCCTTATGTGACTTTTACAACGTGTTCAAGCAGCCTCCCATGCCGACTCTGAGGGTCTGAGCAAATGAATTTTCTTCCTCCTGACTTTAATCCTATTTTTAACTAGTCTTCTGTTATTTGTGTGTGGGAAAGGTACTTCGGTGTCTAAAAAGCCCTAAAAGTTAAAAGATAGATATGCACACACTGTAACTTGGACCTTTTCTGAAACTCTTTGAAGTCTTAGTATGCATTTTCGTTGTGTAGCAAATGGGAAGTTTTCCTAAAAGGAACAAGAGCATATATTCAAGTTCACTGCTCATGCCACACGTGCATGAATGAGGCAAATCAAACATACAACAGTCAAAAAAATCTGATAAAATTTCTTACTAGTTTCAGATATTAGCTCTTATCAATTCAGAGTATACCTCATCAATTTGCTGCAATAAAAAGAGGGAAACATCAGAATACTTCTCAGTGCTAGGAATGTACAGTTTTTACACAAATGAAATTAAAATGAACATATCTCTTATATAATAAAGAGCAAATGTAGCACCAAGTGTCATTTTATACACACAACCACCTCTCTGCACAGAGGAGTTTGTATACATAATCCCTTTGAAACCACAACAGGGTATCAACATACAAAATTACGAAGTGTTTAAAATCCACATATTCTTCAGTTATCATGGAAATCTCATCAACAGCTATTGGTCAAGTACATTTGGCCTGTTGACTTTTGAAGACTTTTCTTTTAACAATGTGATTTGTTTCTTAATCATTCGAAACATGTAAAAATGACTTAAAACACCGTACGTACTCCAATCCTGCCAAGTGTTTTTTCTTCCCACACCAGAGGCTACAAGTACCAAAACCAAAAAACGAAGTCTGTTTTCTGCAGGAAGAAATACATGTATCTGTTCCTCCTTTGGTTAAACTTGTTCCTACCAAAGTTTGCGTCCACTTCTCAGTTCAAGTCTTGGAAAAAAAAAAAAAAAATCACCCATTTTGCATCTCATGAAGGTCTTAGCCACAGTTTCATATACGCAGTCATTTCTCTTTGGAAGTTTCTGATATTGTAGGTACATCCAGAATTTAAACAGCTCTTGTGCCTGTAATTTGGGGAGGACTTAGTAAAGGCTTAGATTTCATCCTTTTCTAAAATGGCAACTCTCCTCCTTCAAGAAAATCAAACAACTTGTGTTAAGGCTGCTCCTCTTCCACCTCAAACAACTTCATCCCTGACCTGGAAAGTCTCCCAGTCACCAAGGACCACACTTGAGCAATACTATTTACAGTGAGAAGGCAGCACCAATATATCAGTGAACAGTCTCTTTTCCAACTTTGAAAATCCCAAATAATAAATTAATATAAAAAAGGTTTCAGACTTTATTCTTCAAATAGAGAGTCAGGGGATAAAAACAAATTGGACATCAATAGTCAAAGGGTAACTCCACTGCCATTGCCCTATTGACAAAGACAAAAGCTGTGCCTGCAATTAATACAAAATTAGCTTGCAAAACAAAATGAGAAAGCTAAGGTCACTGATAACATCTCCGTTTCTCTCACTTGTGTAAAAAGCTGCATATTTTGTGTGTTCTGTTTGCAAGCTGCTGTTAGCTCTGTCAGAAGGAAGAAACAAACTCAGTGGCACACCTTTGTGTTTTACAACAAAAATGCTCTTTGTAGGCCTGTGTTGATAAAAGTCTCCCGCCTTGCATCTTGGCTATGATACTGCTTACGGGCTATCAGCACGACAGCCAAGCTCACCACCTAGTTTGTTATTCCATGGAGACAAATGTGGCACAATGCTGGCTACAAGTGATGCACAAACACAGCTAGTAAAAATGGGCTCTTAAGAAAAAGCAATACTTAGAAAAAGCTGTACAGGGAACTTGCACAATAAACATTTACAGACTCGAGTCACTGCTAAGAATGAGGTTTCTGCTTATTTTTCACATACGTGGTCACAACAGAGATGAAAATCCTGCTCTTTTGTACACACCCTGCAGGAACAGGAGAAAATGACAACCTGCTTCCCTGCTGAACAACCAACCCAATGTGCACACATGAGATTTTCTGTTTTCAAAACTGAGAGAGAAGAAGCAGGAATGAACTGAGAAGCAGACAAGAGGTACCAATAATATATTAAGATCTTTTTCTGGGTGAGAGTGAAGAATCATTTCAAAGTCTTTAAAGAACAAACTAGGGAACTGTTATTTAAGAGCAGGCTCTATAAAAAAAAAAGTCTGTCTGCACAGAAGGTGGCCCATAGGTGGTCCTACCACTCATCCAGCACAGCTGCTTATGAGAGTAGCTGGGGTGGCCACAAAATCATGGGATGCCTGAGGTTGGAAGTAACCTCTGGAAATTAAATGTTTTCAGCCCCCTGCTTAAGCAGAGACACCTGGAGTGAGAGGGTTGCCTTGGACTATGTCCATGAAGCTTCTGATGATCTGCAGGGAGATATACAGAAATTCTTCACAACCCCTCTGGGCAGCCTGTGCTCAGTCACCTGTACAGTACAGAATTGCCTCCTGATGTTCAGAAAGAACCTCTTGTGTTCCAGTTGGTGCCCATTCCTCTTGTCCTGTCACTGGGCTCCACTGAAAAGAGCTTGGCTCTCACCTCTAGGCACCCTTCCTTTGGGTATTTATAGACATTGATGAGATTCCCCCTAGGTCTTCTCTTCTCCAGGCTGAACAGTCCCAGCTCTCACTGCCTCTCCTCATATCTGAGGTGCTCCATCCCTTTATCATCTTCATGGCCCTTTGCTGGGCTCTCCCCAGTATGTCCGTGTGTCTCCTGTACTGGAGAGCTGGACTCAGCACTCCAAGTGTGGCCTCACCAGTGCTGAGCATAAAGAGGGGAAGGATCTCCTCGCTCAACCTGCTGGCAATTTTTTGCCTAACACAGTCAGGATACCAATTCTTTGCCACAAGTGCACACTGCTGACTCGCACTCAATGTGTCACCCACCAGGACCACCAGGTCCTTTTCTGCAGAGCTGCGTCCCAGCTGCGTGCCCCCAGCACCTCCTCGTGCCTGCAGTTGTTCCTCCCCAGGTACAGGACCTGGTACTTCCCCTTGTTCCCAGTTATTCCCATATCTAAATTTTGGATGTGGGACAGTTTCTGGTTACTGTCCGTAATGCAGCAGAAGCTGACATCCCCTGGACACAGCACTGACCAGCCAGGGCAAGCCACAGGCACAAGTGGCTCACCAGAAGCCAGGCACCCCTGTCAGAATACAAACTACCTCCAGTCCTAACTCCCATGTTAGCTACATCCACCTCCAAGAACTACCTGCAGCATCAGCATTCCCTTATTTAGTTTGGTACACACCAAATTGCCAGGCTACGCTTTGGGAAGTTAACCCCTTAGTGTATCAAACCCTCACCACTGCCAGAGCTGAGGGATAAAAGTCCATTAGAGAGGGTGACATGGAAGGGTAAGGAAAAATCAAGTTTGCAGCGTGTGCCTTCAGCACCCTTCTGCTTTTAGGCTGAAACACCAGCTGCAGGGAGAGGAAGCAGTACTGCACTTCTCCCTGTCACAGAAACCTCACTCTTTAAAGAATAATTGACTTAAAATAAATGATTTTTTTTGCAATAGCTCGCTCCTACCTGCATAAAATCATCCTGATAGAGACACACACCAGAGGTGCCAGAGTACTAATAAAACCAGGTACCTAGTTGTTTAAAAAGGTATTAATCTCTCAGTTCTGGTCATTTACCCACAACTATCTTCACACTTATTTTTTCTGAATTCATTCTTTCTAAGTGTCAGCTACAGATGAACTGCAGGGTGTATGAATTTTATTAAATGATGAAAACTAACATTTCAGAGTTATACCTCAGAAAACTTATTATTATCTATTGTCAGATAGCTTAAACATAGAAATTAGTTTTTGTTGTTACTGTTGTTTTTTAATTTATTTCTATTAGTCTAGACTCCAGTGAAAGGAAGCCTTTCCTGTTTAAAGCTGTTACTGTTTCTTAATCATCAGTGTAATTAAATATACGAGCTCAAAATTAATATAGAAAAGAGCAGAGCAGAGCGTGCAGCTTGCTCCATGGAACACAGTAGCTGCAAAGCCTTGGAAGTTCTTGTTCCTATTATCACAGCACTGCAAAATATAATTTCTGCCCTGTTCAGAAAAACAAATGAAAACAAGTTTTCAGAAAATGTTACTACCTGTATATCCCGAATAAAATATTATTGGTTGCTGATTAAAACTGACAACTCCTACTAATTTTACCACTGTCCAATGGCAGTAATTCCCACAGCTGGGAGAAGCAAAGTGACAAAAATCAACCAAGCGTTTCCAGATTCCCAGACAGCCAAGCATGAGATCCACACCTGCAGGGCTGTGGTGCTCCAGGGTGACTCTACCCAGCTCTTTGGGCCACCTCACTCCTGCATCGAGCCACATCCTGCACTGCTGGATGGCTCCAGCACTTCCAGGCCCTGTGCTCCACGGATGGCAATGAAACCCAAAGTCACCTCCCCAGGACCTGCCCTACCCAGCATCTCTGACAGTGCTGGAAACCAGGTGGCCAGGCAGCTCTAGTGAGGCTGCCCTCCTTTGTTGGTTGACCAGACAAGAGTTTGGGGGTCCCATCACATGTCTCACAGCCTGGGCCTCTCCTGTCAGCCCACCCTAGCTGTCTCTAACTGAACCTGCTGATGTTAACGTGCCTGTCAAGAATAAACTGCACCACGTTACATGCACACACTGTGCCTGAATGCTGAAAAAATAGTAAAGGCATAAATGCTGAATTATTGGCTGCCTGCTTTGCTGAGTAAATAATTTAGCTAATTTCTGTATAATAACTACCTCTCTTTTTTGGGGGGAAATCAATGCTCTGCTTCTAGGCTAGTTTGCTTTCTCCAGCACTTCTCTGTAAACAAAACTGCTCATGAAGATGCTAACAGAGTCACCTGAAAAACCAACATCCATTAGTTCATGCTAACTGGTTACAGCCTACACCATAACTTACTCATGTAACCAGATACAGACATCACGTTTTTCCACACATATTATTTGACTGTTAACTCTAATCAGCTCCTGGTGTGTGTGGCTCAGAAATGAGATGGACATGTTAAATAAAATTAAAGGAGGAGTCACAAGTGAGAAAGGGCTGCAGGGTTCACTCACACATTAAAATACACAGCTGATGCTGCAATGTAAATCAAGAGTATGAAGTGATATCTTAAGAATGGAAAGAAAAATTAATTCTTGCTTTCACTTCAGCCAATAAAATTGACTGGAGCCATAATTTAAAAGATTTGACAGGCAGCCAACCAAGACACCCTGGAAAACTGAACTGCTGTACCATACCTCTACATAATTAGCACAGAAATGTTTTCCAATACATTGGCAAATTTCATGTCCTTAATTGACAGAATATTTTTTTCCAAGTTGTCTACACTGGCAACACTAAGAGGTGCTTATATAAACGCATCTCATTTGACTACCAAGGACATAGCTAAAAGAAGAGATAAAACAAGAAGGAATGAAAATCACATCAGAAAGTCAAACTGCATGAATAGATAACACTTTAAGTGCAGATTCATTATAGGAGGTCTATAGGCAACCGTTTACCTCAGGTCCATATGCATAATGTCACATGCCACTACTCCCTTGTGTGATGAATTAATCCCCGCAGAAAAGCTCTGTGACAAGTCACATCACAAGAGTCATGAAATGGAGGTCACTGTACCAGCCAACGAATGACACATTAAAAAAGGAAAAAAAAAAAAAAAAAAAAAAAAGCTGAAAATGTTCTTTTTACTTTCCACTTAACTATCAACGTGAGGGATTTATTTTACTAATCCGTGGCTGGCAGTGTCAGGGCTACTTGGAGCTGCAGAGGCAGAGAGAAATATCCAATTTTCAAACCCCCCCCAGCTACATCAAGGTAAGAAAGGAGCACTTCTGTCACTTCTGAGCTGATTATGGCAACACAGCCTACATTAGGCCAATACTGTTTTCTGGCTTCCTCCTGTAACTCGGACAGACAATTAAGATGGCCAAGATAGTACTAAACATACCTTTCTATGGCATGCTTGTTTGTAGTTTATTTTGCCTGTCCCATTACAACGTTACATCCCTACGTGAGCAGCATGATAGGGAGGGCTTGCCCAAATCTGGGCATATTCAGACTGTTTAAGCATTAGGTCGCTGTTCAGGGGAAGTGTTCTTTCTTACAGAAACGTGATAAAAATGAGGCAACAGTTTGACAGTACCTCAAAGTGTGAGGCAGAATACACAGATCCAGTTTGGCCTTTATCTATTTTCCTCTTCTTTTTCCTTAGGCAAGCAAATCTATAAAGCCTCTCATCTAATGCGTTAGATTAATAAATGATGAAGCTACAAACAGCAATGCCCCAACCTTTCATGATGTGGGCTCAATTATTTTGCATTTAACAAGAATAAAGGAAAATGAAATTAATTTAATCTCTGTAATTGCCAAAATAAATGACACAATCTTGCCTATTATAACAGATAAAAACAATACATTTACATTTACCAAATCACTGTATGAAATGTATTTTTTACTCTGAACAGTTTTTTTTTGTTGTTGTTGTTTTTGTGTGTATGTGTGTGTGTGTGTGTGTGATGTATTAATTACCACCCTTGGAAATGTATCTGCCAAATGTTGCAGCAGAAGTCATGGGGACTTTTGTCCACATCGAGGCTCTGGATCAGAGCTACTTTTAAACTAAGCTCAATGACAGCATTTCAAAGGAAAGAAAAATTACATTTAGGAATGTGCTTGATGAATATTCCTGATTAAAGCAGTGTGGAACTACGGGTTTTTCTCACGGTGTGCATGCTCTAATAGTCTGAACACTGGTCCACACACTCTACTAGAAGGAAAAGTAGAAATTATTTATTTAGAGGAAACTTTTGCAGGCTGTGTGATTTGCTAGGATGCCATGCTCAAAACTGAGTAAGTTCCTCCCGCCTCTCCCTTATTTTCCAGTCTCTTAAAACAATGTCCCCGGGTGGCAGTGAGCAGCAGCATGGTGCAGGCACCAGTGCTCCTACACAGCCCTCATTCCCAAATCTGTGCCACTCTCCATGTCTCTTCCTAAATCCTGGATGTCTGACCTCCTCAAACCAGGGTCCTTAATTCACATTAATTCTCCTCACCATGGCACAATGCGTTTCTCTGTGCATGGTAGATGCGTTTCTCTGCGTACCTCTTCTGCCTTGTGAGTTACTGCAGGTGAGTAACAAGGATGCTAAGTGTCATCCCAGGTAACATTCTGCACAGCCCTGCCCCCCTGTCCTTTCATACATCTCTTGAAATAACCTGCCTGAAGCAACCTAGGACTTGCTTTGCCATTTTTGGCAGCCGTACCCTAGTGGTGGCTCACAGCCATGTGACAACAAGCATATCCAGGTCTTTCTCTTCTTCAGTCACTTCCAAATGATGAGCCTCTAATCCCTTTGGCTTCAGCTGTAAAATTCCCATTGATTGATAATGGATTTTCCACTGATGTAGAATCAGGCACTTTGACTACACCACTACGAATTAACAGAAGAGAGCTCTGTTAATCCTTTATAAGCAAGCTTAATCTTTTGGTTTATAGAAGAAGGAGTGAAGGCCTCCTTTTCTCCAGTATCAGGCAGAACGTGACTATTTCAATTTTTTTTTTCTTGTTTTATTTGATTGAAACCAGTATTTTTTTGGAAGACACAAATTCAGATAACACCACAGATGCACACTTCTGCCAGGCGAAAATGGAAGTGTTTGAGCTATGACTCCTGCCTGAAGCTGAAAGCTGGAATCAGCACTCTGGGAGTTGTGTTTACTCCATGGAATGTGCTGTCATACTGAAACAGCAGACTGACAAAGCCTTTACAGCATTCACCTTTCAATTAAACAAGACTAATATCTGAAACCTCACATTAAAATAGCTGTAATATTTGTTAGGGTTCCCTTAATTATGTGATTTGAACATTTCCTGTACATTAGCACTGGTCAGGGCTATTAAACTGCAAGCAAATATTAGCACCATTAAAGACTGCTACAGACCTTGGCTAATAACTCTAAAGCAATCAAGTCATCAGAAAGATGAACTTACATTAAGACACTTTTTCCATTAAAACGAGATTTTGTTAGATCAAATCAAATACATTTTATTAGATCTGTGGGTAGCAGAAAGGCTTTCATTTTTCACAAGAAAGGAAATTCATCATTATGCTTCTATGTCTGGTAAACAAGAGTTCAATCATGCAAACCCTTACTCCACCGAGAAACCACTGCTCACAAAGCAAAGACTTGTTCCACTGCAGTCAACAGTCTGAGCAAGGATACTTAACAGCAGTAAAATCTTGAAAGATCAAACCCAAATATCACAGTTATAATTGGTAATGCACATCAAATAGCCCTTAATTTGATGTCCTATCCAGCTGGGCACTAGATGCAAACATTTCACTGATTTGATAATTCATCATAAGCACTGCTCCTATGATAGGATGAAAAGAAGTGTTAAATACAACAGCTAAGTGGTTCCTCTAAAACACTGAAATGCCACATTTCTCCACAGGACAATAAAATGTTTATCTGTTGTCATGCATTTCATTTCCCCTGTTTAGGTGGGTGACCTTTTGAAAGGAGCACTGGAGGCTGATGTACACCTTCATTAAAGCAGTGCCTCTTTCTTCCCCTGCGTCTACAAGAACAATGAGCATGGGAGGGATGAGGTGAGCAATCCAAGGAGTAATGAAGAGATTTTGTTTCAGAGGGTTATCAATTATTTATGAGTAAATCCCCAGATGAACACATCCAAAGCTGAACAGTTTTTAATACATTTCACTTCTGTACACATGGCACAAAGCAACCAGACACGAGCTAAATTGGATGTCTGACTACTCATGGTGTCAAATGGTGAGCTGAATCTGGACATCAGTAAATTACTGATATGTTTTTAAAGTACAAGAGTCTGCTAGATTCAAAGCTATTTCACAACATTCCTCCAACTCAAAGAAATCATTTTTTATATTACCTCCTACTCATCAACATCTCAGCAAAGAAAAAGGTCATATGGAAAATACAAATGTTACATGGTGGTCTTCCTCGTGAAGCAAGGACAATGGAACCAAATGTTTAAATTTGCTAAGCATGCTTTCCACAGTAAGCAAATAATCTATTTTAAAATGATGTGATTGAAAAGTCATGTTGGAAGTCTGGAAATGAAAATCAAACCCTCTGTCACACCTTCAGATTGTTCTTGAACTGTTCTTTTCAAAGCCTCTTTCTTGCAAGTTCCAACCAACATGGTACTGCCAACGTCATCGACACTGCCGCTCATACCTCTCTGTGAGTGTCAAGGTGGCTCTGAGGCCACATTTACTGAGTTATTGAGAGCAGCTCAGAGGAGAAGGACCTGAGGGTGTTGGTTGACAAGAAACTCAGCACGAGCTGGCAATGTGCACTTGCAGCCCAGAAAGCCAACTGCATCCTGGGCTGCATCAAAAGAAATGTAGCCAGCAGAGTGAGGGAGGTGATTGTCTCCCTCTGCTCTGCTCTTGTCAGGCTCCACCTGGAGTGCTGTGTTCACCTCTGGGGCCCCCAGCACAAGAAGGACATGGACCAGTTAGAGCAAGTCCAGGGGAGGACCACAAAGATGCTCAGAGGGCTGGAGCACATCTCCTATGCAGACAGGCTGAGGGAGTTGCGGTTATGCAGCCTGAAGTAAAAGCTCCAGGCAGACCTTACGGTGGCTTCTTTCAAAAGCCACACTTTCAAAAAAAAACACATTTGAGAACAAGCATTTTCTGCCTTTTTCATAGAACTTCAGGAGAAGAGCTGGGTCTCCCACATGCTCTCTGCACCCTCCCATTTAGGCCAGCACTCCCCTCAGCACCTCAATGACTCCAGGAATAAATTCTACTCCTGTCTTATTCTGGCTAGACTAAACTGCTCCAGTATCACAAAGAAAGCCACTTAGAAATCCATTTTAGATTTGTTTGCAGTACTTTAAGGGGTTTGTTATGTATTTGGATGAAAGGAGCACATTAAGTACATCTATATTTACCTCATTACAGTGTGGCTCTTTAAGTTAGATGAAAAGATTTACTCTGGCCAAGCTAGTTTGTTTATCGACATCAGCTAAGATATGTTTTCAAAGGCTCACCCTCATCATGTTTACATGAAAGCAGACAGATTTTTTAAAGCATTGTACCACAATCTGAGAACTGGAAAATGACAAAAATAAAATAAAATCACCTTTTGCGAGAACTACAAAATCAATGATCAGCACAGGAACATTCCTACCATTTCCAATTATTTGTAACAGAGTTAAAAAAAAAAAGACCAAAAAAAGACAAAAAAAAAATAAAAAATCCCATCTGAACAATTCCTTCTTACCCTGCAGTCTTATCAACAGCCACAAACTGTAAGTGGATGATCAATCACCATGCACCTAGCTTAGATAATGGTGACTTCCATGCTTCTTTCCCCGGAACACCGAAAGTTAGAAGTTAACCACATCTGAAGCACAAGGCTTTAAGCAAATGTAGTCTCCCAAGTATCTAAATTTTTAATCAGTACTTAAACAAGAACAATTAAAGGTTTTTCACAGGTTGCACTGAAGAAGAGCTCTTGGTTACTGCCAGCAAAGCATTCGGAAACACAGCACAAACAATACATTAACCACTGACCAAACCCAGCTGTACAGGTCCTGCTTATCTCCAACAGGACCCAAAACATGACTTTGTACTCACACGCCTTTAATATTGAAATTTTATCCTTGAGTTATGTAAATATTTAAATGGCATTTATGGACAGTATCTTTCCTCGTGAGTTGATACTTTCCCACGGAAGACTTCCAGAGCAATTAACAATGCTGATCTTTATCCTCCACACTGACTGTTCATTCATCCTTTCTAAAACGAATACTGCTTACATACGACCCAAGAGGGCTGTAACAAGGCAGTATTTATCTGCCCTAATAATCTACCATCACTGTTTTAATTAAACCTTGGTTATACCACACACACGAAGTGAGGAAACACCTCCTGTCATTCATTTTCACCTGACAACCTGGCTGCTTGGTGCCCTTTTGCAGGGGATCCCCCACCACCTTCTCCCATGCTCCCAGAATCCCCAAACTGCAGTGCTGAATCAAGCTCCTTCCCATAGAGGGACATGCTGCTTGTCAGATTTGACTGATGCTGCTGGCTTCGGCGCCACAGTTTGCTTAAGTAACTGTGGAGACAGTGTTGTAAAATAAAATGTTTTCCCACTGAAGACAAGAAGGGTGAAACTACAGAGGGTTTTGCTGCTTCTGCCCTTGAAGAAGCCGCTGAGCAGCTGGGGGTTCCTGCTGACCCTGGTCCATGAGCAGTCTGCACAACGCAGCGGTGCCTGCCTGGCACACAGGGGTTCCTCACACAGGGACGAGGCAAGCAGGATGTAGCATGTGCCCTGAGAGACCTGCAGGGAAGCCCTGGAGCACATCAATTCAGAGCATGAGAGATACCAGGATGGAGATGGGGGAACAGCAACTAAGTGGGTCTTAACTTCAGTAAATTTGCACCTGAGCATTCAGACTTAAGCCTTCAGGCTTAAGCTTCCTGCCGCATACAGCGGGTTTCTACAGGACATCCACAAGTCCTCATGAACATGCAGTGGATTCAAAGTCTAGAGTTTACTACCAGCAGTACTACAGAAATGAATGTGCACTGCTTGCCCTTTCCATGTTTTAGTCAGCATAAGCCATATCTGATGATACAAACGCTCAGAAATGTGCGTTTTGCCTGAGGAAGAAGCCATCCCAAACCTCCTCCCTCACCAGAAGAGACATTTGTGGCATACACAATATACAGACTGCAACGGATAGCAAAGACAGCTCCTGCATCCTTGGGATGCAAACACCCTAATTTGCGAGGGAGTTACCCCAGCAGAGCCATGGCTGGGCAGAGAGGTGCTGGGGCCGAGCTACTGGCACCGCAGCAAAGCGCTCCCACCCAGGTCACAACACCTGCTGGGTTCAAAACACCCGGAAGCAGCAGCATCCCTACAGCATCATGCTGTTTTGAATGATTTATTGTTTCAATTAAACGTTAAACAATGTCTTCCAGTCTACTTGGTCTATTAATCTTATTCTTGCATTGTATTTTGCAGTTACAAATGATACAGCACTGGAACTACTGTGAAAAAGCCCCTGCATTTTCCACCTCCGTCCCCACTGGAAGAAGAAGGACTGTGTGAGTCCTGCTCCAGCCACTGAACTCACCAGCACTTCACCATTAGCATCAATGAACTGATAAATGGATTTAACTCCTTTGTCTGTCAATGAAGTCAGCACTGCCCCAGGAAAGTGTTCGTTAACTAAATGCCACTGCACAGCCAGCAAGGAAAACTCAATGCATTTCTTGTGGATTCCTCAGCATAGTGTATCTTAAAATATAAATTACTTCTAGATTATCAAGCATTTCTTATTTAGGACTTGAAGTCCAGTTGCCACTTTCTAATCAATGTAACTTTAATAGTAGGATAGATTTAGAGAGTATGTTATCTAGTAGTAGTAGTCATTTGCATACAATACATGATCTAAAGGCAGATTCAAGTGCCTGGCAACGAGGTTTTTGAGGAGCGCTGTGCCTTAAAATGCAATAGATTACCTCCTTTGTTCCTCATTAAGTGACATTTCATAAAAGGAACTTAATAAGAGATAGATGAGCTCGTCGAGTGTCACATCCCACAACCTTTACTCATATAAGCAACGTGCTGCCTTCAGATCAGCTTTTCATTCAAAAGTTGCAGATCCTCATTGCTGACCTGAATATTGATTTTATGTTAATAAAATCCTGTGTTGAAATACTGGTTAAAGATAGAACTGCTCTTATACTTCAGGCCTGCAAGATGCTGTGCATATTGTACTCACTATTTTTTTTTGACAAGAGCAAGAGCCTCTCACCCCTTACATGAGTTGGGCTACAGGCTGCAGAATTTGGCCCTTGTTAAATAAACTCACAGCTGAATAAATCACTTTTCCAGCAAGGGGAGGCACTTTTGCTATAACGAAGCTGTACCCCTCACACACAAGTATGTTTATCAGGATAACATTGTTAAAGATGTAAAATCTGAAACCCTGCAGTTTCTGCTTCTGTATCATCTAAAGGAAACAAACACAGTAACAAAGTACTTCCATTTACATATGAGGTATCTTAAGCAGAGCTTGTTTTTGCAAATTCTCTTAATAGACGTGACTCCAATCATAATTTACCTGCAACACAGACTTTCAACAGGACGAAGTAAGACTTGCTTCTGGTTTCACACAGCACGCTTATTTTTTGAAGTTTCATTTAATAAAATGAGAACTCTGGATAAAAGTTAATCGAGCCTGTCTGACAGGAAGGGGAAAAATCTCTTCTGCCAGAATTTTCTCTCTGCTCTCTCTCACTGTCACTCTTTCCCTGCGTTTGTTGCTTAATGGCTCAGTATTATTTCAAAGCCCGCTCCTTTTACAAACGCAATCAACTCAAGCATTCAGCACCACAGATGATATATGACTCTGCTTAAACCCAAATCTCGGCGGGGCAGATTAGAAAGAAAGGTTAAAGAGCTCTATCACTCAGAGCGTTATAGTTCAGGCACCTACGAATCACTGCGGCGCTCTGTTCAGCTAATTGGGGCCATTAGCGCATGGCACACCGGGGCAGCCCAACTTTCGGCAGCGAGCTCCTTTTGCCCCTCGCGTCTCCAAAAGCGGCCCCTGCTTTACCCCGGTCGCCTCCTCATGTGTTTCCAGAGGTCCCAAGCGGAGGAGCAGAGCCGGAGGGCTCTGTCACCCGACCCAAAACCCAGCCGAGCGAAGCCCGCAAGCGCCGCGCATCCCGGCGGTCGGGCACCCGCACAACGCCGTGCCCGCAGCTGCGGGGCCGCATCCTGCGGGAACTCGCCCCCAAATGGCCGCCGAGCCCGGACAGGGGAGGGGGGCAGCCTCCCCGAGCCCCTCGCACCTCCCCAAGCCCCCCGTAGCCCTTCGCAGCCCCCCGCAGCCCCGACTCACCGGGAGGCGCCGGCCCCGCGGATGCCGCCTGCAGCCCGCGGAGCGCTGCCCGCAGGGGCCGGGCAGCGGCGACGGAGGAGGAGCAGCAGCAAGTTGCGGCGCGGTGCTCTCCCCTCCCTCCTTCTCCTCCTCCTCCTCCTCCTCCTCCTCCTCCTCCTCCTCCTCCTCCGCCCGCCGGGAGGGTCGGGGGGGGCCGGAGCGCGGCCCGCGGAGAGTGCGCATGTCCCCGCGGTGGGCAGCCTGGAAGGGAGGGAGAGGAGGAATTTTATTATTCTTATTCTTTATCATCATTATTTTTTATTATGGTGATGGTTGTTTTGCCTTTCTGCTCCGCGAGCGTGGTTGGGAAGGACAGGTGTTAGGACAAAAAGGACCTCCGGGTAGGTCCTGGGGGGGTGTTTAATGTAGGAAGAAGGTGTTGAAGTGGAAGGGATCGCCGCGTTTTTCATCGCGCAGAGAAGTGCAAGGACCGAGTGCAGGGCGCTCTGAGAGCAACGGCAGGAAAGGCTGCAAGGGCAGAACGCTTTAACTTAGATCTCGGGGGAAGTTTTAGGGAAATTGCACAATTACTATACGTTTCCACCCACATGTGGGGACTGACCCAACACCCAGTGAGTTTCTTACTTCCCGAGGACAAGTTCAAAGCCCCCTATTCCATCCTGCAGTAATATGTATGTGACATGCGGCTGGCTCAAGGTCTGAGCCTGCATCTGCATTTGATGCTTGCCAAGCAAGGACTTACCTGTGAAGGAAGATGGTTTCTGTTTGGTTGGTTTGGTTTGCTCTTTTTCTAAAAAAATAAAAAAATAAAAAATAAAAATCCAAATACAGCATGGCCATCAGCATATAAGTTTTTATTTATTTATTTATTTATTTATTTTATTTCTTGAGCCTTCTTTATGCTCTTTGTCCAACAACTCCTGTCCTCACAAGACAACATCGTCCATGTCTAGAAGAGCACAGCCCAGTTTATCCATGTGGCCCCCGCCACAAAATGCGTATTATTCTATCATGTAGTCTGTCAGGTCATGTAATATCCAGCTGGTTATTGTCATTTTGTCAATCTGGTGTTGTTTTTCTTCTCTGTTCCTCACATGCCACTGTACTACCCAACACGTTGTAGCTGACCTAATGATGGTTTTCTCTGACGTTGTTGTCTGATTTCCATTGCTTGTCCTTTTCACACAGAGTTCCCATCAAATCCGTTGGTAACAAGGATGCTTTGTGACACCCCTCACATCTCCATCCACATCCCACGCGGTGACTCTGCAATGAACCCAGCTATCAGAATGACTTTAACTCCTTCCCAGCCAATTGTGTTGGTTTCTTGTCATTCTAGTCAATGACAATTTGCACTTCTGGAGTTAGCCACTTTATCAAGATTTTTTTTTTCTACCTCTGTCCTCCCTCATTCTGCACCAGTGGTTCCCCAACTCTACACAAGGATCACGGGTGTCCCATAAAGTCCTGGTAGGTCATCATTGACGCTTAGTGCCTTCACAGTGTTTTCAGTTTAAAGCGTGAAATTGCATTGTGATTTGTAGGAAATGTTGGAGACTAGTGTACAGGTCCAGAAAGACTGGGAACCAAGGTTCTAGCAGCTGCCCCCCTTCAGCTGCATCTTCTGGCCCAGTTTGATGTCATCAGCAGAAAGTAATTTCCCTCAAGCATTCACAAGGGATACACAAAACATGCCGGTACACTGAAACCAGTAGAAATATTAAAACTCTCTTAACCTGATGTGGACATTGCCAGTCCTCCAGATACTTCTTTTGTTTAAATTTAATTAGTTCCTTCCAAAACGTAAGCTAACCTTCCAAAACCTTCCAAAAAAAAAAACCCATAAGCTAAATCAAAACCATATATTTGCAGTTGGACAAGAGTCACTATGTACAGTATAAAAAAGGGTATTACCATAATAATTTTTATTCTCATCTTAACCTATGCTCCTCTTCAAATGTAAACAACGCTGAAGATGGTTCTTAAGGAAAATAGAATAGAATAGAATAGAATAGAATAGAATAGAATAGAATAGAATAGAATAGAATAGAATAGAATAGAATAGAATAGAATAGAATAGAATAGAATAATTCAGTTGGAAGGGACCTACAAAGATCAAGTCCAAGGTCAGCTCTCCTTTGCCTTTCACCTTTCTTCTCACCCACCTCCTCTCTAGGTGGACCTTTGTCTTCTAGCTCTGAATGCCATTTGGTTTAATTTATCTACCCCTGTATTTAGGAATAAAAGTTACTATATGCTTCTCTTTCAAACAATAATCAATGAAAGTGGGGTTTGTTCATTAACTAACCTTTATTTGCAGCCCTATTCAGCATACAGGAAAAGATCAGCAAGGAAAGGAGAGATGCAGAGTATGAAGGAAAGGATGTAACCTGTGGTCTCTTGACAAATGGGAAGGACCAGTCATGGAGTCAAAACAGAAAGTGTGTCCGCACGTGTGTGAAGGCAATGGCAGAGATGGAGGAAAAGGGACTGCAGGCAAGAGGAAAAGATGAAGTCCCTCAAAAAGGCTGGCAAAAATCAAGCACTTTCAGGCACAATTAATTCTACACTCCGCAAGAGTGAAACTATTCCCTCTTGTCATTTCTGTGACAGGCGTTCCCAAAGGCCCCGATCACTGTTAGAGCTCCATTATGTGAGGCCTTGTGCTGATACATAAATGACGTGGTCCCTGCCACAAGGGCCTTACAGTTTAGCTTGAGCCAAAATACGGCATAGGAATGTGAAAAATAGCATAAGGGAGAAGGAGAGGAAGGGTAGCTGAAAGCTTGCATTGGAACCTATGTTACACTACTTCACAATCATATCTGAATAATATGTGAATAATGCACATGCGTATCAGTGACCCACTCTTCTCAATCACTTCTGTTGATTTTTTGCACATTAAAAATACCAGAAAAATTGAGTACCCAATGTAACCGTTAGCCCCAAAAGCTGCTGTTGGTAGTAGTCAGCCATGCAGGGCTCGAAGTTAACACAATAAGCAAAGACATGGTTGCTGATGGAGGTCACAGCCCTTGGCTTGTAACATTTTGACAGAGAGCAGCAGCAAGGTGCAGCTGGATGTGCGTTGCCTTCACCACCTTCCCAGACTGGAGCAGCCTGTTCAGTCCTTTGCTCAGCCCTCCACTGCCCCACATTGTGCCAGTGCAACTCTTTGCAAGTGAGCTGGATGGACGAGTTATTTTCCAGCTGGATCAGTTCGTTTTCAGTTTCATGGGATGGAGCACATTAAGCCAGCAGTGCACCTCTGGCAGGACAAGAAGGCCCTGTTCCCAGCCATGCAATCCCATTATTTCTCTTTTTTCAGCTCTGATGTCTGAATTCCTTCATTTAATGCCATTCACTAACCAAGTGGAAACATGACCAAGGAAGAAACAGGTGCACAGTTTTCTGCTGGGTCAGTGCATTGAATCAGCTCACAGGCAAGTCAAACAAGCTCCAGAGCCACTGCAACTGAGGAGGTCGGGTCTATGTAACTGGGATGAGGTCTGCTTTAGAGGAGAAGGAAAAGGAGGAGAAGGAACAAAACTTTCCCACTATGGCAAGAGCAAGCCTTCAAATGTGCTTAGGTACTCATAAGTGAAGCATTAGAGGGCAATTTACACGTTAACCCAAAAATGTGCTAACTCTGCCAGAGCAGGCAGCTCTGCAGTTGGCTGCAGTCCCTAAATTAATTCCTATTTTATGTAATGTATGGCATGGTCTTAATTCCACATCTCTTATTCATGTAGAAATACTCATTAAAGGAGTTTTAATAAGTAATTGGGGAAAACTCTGAGTTCTCAGCCTGCAGGGTTCTGTGGTTTGGGGAAAGTGAAATATCTTTTGAAGATGCATTGAGATATCCCCTAATTACCATTTGTATATAGTATAAGCAAACCTATTATAACAAGGATGCAACACCAAACTACACAAATGTAAATTTCCTCTGGGTGACTAATGAACGGAAGTGCTGTTAAAATGAGCCCTTCCAGTGTCCCTCACCCAAGCCTCTTTGTGTGATATAGCATGAACTATATGCTTTGAGACCAGGGAGAGGCTCATCCTCCACACTTTCCTTCCACATTGGCAAACACGTTGAATAGGCTGATGCGTGTTTCTTTCTTCATCCCCATCCTGCCTCACTTCCAGCCTCTCATCCACCCACTCCATCTAACATGGACTTTGTCATTACTTAACAGGGCGTATTATGTGATTGCCCTGACCTGCCCCCAAAGATAACAACTACCCCTCTGTCTGTACATTGTTGGCTTGGTTATCAAAAGGTCTGAGCAGCTCTAGTTCTTTAAGGGGCAAAAGGACCCGAGGATACAAGCACCTCTGGAAACCAAGCCACTGTGGATAGGAAGAGGACTCTATAAAGAAATATGGGGGTTGGTAGGAAAGCATTGCTTCCATTCAAGGAGCACATCAGTAAGAAACTGCCACCGGCAAGAGGACATTAAATAATCTAATAGAAGTTTCTTACAGTCCAAAAAACCCTGTGAGAGCCTGAGTGACTACTGCATCTCTGAAATCAATGACAAATCACATTATGGTTGAGGCGTGTAAAATAGCTCTGTCAAAGAAACGGCCCCTGGCGTGGCCGATTTATCTGAGATGATCATTGTTAGTTCTGCATCCTGGTTAATGCTGGGTCCTTGTGGGCAAGCGAGCAATTTTCTTACAAAAGCACTGGGCCAAGGTTTTCTCCAAAGGAGAGGAATTCATTAAACTGACAAAGTAATTCCTCATGACGCCAGCGATGGGGAAGCCCACTTCCACATGCAGTTTGCTTCTCTTCAGTGGTTACACAAGGAGAAGAACAAAGCAGCTGTTGTCTCTGCCCCACAGAACCTGGACCTGAGATCGGACTTAGCAAATGGTCAGCCTTCCCACTGCAGGTGAGCTCTGAAAGCCTAACTGTGAATATGGACCCACTTTGCTGAGCTTTGAGTGCCTCGCTGCCCTGTCTCCATTGTAATTACTCGTCAGCAGTACAACTACAAGGGATCAAAGTGAGGTCCACTGCACATATGCCCAGTAGTTTTCCACAAACAGGTTTCCACCCAGGAATCCTATTGTCATGAGACATTAGAGTTTTGGGCTCATCAATTCTGGTGACACAATCCAGCAGTTTATTTTCAGAGGGAGTGAGCAGGTGTCCGTGGCAGCATTTTAGCTGACAGTGCTTTGGTATTGCTACTCAGGAGCAATTTGTTACTCTTCTTATCTTGATTCATTACTGGAAAATATTGTTGGTTTTATGGCTTTATTTATTTTTGCATTGGGGATAGTCTGACTGGGACAAAGGAAAATGTTTGCTCTCTTAACCTGACTTCTGAGAATCAGACTTTCAGTATGATGATAGAGGACTGGGAAAGTTATATTATTGATGCATCTCTAATATTGATTGTAGATGATGGTTGGGAAAGAGAAAAAAAAAAAAAATAAAATTAATGGCTGTAACTGACTGAGAAAATATTTTGGTTTAGAACATTTCATCAATACAATTTTTTTCACAAGTATTAGAAATCTGTATACGAATTATTCAGTCAGGAAATTCATTGTTAATATGAAAAATGACAATCTATGTATATAAACTACACAAATTACTTTTTTTTTTTTTTTTTTTTTTTCATACCTACCCTAAATAAAATCTTGAAGGCTGCTGTGATATAAAGCTCCCCCAACATTTTTTAAACTACTGCTCAAGAACATGTAGGATCATTTTCTAGGAGAAGCAGTATAGCAAGTGAGCTTGACCAAACCCCATCTGAATCTAATTACTAGGAAGGCAGGCGGACTTCTAATGGCAGTTACAAGCATCATGCTTGAATCTACAAATTGCTTAGTCTATCTGAGCTCCCCGTCTTTGTATTGAAAATGTGATAACTACACAATTGCAGTTTGCTGCAGCAAAGTTCAAGACATATTGCTGGTTTTTGAGAATCAAGGAGCAATATGGACAAAGTTGCACTGCATCATGTGTAAAGAAGCTGAAGTAACCATTAAAAACAGACTGAAAAACAGAAATATCAAGAAATCCAAGCCATTACCATAGCAGAGCCCATTACAAATGTCTAGCCAGAATGAGGAGAGAGCATTTGGAAACAAATCAAAACCTGCCTGAGGAATTGAGTAAAAAAAGACTTTCTGAATTCACTAGTGCACATTTCAATTAATAGCCCACCTGCCAAGTGTAATGAACCTGAACACATTGTGGCCATTAATGCTCAAAAGTAGCTTTTTGCCAAAAAAAAAAAAAAAAAAAAAAAAAGAGAGAGAGAGAGAGAGAGAAAGAAAGATTATTGAAAGGAAAAGTAGTACTATTGCCATTCTGTCACACATTTAGGTAAAAGGTTGATTCTTGTGAAGGCTAGAAAAAATTCTTTGCCTTAGGCTAAGAGTGATTAATTATTACTCACAAAACACCAGAAAAATGCAGAGAGCAGGAAAGCTCTGCCTGGAAAGTGCTAAAGTCATGGCCCAGGGAAGCAGCTGTGGTGATGCAGGAGGTGAATTACATTTCTCAAGGTGCAAATTATCCTGCGCTAGAATCAGCATATAGCGGATGAGACACTGCTGCCCATTCCCACCCCCAGCAGAAACACGGGTCCTGCCTCCCCGGCCTCGGGTAGATTCGTGGTCTGGGTGAGGGTCTCCAGTCTGGCAGGGCTTAGGGGTGGAAGGAGCCAGGCTGAATGCTCAGTTTGAATGACAAATGTTGCACCTTGTGAATTCTTTTCACAGCTGGCCACATTGAGGAAGAGGTTTGAAGGATTACAGCCTAAAGCAGTTGACCTTTCTAACCTCCTTTACCAGCAAGCTGGAGGTCAAATTAAAGGATTCTGATCCTTTGTGTCCAGTGAGACAACTGACCTCTCTAACAGGTCCCTTGGAAGTGAGTTAGTGCTTCCAATGAAGACATTAATTTGGCTTGTTTTCTTTTATACTTGTTTTGTTAAAAAAAAAAAAAAAAAAAGGAACAGACCCTTCTGTGAGCAAACGTTGAAAAGTGATAAGTAAAATCACTAAATGCAGCAGCTGAATGACAGGCTTGTGGTTTTCTATGCAGTGAGAAGTGCTATCACGAGGGCTACAGGTGGCACAAGTGACCACAGGGCCCCAGCATCTTCAAAGGAGCAGCTCACGGGTGGAGAGGTAACCCTATCCTGGTGTACCTTGGGGGTCCAGCCCCCACACAGACTTTTACTCCTGCAATACTTTTTGTTTCAGGCTTCTACCGATGGTATTTGGGTTGTTACACAATCAGAAGAGAAGCCTGAAAGACCTAAAAGCAAATTAATAAATCTATTTTCAACCTTGAGAATGATTTATATGGCTATATATGTCTACCCTCTCTGTTGGTATCTTACAAGTAAGAAAAAAGGATTTTACAAATAACCTTGAAGTTCTGTTTTAATACAGCCCTCATAATTAATTAAAACTGCAGAAATTAATTTTGAGCTAAATGTGTACTTCAGGTGCCCCAAGACAGGGATGTGTTTAAAATGAGGGGCAAACAAAATCTGTTACACAGAGAAAAATTTCAGACAGAATAAAATTAAAGCAAGCCATTATCTGAAATGCAAAAATGTAATATGTGTGTATTAAAATAAGTTAGATGAAAGATTTTTCCACTTTCTTTTCCCACCTTTCCAAATCTTATGGAAAGAAACATGCCTCAGGCAAACTCCTGAACTATTTCCTTTTTGATAAAAAGGCCTTTCTGTTTCAAAGGATATCTGCGTAGTTCTATAGCTACACCTATTTCAAATTCAGGGGAGTAAAGCTTTTGATTTAGTACAGTGTTAATGTTAGGAAAGACATTTAATCCTCAATTTTCTGAAGACTCTTTAAACTCCTGGCAGCCACTACCCTATATCACTCTGCAACATTCACTCACAGGAGTGTCTGCTCTTTTTTTTTTTTTTTTTTTTTTTTTTTAAACAAAAAAAAATTTCTCTTATAAAACATTTTTCTTATAAAAGAAAACAAGCCAAATTAATGTCTTCATTGGAGACACTTCCAAGGGACCTGTTAGAGGGGTCAGTTTTCCCACTGGACGCAAACCTTCTGTTTCCTTGGATACAAACTCTTTTTTGACATTTTCAGATGCTTTTCTTCCAGATGTTACAAACTTTAGGCTGCCTAGTTGGTTCCTGCATTTGCAACCTTGATGCCTCCACTTGAGTTGTCCCGCTTGGCACTTCTGCAGTATGTCAGGTGGGTTTTTCAGCACCAGTGAGAGCTGGTCTCTATGTCTCCAATGTACATGGCAGGGTAGTAGAGGGAAAATTCTCACTGCTCATAAAAAGTGCACATTTTTGAGCTATCATAATGTTTATATTAGTTATCCTCCAGCATTTCTTATGGAAACACAGACTACTTTAAATATTGCTATCAGTTTCTTGAACTGGTGACCAGTTCTGAAAGAGACAATATGCAATATTGTTCTGAAGAAAAAAGTTCTGCAGAAACAATATGCAATATACCGCATATCCTTCAGCAGAACAGTTAATTCGCTGACTTTGTCCTTTTTTCCTTCATCAGTTCTTTTTTCTTGCCTTCCCCCCTGGCTATACAGTATAACCCCACTACAGAAATACCAGTGTAATTACTGGGCAAGACAAATCAATGTGGATTTCGAGATGCCTGGGAGTGATGTACATGCCCTCTTTTCTAGGGCAGTCTTGTACAGCTGGGGCTGAAAGCAGAAACATGCTCTCTAATAACCCCACCAGATCCTCAAAAGGGCTAAAGCGGTGCAGCAGATCGTTTTACCATTGCAATGCTAGTGATACAGCAGATACAGCATCTGCCAGAGCTCCTGCTATAAAATAACATACTTCAGGAGTTTGTAAGGTCACTACCGAAACTGTTGTTCCACTTTACACCGAGGCTGATACTGTCAAATCAGAAGCAAATCTTTAAAGAACCTAAGATAATAACCTGGTAGGTTTTAATTTATGAGAAATCTTCCTTGTGTTTAAGATAGTGATTAAGGATTTGCTCCCTGTAAGCTCTTGCTTTTCTGTCTGCTGTTATCACATGTGGCCATCCTTCCATGTTGTTTTTTTTTTTTTTTTTTTTTTCCCAGGATGCCAATGCTGTGTCCATACCACACTGGGCTGCTTTAATTTACCATGTGTCCTACTCCAGATATACGGGTGCAAACAGCAGAAGAAGGAGCAGGACAGACCAGTCCTTGGCTCTTACCACCTCGCTCCCAGGCTGGTCAATATTCCTAGAGGGATTTTACACAGACACAGTGCTAGCAGTGTGTGAGGACTGTGGAGAAAGCTGGTGTTATCTCAGCCTCAGGAATTACTGAGATAGACAGTGCTGGGTAGTGTGCAGCTGGCACAATTCTACATAAACATAGGCCTGTTTTTAGTAAAGCTACTATTTTGCATGAATTAAAAATAAGGGTGAAATAAAAGCTAGAAGAAAGTCTACCGGTAACTTTCGTACAAAAAAGAGAAGAGCAGAAGAACAAAGGCATCGAAGATGATGAGATCTCTGGGGACAGAGCCTGCCCTTGGAGACAAATTCCTGAAGGGCATTTTAGTAGGGGCTCGCTGTTTGTGTGCTCCTGTTACAGAAACGAGAATTGTTTTCCCAAGGGTGAGATTCCAGATTCAGCTGTGTGACTTACCTTTGTATTATTTGCTGTTTCAGAAAGATGCTCTATTCCAGCAAAACATCACAATTTTATGGTGCTGAAATGCCAGAAGGATTTGGAGTGACTTTCACCAAGCCACCTGAAAAGTAGGTCAGTGGCTATACATTTTAAAGGGAACTGCAGTACTACAACAGAAACTGAGTTAATCCTGATGTATATGATGAATGTACCCCCTAACCCCCTAACCTCGCTGCAGGGGATAGTCTGAACATAAATCTATCTTCACTAATCTTTTCGCAGCTGATTATTTCCAAAGGGAAAGGCCTCGTGGCATTTTCTTTTTCATTAAATACCATGGAGAAAAATTGGTTGAGTTTGTTTGCTCAGAGACATCTAAATCCAGATTTAGCCTGTAAACTCTCAGGAAGGGAGAATAAGATTTCACAGAAACAGAAGGATACATAATAAAACTTAGTTTGAATTCATTTAATTCTGGAATTACTCTTCACAATGTAAATCTGCAATTAGCTGCATTCACATGAAAGACAGACCTCTCACAGTGATGGTTCAGCTAATGTGTAGGTTTAGGTCTCTGCAGCTACATGCAGTCGCCATTAAAACCCTGCAGGAAAGCCCTGGCGTATTCTAACTTCCTGAGTTTCCCCAGAACAGCTCTTCCCTGCTGTATTTCGTTTCAGCCTTGGTTTGTTGCTTTTAAATAGCTATTTTTAAAATTCTGAAATCTCTTTTTAGCTGGCAGGCAGAAAACGTAGGCTGCAGACAGAGGAATGTGTAAGGAGAAGGAGAAAAGGAGGTAAAGCAAATCTGAAGTACGTCAGAACAAATTTGAACATCACTTTTTAAAACAATATTAAAACCCTTCTTTACAGAGCAGACACCAGGGGACAGAGCAGGCATAAACATGTTAACTAAGCTTACAGATATTGCATGGAGGAGTTCTCAGAACAATTTCTGTTGGAGTATAAACCTTTGGACTAACATGATTTAAAAAAAAAAAAAAAAAAGGAAAAAAAAAGAAAAAAAAAAGAAAAATTAGTTGTCAATAAAGAAAAATAAAAATAAAAACATCTGAGTGACTGTGGCTTGCCTAGAATGTGGACTGATGGGGAGATCAGGGATTGTGCAAAGGATTTAGGTGGCCTCCTAGGTGATGGGTGAACATGAGCTCCCTGTGGGATATGTGGGGTCAGAAGACTGACAGGAGGCTTGGAGAAGCAGGAAACCACCAAGAAGAAATATCGCAGTATCACGTTTGAATATCATCCAGATTTTGGAGGCTGCACTTCAGAAAGGCTATGGAAAAATGGAAGCAGCAACCAATGCTGGTGCTGGTGCTGGTGCTGGTGCTGGTGCTGGTGCTGGTGCTGGCTGGGTGATCACCAGAGCAGGCAGGGGTGAGGGCAGTGACAGTCTGATGGACCTTGAGACATTTTGTCCTGGTGAGGAGAGTACTGTGCTGGCGAGGAGCAGCTTCAGTGCAAATCAGGAGACTCTGCTGTGAAGTAGAGGCACAAGCATGAGGACAAAAGCTGTTCTCCAGGGTTTTTCTTTTGGTGAGAAA